>NC_092805.1:53840475-55040475 GCF_040954645.1 Diabrotica undecimpunctata | reverse complement strand
ACACTCAAAAATGTTTTGCATAATGTAATATTTTCAAAATTATCCACCAAATCTGGTGAAATCTATTTTTTTTTAACAAAATACTTTATTATATTATATAAAATTGTATATTTTGAAAAAAACAATAAACAAAATTTAAAGGATTAACAATTGCAATTGTGTGTGGCCTTCCTCAATCAAAGTAACGATTCTAGCTCTGTTGAACTCAGATATCACTTGTCTAATCATATTGTTCACTACAAAGTGAATAAAACGCAAATCAATTTTTACAAATATCGGTTTTCGAAAACTGATGAACGCAATATGAATACTGAGAATCTTTGCGACGATTAAGAAACAAAAAACAAGCAATAAAATACATTATTTTAGTAGACAAAAAAAATCAGTGCAAAAAATTTCAAATGAGAAACGTTCAGTGGCGTTACAGATAATATGCAAAACATTTTTGAGTGTGTATAGTAATTTATGTACATTCCTGCATTGCATTGAGAAAGGGTATTCGAATAGGATTTTTAAGTAAATACTTGTTTTGTTTGAAATTTTATTTTAATTAGTATTAGTATTGTGAATGTGGTGGTTTGGCTTACAAGCGCACTAAAGAGACAGCCCCTGCCGTTAAGAAATCTAATAAGTAATTATTTCGTGGTAATTAAAAATCATAATCGTGATAAATCAGTTAATTATTTATTTTGATATCATATTTTTTTCGTTACCTATTTATTATCATTATTTTGTATTTTGTTTTTTTTTTTCAGAATGAACCAACGCTTCAAAACTCGGATGAAGTTGACAATTTAGCTAACTCGACAATGATACCATTTTCTAATCCAAAAAATACATCGTCTCATAATACAAATTCCGAGGATCAAGTATCACCGTCCAACGTAGCTGAGCCACCAACAACTCCACAGGTCAGGATGATGATACTACTTTAGCGAACCCCGGAAACTCTCATTCTGTTGTATTTGCCACTAATAGAACGTATGAACAAGAGGGTATTGCCTTCCAAACAGGCAATTTCTCTGGTACTGATTCAGGAGATGAATGCCTGACCCTCGTTCAAGATCGTCTTCATCCAGTAGCTTCAGTAGCAGTTCTAGCAGTACCTGCAATAGCAGTTCAAGTAGCAGTTCCAGTGATACTCCTGCAGAAAACAATAATAATAATGGGAGTCTTATTCACGAGCATAACCAACCAGCGCAGCCTATAACTAAACCCAGAAGCAGAAAGCGGATGATTAATCCAAAACCCTGGAAAAAGAATCTTGTTAAGAGATTGAAGAACTCTGGTCAAACCTATATCTCAGTATCGACAAAAAAACTAATTCAAGGTAAAACAATGGAACCTACATGTACCTCAAAATGTCGGTTGTCCTGTGCTGCAAAATTTTCGGAACAAAAAAGGACAGAAATCTTTGAATCTTACTAGAACTTGGAGAGTATATAGAGGCAACGGGGTTTTTTAAACGCTTGCACAAGAACACTAAAATGTGCTTACCGCCGTATAAAGACTAGAAAAAAGTACGACGGAAAAGTAAACACTGCATATTACTTGCTTAATGAGAATAAAGAGATCCACGTCTGTAAAGCTTTTCTGATCAACACTTTTGGTATCACACAACGAATTATAAGGACTCTTATCTACGTCAAAGCTCAGAATTATGACTTTATTCCACCTGATCAACGAGGAAAACAATGTAAATTGAAAACTGAAATTATACAAGCAGTAAAGGATCATATTGAATTGATTCCAAAGGTTGAGAGTCACTATCTCAGGGCTAGTACTAGCAGACAATTCATTGATGGAGGTTTCACAGTGACAGAATTACATAGAAATTATTCCGAAAGTCAGAAACAACAAAACAAGCCTATTGTGAACTACGACGCTTACTCACAGATTGTCAACCACGATTTTAAGATTGGTTTTTTCAAACCCAAAAATGATCGGTGCGATGATTGTGAAGCATACGAAAATGTGTGAAGAAGAAAAAAATAAATTACGTGACAATTTCAAATTGCACCAGGAAGAAAAAAGCTTAAGTAGACAGGAGAAAAACAGGGATATGAAAAGATGTCATGAACCTGACAACACAATTGTTTTCACCTATGACTTACAGTTCATCTCAAACCCTTCTTTCAGTGCGTCATAGTTGATCGAATTCTCTCTAACGCATTAAGCTAGAAGTGACAGAAAAAAACGTAAGTCTGTGATTATTATACATAGAACTTAGAAAATTATGTATCGTTCACGGGTATTTGCATATTAAAGCGAATTCTACTTTCGGATATATAATTGGTGGGAGTTTAGAATGCGCTAAATAGATATCCAATCAATGATGCGCATAAATATAATTTGACGCAGATGGTCTCAATAGTGACAGTACTATGATAATGTCAACTGATAAAATGATAATTGTCATTCCAGGTTAGTATTTTCAGACATTTTACAGTGAAAATTTAATTTTGTATTTATTGTCATAAAAATATTTTAAATATGCCGAGATATACCGAGAAAGAACAAAGCCTAATATTAAAATTATTAAATTATTTTCAATTAGAAGATATTCATATGTATTAAAACGGTTCTTTTTAGAACCACATTTTATTAAAATATAAGATATAATTGATGCCAGCCACATATCCCCTGTAATCATTGATTTTAATGAATTAGGTTCTGAATCGGATTGTGGATTGTTTGAAATATAATATTCATTTTTGTTATTCATAAAAAAAGAAGGTAAACTTACATTCGGTATCTTGTTTTTTAACTAAACTCCATTAACACTATTTCATCTGCATACCGAAACTGGTAGATTAACTCAAAAATCAACTGCTTTACTATTTAAACTGTCCATTGTTTCTTTACCTAAACTTCATAACACTCTTTCATTTGCACACCCAATCTAGTAGAATAACTCACTATTTAAACTATTTTCACGATTTTATTATAAATCTTCACAAAATTAAACTAATGGCTGCCACAGAAACTTTCCGAAAATTACTTATCCGAATATGACTGATTTCAATCGATGCTATTTTATCACAGGAATGTTTGCTTTGATGCCTTGCAATTGCCAGTAAATTTTTTTATCTCGCAGTCAACTCTTAAAAGATTCTATAGGAGGAAGCATTATTTTAAATAAACAAACGTTCCAATTCCATAGTGTTTATAATAAATAATAATAAATCCATAAATAAATCTTAGCTAATTAAGCACTTTCTTTGGAATGTATAGAATAGCAATTATGACAAAATGCCGTTCCAATATAATGCGCAATAAAAATTTTTATACAGGACGGGACCTCTAATATGTAAAGTAAAAAAAAATTTGAATTCTTAAAGTTTTTACTTCACATTTTAAAAAAATAATCTTTTCACATTTAGCCGATTACAATCCTGCAACTGTCAGATTTAACTAAAATGTCATGCAATAATTCTCGACATTCTTAAAATCCTATATGACGTCAAAATTAGTGACGCACTGAAAGAAGGGTTTGGGACAGACTGTACAAGCGGTGTTACCATGTCCTGTTGGGAAATCAAGCTCTTTTTACTACAAATCAAGACTGAATTGTTATAATTTAACTATATCTAATGCAAACAAGCAAGACACAACCTGTTATTTTTGGCATGAAGGATTAGGGAATAGAGGAGCCATCGAAATAGAGTCGTGTGTGTATAAATACTTAGAGCAGATTGCATTTGAAAAACCAGGTTACGATGTCAATATTTACTCTGACTTGCTGTGGTCAGCAAAAAAATTGATTTGTTTTTGCAATGTACCACTATGCAGTGAGTCGCTTAAATATTAACTCCATTAAACACAACTTCTTGTTTCGAGGCCACACGCACAACGAAGGTGATACAGCTCACTCAGTAATAGAAAAATCTGTAACTAGAGCTAAAAATGTTGGATGTATTTACTTTCCCGATCAATACATTTCCCTAATTTGTGAAGCTAAAAAGACTGGCAAACCGTTTGTGGTAACTGAAATGAACTTTAACGATTGCTTCGATTTGAAATCACTTGAAGAGAACACGAACTTTAATATGGTGAAAAATGTCAATGGTAGTGTTATCAAGACCAGTGACATCAAAAGTATTAGATTTACCAAACATTCTGAAAATTACCAATATCGAACCACATACAAAACTGAAAATTGGGAGAAAGCAAAAGCTATTATTGTTCAACCCAAAAAATTATGCAGCAATAGAGGCAATGGAAGAATAGACGAAATTACCTTGAAGCAAGCTTACAACAACAAAATACCAATTTCAGAGCTAAAAAGAGTGATTTAATGCAATTATTGGGGGCTAATCTCGTGCCAAGATACTATGAAAGTTTTTATCATAATTTAATTTAATTTTTGTTATTAATAGAAAATTTACTATGTAGAATTTAGAAATTTTGTTACATTTTTTTGCTATGATAATAAATATTTTTTTAGAAATTTATGATTTCGTGTCTTATTCATTTTGATATAATTGACAGCATAAATTATTTTCTAGACCCATAACGTCACTTCTGCGAGGGTAGTAATTTTTAAACGTGTATATTTTTATAAAAATAGTTAGTGATATGTTTACTGTTATTTTAAAATAAACTTTAAAGTTGTAGTTTAAATATTATAATTTTATTTTTTTATTCGAAAAGAACTATACAATGTAATAGGATGTTGAATTTTCAAACACTTCTCCTTAAAAATTATATCAGATGCATAAGTGACGTTATAGCACCGTAGGTGCGATATATGGATCTAGGGAGTCCTTGACAAGGCATTTTCCATTTAAATCTTGCTTACACTCTACAGGGTGTTTCAAAAAAAGGTAACCTCGTCTCTAGGGTAGGTAAAAAACTGAAAAATAATTGAGGTTTGCTTAGTAAAAAATTTTTTTAACGCCATCCGTTTTCAAGATACAGGGCGTCGAATACGCATTTTTTTCGATTTTGCCGAAACTACTGGCAATATTGTAATGAAATTTTATATAAATATGTCTTGGAAGATGATACATCCCATGAATTTGTTTTTATATCTGATTCTCATGATGTTTAGGATGTTCTAGTGCAGCTGTGACACGTTATGCAGAAAAGTTTCCTAGAAGAAACTTACCAAGTAAAAAAACATTTAGAGCCGTTGAACGACTTTGTCGAGAAACTGGGAATGTGAGACCAAATAAAATAAATTCTGGTAGACCAAGAACAACAAGAACAATTAATAAAGAAAATAATATTTTAAATTTACTTGATCAAGATCCAACAGTTAGCGTAAGGAATATAGCAAGACAAACAAATACTTCTTCTTCAAGTACTTGGCGGATACTAAAAGAACAGCAATTACATCCTTATCATTACAGACAAGTCCAAGAGCTTTTGCCAGATGATCTATCTGTTAGAGTGGATCTTTGTGAAACATTGCAACAAAGGACAGCCCACAATCCAAATTTTTTAAAATGCATTCTTTTTACGGACGAGGCCACCTTTACGCGACAAGGTATGTTTAACTCCCATAATGCACACTACTGGTGTGATGAGAATCCCCGATTCAAAAGGGTATCACATTACCAACACTCATTTAAAGTTAATGTTTGGGCAGCAACTTTAGGTAACAAATTAATAGGTTATTATATTCTACCTGGAAATTTAAATGGTGATATGTATCTTGATTCTTTAAACAATTCCTTATTCGAGATATTAGAAGATTTAACGCTAAACGAGCGAAGATCTTTATTTTTTATGCACGATGGAGCTACACCACACTTTGATAGAAGGTGTCGTAATTGATTGAGTAATCATTTTTCGAATCGATGGATTGGTAGAGGTGCAGAAGCTCCGATTCATTGGCCTCCTCGGTCATGCGATTTTAACCCTTTGGACTACGCAGTTTGGTCGTATAATAAGGAAAAAGTCTATGCTACAGAGGTAAATTCACGCCAAGAATTGGAAGAAAGAATTCAACGTCAATTTAATGACATCACAGCTGATCCCCTACCGTTTAGAAGGTTAATGGAATCTTTAGAAAAAAGAATAGACTTGTGTATCCGCGAAAACGGAGGGCATTTTGAACACTTACTGTAATTGAATTTTATTTTATGTTCTTAGTCATTAATTTAATTGTCTTCTTTACCAAGAGTACCTTTTTCGTGTAAAATTGAATGATGTTTAAGTTTACTTGAAATTTTGATTAATAATTATACTCTTAAAAAAGTTATATTGACTAATACTTAGTACGATCCGTGTAACTAGCGTCCTCTATGATAATCAGATATAAAAACAAATTCATGGGATGTATCAGCTTCCAAAACATATTTGTATAAAATTTCATTACAATGTTGCCAGTAGTTTCGGCAAAATCGTAAAAAATTAGTAAATTTTTTTTTCTTCAACGCCCTGTATCTTGAAAACGGATGGCGTTACAAAAATTTTTTACTAAGCAAACCCCAATTATTTTTCAGTTTTTTACCTACCCTAGAGACAGGGTTACCTTTTTTTGAAACACCCTGTATATAGTTTTTTTTTATTTCAAATAACATTGTAAATTGCTACAACCCATAAAATAATAGTAACAACAGTAAATAGGCCAACTTATAGCTAAAACAAATTGAAAAACTCTCCTACAGATTTCGTAGGTAATTTACGACGGTCGATATTATACTTGTTTTTATACATTGAATTTTACCGCCTATTTTTTAATTATATCAAATTATAAATAATTTTGATAAAAAATATCGTTACTGCGTTTCTTTTCCAACTGTCTTTTTACAGGTTATGACCCTAACTTTTATTAGATATTTATTGGTTTATAAAGAAAACCTTTTAAATATCTTTTATCGCTTATCTTTATCATAAATGAACCCTGACCTATTCGCATTAAAGAAAATATTGAAAATACCGACGTGACAAGAAGACGTAAACTCTCTTGAAAACAATACAATGGTTGAATGAAACAAATGAATTGAGAACAGATTTACGGCAGTAGGTAACATAAAATATTTGATTATTTGTTTGTTTATTGCATTCGCAATTTCTATGAAACTGTTTATGAAGTGTGTCAAAAAATTTAGCAGAAGGTTTACTGACGAATATCTTAATTGTGGAGAAGAAGTGAGACTTTTTTTTATAAATGGAAAAGTTGACGCCACTAGCCGATTTAACGGATTAATTTTTATTTTAAATTATTAATATTTGGAATAGTCAAATTCCTTTTTTTTTAGATATTTATACGATGTCGAAGGTTAGTTTAAAATATTACCTTTTAGATATTTGGAAATATTCATAATGGTAAAACTCAAGTTTCCTATATGTGCCGAACCCTTACTCATTACCACATTTCACTACCTGGGCTGAATGCCTAATTTGTACCTACATATACAGGTTGTTTCAAAAAGGCATGTCATAAATTAAATCACGCATTCCGGGGACAAAAATAAATTGATTGAATCTTATTTCAATCCACCGACCAGGATACTGCCTGCAAACGTATTACCGGACTTCATTACTCTAATGCGGTGGAGCGCCATCATGTAGAAACTAAATATTTTGCCTTATTGCAATATTCACTTCTTTCAAATACTCTTGTAAATCGTTTGCTGAGAACTGCAAATAATTATTACCATTTAAATTGTTGGGAAGAAATACTGTGCCTATTAGATTGCTATCCACAATTCCTGTCCAAACATTAACTTTGAAAGTACTTTGGTGATGGGTCGTTTTTTTTGCGTGAGGATTTTCGTCGGCCCAAATGTGCTCGTTATGATGGTTTGTTATTCCATTTCTACTGAAGGTAGCCTCGTCGGTAAACAAAATATTTCTAATAAAATTAACATTTCAAGTGTTTTCAATTAACAACCAATCGCAAAATCCAATAGGATAATCTTCAAACAATAACTCTTGAACCGTTGTTAAGTGATTGGATTTACCCAATGCAGCTATTACCCTTGTACTTGTTCCAGGGACTTCTTCAATTATTTCTAAAATGTCTTCATCAGTTGCATCCATTATTGGACGACCACTATTGCCAGCAACTTGCGGTTGGAATGTACCCGTTTCCCGTAAGCGACGATCAATGGTCAGAAATAATCGACTATCGGGTGTATTTCGATTGGGGTATTTTACTGCATAACACTTTGCGGCTGCTGCACTATTTCCTTGACATTCACCTACGATATTCCCGATAGTTTATTGAAATCATAATTTAATTTGATCCAACTTGCCCAAAGTTAAATGCATATCTGCCATTTCCTGAAATGCGTAGGCCATTGTAATATCAATATTTTTAATATTAATCTTATTCACACAGTAAATGATAGCTTTAAATTATTGACTAATATTGATAAAACTGTTTGTAATTATTGTATCCGTAGAAACTAATAGTAATTTTATGGCAAACTAGGAAAAAATTAGTTTTTCGAAAAAGTGATAAGAAGCAAAAAAGTTTTAAAAATAATATGTTAAACTAATGATGCCACAAAATTCATTTGATTTGAACGTACTCAAAAGTTTGGGGGGATTTAGGGCTGCACATCCCCCTTAAAATTTCTGTGCGCTTAGATTTTGTTGTTTCTTTTGTATGAAAAATTCTTTCAGAACAAGAAAGTAACGTGTCCATTTTTATTACAAAATGTCAAGTAGTTTAGGAGATAATACAAAAAAAAAACAATTTTTATATGTTTATCAAAGGGCTGTAACTTTTTTTGTGTACACTTTTGTACTAAGGTAAGTTGGATTCAATCAATTTATTTTTGTCTCCGGAATGCGTGATTTAATTTATGACATACATTTTTAAAACACCCTGTATATCAATATAAATTTCAGTTGACGATTAATGTTTGTAACTAAATTGGTTTGGTAACAAAATAAAGACCTTGTGAAAAGAACTTATCTAGCCTATTTTGGCATATACTTCGGGAGGATAATACAAATATTTGGCTTCACATTGGATATGTAAAACATGCGTTTAAAGAGGAAGTGTCAAAAATTTGGAGTATCAATGCCTTTGGAAGAAACCAACTATGAATATAATTGTTATTTTTGTATTGTAAAAGCATCAGGCGGAACAATAAACTAAAATGAACATACCCTAAATTAGATTCAGCAAGGAGGCCAGTACCACATTCTGAAGAAATATTCATTCCAACATCTCAGTAGTAATGATGTCGAAGAAAGCTTGGCAAAAATTAGGTCTAATATCTTAGTCTCGGCCAAGGAAGTTCTTGGTGAAGAAAATATAAATAAAAATAATCCGTTCCTAGGTAAAGAACCCCATGGTTTTATACAGAAATGAAAAAAAAAGGAAAGAAAAGAAAAACACTTACCTGAAATACATGTCACCCAAAACACAAGAGGTATACTATTATTACAAGACAATTTAAAATGTATTATGTATGTCTAAATTGTCAATTGTATTTTGAGAACGATTTCCAAAGTGAAAATTGAAACGTGAATAAACGTAATTTAACCTTTAATTGTGGCTTATTCCCATTTACATAGTAATTACTTTAAAATGCCACAAGAAAATAGCTTTAGAACAATTAAAAACGAAACGCACGCACTTGTAAGAAAAATAAAAAATGTTCACTGGAAACGCTTTTTGAAAGAAATGGAACATGATTTTTACGGTTTGTAACAGGAAATATGGCTCTTTATAAGAGCTTAAAGATCGGAGGTAAAGGAACTAATAGAACCAAAATACGCAGATAAGTATACGAGGACTGACTACCTAAAAAAGCTCGATGCAGAGGACAAACAAACTATGCTAGAACAGGAAATACCAGAAATTACCAGAAATGAAGAGCTTAATATAAATATACAAGAAGTTCGGAAAATATTTGAAAACCTGGAGAACAGAAAAGCAGCAGGTAAAGACGGGATACCAAACGAATTACTGAAAGTGGAGCAGTAATGACAAAACAATTAACAACATTAATTAATAAAATTATAAAACACAATAAAATACCGAAATAATGGAGAACGGGCGAACTAATTCCACTATTCCAAAAAGGAGATAAAAACAGCCAGAAAACTACACACGTATAAACTTAAATACTACGCTAAAACTAAACTAAAATTTCACAAGTGCTAATAAATCAGAGAATAAGTTTAGCATATGAACAACAGGGTTTTCGTAGTGGAAGATCGTGTACAGATGCCATATTCGTTATGAACCAAAGTATAATGGACCAGCATTTCTGTGTCTGATTGACCTAAAGAAAGCGTTTGACAGAGTAAGACTCGAAGATGTATAATAGATCTTCTGTATAATAGAGAAGTTCCCCTAAATGTTACAAAAACTAACCAAAACATCTATAAAAACAACAAAATGGAAGTCAGAATAGAACCTATAGAAACAGGCATCGGAATAAGACAAGGGGAGTCATTGAGCCCTATGCTTTTCAATTTGATCATGGACGAAATAATCAGAAGCGTTAACAAATGAAGGAGATACAGAATGGGAAACAAAAAAATTAAAATAATACTCTGTTATGCAGCCGACGCAATATTGATAGCCCAAGATGGATAGGCTGGAAAGACTGGTAGACAGATTTAAAATAAGAACAAAAGAATTTAATATGACAATCTCATCTCAGAAAGCTAAAACAATAGTAGCCAGCAAAGAACTAACCAGATGTAAAATAGAAATTAATGGTATCAATATTGAACAAATAATGAAAATAAAATACCTGGAAATTACACCGTCTAGTTATTGAGACCTGGACAAAGAAGTGAGATATCAAGTACAAAAAGCAAATAGACTGGCAAGATGCCTTAATAACACTATATGGCGAAACAGACACATTAACACTGAGATGAAGTCAAGAATTTATAAAGCCAGTGTAAGACCAATAATGACATATGCCTCAGAAATAAGACCCGACAGCTACAACGCAAAGGCTACTGGAAATGGCAGAGATGAAAGTACTAAGAGGAATTACAGGAAATACGCTGAGAACTCGAAAGAGAAGTGAAGACAGAAGAAATTGTAACGTACAGTGTATAAATGAATGGACACAAAGTAGAAAAAAGAATGGAATAACCACATAAGCAGAATGGAAGAGAGCCGTGTCGTCAAAATAGCAAGAGGTAAATCACCAATAGGTAGAAGAATAGGCATAGAAAACCTGAAAGCCAGAATATCTGATGATTGTCAAATAAGACAGCTTACTAAAGATCCACAATTCATAGCATCAATAAACAAAGTTGAATTGAATGCTTGGTGATAGTTTGGTGAAGTAGCATATAATTTTCTTGGAAACCATAAGATATAAAATTACACATAATTAGCAGGAAATATGCTTTAAAATTTTAATATTTTTGGTTGAATCCTGAACATTTCAGTTTACGTCCAGAGTCATTCAGATCGATTTCCAGAAGACTTAAATGACTTTACCTAGTTAGTTTTACCCTAGTGATGACTTGTCATTGCGTTAGTAATCCTGCTTAGTACGAGAGGAATTACAGATTCGGACATTTGTTTGACGCACTTACTCGGGCGGGTAATGGTGCGAAGCTACCATACGTAGGATTATGCCCGAACGTCTCCAAGGCCATGTCCTTTTTAGTCAAGGGTGGCAATTATATTTCTTGGAGTTCTAAGAGTCGAAAGGGTCAATAAAATGTGACTTTACTAGGCAATCGTAGTTCGCTACGATTGTTGCACGAGCTCTTATTTCCGTTGAGATTATCGATTTACGGTGAGATCGATCCCTGGCAGTATACCAGATCTTTAGATGCACGAACATGGGTAATATAATATTTTGGATGTTCTTCTTCTTCTTCTTTTTATATAGACAGGATTTCGTGGTCTTCCTACTGATTGTTTTTCTATTGTGGAACCGTCTCTTGCCGTCTTTACTACTCTATTTGTTTTTATTCGGCTTATATGATCGTTCCATTCTATTGTTTTATTTCGTACCCAGTTCTTGATGTTTTCCACCTTGCATCTACGTCGTATATCTGTACTCCTAGCTCTGTCCCATAGTGTCTTACCATCAATTTTTCGAAGTGCTTTCATCTCTTCTGTTTTTTACATCCTTTTTGTCCTCTCTGTGTCAGGTCTTGTATCTGCCGCGTATGTCATTATTGGTCTGATGACTGTTTTGTAAATTCTGCCTTTCATTTCTTTCCCGATATTTTTATTTCTCCATATTGTTTCATTCAGCCAGCCTGCGGCTCTGTTTGCTCTATTCACTTAGTCTTCCTTTCCAGTTTTGAGCTTTCTGTAGCTAGATAATGTGATGCCTAGATATTTAAACTCCATCACTTGTTCTAATATCTGACCTTCCAGCTCCAATTTACATCTTAGTAAATTTGCTGTTGTAACCATGCATTTTGTCTTTTTTGGGGAAATTAACATGTTAAATTTTCTGGCGGTTATATTAAATTGGTGCACATACGTTGTAAATCATCTTCATTTCGAGAGAGTAATATTGCTTCGTCCGTATAGCAGATTATTTTAATTTGTTTTTTTCCCCTTTGGTATCCTTTTTTAGTTCTTACTTTTTTTATTATTTTATCCCTAATCAGGTTAAACAATAGGGGACTCAGGAAATCTGCCTGTCTTATCCCATTGCCAGCTTCAATAGGATTCGTTAGTTCTTCTTCTACTTTTACTTTTATTGTGTTGTTTTGGTAGATATTTTCAATCGTTTTGATTATTCCTAGAGGTATCTCTCTTGTGTACAGTAAGTGGATAACGTCTTTTAATTTGACCCGGTCAAATGCCTTCTTAAGGTCCACGCCTCATTATAAATATAGCGTCGGTGCATGATCTCCCCGACCTAAAACCTTGTTGTTCTTCTGCTAGTGTTATAATTGTGTGTTATAATTGTTAATTTTCGTGTTGTGTTTAATAAATTAATTCCTCTGTAATTTTCCGAGAATGCTTGATCTTCACTCTTAAGGAATTCTGTTTTGTTCTATTATTTTTTGGATTAGTTTTAATAGTTGTTTGGTCAGATCTGTTCCTCCGTACTGTAGAAGTTCGTTCGGTATTCTGTCTTCTCCTGGTGATTTTTTATTCTATTTTTTCTCGAATTTTCTCTTTCTCCTCAATATTTATTTCTTTGTTTCTCGTCACCTCTGGTGTTGGCGGTTTATTATCGTTACCTTTAGCAAATAGGGATCGAAAGTAGTCTACCCATGTTTTCTTCTGAATGAGTTTTATTTTTAGTAGTTCGTTTATCTCATTTCTTTGACCTCTGATTATTCTTCATATTTATTTTTTTGTGTTCGGTAGAAGTCGTGTTCCATTTCTTTTGAGAAGCTTTGCCAGTGTTTCCTTTTTATTTGTCTAACTAAAGTATTTGTTTCATTTTTGATGTTAGAACTCGGAATTATCTGTAGATGACTTACGTCAACCTGCCAGGGTGTTGTACCTATTGAAGAATTTTTCTTATGCGATCTATTGAGAATCAGCCCTCAACTTGGGCATTCGTCTTGTCAGAAAACTTATACTTCCTTATTATTAACAACCACAAATGGAAAACTTACAAGTTGACTGTTGAAATATTATATAGTGTTTTTTATATAAACCATAGTCAATGCAAGTTAGGTACAAAATTTATTAAAGTTAAGTTGTGGTTTTAACATTCTTCCTTAATAATATAACGTTGTTTTCATAATGTTGTTATGAAACCATTTGCTGATTTTTGGTTTTAACAAATAATAAATCCAGTACTTCAGTTATTTTTTAATCAATAATTTAGTAAAAGTAATTTATTTGGAGATATATTTTTGACTTTTACGACAACTAAGGTTTCCATACATTAATTTCAAAATTAATCTTTGGTTTTTCTGCCAGAACCAGTGTCTTTTCAGCCACAATCCGGACCTGAGTTGTAGCCCACCTGGTGGCATTTCACGTGCCACCATAGATAACCTTTTAGGTAAGTTATTATGTGGTAGATTTATTGCATCTGTAGGTACTTAACTAATAAATTATTTATCAAGTAATAATATAACTTCACGCCAAACAGCCCGTTATTAAAATATAATTATCTGACAAGACATTCCCATTGGTAATTGTAATACCTACTTCCTTAATAACAATTAAATCTGTAGGGCGTGACTGAATTGGCTATAAGACAAATTTCAACCTACTTGGGTGTTCCAATATGCTGAATAGTGTATAATTCCGTCAATTTACGACTATTTTGGAATAAGCATTAAAGCCTTGACTTAAATGGTACACTAGAGTAAAGGCATATGTAAGGGTAAATTAACTCAATATTTGAAATATTGCCGAAAACAAGTCAAACAAAGTCTTAGATGATCCTAACCTTCACAATTATTTAGTGTAATATATACTTAGTAAAAACTAAACACTAGATTACGAATTAGATGCTCATGCAACTAAAAGAGTCAAAAACATCATTATGTACCTATCATTAATAAACATGTTGCTAACTCCTTAACATTTATCAGGCCTCGTTTTTTAATTTAATTCAAAGCAGTATTTCTAAAGCATATTATGTGCGTCTGATATACATATAAACAGACGCTTTATAGTTATTACAAAATTTTTTACCAAATATTGTAAATTAATCTTCTCTAAGTTCTGAGGTACATACAAAGAGATAAAATGATGGTTAATATTTATCATGGTATCAAGCCATTTCTGAAAATGATAAAACCTCTCATAAAAGCTAAAGATCGTATTCTATCACACCAATTGCGGTTTTCAGAAATTCATTTAACTGTAGACCGAGTCTATAGAATATTAATTGTAAAAAAGAGGTCACCACAAGGAAAGAAAGCTTACGCTACCAGTTTCACAAGCCAGTGGCACTAGCTTTTGATACAACTATGAACGAAGAACTTAAATATAAATAAAGCAAGACTTTGTCGAAAAAATGAACAGAATTATTGCATTTGGATAGAGTTTTTAAGGTTAAGCAAGAAAAAGCCTACTTGGAACTAAAATAAATCAATTCAGGCATACCGAATCCTATACGCAATAAATACTAGTGATAGCCCTGAATAAAATTGTCATACAATAGCTATATTTACTGATCATACTGCTGTGTTGGATACAGGTAGAGGTCATGAAGACGCAACAAGAGAACTGCAAAATATCTGTTAACAAACTTAACAACTAGACCAAATGCTGGCGAATTAAATTTAATGAAAGGAGTTAGTACAAAATATTTGGGTATTACAGTAGACTCAAGGCTATGCTAATGGGCCTATATTAAAAAAAAAGAGAAGAGCTCAACATGAAGTATAAAAAAGTTTATTGGATATTGGGAAATATTCCAGCCTGTCAATTCACAACAAAATGCTTTTGTATAAGTATCAGTATGAGTAATTTAGACACATCTAGCGATTTTAAAACAAAGTGCTAGGGAGCATTGTCATGCTTTTTTCTTTTTCATCACACTCCCGTGTCATCATCTTCGCGTTCTGAATCTGACTCTACTTTTTTAGTTTTTTTTAATTTCGATTTTTTACTCGTCTGTGATTTGGTTTGATCATCGGCTATCTTTCTTTTAACTAGTCGTTAAAATGGCCGATTTGCCCCATTTTTAAAACGCTTTTTTTAGATTGATATACTGTAGGCATTGCTACGATAGCTTTGGCAATTACGAACTTAAAACTAGAGTTACTTTCTTTGTAGAATCCTGGTTGAGGTTCGGGCGTCTGTCTAATGGACGAACCTAGTTGAGGCTGGAGACTTTTCCTTCTAATAAACTGTACAATAGAATCTACTTATTTGCAGGTCTACTGCTTTTAAATATGCGGCACTGAATAAAGACGAAATTTGCTAAAATGTTACTACTTTTCCAGGATGTTTTTTTTTTCATTTCCATAGTTCGTCGTCACAATATGCACTTAATGGCTTTATAAATGTTATCCCAGAAAGATTTTATCGACAACGTTTTTATGCGTAAACTATTATATCTCCATAAATTCTAAAAGGACCAAATTGAAGAAAATGCCTTATTTTATCAAATTAAATCAGTGATTGTGGTACCTACCTGTGGGGTGCGCCCTTCCTTGGGCCTCTTTTGCAGAGTAAATGTTATTGAAACAGGGTGTAATATTAGAAATAGACGCTCTCAGATTTTTTCATATATTTAGTTGCGATTTATATTTAGTCTTCAAAGAAGCCACTGCAGAAGATCCTGTTTTACAAAGATAGGATATTGAAAACGGTAATAGTATACGGAATGCTCTGGTTTTCAGTGTAGAAAACTCATCATTAACCCCTGCCTAAAATTCAAAGAGTGACTTATTATTTAACTGTTTGTTGATTTCGGCATTTTCCGTGAAGTTAAAGGTTTCTTCTTCGGCAGTAGAGAGCCCTTTAAGTTTAATTTGAAACGGATTCCTAACCCACTTTTAACTAAGTATTAATTTGTCGTCGGCAAAAAAATATCTTTTAAAATTTTTGGTCACTATCACTAAATGATTTTCAATGATTATAAAAACAACTTTTACGTTTTGTTCCACGACCTTGTAAGTTTTGATACATTCATCCACATATGCAAACATTTCTAGTTTGTTTTGCTTTAAATTTCTGCTCCATAATTCCAATTTTCTGCAAAAATCATTAACTTTATCGCTCGTATCCAATAAATGGGTTTTGGCTCCTTGAAGCTGAAGGTTCAAAATATTTAGTTTCTCGAATATGTCAACTAAGTAGCTTAATTTCATTAAAAATAAACCTTTTTGAAACGTCTCGGCTTCTGGTCTATTTTCTTCTTCTAGAAAAATGGCGATTTCACGTCTTGATATTCAAAAGTACGTTGTAAAAATTTCCTACGTGATAACCATCTTACCTCACAATAAAATATTGCTGAATGTACTACACCCATATCTTTACAAAGTGCAAACAAGATTCTAGTTGTTAGAAGGCCTCATGTTTTATGTAATTAACTATTGTTATAACCGTAGTTAGCACAATATTCAGGCCAGGTAAGATTTCTTTGGAGGCCAAAGCTTCTCTGGGGATCATACAGTGTGTCCATATGTATATATTGGAGACTTTCGTTTTAAAAGCGCTTGTAGACTTTGAAATTCTCCGGACATTGCACGAGCACCATCGGTGCATATTCCGACGCAATTCTTCCAATCTATTTTTGCTTTGTTTAAATAACCTTTTAAGATAGCAAATAATGGGAGCTATGTTGCTTTCAGTTCTATGGGTTTGCAGAAAAGTAGTTCTACTACTAATATGCTATCACAAAATCGAACGTCGGCAATAAAATCAGCATTTTTATTTCTACCTGTTGCCTCATCAAGCTGAATCGAAAACAGCTGTCGCGCAACTTTCCGAGTGGCTATTTGATATGAGACCTTATAAGAGGCAAGTAAATCTTTTTCATTCACAAAGATTTTTTTAATGTTTATTGCTTTTCAAGTGATTTTAATTTTAACTCGAAGAATTCTCGGGGTTTGTTAATGTACTCACTATGAAGCGTTTCTAAAAAGGTTTTAAGTTTATTATGTTTCATGCTGTCAGCTTCTAAAATTTTTGAGCAAATAATACACAGAGGCCTTTCTTCTTGTAGTAAAGGTTAACCCAAAATTTAAGTTTTCTTGAGAATATTTGCTTGATTTTATTTTTGGAACCACTCTCGCCTATGCACTTGTTAATGCTTCACTAGTGTCGAATGCTCGCAATAAATAAATAGTTCACAATAAATTTGACAGGTTTAAAAGGACTGACTCGATTTAGACTGATCAGAACTGATCAGTCTAAGTCAGAACTGATCATCAGAGAACATCACGTTATTCCAGTTAGGACCATGATGCACCATTTCTCTAGCCCATTGCAACCTTACTATTTTGTGTTGGTAGGTTAGTTTAGGAACACGTAGCGGTCTTCTACGATACAAATTTACCGCATTTAGTCTGCGTGTTATTGTTTGCCCTGAAATATTCAGTCCTTGAAGCCTAGCAATTTCTCTGGATCTCTTGTAGATTCCAGACGATTTTTACGAGCTATCAATGTTATTTGCCGGTCTTATGCTGCTGTTGTACATCGACTTCTACCACTTCTGGGACGATCCTTGACGTCATTTGTATCTTTGTCTTTGTATTTTTTTTTTATTTTTCGATACAGCACTCTAAGTCACGGTTCGTAGACTTACTACGGTTGCCTCTTCCGACTGGGATGGGGATGCTTGAGTTACGTCACCAGAGTATACAAGAATACCAAACCCATTTATTATCACAGTTTGTTCGTGGTAATTATCTTTCAGTTTATTATTTGCTTTATTATTTATCGTCTCTTAAATATGACAGTTTACTTTATATTTGTGTATTTGAAATTTTGGTGTTGTTTTCTATAAAAACTTATTTTGAATTATCGAAGAAACGGTATTTATTGTAGTTGTACATCGTACATATTGTCTCCGTATCTTTTTATAAGGTAGGTTAAAACTTTAAAATTTCATTGTGTATTAACGTAATAATAATGTTGATGAAATTTTAGAATGCCAGGCACAGGTTGTAGTGTGACCAATTGTAAAAATAATTTTAGATATCAAAAAAATGAAAAAAATAGTTATGTAATTCGGTAATTCATTCACTAGTTAATCCAGTATTGATGGAAATTCAGTATACGCGACAAATTTTCAGTGTAAAATGGAGATTGAAGTCCTAGATTTACGTAAATCTGGTGGACATTCTGAGACCATTTTAGCAGAGCCAGAGGTAAGTGAAGAAGACAGTGAAGATTGGTAGAAAGGTAGCGATTAAAAGAGAGCATTATTAAATATAAAAAAAATTGTTTTAAGTGATATAAAAAAACGTATTGCTTGGTCTACCAGGTCCAAAGGCTCACGTTTCAAATACACGAGAACAGATTTTGGCTTGAAAAGTCTTTTTCAGCGACTAAATGATAAACTATGTTACTCATTACACAAACCAAGAAATCTCTAAACAATCTACTAAATTTAGTCAAGCTCCAAGTTTTACAACTGCTATAAGCAGAGAAGAAATTTTGACAATATTCGGTCTTCTATACGATAATAAGTGGTGTTCTAAAAACTAGCTACCTGAGTACCTCAGATTTATGGTCAAAATAATTTGCAATGACCATTTTTAGAGCAACAATGTCTGAAAAATGCTTTGAATTTTTGAATAATCGTATTCGTTGTGATGACAAAGCAACTAGAGAAGTAAGGAACCGTAATAAATTTGCACCTATAAGATTTTTTAAAAATGAATTTATTGAAAATTGTGAAGCTAATTACACTCATAGGGTATATGGGACAATTGATGAACAGATACTCAGTTTGCGGCGCAGTTGTCCTTTTAAAGTTTTTAATCCAACTAAACCCGACAAATATGGAAGTAAAATCGTTATGTTGTGCGACTCTAAGACTTTTTATATGTGTTAGTGCGATATTGATATTATATAGTATTTTACACTCGAGGTTGACAGTTAATTTGAATAAAGATTAACAACGTACTACATATAAGAGCCCTCGCTATTTGCTGAATTTTAATACAGGAAAATAAACTGTTTAATAACGTAGTTCTTCCGATCTGCTACGTTACCGTTGACTCTTAGGCCTTCCTTTGACCACCAACCGCTCCATTTTGTGATCGGTTTGATAGATATAATTAAAAAACTTAAGAATTCTAAAGCAAGCTACCAACGCTTTTCTTGTCTTCACCTCGTCTCTATTCCAATAACCTCTTTGTCCATCGCCCATCCGTCATTCTAGCTATGCGTCTTGCTTCTCTTCATTTAAGTCTGGCTATTCTTTCGATGACGTCAGTCACCTTGGTTCTTCTCATGACCCCCTCATTTTTTATTTTGTTTCCTTGAGTTCTTCCTAACATGGATGGCTCCATTTTTTTTTTCTGTGTGACTCTTAGTCTGGTAGCTAAGGCTTCTGTTAAAGTTAGTGTTTCTAGTGTTTAAAATTCTCGTTGAGTTTTCCATATGCTGCCCACGCAAGACCGATTCTTCTCTTCAGTTCATGGGTCTGATTATCCCTGCCCATCATAATTTCATGATAGCCCAGTATATAAGAAATATTTTAAAACTCAAAAACAAACACCATTAATACTTTTGTTATTGATATCAATGAAACACATAAAATGTTCCAAATTAGTTATGTATTGCCTCTCATTACGGAAATGAGGTTCAGAGAGACTGGCCATAGAAATATCGGTTCGTTCCAGTTCCTTCTTCACAATAGTTTATTTGTCCCGTTGTAAAAGACCGCGGACACTCCATGTATGCAGTTATTAAGCTTCTATATTTCACCAATAGCACATTTTGCATGTAGAGCCCTGATGAGTTACGTCTACATGCCAGTAACTGATTTCACACATTCCTTCTTAGACGAAAAGATGCGCCGCTTGCGCATACCGTGAACTTTCATAAGTGCAGTAAAGGGGTGGTTTCCCGTTGCCTATCCCATACCCTTATTTTATCACCACCACTGTATACGGGAAAAACACTACTAAATAAAACAAAATGGGGATTCACAATGTGAGTTCAACGCAGCCAAATCCAGCGCGTTAGAACTAGAAAGTAGAATAGAAGTAAATTTGAAATTAATTTTTTAAATAATATAAATATTTTAATTCTCTTCGTACTTCATACTTCGCACCATCAGAGTTGTTTCGTTTAAGTGTTTCTCTTGGTATACTTGAATCACATACTATAATTTCAATAAATTTACTAACCTTATTAAACTGAAAGAAAAACTCTATAGGAGAAGAATAAAAAAAGGAAATTAGGAGGCTAGAATATTGGTATACGTGAGAAATATAATGTGAAAAAAATTGTTTGAGCTGCTTTAAGCAAGTTCTAAGACATCACCAACGAAAATATAAGATCGACGTAAACAAAATTTCACTTAGATACAGATAAAGCAATTAGAGTGCATTAGTTGAACGAAAATTCAGGAAAAATATAAAAACGATGTTAGGGATAAATACAAACACGATCAGAAAGGAAGCAAAAAAACTTATAAATCTGATAAGAAAAGACCGTAAGGTAGATTAATTTGACAATACGGTATGAAAGTTGATACCAGCGTCTAAACAGCTGGGATAATAAAAAAACAAAAAAAAAAGTAAAATAAAAAAATTAATGTAACCAAACCTTTATGATTAGGAATTTATATCCTTCACCATATTGGATTAAAATTTTAAAAGTAATTTTTTATAGTATTCTTTAAAATTACAGTTGATCTGGTGTTAAGAAAAGTTTATTCTTTGCAATACCGCAATGAAGATAAAGAAGAAGAACGTAAAATAAAATTAGGTTTTCTCTGTGTATAAACATTACATCAAAATTCCTTGTCATGTAAAAGTATTTATCGATATCACTACTCTCTCTTTGCTATGAACGTAATTTGAAACGCAATGCTCTTAAATACTAAGATAACTAAAAAATCTATGGCATTTGTATTTGCAGTAAAATATAATCTATTCTAACGTTTCAAATGAGCAGAAACTGTACCATATTCTTTAATTAAATGTAATTTTCTACATTTTTAAAGTTTATAATGACAAAAAAATTCTGGGCACTCTATGTTGGTATGCTCTTATAAGTATAAGTAACCAATAGAATGTAAACTAGATTGATCTTGGTATGACCCAAGACATAAATTTATTTATGGAGATATGTAATTTGCCGACCACACGTAGTGACTAAGGCAAAGAAAGTGATGTTGGTGATATATATATATATATATATATATATATATATATATATATATATATATATATATATATATATATATATATATGAATATATGAATTTGGTTTCGAAAATTAGTTTACGGATTTTAATATCAGATGTCGTTATTTGCGTTAAGACAGAAGAGATTTATTTTCACGTTCAGAGCTCACAGACGCACTTTACGTGAAATCAAATCTTAATTGTCTTTTTCCCAGATATTTATATATATATATATATATATATATATATATATATATATATATATATATATATATATATATATATATGTATATGTTTTGGATAGGGTTGGAGTCCATAAAAAGGGCTATTTAATAAGTAACTACTTTTTATCTCGAGCTTTCAATTGTGTTTACAAGTATTTTCTAGAGCTGCTAAAAATACAAAATATCTTACAAAGTGGAACTGAAAAAAAAAATTATATTAACTCACCAAATAAAATTAGTTTTGTTAATAAATTGCTGCTAAACATATTTCAAAAAACTATTCTAAAAATTTTCTTATCTAATAAATGTTTCTTAAATTTTGTAATATAATTTTGAAAAGCTTTTTTAACACAAAAACAATTGAATTTATAGGTAAGTTAGAATAGCGACCAATTACAAATAAGCCTCAATGTCATAAATGCCACCTTAAAATTTTCATTCTTGACAATTATATTGTCAAAAACTAAAATTTGTTTAAAAATTCTTTTTTATTAAGTAATAAAAAAGAAGATTTATTTATCATTAATAGATGCCTGATAAAATGTAACAAGTATTATATAACATTATTGTAGCTGATAGAGGGCGCCACATATGCCACATATGTATCATACATTTGCACTTAACTTTTTTGCTCTTTAAGTTACCGGCGTTTGTGATAAAAAATATTAAAGACACAATATTTTAACAAAAACTCAACAAAAATAACAGAATAACTGGATTTTACATGACATTTTCACATGAAAGTTATTATAGCAAAAATTAAAATTTTAAATTTACACTTTAACACCCTATATCTTTCTTAATATTAACATTTTATAAAAGAAATTTTACTTAAATCGTAATATGTATTTTAAAGTTTATAATCTACGGTTTCTTTTTGTACAATTTCTTAAGGACCACCTTGTAGGTAAACTAATCAATTAATTTTAAGGTTGCACTCAATTGTAGGGGACAGGATAAATAAAACTCTTTGTTAATATGTCAAGCTTTTGCAAAATGTATTGGCTTCTTTAGGATACGCTAATACGCTAAAATAAATTTAAATTATTTTTTTTAGTGAATACAATGAATTTAAATTTGAGAACATTTTATGAACGAAGCATAAAAACTTACATGAGGTTAGTCTATAATTTTTATATATATATATATATATATATATATATATATATATATATGTATATATATATATATATATATATATATTCGGTTTTTTATAACCTCTTACGACGTTGTCCGACTCCCAAACGCCACTGTATTCTGTCTTGAGTTAGGTTTTCGTCCAGATTTCGAGCGCTAATCGCTTTCCTAACTCCCAGGTTCCAGCTCTGTGGTCGTCTTCCTCGTTTCCTCTTCTCTGGGGGTTGCCACATCATCGTTTTTTAGGCAATCTTTCGTCCCCCATTCGGCTCACATGTCCATACCATATGAGCTGTTTTCTCTCAATATCCTCAACTATAGTGCCCTCTATACCCATTTGTTGTTTTATCACTTCATTCCGTATTCTGTCGGCTCTTGATATTCTCATCGATCTTCTGATGGCATCCATTTCCGTGGCTTCGACCTTTTTTCTTATATATATATATATATATATATATATATATATATATATATATATATATATATATATATTTTATACCATTAAAAAACATTAAATTTAAAATTGTTAATCTATTCACCTCATGTTTAAATTCTTTCAACTAATTTAAATTTATTTTAATATATCCTGAAGAAGCAAACAAACTCTGCGAAAGCTTGTGATATGAACAAAGAGTTTTACTTATCCTGCCCCTTATAATTAATGACTGCAACCTCAAAATTAAAACATTAGTTTACATAAAGTGTAAGGACGTTAGTACGACAAGTCACACTGTTTGTCCGGTAGGGTAACTACGCCACCTAGGAACGGAATCTGAACTACCAATATCTGACATTTCAATCATGTTTTGCTCTTCAAACGATATAGTTGATTTTTTGCTAATTTATTCTACAAATTGATGATTTAAATAGCCTTACCTACTAGGGAATTTTACTACTTTCTCGGTAATTAATTTTTTCGCAAAAATGCTAGAAATATAGGTTACTGTAATTATAAGATATACACATATAAACTTACTATAAAAATAAACTGACATTTAAAAAATGTCACAGTTTTACAAAAATAATTTAAAATTAAACTAAATTAAAACTAACTAAAATTAAATAAAATTCAAAAAAAGTAAATAATATAAATAAAGTTGAATATAGTGCAATAAAATTAAATCAAGTTAAACAGAATTATATAAAATTAAATTACGATTAAATTAAATTAAGTAAAATTGAATAAAAATAAATAAAAGCTATACCTGTGAAACGGCTATACCGTTTCTGCCTCATTTCTTATGTAAAATCTGATAAGAAAACGCTGTTTCATTCTGCTCATTTACTGAGCGTTTTGTAGTGGGGGTAGAATAGTTTATCGGATTGTGATGTATGATACATTATTGGAAAGGAGATGGGATAACGAATATTTTGAGAAAGAACAAACACACATGGTCCGATTGGAGCGTGTGATGCGTTAAATGAAAGGGAAAGATATATTGAATACATTAAATAAAAAAACAAGGCGACTACCAAAAGGGCACAAAACAGTATTATCATTATTATTGAACATATAGCGACATACTAGCTATCATAGGGCACTATGGATAAACATAGACTTACTATACCACTGATTACTCTACTGATCCATTTTTATGAAATTTTATATGTATTCGGTAGGTCTGAGGGTAGGTCGTAATATAAATTTTTTATACCCTTAAGTCATAAGGTTAGTCTACCACAAACATTTTTAATTTTTTTTGACAAAATTTTTCTTTTTATTTTTTTATGATATTGCAATAAAGAATATATACAGCCCTTACTACTAACCCTTTAATCATTAACCGGTATGTTCAAATAGCCATATTAGAGTCACAGATTTAGTTGCTATATTCCTCGTAAACGGCTGGACCAAGTGTTATGATATTTTATATGTATATGCGATAGGTCTGAGAATCAATCGTAATATATTTTTGATATGTGTGACCACCAAACATTTTTTTTTCCGTTTTTGACAATTTTTTTTTTTTTGATAATGTAATGAGAAAGACGGAGGTAGTCATTGGTAGTGTTTTATGTTAAAATAATTTAAAAATTCTTGTTTTACGAAATAATATCCTTAGAAGGACGACAAATGGTCATTTTGGCCAAAATCGATTTACGTGGGTTATTCCACAAATACTTTTACGTGGGAATTTCGTAGAAGTGGTAATTTTGATCCGAATCGATTTATGTGGGTTATAAATATCACTTTTACGTGGGAATTTCGTTCAATTGGCAATATAATTTTTCAATTATATTATTTCTAGGATTTATTGATCATTTATTGTCGATTTGGTATTTTTGTGCTGTATTAGTCTAAAAGCCCTCGGTGACAGTCTTTTATTAGATTGATTTTTAAAAATGTGGTCAAGTCGCGGTCATCGTCTTACTCAGCAACAAGCTTTGGATTATTTAGTAGAACTAGAACAATTATCTAAAACTGAATCTGACATTGAAGATGTTCTAGGAAACAATGAAGAGAATGCGAAATTTGAATTAACTAATTTTGGCAGCGATAACAGTGACGCTGAAAATTTTCAACCGCCTTCGAGCAACTCCAGTGATAAGAGCATTGATAATTCCGATAATGAAGCCTGTGATAATGAAGATCTTCAAAATTTTTCGACCAATCCAATCTATGATTGATGCATAAATATCTGTTGATAGTACTGTATGGGAAAAAATCAATCTATAAACACTTATCTTCGAGGTAGAGTAGCTAAACGAAATATTCTAAAAGACCATTCTGGACATCATATGCAAAAATAAAAATTATTGTCGGATCTATTTCAAGTGCTTTTCACTTATTCATTGACGAATATATTTTGAAACATATAAAATGGTGCACAGAAGTTTAAGCTTGTCGACAATTGCAAACTGAAGAGTGGAAAATTTCACTAGAAGGAATTGAAGCATTTGTCGGGCTTTTGTATGCTCCGATTTTTTCAAAGACAATGTCTGGAGATAAATTTTTACAAATAATGCGATTTATACGTTTTGACTACAAATCATAATCTATTTAACATGTGACGTGCAGAGGAATACAGTGTACCCACAATAAATTTCTACCAATCATAACGCTGGCAATTCTCATACAGCTAAAAAATTAAATGCAAGAACTTGTACAATAAAATGTAATTAACATCCTATACAATTTCTTATTGTATGGGTATATCACTTAAATATAGAAAACGTAATGAGTGGATCAGAACTAGAACAAAGACAGTAGACGCGATAGAACAAGCAGCAAAACTGAAATGGAAATGGGCTGGACACAATGAACGTCTACAAGACGGACGATGGAACAATGCCATCGGAAAGTGGCGTCCATACAATGCAAAGAGATCAAGAGGCAGACCACAGATGAGGTTAAAAGATGACATTAGGAAACAAGGAGGTCCCACATGGCAGAGAACAGCTTAAGATAGAGAAAGATAGAGAGAACTGGGGGAGACCTACATCCAACAATGGAAGGATAGAAAATAGGTTCAGAAAAAAAAATACAATTTCTTATATAAAAAATAATACAAGAAATTGTACAAGAAAATGTGTAGTGCCATACGGCCATTAGTCATGGTTATCGGTCAGCTAATCCATGGCTTTTGTGGTGGCTACAGTCGAAGAAGACGTCGTTTTCGATAGCGGGTAAAGTTCAACCTAAACTAGTTTTATTTTTATTTATCCCTAACTTCTTATCTCATATTATGTCGTGATTTGAACTTTTAAAAGAACATTTTACGTTTATATAAAAATTCATTTTAGCGTATTTACTGTATAATAAAATTATATATTTTTTACCATTAATTGATATCTAAATTTATTTAGACTTGCGACTTTATTTCGCCTGCCTCTTCATATTCTAGCATACTCCTGATTTCTTTTGTAGGCAAGCTTTGTGATATAGACAAGTTCGATTATAAACATGCATATCTATCCCCTAAAAACTTTAGTAACTTTAAAATGCTTAACCGGCCAAATATTACAACAACAACAGTTTAACTATTTTGCGTTTTTGTACATAAGTTCCGTGCAAAACTGTTGTAATTCTAATGTAACAGAGTTACAACAGTTTTTAACGGAACATTGCAATGGTTTCGATGACAAGCAATGAAAGGCACGAAAAAGTAAGATATTTGTTATTTTAATATCTATATCTGTGGTGTTTAATTTTAATATACAGCGTGTTTACGTAATCCATTAACGGCTGAGACAATAAACAAAGATTTACGAGACCAATATATTCATGTAAGTTTTATGTCCTTTGTGTGCCATTATATTTTTCATAAAATGTGTGCGATGTCGTTCGACCATTTATTTATTAGATTGGATTAAAATCACATAAATTAAGACTAATTATTTACAGCAAAAAAGTATTTTTTCTTATGAAAGGAAAAACAGTTATCTTAAAACTTGTGTATTAACAATACTGACAGATTAAAAATATTTATTCTCAGAAAACTTAATCCCAAATTGTATTAAATCTTCTTGTAACCTTGCGGGGCGATTTTCTTATCATATTGTCCCCCCGTAATTCCCAACTTTTACTAAGATAGTGAATTTCATTCCCTTTGTTAATCACTGTACTCAAGGTAGCCTGATTTGCATATTTTTATTATAGTCCTTTTGTTTTGAATTTAAATAAAAATATTGAAAAGTTCAAATGACCAAAAATAAAGATTTGGTATACTTATGCCATTCGGGTATAATACCAGAAGCTCACCATAGTTTTTATAAAAATATTTTGGCCGAAGATGATATACGAGAAGAGGACAACAATTAACAGAAAATATGTCTACACTTTTTACAATTTTTCCGTGCAAAAGTGTTGTAACTTTAAATTTCTAATATAAATGTGTAGTGATTAACAATTTTCTACGTGCAAAAGTGTTGTTACTTTGAAATTCCTAATTTTTTTAGCATTAATATTATTTTATTTTAATTTCTATTTTTGAATAATGTAACATAGGCTGAAAAGCATACAAAATCATAATTAAATGTTAATTTTTCTTAAAACTTGTGTCTTATTTCACCGATATTAGCACGAAAAGAAACAAAATCGTCTTTATCTCGAAACTTACTTATTCTGACTTACTGCAGTCTTGCACTGAGGGTGCGATATATAAACTTCTGTATATATATTATTTGTTTATCACGTTTACTTGCTTTAAATAAAGTTTATTTATAATCCTCTTGCTTTTATTTCTTTATGGTAATATACATACCCAAGGCGAAAGGGACACACCAGCGAGTTCTAGATTGAACATAAACATTCACCTCATCGTATGTGCAGAAAACAACACCATCTTCAAATATTTTATGTTAATTATTCAAACAGTATACATCTTTGTTATCAAGGTGTAGAAATACTCAAATTTATTATAAAAGAGAAAACATAAACGTAAAATAAAAAACATTTATTGTTTATGAAAATAGTACCGCTTATACATAGCAACGTTATATCCGACCATAAACCCACATACTACAATGTTTAATAGGTGTGGATAATAAATTTCGAGAAGAAATAAAAGGAAATTTAACAGCCTATAATTAAGACGCGATTAGATAATGGTTGTTTAAAACTCATTAACGGTACCTGTACATGTTTTGTGTTGATATCCAAATTGTAAAGGAAGACTTTGCATATTATGTACAATAAAATCTCAAAAGCTGTTCACTCATAAAACTAAGCTTACATCTAAATTAACAGAGGAGAGGTGGAATCGTTCCTTTGAAAATGATATAATATAATTTGTAGTAAAATCTTAATATTTCTGACGAGTATGAGAGTTTTCAGAAAAATTGCAAGAACATTAAAATCGGAAAGTCAAAGGTATACAGGGTATCCAGAAACTCTCCTGACAAACGAAGGCAGCAGTCCGAAAATGCTTCCCATGGGAGCTAGAGCTCTTTGAAGATGGCGCCTTGTAAGTAGTTTTTTTATAACTCCAGAACGCTTCTATTTAGAAAAATGAAAACTGGTACGATTATTTATCCTCCGGACTTGAATCGATTCCTTTCATTGCGAATTTCTAGTACCGTTCATAGGCGTCCGTTTTGGGCAGGTCAACGGATATTTAAACGGATAACTTCTTTGTCTCTAACTTTTAAGCATTTGTTATACTAGATTATTATATTTTCAGATATTGAAGGAAAAGTACTAAGGAAGACATATAAAAATACAATGAACGACTGGTAGAAAATGCAATCGAAAACAGGAAAAACTATAAGAAAACAAGAAAAGCATTAATTATTGGAAAGAAGTTAATCGTTGCTCTAATAAACGAGAACACTACAATTAAAGACAGAAATGAAATAATACAACTCGTGACTAAATTCTACAGCGAACTATACAAAGCCCCTGATACACTTGAAGAAGTAAGTCTTTCTGGAAGAAGTAGAATCAACATTTAAAAAATTGAAGCGATAAAGCAGCTGAAATAGATGGTATAACAGTAGAACTGCTTAAATACGCTGGTAATAAAACCTCTAAAATCTTAGCAGGCATATTTACGAACTGCCTAAGATCGAGATGCATACCAGACCACTAGAATACAGAAAATATAATTCTCGTTCATAAGAAAGGTAGCACAGAGGATATCAAAAAATATAGACCTATATGTCTACTACCAATCGTATACAAGATATTTACAAATGTCATCAACAACAGATTAAAAAATGCATTAGATTCTGCACAGCCAAGAGAACATGCTGGCTTCAGAAGTGGATTCAGTATCATAGATCATACTCATACACTTTGAGAACTAATGAGTAGAGCTAAATAATATGAAATACCGCTAGCATTAACCATCATAGATTCAGAGAAGGCTTTCGATTCTATATATACATAGAAGGCAGTAATAGAAGCTTTGAGCAACCAAGGCATTACAAAGCGTATATAGAAACTTTAGCAAATATATACAGACAAGCAAAAGCTAAGGTAAAAATTTATGAAAACACTCCAGAATTTCCCACTACCAGAGGCGTCCGACAAGGAGACGCAATATCACCAAAGCTCTTCACTGCAACTCTAGAAAATATATTCATCAAAATGAACTGGCAGAACAAAGGAATATCCATTGATGGAGAATACCTCAGCCATCGTTCTGATTGCTAATAATCATGCAGAACTACAAGAACTTATAAGCGACCTAAATGTAGCTAGCAATGAAGTTGGCCTAAAAATGAACTTGACAAAAACAAAAACCATGTACAAGGAGCTAGTGGATATCCAAGATGTAATAATAAACAACTTCTTTTTCTTAAGATACCGTCCCCTCTAAGCAGGTTGGTAATCATCACAGCTATTTTCACTTTTAAGATTGCAGCTCTGAACAAGTCGACGGAACTGCAATTATACCACTTTCTTAGATTTTTGAACCAGGAGATGCGTCTTTTTCCAATACTTCGTTTTCAGTGTATTTTTCCCTGCATTATGGTTTATAGCAACACATATTTATCCCCTCTCATAACTTGGCCGGGATATTGTAACTTTCTTATATTAATCGTATTCTTGATTTCCATTTCCTTTGTCATCTTTCTGAGGACCTCAACATTTGTTATTCGGTCTACCCAACTTATTTTTAATATTCTCCGGTAGGTCCACATCTCGAATGCTTCAAGTCGATCGCTAAACAACACTGTACTTGAAAAAGTAGACGAATATGTATATCTGGGACAATTAATACATAAATCTGGCTCCTTCCACCCAGAAATCAACAGAAGAACGAAACTAGCTTGGATATCTTTTGGTAGAAATTCAATTATATTCAAATCGAAGATGCCAAACCACCTGAAGAAAAAAGCATTCGATCAGTGTATACTACCAATCATGACATACGGCTACGAAACATGACACTAAATAAAGAGATAATATCGAAACTCAAAGTTACTCTAAGGTCAATGGAGCGATGCATGCTAGGTATAACAAAGAGTGATTGAAAAAGAATAGAATGGATCAGACAGAAAACCAAGGTTACTAATGTAAGAGGCGTCAAAAGACCAAAAAGAGGTCCAAATTTAAAATGGGACTATGACATAATGAAACAAGCCGGTATAACATGGCACAGAAAAGCGAATTTTAGACAATCGTGGGCAGATATGAAGAATGAATATGTAAGGGAGGCTACACCATAATTGGTAGAATATGCTGAGAATGATGAAGATGATATAATTATAAAAACGTAAGATTAGAAAAATATCATTTTACACAAGAAGTTTTTACTTGATAGTAAGTTTTTAAAAGACAAGACAACCGATCTATCTGAGGGATCAAAAATGGCAGAGCGGAATACAGTATACGAAATATACCAACAAAGAAAGTACCAATTTCTTTAATATGAATTTGATAATAAACCAGAAGGTACATTTTGATCAATACTTTATATAAATTTTTGTTGTAAAAATGGTTGAAGACAGTAGTTTCAAGAACCAATAGAACTTCATTCGAAATCAATTCAGGAATATGCTAAATCTGAACTTTCGTCAATTTACAAAGCAAACAGTCGGCAAATTAAGTAACATCAGGAATATAAAAATTGAATTTCACAGCACGTCAACTTATCTAGGCAAAAACTTATCGCGAACTGATTTCAGTAGTCATATTGGGCGAGTAAATGAAAACTACGAAAAACAGTTAAGATTTATTTCCATACAGAGCACGACCATTTGCTTTTGCGTGTTTTGTCCCTTCGGACTCCTTTGAGTGAACTTGTGGTCAGCTCTCCAAAAAATGAAACAAAAACCTTTCTGTCATACCTGCAATTATTTTAAAAATAATGCGCACCAGACGCTACAGTGTCATCTATTCAAATCCAATAGAACTCCGTTCCAAATTAATTCAGGAAAATGACAAATATGTGCTTTCTATAATTTACAAAGAAAACAGACGATAAATGAACTGACATGACTGTGTAATCTATTTTAATTCATAAAATTGAATAAACACGAATCTGTCAATATGGCCCCCCTCAACAATTGTGCCGACCTTATTGGTTGTCTTAATTATGTCACTATAATGTCTGTAAAAGCAATTTCAATATATTTTTGGAATATCCTAAAATTTAGGATATTTTGTAAAAAAAACATACAAAAGTTAAAACACTTCACCATTGTATTTAGGTATATAAAAACATATAGTTAAAACTTTTACAGGTGTCGTCAAAATTTATACAGTAGCATAACGTTTTCAATCTAATCAGATCATCTTCAGTGCCTTATATAGTTGAAGCTAAAAATGAATTTGTGGCTATGACATCGGATAAAATTTAATACTTGAGGAGCTACATGTCTACCTGCTCGGTTTTTAACACGTGGTTCTTTTAATGTCGAACTACTTTGTCAATATTGCCTAATAAAATAGGTAAGTTAATTTTGTTTAAATAAATGGTAAATAAAAAAACTTTCGTCTTCAAAAGCTCCTACATATGTTACTAATTTTTTTAAAGCTAAATAAGCTTTAGGCATTTATGTTTCAAATATATACAAAAACATAAATTTGCTAAAATACTTTTTCATAGAGCATGGAGATCCATAGCAGTTTAACAATACATACTGACTTTTATTTAAATATGCTTTAGCTAAAGTATCATTTATTTTAAAATGCTTATTAGTAAAGTATTTGTCAAGATATATTACTTTACAGGACAAAGTTATTTTTTATCCAGATTGCAGTATCACCCCAATACTTGGGCTACAATAATTTGCGCTAGATAAAAATCAGTTATACAGTAATGAATGATAGACGCTGAAAGGTTTCATACTTCAGACAAAACAAAAAATTTATAGAATAACAAACTTCAATGTCATTTAATAAATCGCTGATTTTATCAACACACACGTTACATTTAAACATAAAACAATAGATGCTTTAGTTTGCTCCCAAACACAATTTTACTATTTTTAATTTTTTTGGAAGTCACACTATATTGTCTATCAACAACTGGTTTATTGATAACGACTCTGTTCCTGTTATTGTTGAAGTACATTAGTACTATAATCTGAAGCTAGTTAATCTGAAGCGGTTAATACGTTTTTATAGAGTTCTGACAAATATGGAAGGCGATAATTCCAAAACAATTCAAACTACGTGAAGGAAAGTCACAAACGTTTATTGAAATCGGAACCAGATAAAGAAAACGTATTTAGCGTGAAGAATTGATTAAGTGTGCTATTCGAAGATAATTAAATGGTTTCTTTTTCCGAAATTAAATATATAAAGGAAGTAGGAACAGTGTTTTTATAGAAAAAAAAAGTATATTTTGCGGCGGAGACATTACCTGGAAAAAATTTATGGCTATTGTCGTAAAATAAGAAAAATCTACTATTTACACGAAACTGGACTAAATGAAAGCCATAGGTACTCAATTTTAAAGGTGTGGCAAGATTTTAAAGTTAGAAACCGTATACAAGCTTTTATTGAAGGGTTATCATCGGCTCCGAAAACAACAGCGGACAAAAGACGGAGACTCATTTTAACACACATAGGTATTTTTTGGATAACGGTTTATTACTTGTCGAATACAAGAAAATAAACGATTATCATGAAGAAATGAACGACCAAAAATTTGAAGGTTGCTTTTCAAAGATTTTATTAAACCTTGAACTAAATTCGGTCGTCGTTATGGACAATGCATCTTACCATAGTCGACAATTTGAGCCGTCACCAAAAACTGCCAGGCGAAAAGTTGATATTATGAATATTATGAATTGGCTATCTCAAAGAAATATACCATTTGATGACAATATGTTGAAAGTAAAATTATTAAATCGTGCAAGGAGACTAACCGAATATAATACATATTATGTTGTCGGCGAAGTAGGTCGTTAAAAGAGTATAATTGTTCTATGCCTACCTCCTTATTATTGTAATCAGAATACTATCGAACTTATTTGAGTTCAAATAAAAAATCAAGTAGCGAGAAAAAACTTAACTTTTAAACTTGGTGATGTGAAAGGTCTGCTAGCTACTGCTATAGAAAAGATCACGGCAGACTCATTGAAAAATTTCATTACACATATTAGAAAAGAAGAAAGTAGAATGTGGGAGCTAGACACTAGAGTGGATGTGTCCATTGAACCTTTAATTATCAATGTGACTATAATAATAATGATTGAAATATATATAATAATGATTATAATAATGATTGAAATAGTTCTTCATCATTCGACGAGTTTTCTTCAGACGATAACTATTAATACTGTGACCTTTTGGTAATGTCGAACTACTTTGTCAATATTGCCTAATAAAATAGGTAAGTTAATTTTGTTTAAATAAATGTTAAATAAAAAAACTTTCGTCTTCAAAAGCTCCTACATATGTTACTAATTTTTTTAAAGCTAAATAAGCTTTAGGCATTTATGTTTCAAATATATACAAAAACATAAATTTGCTAAAATACTTTTGTAGTAAATATTAACTTCTATTATTCACTGAACAACGTAAACGATAGGCTACTATGTGTGTAGTGAATGTCCAGACTGAGTGTTATATATATCTCTCTCTCTCTCTAACTTGCGGCTTATATTATATACTGTTTATTTCTACTGGTCAGCGTTGTCGTGTTGTACAAGACACTTAAACAAGTTTGTTATTCTATAACTATTTGACTGTATGTAAATTATTAATATAGAAGATAATATATTATCTATAATCCTAACCTGACAACAGTGGTATCGTTTAAACTCAATTATCTTTTCTCAGGAACTATTGTCTATAATTTTGGTATTTTACTATACTATATAGAAAAACGTTTTTATATATTTAGTAAGCAATGTTAATTGGTTGAATAGGGTTTAACCATACGTTGTTAATTAGGACAAACATTCCTTATCAAAGTGTGTTCACACCTTTTCCATGTCTCTCAATGAAGACCGACTGTTGATGTATGAAATAGCGATTACCGGCTATGTACAAATCAAACACCAGATATGCCATACCTAAAATTAATTGTGCTTTAATGCACATTCAGTTTACCAGTATATACCTTTAAGACAACTCAATATTTTTAGTTAAATGAGTTAAATGACTTATGTTGGAGCACCAAGGCAATTCCTGTTCAAATTAATAGATCATTCAGGTATTAGTAAAATACTGGACAACATATAAATGAATATATGAAAAACTGTAGAATGACATGAAAAACCATCATAGCTGGAAAGAAAGATTAAGAGATATTTCTATTTCATTGCGCTATGGGTTTTCTCAAACAACAACCAAAAACTCGATAAAAAATATTTATTAAAATAAATCAATATATTAAGTCATCAAAAATAAAACCATTTCGTTATCTGTTTAATTATTAATTTTGGAACTTCAAAAACGTCTACCAATTCATTACCGCCGTTTAACGAGATGTAAATCTCCACTGAATAATAAACAAACTTTATTAAGAACATTTGTTAACTATAATGCTCCAGTAAACCTTAATAGGGGGTCATAAGGTTATCGAAATTAAATTAACCGACATAATTATCTTCAAACTGACGGACCATTAGATCTTTTTTACAAAGAAATTAAGATTATTTTGTGTTTTGTTTGCTCCATTACAAGTAGGTTTGAGTTTTGCTGAGGGTATTGAACTACTTATATTTATTAATAGGTTTTAATGTAATACAATAATATAAAACTATTTAAAATAGTACTAAATTCTTTTATAATTTAAGTAGATCGAATATAAATAAGCACCGTTACTTTTACATTACATTGCATTACATGGCATTACAACAATGAGAATAACAATGCAAAGTACAACAAAATCACGACTAAAATTGGTTTATCATCGAAACGCCGAATTATATCCTATTAAAAGGATAAATAGCTAAGATTTGATTGATTGATGAAATTTATCAGTCTCTACCACACCTGTCCCAATACTATTATTCTTGAGCACACATCATAGAATCTGTCAAGGAACACAATGAAGCAGAAAAATCGACTCAATCTTCGAAAGACGGATTGAGATGCAGTTTGGTGGATTCGATTCATGAGAGCGTCAGAAAATTTGGTGAACTAATCCGGTCATGAAGATTATGGTGAACTAATCCGGTCATGATCTAATAAATTCTTCCCTGAAATTTTAATAATTTTGAAAATATTTTCTTAACAAAAATAATTGAATTTATAAATAATTTAAAGTAGCGACCAATTACAAATAAGCCTCAATGTCAGAAATGCTAACTTAAAATTTTTCTTTTGACAATTATATTGCCAAAAATAAAATTTTGTTTAAAAATTCTTTTTTGTTTAGTAACAAAAAAGAAGAAGATTTATTCAGTATTGATAGATGTCTGAAAAAATGTAACATATATGGAAAATTAAATAAAAATGTTATATTTTTCAAGTTTCATATATAAATTATAAAGAAATATAATTATAAATTTTGCTTAGATTTTGAATTTCTGATCTTTTGTTTAAATTATTATCACTTTTGCTACTACAAACCATTTCCAAAAAAGTCCTTTTGAATTTATTACTTTCACTACATAAAATTTTATTGTTATCAAAATCCATAATATGGTCTTTATCGATTACATGCTCTGCCAAAGCACAAGATGGTTTTTTAATTCTGCAATCACTTTTGTAAGAAATAATGCGATTTGAAAGATTTCTTCCGGTCTCACCGACATAGTCAGCTTCACACTGAGTACAACTAATGCTGTATACTACATTCGTTTTTTCAAATTTATCTTCTTTTTTTTTCAAAGACAAATATATATATATATATATATATATATATATATATATATATACATGTATATAAATAGAAACTTTTTTATTTCCTGGGTTTGACAGTCTGATGTAAATAAAACTATTTAACTTTTGCTTAAACGTTTCGGTCAATGTGCCATTTTCAATAAACACTTCTATTTTTATTTTATAATCATTACATTTTACAATTAAATTTCATGTTTACACTTTTTTAAACAGTTTAACATAAATTAAAAAATTGGTATCTGACATTGACAGATGACATCTGGCAGGTATCTTAAAATAGGAGTGGTTAGGGGTCGTATCTTAAATATCTGCCATAGTACATTTGAAAAACAACTCAATTTATTAAATTATGATACGTATTGGAAAGATCTTTGATGTCAGTCTTATTATTGATGGAATTTGGATCTTTTTTATTAAATCATCTCCAATATGTATCTTTTGTTGTAATTTTGGTCTTTTTCCAAAATGTGTACATTTTCAAAATCAGAGGAATAGATATTTTCTAGAGAATGTTTGGCTTAGGCTGTTGTGTTTAATGCATTGGTTTGTACACTATGTTTGTGTACAACAATTCTGCTACGTAGGTATTGGTGTGTTTATCCAATATATGTTGAATTGCAGTCTTTACAATTTATTTTATAAATACTGTTTGATTGATAGTCTTTATTAACTTTAGGTTTAAATTTTGAAAAATATTTTCCAAATGTTTTTGCTAATTTATGTTCAACATTAATATTATACTTTGCAAACATTTTTGACATTTGTTCAGAAAATCCATTAATGTATGGTAAGGATGTGTAGCATTTGTTGGAGTTGGTGACATTATTGTTATTATTATTGCTAGGTATGGTTTGGTTTTGTTTTAGTTTGATATTGGAATTGGATTGATTTTCGATAATATAATTTTTTTTTGAATTGGAGAGTTGGAAAATTCTGGTGGATAATTATTTTTTCTAAAATATCTTTATTTTTTCTCAAATTTGCGGAATGGTTTAAGGACCAGATAGTTTAATTGCTCTGTCAGTACGATTGAACACAACACCTCTTTTATGGGCTATGGGTGCGTTGGTATTAAAATTTAGATATTTTCCGGATCAAACATCTTTTGTAAACTAGTTAGTTGTTATCATTCGGTTAGTCTTGTTATATTCTAAACTTAAATCAAGAAATGTAATTTTATTGTTTTCTTCTAGTTCATTGTAGTAATACAAATGTTTGTATTTTGAGAACGATTTTCGAAGTGGAAATTGAAACGTCAATAAACTTACTTTAACCTTTAATTGTGGCTTATTCCCATTTAAATAGTAATTATTTCTCTGTATTTATTTTATTTTTTAATAACTATTGTTAGGTTAAATAATTTAATATTACTTTCCCTGTACCTTTTATCACATTGTTGTTAGATGTGAGAAGCAACTTAATATCTCACACATCTTTACAGTTGGTGGGCAGGTGTAAAGAATAATTAATTAAATATTCCCGCGTTTGAGAATGTCTTAAATGATTATGTTAAATCGTTTATATTGCATTCGTATATATTAACAACAATTATGAGAATCTAAAAGATTAGACAATTCTTAGAAATTGGGAATATTGACTATACCGTGCATAGTCCAGTCTGGTTAGATGAAAAAAGACCTAACCTTACTTGACGAGCTCCCCAAATTTTATTATTCTGACCTTTGGAGGGGTCGAAAGTAGTGTTAATTTAAAATTGCGACTGATTTCAATCGTTGCGTTAGTCGCCATATTGAATTTAATGGAGAACCGGTTTTGCACAATATCTCCACCATTTTCTACTTTCAACTCCCGTTAATATTAAATTTGATATTGCCGGTTGTACTGAAAGTGTCGATATTTAGTTGATTTTAAAGCAGATAAATATGCGACATCTGCAGACAATCGCTCTCTTCAGCTACAGTACTCAGCCAACCCGTTGCATTACTAGGCACTCTCCACCATAGGATTTTATGCCCTGGAGAGCTCATTCGGTGGCGCTGCTGTTGTAGCAATTGAAGTGCGAACAACACCAGCGAAGCCACCTGGACTGCCAAGGACCGTCAAAATCCTATCTGCAAGGGTTTTTGCCGAAAGACAACTGCCGGGATTCTGTGCTGTGCCAGATTGGTGTAAACGATGAGTCTTTTAAACCACTTTCCACGAACATTTAAACTTATAAACTTTATTCGCTCTTTTAAAAATCTTTTCTTATGCATTTCTTTACATTTTAACATACGGAACATTCTTTGGTAATTATAATACACTTTAAATATATTTGACTTTTACATAATTAAATATTATAATCTTGGTTCTTGGGAATATTGCTTAAATTTTAAACAATATATCAGACACCGTTAAAAAGATATGGTTTTAAATATCCCTGATATCTTCGACCTCTACCGTCGTAGAGGCATTGTGACATCATGTGGAAACAGAGGTGAGTGTTTAACCTGTTTCGAGTTCCTTTTATCAAATACCTTAAATATTCTTGAATGCAACTATACAAGAAATAAGGTGTAATAAAGATACTTCCTGTTTGTCTTTTACCGAGTATTAGGCCGTATAAGACATGGTTTCCTTAGTTCTTCCTCTATGTATGTTTCTTTTACGAATATTTTTTGATTAAACAATCATAAACATCGTCAATGGTATGTAGTATATGTGAATATTCATTGTTTTCTTTAACCTTTCACCGAGTATAAGGCATCTCTAAAAGTAACGTAACATAAATCTTCCCGACTGTCTTTCGGAAATCCAAATCTCATTAAATATATTAAACATTGCACTGCTAACCGAGATAAATATATTCGACTTCACCGTTTCAATTAATATATCCAATTATTATAAACCCATGGAAATATTAAAAATAATAAATCATTTATTTTGACATAATTAACATAAAAAATTAGGTAAGTGCTAATTGCTCGTAAAATGCTTTTAACTAGAAATGGATTTAAAATTATGGAAATGGATCATTATAATATTAGATGGATGATCTAGTGTCAGACCCAACCTCATCGGCTTAGACCACTCTACATATGTTGAATTCCTACCGTTGGCGAACTTTAAAACACCCTCGAGGACGAAAATAGCATTTTCCCGTTTATTATTATCTTTACGACATAAATGTACATAAAGAAAAATAGGGAGAATTATATTTTATAAAATTTTGATCTCCCAAATTCTATTCATTCTTTTGCTAAAATTAATATTTGAGGTCGTAAGTATGCGGTAAAGGCGCGAGCGTAAGACCTTGCAGAGATTAATTCTATAAGAATTATTTTTATTTAATATCTCAGCCATTTTCACCTTTTCGACAAAATCGTGCCGACTTAAATTGTTGCAATTACGATTTTCTACAATTTCTTTTTTGCAAATTTTTCGTGCGGTCGATATTTTCCGAGTTAAGTGAGAAAATAGTTACTAAGTATAATTATTGAATTATCTTGTTTATTATTTTTAACTTTTCGACATAAATATACATTAACACAAATGGAGAAAATTATATTTTATACAATTTTGATTTCTTTAATTTTTTGTGCTACAATCAATATTTTAGGTCTTAAACTTAACGAATCCTATACGGTGACATCATTAACAGCAAGCCATAAACAAGAACGAACCTACGAGTTTAAATATTGAATTTAGCAAAAAATTAAAGAGATCCACATTTATGTCGTGAAGTTAATAATAATCGAGATTATTCAATATTATGTTTTCCCCTCCTTTCATTACTTTACCCCTTAACTCGAAAATTATGAACCCCACGAAAGAATTTGTAAAAAAGAATTTGAAGGAAATCGCATTTTCAACAATTTCAGTTTATACCATTTTGGTCTAAAAGTAGAAAATGGCGAAGATTTTGAGCAAAAACGGTTCTTTTTTAGCAGCTTGCCATGCAAGGTCCACTGCTATCTGGACTGTACTAACAAACCTAGACTCAAATGATATGTTCTACAAGACATCCATATGTATTATCCTAATGGATCAGAAAGTGAAAAAAATAAAGTAGTTTTCTTAAGTAAATACTGCGTGGTATTCTATTTTTATTATCCACAGTATATTACTTGGCAGTGACAAAGGAAAGTATCCGACAGACCAGAATGGAACATCGTTGTTAAGCAAGCCAAGTCTAACAAAGGGTTATAGCGCCACTTAAAGAAGAAGAAGAACAAATACAAATAATAACAAAGCAATAATAATTCAACAATCAAAACAATAATTAACTCGTACTTTAAATATATCGTTCTCTAAAATTTTTTATTTATTTTTATTAAATTTAATCTAGACGAAATTTACAAAGAATATCAATAAAATGATTATATCTATTTTGATTTCACGATTTGATATAAACAATTATCTACGATGATTTGGCCTATACTGATTTTAAGTATTGTGCAGTAAATCGTTGGTTCTATCCTATACTACAGTAGGTTAATATCCCACTGTACTGGGGTGAATATATCTTCCGAAGAATTAAACAATGAGAGTGACTTCAGTGACTTTAAACGCCTGAAAGTATTTTTTTTTCTCCTTCTTAATTCCTGTTTTTAGGCAAAATGTACTTTATCATGAGTGTCTTCAATGTCTTATTGGTGATTTATCTTCGTTTGTTCTCTCCTTTAAATATGTTTTCCCACTGATAATATGTAAATAGAGTACAAAATGAAACCGTCAAATATATAAATTATTTTAAAGTTAAGCGTGTAAAGTAAAATGAGATGTGTCAAATAGTTTGAATTTAACACAAGAATAAAGTTGCTGTTTTTTGAGAATATCGAAAAAACATCATTAAAAAAGTACGAGAATACATATATTTGCCAAAAGAAAGCAACTGCGCTTAAAATTTAGCAAATTTTATTGGATGTTAGGTCGCAAATCACAATTAACAATCACCAACAAATTGTTAATTTACAAAGTCATCCAAAAACCGCTATGGAACTACGAAATTCAATTGTGGGAGACAGAGTTTCACTCAAATATCGAAATCGTACAAAGATTTCAGTCCAAAGTCCTTGGGATTATCGTAACGTATGGTCCTAAAGTTTTGGGAAAAATTTCAAAAGCATATAACTCTGACCACAATAATCTTATATTTTTATTAAATTATTTAACAATTTAACTTAACTATCCTTATTATAAATCAAAATTCAAATGACAGACAAGAGACCATTATTTTCGATTTGCCTAATAATTCCCCTGACACGTTGCATCATCCTTTGGACGACCTCGGCGTCAATTTCTCTAATTTTTGTATAAATGCGGCGTCTTAACTTAGGGCTGTGAGATAAAGCCAGCCTCAGAAATTGCACACCATACCAAAATTTTGTCCTCAAATTTTTTCTTATTTTTGAATTTTATTTCATCAGGTACATTTTCGTAATCGTTCGTGTAAAACCCATCGTTACCCTTCATCTCAGAGTTGGACAAAGTAAAATATTTTTCATCGTCCATCACGATCAACTTGTTGACGAAATGCACTCGCCTTAACGCGCAGCAAAATCTCGGAATTCTCTCTAATTGATCCTCTGTGTATTTTGGAGCTTTCCTTCTTTTCCAGTAGATAATATTGTTACTCGATAGGGTCCTGTATACTGTACTCTTTATAACATGAAACCTTCTGGCCAGTTTTCACTGTGAGACCTCAATTTTGTTCTTAGCTGCTTCAATCAGTCTTGCCTCTCTTGTATTGTTCAAAATCCGCGGTCCGCCACTTTTACGCAAGTTAACACATGGTATCCCTTCTTCACATTCTCTGATTGTGCGATAAATTGTCGATTTGCTTATGTTTTGATCTCGATAAATATTAACAATATCTCGTTTCGACATTCGCCCAACCATATTATAAACACCTCGACGAATATCAATTTTATAAGACATTTTGCAGAGCACAAACCAAAATATTCTGCTTTGTTTATTAAATGTCAATAACTGATGACATTTCAATTCCATGGCCTTCTTTGTTAAATGCATTTTGCTTCTCAATCAGACCAGGTGAAATTTTTCCCAAAACTTTAGGACCATACGTTAAAAATGCTCCAAGGTACGTAACTAACAGTGTTATTGCTCGTGATCTTAAAATGAAATCTGACAAAGAAGAAATATCCTACTTCTCACAGAAGTATGACGAACGCATAGAAAATCACCCCAACGCATTGACTGAATCTCTCATGAGACGTCCCATACAGCGAAGGTTAAAAAGGCATCCTCTATGTCACCTAGCTGCCAGATTTTCGAACTTTAGTACTGTTCTATAGTGTAGAGTTGTGTAGTAGTTAAGTTCTCAAACCCAACCTTACATAAGTTGAAGGAAGCTGTCACTGGGTAATTTTCCTAAATGTTTGTTACTCTCATTAACATTTGAAAAAAAATTAAAAAGTAGATAAGAACTAAAAAGCATGTTTAAAGATGACATTAAACTACATAATATTAAAAACAATTTTCCTTTCGAAGCGAATAACACAACATATTCCTACTTTTCTACGTTCCTACGTTTCCACAATAACAATGTTTAAATAATTATTTTACCAATTAATTAAATTATTAAGTTTCTATCCCAGTGGGACTCGCACCCGGATCTTCGACGCAGAAAAGAAATGTGTGTATAATCTACACTTGAATTAACTTCTGAATTCACTATTACTGATTAAAATTTCTCTACAATTATGGATTCTTTTAATTATATTTCAGAAAGATGATTATTTTATCTTTCTGTTAACATTTTTTTTTTCTTCTTGTCTTCCAAATGAGAAGCCGTTTTAATTTATAATTCGTGGTTTATTGGCAGCGATATTTTTGTTAAAAAATAAAATTGTACAAAAAACTGTTTCAGAACATTATCTCAGACGATAAGAGTGAGGATAGGTGAACAGAGATTATTTCTTTACAAAAAAAAAATAGTAAATGTTATCAAGGTTCTGAAACTAGGTTTCTTGTGGCATATCTAATTTAATTTTAAGTCTAACTGTGTTCGACATAAATAAAGAGCAATGCGTAAAGAGCATTCAGCAATAAAGAAGAATCAATAATATTCACCATGGAACAAGAAAACAATAATTATTTTCTTTTCTGGAGGTGCCACAGAAATCCAATTAATACCAATATATATTTAAATTGTCACTTCAACCACAACGTAAACATCAGAAACGGAATTATTAAATGCCTATATGATAGAGCCCGAAGCACCGGCTCCAATGAAAATTCATTTTAGAAAGAAAAAGCCTAATAACAAAGGTTTTGACTAAAAGTGGCTAACCATTGTCATGTATAATCAAGAAATTTCACAAAATTGAGCATAGAAAACAACACAAAATCACAGGCAATCCAGAAACACTCACAAAAAAGACTCAAAGGTGACAACAATATCGTATGTGAAGGGCTTATCAGAAAAACTGAAGGGGATCGAAAACAAGTACATCACAACAATATTCAAAACAAACCACATACTTAGATCTATCATGTCCAAAACCAAACCCAACAACACTCAAGAAAAATTAAAAAAAACTGCATCTATAAAATACCCTTTGAATGCAACAATTTCTACGTGGGAGAAATCGCAAGTCTACTAAGTGTCAGAATAAACGATCATGAAACATATCAATAACAGAGACTTCCCAGATATGCAAACATGCCTAAGACAACGAACATAGACCACAATGGAAAAATGCATAAAAGAAACAGAAATGTAAAAGAGAAAAGTCAAAGAAGCAGTCCTCATCCTACTTAACGAAAAAAAAAATGTGTAACAAACCCATCAGGAGAATGTAGCAGGCTTTGGTTGTCAGTACTAAAAGAAGAAGTAAACAACAAGAATATACCAACGATAGCGGAATAACAGGAGGTCAAAAAACATTACTCACAACAGTTGATTCAATGCGATTTCAGTCGATTCGATTTAATTCTATTTGATTTAATATTTAATTTGATTTTAGTTGATTTGATTAGATCTTAATTGCTTTGAATCGATTTAAATCCAATTGATTTGATTTGATTAAATACCAATCGATTCGATTAAGTTCCAATCGATTCGATTAAATTCCAATCGATTCGATTAAATTCCAATCGATTCGATTTGATTCGATATTAATCGATTCGATTCCATTCGATTCCAATAGATATGATTCTATTTAATTCAATTTCAATAAATTCGATTTGGATTCGGTTAAATTCGATTCCAATCGATTCTATTAGATTTAGTTTTACTAATAAACACGCATGGGACTGTTTTTACTACTCCATGTAGTGTGGTCGCGTGATATGTCGTTACAGTCGCTACTGTCGTTACTGTCACTACTATCATTACTTTTGTTACAGTCGCTACAGTCAATACTGTCGGTTTTATTTGTTCACATATCTCTCTATGCGATCCACCGCTCCGTCCTTAGCCCGAGATAAGAAAGCTATGCTTAAAAAAAATATCTGCCATAAACAACTGTGAAAACTATAAACATAGCAAAATAAAAAAAGCCAATATTGCTGGAGAAGGTCTTAAAAACCACAACGGGGATGATGTGGCACCAACGAGAGTTTCTTGCAGGATAGTTTTTTGTTCTCCACATATTTTTGTTTATTTACTAACGATATTTTACCATAGTCTTATATCGTTATCTACAGATAATTTATATCTTTTTCTATATTTACAGACATGATTTAAAATGGATGGAGCTAAGTTATATCTTAATACTCCAGTCACTCAGGCTATTCACCTCCCAATTTTGTCGAACTGAACCAATTCACAAATAACAAAAGGTATGTAACGCCGATATGTGCTTTCGCCCCAGGGGTGGTTGACACCCCTTCTCGAGATTGGAAATTTTATGCTCAAAATAATTACGGAAGTCAACAGAGGAACAAATTCTAAGCAACTTTTGTTCTATAAAGTTTTTTAAGAACGTCATTACTGTTTGAGCTATTAATGGTTGAAAAAATCAAATTTTCATGGAAAACAGCCATGTTTTTTAACGGTTTAAGTAACTCAGAAAACATGCATTTGATCAAAAAAGTATGCAAAATAAAAATGAAGCTTATAATAAAAGAAAGAAAGAAAGATTCATTTTTTACAAGATATTCTAGATACAATAAAAAGTAAGATATAATCGGTGAAAGGAGACATTTTTTTGCGAATATTTGGATCAATATATTCAACGTTAAATTGTAAGACAATAGTTGATTTATCGGGAGAATATTAAGTTTTTTTATAACTTTATAAAAATTATTAATAATAATTTGCATATAAACTGAGTAAGTTACAGCTAGTAAAAGATCGACTCTTCGAATATTTTAAGGAAAATAGGGCAGTATAACCTAATATTCTCCAGAATCAAAACTAATCGTTTTTCTTTTACATTAAATTTTATTTTAGTGTTCTTCATTAGATCCAGGAGTTTGATTGGTTTAAAATGCATTATTTTTGAAAAAAAGGTATCTTAAATTGTATCGTCTATTTTGAAAATTTTTAAAATTTTCGTTTGTTATAAATTTCTATTTCTTTAAAATAAATGGAGATACCACCGATTAAAATGTATGTCTTAGTGTGAGCACCCCCTGTTTCGAGTGCTTTAAACTTGCATTTTTTTAAATTGAAGGGTAGTTTGACTTTCTAATTAACCTAACCTTGTAGCTCTTGAAATTGCCTTTCAAATGGTTATAGACATACATATATGAAATCTTGAAAATTAACTGACTTATTGAAGAAAAACCAATCATATTTTTGGGAGGTAGTTTTAAAGCGTGCAAATTGAATAAAATTTAAGATTATTCATCGGTTCTAGAACAAATGAGATACACGTGATTTATAGAAGGCACTACAAAGGATATTGCTGTTAAATTATTTTCGCTTGTGCCAACAATTGGTGCTCTTAAGAAGAACATTAACTGAGTTTACTTACAAACCCAGTTATGGCTGGAAAATAAATATAAATATAATTGATTGGAGATGATTCAAAGATGCAGAATCTCTACAAATGGTAAGAATTCAAAGTTTGTCTGAACCAGAGCAGCTGTTGTAGTTAATTTTTTGTAATTGCATAAAAGGTTGTAGAGCTTCGTGTTGTAGGAGTATAGGTTTATTTTCTAATGTCACGGGTGCGACCTGTTTGGGAGATAATTGTGTAAACTACCCTCCAATTACTAAAGAATGAGATGGAGTCAATGCAGATGTATCAAGTGATTGTGATGATTCCTGATTTGTTGTACTATTTTTTACGTATTTTTTTTATCTTATAATTAAATAAAAAAATTCAAATAATATTGAGTGCTTTCTCTAAAGAAATAACGTTTTATAAGCAGGAAACAAATTATTATTGATTTAAATATATTAGGATTATAATTTTAATGTGTAAAAACTATTTTTAACGGTGTAGTCGTCTTTAGGGGTGACTTTTAGAGGTTGAAGAGTTTAAACTACAGAAATATCGTTTCATAAGCGAGGAATGAATTTTTAGTTATCTAAATTAAAAATTAAAACATTTTAAACTATAAATAGGCTTTTTAAGTAGTTTTTTTACATAAAGTAGTGCTTTCAAGTGCATAATTTGAAACCAATCAAACATCATTTCACAAGCGATGAATAAATTGTCATTGATTTTATTTCATAAGTTAAGCATTTTACACCGCAAAAAATTATTTTCCAACGTTATTTACGTCATAAGCGGTGATTTCTAAGGAAAATTTGTATTTAAATACAAATTATCATTGAATGTGTTTATTTTACTTAATTAAATCATATTGTAATGCATATAAAGCTTAAATAGGTGTTTTCTTTTTGTTCCCCTTAGAAGTAGTTTTAACCCCTTAAAAAGGCACACTTTCCCCATATATAACTTTTGCAAAGAAGGGTAATAGAATAGATTAGAATAGAAATATGCTTTATTGTCACTGAAAATTGTTCAACTTTATGGACAAAGCTTATAAAAGTTTAAAAAAAATAATAACAATAACAACTAAAATTTACTAAAATTACATAAATCGTCAATATCACAGAATAAAACATAATAAAATATACAATCAATTGCAAAATTCACTATCACTGAAACAATCACTATATTGCAAATCGCATAATAAAAGCTTACAAACTAGTTTACGAATCAGTTTAAGCTACTGTATGTGATACCCAAATAAGAGTAAGATAAACGAAAATACAAATTTTTTAGCTAAATCCATACAGTCCGACAGAATTGGGAGGCAAGGTCCTATTTTCCGCCAGAGTTACTGGACTATAAGATTGTATTATGCAAAAAATACTATCCGATTTGTTAACAAATATGATATAGTTAAGAAATAGCCAACACACATAATTATTTTATAAATTGATTTAAAAGAAGGAAATACCGAGAAAACGGCATAGATGTGAAGAACCAAAGAAAAGAGAATTTGCCTTCATTTTTCACATTAAGATAGGAGGAGTTAAAAAATTAGTGTAAGAAAGCTTTTTGCAGTATTTATAGAATTTCTTTAAAACAAGTTAGATGGTTTAGTAATTTATTAAAAAAAATGAGTAGCTAGATCGCAAAGATAAATCTGAGAAGCAATGCATTATCTGGGTATACATTAATTAATGTACGGGAGCGTATTGAGTAATTTCCTGTTAAGTATGTGCACTACTATAATAAAGATTGTATCATCTTATTATTCAGATAAAAAAAACTCAATATTAAAATTATGCGCCCATTATATAATCAAAAATATCCAGATGATTTGGTAAAATATTTTCAAGAAAATTTTAACTTCAAGCAGATATTGAGATCTAAAAAAAAAAGCAAGGATATTTTATAAAAAATACAGGAAACGAAAAATCGATCCAAACTGCAAGCTTGAAGCAATTTAATTTGCCTACCATATTGGGTGTCACTTGTAACAATATATAATTGCTTGGAGGGGGTTGAAAGGGAAGACTGAACAATTACTGTGCTAGAGATAGGGTAAGCAAATAAACTGAAACGTTTGTGAACGGCTACTAGTGTTTTGATTGGAGAGCTGGGTCGTGAATAAGGTTTCTTTATTTGAGGGACTAGGAGACTTACTATACAAAAAAGAAACTCCTAGACAATAAACACAAGAAGATTCCTAAATTATTTAAATTGGACGCTGTTTAAAAAAATCCTTTTGCTGGTTAGAAAGAAAGACTTTTTTTTCCTAAAAAATGTTTAAGAGTGAAAATCTTTTTAAAATACATAGTTTTAAAGTCCTGGTTTAAAGAGAAACATTACATATTTATTATTTCACATAAACAGTTATTACAAATAAAATTATCCAAATTTATCAACAAACCTTACATTGGCTCTATTTGTAGCAATTTAAACAATTATTATAAATCAAAATATCCTAATATTTATCAACATTACTTACATTGAGTTTAACCTTTTAACAAAACAGAATTTAAAATTTTGGATATGTACCAAATGACAGAAAAAGATAATACTGACTGTCATATGAAATGAAATATCAAATTTTTTTGAATTATTAATTAATTATTCAGGTTAACTTTATTTAAAAGAAGACTAATATGACAATTAGCTGATCCATAAAACTTTTTATATTTTATAACTATTTATTTATAATTTTTTAATTTTGTTCTGAAGCTATTTTCTTGTGGCATTTTAAAGTAATTACTATTTAAATGGGAATAAGCCACAATTAAAGGTTAAATTAAGTTTATTGACGTTTCAATTTCCACTTCTACTAACAAGTGATGGAGTTTAAATATCTAGGCATCACATTATTTAGCTACGGAAATCTCGAAACTGAAGTCGAAGATCAAGTGAATAGATCGGGAAAGAAACGAAAGGCAGAATTTACAAGACAGTGATCAGACCAATAATGACATACGCGGCAGAAACAAAACCTGACACAGTGAAACAAAAAGGATGTTAGAAACAGCAGAGATGAAAACACTTAAAACAATCGAAACAATTGGATAAGGTCTTAAGCCTTAATCAAAACCCTTCTCATGGACTAGAGCATGCAATAAGACGGTGAAAAAACTGACGGTCTTGAAAACTATATGCCGAAATCTTTTCTGTTCCGAAACTAATCTGCTTCTCCCTTTTGACTGCTCTTTAACTAATTTCCGATAACAAGAACGAATAACAAACAACTATAACGAATTTTAACAAAATCCGGACCCAAAACAATGAAACCGACTGATTTCGGCAGCGGTTTCACCGAGAGTGATATCATTCTCCCAACTTGGTATAAACAAAACATAAACTGAAAGATTCCTGTTGATTTGATGCGCAAAATATCTAGGTGGAATCAATATCAAACAAAATAGCAATGTTTGTTATTATAAACAGATTAAAATGTTTATATTATCAATATTAGCGACGCAAAAAGATTAAGAATATTTTTCGGTGTTTTATTGTATACAAGGTAAAACGAAATACTACAAGCTTCAAGGCTGTCTGATAGGATAACTGTATCATCGGATATTAAATATTGTTTCATCATTTATATGTAAATTCCGTTGCTTGATTACCATATGGCATCTTTAAATTTAGCTTTACTGTGTATAATAAATAGTAACGGCGAGAACACGCAGGCCCTGTCTAATCCATCTTTTTATTTGATTCTTCTTTGATTCCTTATTTTCGACCATCATGTTGATTTTAATACTACTGGATGATTATTCTCTAATCTCGACTGTCTGTATGTATGTTATTTAGTATTTCTATTACTTTTTCAAGTCTACCATGTAGAATGCTTTTTCGAAATCAATAAAACAGCAATACATATACTGGTTAATATCCAAGCATGTCCCAGAAAAGACAAATTGGAAAAATTGTCTCTTGCTTTAAGTTCTTTATCCAAATTGTGTGTCATCTATAGTTTCTTATCCTTTATACAGACTTATATTCTTTTTCCGGAGTTTTGATTTTTGATTAAAGGTAAGCGCGCACTTATCCGGAACGGCTGTTAGCGAAGCGCAACGCGACAATCAGCAATTTAATATCCTTGTGACACGGCACTCACCGGTTCACATCGAAACGCACCGAAAACTCGGAATAGAACATTTTCGCGGACGAAATAGAGTTTAAATATTGTTATTGTTCTAAAGCTATTTTTTGTGGCATCTTAATACAGTTTACTATTTTTACTAGGAATAAGCCACAATTTAACTTTAAAGATTTTGAAAAAAAATTTGTAAAGTCTAAATATTGTATTTTGTTTTAAGATCAGTTTTTGCAATAGGGGCCTGCGTAGCGCAAGCGGTAGGATGCTTGCCTCGCAAGCCGGTGGTCCGGAGTTCGAATCCTACCGCCGGCAAGAACATCTAGACATTTTAAAAATGTCTATAGGCCCCAGGTCGACTCAGCCTGAATAAAAATGAGTACCTTGGGTAAAACCAGGGGTAATAATAGACGGTTGAAGCGTAGCACTGGCCATGTTACCTTCCTTGTATACCGTAGGCCCTAGATATAGCAGACTACCCTGCTATACCTAGCGATACCAAAGCCGCGACAGCGGTATAAAACGGGAGACTATTATTATATATTTTGCAATAGATGGGAGTTCTTGATATTTTCAGTATCTCATTATAAATTATTGACAAAGTATGTCTTGATAATCGATTAGATCAGGAAATAAATTAGCAAACTTACTTTCCGTGTTTTGCTTTTTACAATTTTCATGCATCCATTTATTACGCTTCTTGTTTGGACGTTTATTTTGTTGTTTTATTTCTTGCATAACAAATTAAAAATATAGTCCAGTCGTCAGAGATTTGACACCCAAAAATCATACGAACAAGCTGAATTTTGCCGAGAATATTAATTTTGAGACCCCACAAAATATGCAAAAACGTTTACCACTTTAAACCCAGAGCTTCCTCCTAAAACCTCCCTCGTAGGGGAGTGAAAACACAAACAAATTCATTTACCAAGAATCTGTACACCGTAGAAAAAAATGTTTTAAATAAAAAACGTAGCTGAGATAATTTTGAACAAAAATGTTTATTAAAACTTTTTGCATAGAATGAACCGTTCTCTCAGAAATAACGCTTAATGCGACCGACGATTTTGAATATCGGTTGCGCGCGAAATCAATTTTAAATAAAATTTGTATTAACCCGACGGGGAAAATTCTATATCTTTGATCAGAGTGTCCTTTCGTATGCGTATTTTGTATTTTGCCGCAAATAAAGTCAGTTTCTATAAATCTGTTTAGTAAATGAACTTTGGGCGATGTTTGCCATTTTTTACTATTCTTGTGGGATCAATAAAATGTATAACTGTCATTGACCGGTCGTAGTGAAATGTTCATTGCTGAGACCAGTCTTTAGCATTTAACTTAAGCCTTTAACATAAAATTTCTATTTTGATTTTTTTTGATAAGGCATTTGAAATATGACTAACAAGCGCAGAATTTAAACCTTTACATTACAAACGATTGCACGTCATGGAAAATGCCTCCAAGAGGACGGTTTTGGGTGTAATTTATAGCATAATTTAGGTACTTTTGAAAAACTTACTAGTGTAATTTTAAAAAGGCCGTTTTAAATGTTTTAGATCGTTTGTAAAGTGAAAGTTTAAATTCAGAGTTTTTTAAGCATATTTCAAATGCCTCACATTTGTTGCCAAAACACAAAACTAAAATTTTATGCTAAAGGTTTTAAAGATTAGGTTCTAGTCATGAAAACTTCATAGTGGTTCCGTCTATACCTCAGAATTTCGTCTCAATCAGACGGCCGAGTAGAATTTTTGATAGCTTATATCGCCACTCATCCTACCTTTAGCACGCAGACATTTTACGTTCACTGCTGTCAGTGCGGCTCAGTTCATTGCAAGTGCATGTTTTGTTTCAAGCGATACTGATTCCAAAATGAAAGGAATACTTATTTTCCATATTTTATAGATACTACGTTTAACAGTTATGTTTTTACTTTTTTTAGAATCTTACATATTTATTTATTGTAAATGTACATATATTTTTGTGATTATTTTCGAACAATAGATTTTTTTACAGAAATTAAAGTGGACGGAATAGGGTAATTTAGAATATCAAGGGGCCCTTGATACCGTCCTACCGGACGGTATTAGGAATTAACTCCTTCAGTTTCAAACGCTTTTTAAATATAAGTGTTAGTTAAATAATATAATTCGGCATATTTTTAACACACTATATATTTTGCTCCGTTTAAAAACCTGAATACGACCTATAATAGGTACAACTCATTTTAAGAAAATTAGTGTCAAATATTAAGTGCATTGGAAAATTCAATTTAAAATTTAACTCAAGAAGAATGGATATTATTAAGATTTAATGTGTAAGTTTGGTTTAGTTTTTATTTGTAAAAAATGTTTATGGTAGTTCTTTCTCACAGTTTGTATTATCAAGTATGATAAAATGACTATCTAAAACACTACACTAAACTAAAACACTCATTTAAAGGAATTGGACAGACACAGGAACCTTCTGTCCTATATCCGTCCAGGGTGGATGGATAGAGCTATTGTAAACTCCTGTAACGGACCCCATAAAATATTACTAATAAAAGATTTTTGTTTCAGCTTTTTATTATCTGCAACTATAGTATACAAAAATCGTATGTAGTATCCTCGAGAGAATATCCAAAAAGCTATAGAAGATATTAATTTGAAACGTTTAAGTATTCGACAAGCCTACAAAATATACAATGTGCCTAAAAGTACTTTGTTAGATACTATGAAAGAAAAGTACAAAACTCCGAGCAATATTGGAGGGCCAACAGTTTTGTCCAGTTCTGAAGAAGACTTGATTATAAAATGGATAATCGAAATGGGCCACGTTGGATTCCCGGTAACAAGATCTCAACTTGTTGATTCTGTTTCAAAACTAATTCAAAATTTGAAACAAAAATCCCCATTTAAAAATTACATACCTGGTAAAAAATGGGACAATGGTTTTCTCGCTCGTCATCCAGAAATTTCAAAACATGTTCCACAATCACTATCTTCTTGTAGAGCCGCAGTTACGGAACAAAATATAAAAAATTGGTTTACCTAAGTTCGGGATTATATGACAAAAATGAATTATTTACACATTCTTAAAAACCCCAAAAGAATATTCAATTGTGATGAAAAACAAGTTTTGGTTAGAAAAGGTAAAAAAAAGGTATACAATCGCATAGCTAATGACGAAAAATAATGTCTTGCAGTTTTTCTAACTGTTGGAGCTGATGGTTCTGTACCTCCGCCATTAGTTTTGTATCCCTACAAAAGGTATGTATCAGCTGCAATAATAACGAACATGCCAAAACAGTGGGGAGTTGAGCACTCTGAATCTGGTTGGATCTCAAGTGAGACATTTTATGAATACGTTACAAATGTATTTTTTCCCTGGTTGGAAAAGAACAGTATTCCACTCCCAGTGATATTGTTTCTGGATGGACACTCCCACATCAATCTGCCTATTACTGAATTCTTCAAAGAAAAAGGTATCATTTTAACAGCATTTTCCCCAACGCAACTCACCGATTACAGCCGTTAGATGTTGGTATTTTTTATCCCATTAAAAATAACTGGCGAAAAGATGTTCGATCTTGGCGTATGGAGAATAACGGAAGAAAACTTCAACGGGCTGTATCGGGCTTAGACAAAACTTTGAAGGCTACAGTCTGTACATCGATAATAAAAAGTGCATTTGAATCATGTGGACTCTTTCCGTTTAACGAAAATGGCATTGATTATTCAAAATTAATAAAACCAATAGAACAAGAAGATTTTGATGATAAAATAACTTAATCCACATCCACTACAACTGTTAATATTTATGATTCTGAACTACTTCGAGAGCTAGAGATACGCTTAAATCCAGAAGTTGTTAACCGTTTTAGGATTGCTGAATCAGCGGCCCAACTAGAAAAAAAATATGTTGCATTGCATGATTTCTGGAAGAGTCTTCATCCACAAAATGGCGATCATGATACAACTTTGGAAAACAATTTGCTGATTAATGCTGCTAACGAGACCATTGTTGACATACACCTCGATGAAAACTTTTGGTTTCGCAATAATGATACAATTGAAGCTACAGTCAAAATTGATGGAGCATTGGTCTTAATTCCTTCACAGAATAGCAATTCTAGTTTGCCAAAACCTGGCCCATCATTATCCAAGGACAATGATTCTAAGAAAATAGACTATTATTAAGCATTACGTTTACCCCAAGAAAAAACACCACTTAAGAACAAAGTAGTAAACAGAACTCCTTGTAATAGCCCATTAAAAGATGATTCAATAGTTATAGTTCATTCTGATAAAAAAAGACAAGTACAAAATCAAGAAAAAACCCCACTTAAGCAAATTACAACAACATCAGAGAATAGTAGTAAATATCCAACACCTTTCAAAAAGCACTATTTTGGCCGGAAAGCTCTGCAAGGAAAAAAAATAGCACAGAAGACACCAACGAAAGGAAAAAACCAAAGATTTATCCTACAGTAGCTATAAGTAATGAATTTATGGAACATCAACGAAGACTCAAAAAAGAAAAAGAGGAAAAAGAAAATGAGAAATGTGAACGAATCCGAAAGAGAAAAGAAAAAACCGAGATCCAACAAGCAAAAAAGAAAAATTGCCCTCCAAAACACACACCAGGCATAGATACTGATAATAATAATACGGAAAACATAAATAAAAAGAATATTTTTTTTTGTGGCATAGACTTTCGTCATTCAGCCAGTCTGAAAACGTTATAATATATTCCTTATATACACATAAGTACAGATTATTTCTCTCAGACAAATGCACAGCGATATCCCTAAAACGAAATAGACGAATAATTAATAGAAGAACACGTCGAAAGAAAATACAAGGACACTTGTTTCTCGTCTAGGGGTCCGTCAACACATTTATTTTAACAGACAAGTAAAAAGAATATAGAAATGTATTCAAAGGACGATTTTGTGTTGGTGCAGTACGACAATGAATATTTCCCTGGTGTAGTTCTGGAACGAAGCAATGACACTTTGAGAGTTAAAAGTATGACTATGATAGAGATGACATTTTAAATTATGACTTTGATGATGTAGTTTGTAAGATTGCGAGGCCTTTAGTCATAAATAAACGCGGCGCCTATGAAAAAGTAAAGTCTTCTTTTTTATTATTTAATTCATTTGCAGGCATTAAGTTCTGTTCAAAACTTTGTACTTAAATAAAACTTATTTTTAAATTATCTGTTTTGTTTTTTGGCCATTGTTTTGTCCAAATTTACTCAAAAATTATTCTTAAAGGGTTTTTTTGTCATAACTAAATAAATAGGACGGATAACGGCACTCTTGTCGACGGTATTGGGAAAAAAAGTGGACGGAAAACGGCTATTTACGAAATGTTTGCATTTGGTTTCTTAATAAGCAATTTTGTTGAAATGACTAGTGTTATTATTATAAATTTGGCTCTAGTAAGAATTAATAATGCATAATAGCTTATAGACATGTATTAATTTAAATTTCAATGTTTCGGAATTGATCTTTCAAACAATTTTATATATAGTGTGTAAAAGCCAAATGGAATAAATTCATTATTTAGGTTACTGTACATATTTTTAAAATAGGAAGTATTTTAAAAACCCCCAATTTTTAAAATAGGAAGTATAGGCTTGTGATATATCGTTTGAAAGGTCTTTTCATTCTCCATTCAAAAATGTTGTCCCTTTCAAGTTTATTAAGATTAATTAAGATAAAATAAATTAAAATCATGTGGTTACCGCAATTCACTAAAATATACTCAAAACTTATTTCCCGTTTAGGTCTTGATAATGAGAAAGTGAACAAAAACCATAGCAATGTAGTTTTTAGATGGTAACCATTAAAAAACTTTAAAGAATTTCCGTGGCAACGTTATTTTAACACGCATTAGTAAATTGTTTTATTTAAGTTGTCAGTATTTTAATTTAAGTAAAAAGTTCGTTCAATTCAATTCTGAAAAATGGTTAGATTAACGGAAATGCACAAAATAACAGTTTTACTAATGATTGGTTACGGAGATAAAACCCGAATACAACAGGAAGTAACTCGCCTATTTCATGAGAAATTTCCTAATTTACCGCCTATATCCCAAGGAACAATAAGTAAAATAGAGAAGAGTTTCGCGAGTTTGGTTATGTAAGGCAGATAAAAAAAGCAGCTGCCAATGCACTGAGTGATGAACTCAAATTAGATGTGTTGCTTGAGTTTCAGGAAAATCCACATACATCGAGTAGACAGGCATCCACTACATTCAATGCTAGCCATACATCGATAGTAAACATATTAAAAGAAAATAAATTGCATCCCTATAAGATGATACCTACTCAGGAGCTCGTGGAAGACGATTTTGATAGGAGAACTTTTTTTGTGAGCAAATGATGGACATGTTGGATAACAATATTATCCAATTAGAAGACGTTATGTTTTCTGGCGAGTGTACTTTTTTACTTAACGGTCATGCTAATCGGCAAAATTGCCGCTACTGGGCCACGGAAAATCCTCACTGGATGAGAGAAGAACACACTCAATACCCTCAAAAGGTTAATGTTTGGGCAGGGATTGTAGGAAACAATATCATTGGTCCCTTTTTCATTGAGGGCAACTTGAATGGCAACAATTATTTGGCACTACTTCAAAATGATGTCATTCCAATGTTGGCAAATTTATATTCTGATCCAGGAATCCCCTTACGTTCCAGCAAATACGATATGGTTTCAGCAGGATGAAGCACCACCATATTAAAAACTTAATGTCCGGCAGTACCTCGATACAATATTTCCCAATCGGTGGATAGGGGGGCGAGGATCGATTGAATGGCCAGCGCGATCACCTGATCTTACATTATTAGATATCTTTTTATGGGGATATGTGAAGAGCCAGGTGTACAAAACTAAACCTTCTGATTTAAATGACTTAAAAGAACGAATAACGCTTGCAATTAGGTCGATCACGCCTGTTATGTTAAATAATGTTAGAAGATAGTTTTATTTGAGATTAGGATGTTGCCAAGACGTTTGCGGTGAACATTTTGAACATCTACTTCATTAACATTCATAGTTCTTTTTGTGTTCTACATTTTATTACGTTTTGCATTACATTTTAGTTTTTAATTGTATTGTAGCGAATTTCGGTAACCACATTATTTTAATTTATTTTATCTTAATTAATCTTAATAAACTTGAAAGCGACAACATTTTTGAATGGAGAATGAAAAGACCTTTAAAACAATATATCAAAAGCCTATACTTCCTATTTTAAAAATTGGGGGTTGTACCTGTCATTCTAAGGGGGTTGAAGGTAGGGGTTGCATTTTCACGTTAAAGAATGTCAAGTTATAATTTAAATTTGACGTGTTTCAGGATTTTTTATAAATATGTACAGTAACCTAAATAATGAATTTATTCCATTTGGCTTTTACACACTGTATACCACTTATAACCGGTCGGAATTCGGTGCTCTTACGTTAATAACAATTAATTCCGGACTGTAGTGATATTAAGTTGTCAGGTCTACAAGCATCAGTAATTTCAATAATAAGAACAACCTGTAACATAAAAATCAATATTAAACTGAAGATTCTACAATAATGTAAACTTACACCTTACCTTCTTTGTGTTCTTAAAAATGAAATCAGTTAATATTTCAGGCGGAGAATTTAAAGTTTCCGCTTTCACAGCTTTTCTGATGTTAAGAATTGTATAAGTATTATATTGTATAAGTATTATACTTGAAATATCACTCTACCAAGTTAAATGAGCAAATCTCGAGAATATTTAATTATTGTGGAAACTTTTAAACTTATCAAGTCAAATGATTAGAAAACCGTTTCGTATTGATGAAACGCGCTTTTCAGATTTTAACAAGCTAGAGACATAAAGTGAAGTGGTTAATGAAAGTTAATGATTCGTAGTTATCAGCAAGCACAAAAATCTTTATTTTTTCAATAATTTAGGAGTTATTGTAGAAAAAGTAAAGTAATTTTCTTAATAGGCACATCAAGTTTTGTTGGTCTGAAATTAAAACAATTCTGTTTTCTCGTCAAATTAATATTTCGGCAACTGATTGTTGGCTTTATCAGAAAGAACACGCGCACTACAATTCATTGAAACAAATGAGATAGGCAACACAATAATAAAATAACATAATTATATATATATATATATATATATATATATATATATATATATATATATATATATATATATATATATATATATATGTTTTGTATAAAACTTAATGAGGTCGCTGGTTACATGATATTCGATAAATAATAATAACGAAAAAATGTAATAATTTGTTTGTAAATCAATTAGCGAAAAATAGCAAATATAACTGTCAATAAATTAGGAAAATAACTGGTCTTACTCATTATTGATGTTTGTACAAAGAAAGACTTACCCTTTGAAATATTTGATGGATTCTTAGCCAAGGAGATCTCCTGGAGGATGCCCGCCGACGCGGCTCTCTGGCACGAGAGCCAACAAACTTGGTCTGTTTCATTAGATGTCTTGTTAGGAAGTGTTTTTAGATTGCAGGTCAGAAAATAATCTTTTGGCCGTTGGGTAGAAGAGGGTACATCAATAAATCACCCTATTGTATTGTAATTGAGACCGTAATACGAAACCGTACTTGTACACTTGTGTGTATTGGCGACACAAGACAAAAGAGAAGTCAAATTCTCCGCACTTAAACATAATACATGAGACAACCAGATTTTACAAGAAGCAATATATTTTACGAAAGTCGTTAGAATACATAGCATTGAATTAGACCACATTACAGTACCGTAACAGAAAAATATTAAATGTAAAAATAAGAAATAAAGTATATACTTTCCCAAACAATATATATATATATATATATATATATATATATATTTATATTTATATAATTACATAATACGTTGAAATACAGAAAAAACGATTGAAAATGTACTATAAAATACTAGGCACTCATAAATATATGTTGCTGATACAGTTATTACACCACATCGTTAAATTTTCCTTTGCATGAATCTTTTAATTTTAAACCAAGCAGTATCCTAACTATTTTTTTCTAAAGAATAAAAACTTATTCAGCTTTGGTACTTCCTTCCCACAAAATTATCCCAAATCTTAGAAGTATGTGGAAGTTTGCAAAGTAGGCAGCTTGTGTTGAGGTGACATCTAAATAGGATGATATTACTCTAAAAGAGTAACAAACTTATGTGATTTTGACACACAGTAATTTATACATATACATTCTGCAAAGTTTTTAGTTTTAATTCTATCACCGATAAAAAGGAAAGATATGTCCTCTGTACGTAAGAGTTCTAGACCTATGAAGTTCCCATACACCTTTAGAGCAAAACTAGTACAATTTCCATACAAACATTATTTTAAATACAACTGGATATACAGGTATTACTTTTTTGGAGTTATAGCTTCGTTGCCCATTTTTATGTATTTGAGCAGTTTATTATTATTATTTTTTCTCGATTCAGTCATAATATTAATACATATTACTTTATTACATATCTATAATAAAAACATTGTAAAAAAAAAAACTTATGTGAGTTTAGAGCATAATTTACAAACCCGTATTTTAAAGTCTAACTTGTGGTCGATATATATACCCACAAATTTGATGTTATCCATTAAAAATACTTCATCCTTCTGTATCTTAACATTCTTTGATATGGCACTGTTGTTTAACTTAGTTTTGAAAATTATAATTTGTTTTGTCCTGATTTACTTTCAGACTGTTCATATTGAATCATATCTGAGCTTCCTCCAAAGTATCGTTTGCAATATCCAGAAGGTTGTTCAAATACGATCCTTAGATCAATATATTCGTATCATCAGCAAAGTTTACAGGATGAAGATTTCTCTATTTTTTATAATGTTCATAGCTAGATCATAAACGTAAAAAACAAATAACAAAGGTCCTATAATACTGCCCTGTAGGATGCCTACAGTAAAAGAGCCCTAGTCGGAGAAGTACTTGATTCCTTAATATTTTATTCGCTGTGTGCAAGTACTTGGGGGGGATACGAGAAACGATCGGCGCGTGCAGTGCTCAAATTAATGCAAAGCACAAAGCAGAAGTAACATAACTCAAATTCTCCATTCTTATACCCGATTTCGTAATAAGTTTGACGTGAACATTAAATTAAAGTTCACTTTAGGTGTAAATTTCAATAATAATCATGTTGGTTCAAGTATGTTTAATTTAGTCTAAAATGAACATTATTTAAAGTGTGCTTGAGCTAAAATTTGCATTCCACGACAGAAATATGAATATAGTGATAATAGGGTAACAATAATACAAGTAAGTATGGGGGGATTACTACATAGACCTTTTGACGGAGGAAACAACAGGAGAAGAAATGAATGAAGAGGAGGAAACGGTACACGAAGAAGAATCAGACGAAGTAGATGAAGTAGACATCGAAATTTCAAAAGAACCAACATTAGAGGAATTGAAAGAAGTAAGATAGAGAAGCAAAAATGGAAAAGCCCCTGGTAAAGATGGAATTAATATGAAACTAATAAAATACGAAGGAAGGGAGCTGATCTGAAAAAATACTGGCACTATTGAAAAATATATGGAAAGAAGAGAAAATGCCAGAGGACTGGGAGGTAGGGCAGATCATAACAATACATAAAACGGGAGACCAACAAATTTGTGAAAATTTCAGAGGAATAACGTTACTAAATACAACATATAAAATATTGACATCAATAATAAAAAGGTTATTAAAGATCACAAAGAAAACAGTGGGACAGTACCAATGTGGATTCACAAAACGAAGATCTATAATAGATGCAATACACACAATAAAACAAATAATGGAAAAAGCAAACGATTATAAATTAGAATTGGAAATGTTATTCATAGACTTCAAACAGGCATTTGATTCAGATTCAGACAGACAGAGGAATTCAGTATAAATAAAGGGATGAAACAAGGAGTTGTCTTATCAACAACGCTATTTTATCTTGCCTTAGAATATGTACTACAAAATATAAATAAGGGAAATCTAAGAACAAGAGGTGTTCAAATAATTGCATATGTAGACGATATTGCTATTATTGCAAAGAACAGGAAAATATTGAAAGAAATGCTAGAAGAAATAAAAGAGAAAGAGGAGGTAATAGGACTAAGATTAAATCAAGAAAAGACAAAAATATTAGGATTGGGGAAAAAGCCAATGAAAGAAAAAATCAAAATAGGAAGTTCTGAGTTTGAAGAAGTAGAATACTTCAAATACCTAGGAGTTACAATAAGCAAAACCGGAGAAAGGAAGTCCGAAATAAAAGAAAAAATATTAGCAGCAAATAAAGAGCTTATTTTGCAAACAAAAGGTTACTTAAAAGCAAAACACTGACTAAAAAAACTAAGTTGAACATTTATAACACCATAATTAGGCCAATTTTATTATATGCAGGAGAAACAATGACGATGGTCAAAAAAGATGAAGAAGTCTTAAGAATAGCGGAGAGAAAAATTATGAGAACCATACTGGGACTAATCACAATAGAGCAAAATGAATATACAACAGAAAAATGCAGAGATCAAGGAAGAACTTAAAGAAGACATCGTGACTAAATTTAAGCAATGCAAAGTTAGATGGTTAGGTCACATTTGGCGAGCAGGAGATAAAGCAGTGACATACGCAATGATAGAATGGACTCCAGGAGGAGGAAAGAGAAGGGGAAGACCAAGATCAAAGTGGCTGCAAAAAGTTGAAGAAGACTTCCAAAGGGCAGGAGTCAGAAAATGGAGAGGAAAAACCAGAGACAGGAAAAAATGGAGAGTGGCTGATCCACCCAAAAAATAGGATTTAGAAAGCAGTCGCGTTTTAACACGCTGGGGTTTATATATATATATATATATATATATATATATATATATATATATATATATATATATATATATATATATATATATATATATATATATATTTATCGTGTTTATTTTCATATGAATCATGACATCAGTCAACAGACAATAATGCGAAGAGAAATCTTAGGAGTCATCTGATGTACTTACTGCAGCTCTAACAAGTGTCTTAGACTTAGAATATACTAAATTTTATATTACCTACTTTTGTTATCAAATTTTTAATACTTAATTTAATAAAATCTTGTAATAAATCGTATATTCCTGTACATACTTCCCCCAGAAAATTTGAAATAATATTTTAGGTACTCGGTATATGGAAGCACGCGTTGCGAACGAATTACCCGTAGCTAAATATCTTAAAGTATTTAATTTTCAGCTTTAATCTTGGTGAGATTGCTTGTCGCATCACTGTATCTTGTTTTTTATGACACGCTGTACTTTTGACAGCAACGTTACTTCAACAACGTTTCTGATGCTCCCAAACTATTTCTTCTTAGAATCCACTGTTATTACCCAAAAACGACGCTTCTTACGACTTTCGTTCATATTATCAGCAATTCTTTTCAGTTCTCCTTTTAACAAAACAGCAATACTTCAAACTGTACAAATTCACGCACAACTGCCATTTTTTACATTGAACCGCTGATTCAGTTCTAATTAAAATATATGTACAAAATTTTATTCAAGTTGAATTCAACTTTTGTTGATTAAATAAAGTTGATCAATAAAAGTTAACTCGTAAGAACGCGCCATATCAGTCTTATTCAAACTAGCTGGTCTATAAATGTTTGTTGTAGTTTTGTTGGGGACTGTGTGATTGGCCCACATTTTTTGACAACCATGAATGGCGCTGTATATTATTTTCTGTATAATCTGAATATCATTGCCTACACTTTTTCTAAATAACTGTTTGAACATTATGTACCAAAATGGAATTATCGACCAATATCACACAAAAAACTCACCTTGTATGTAGAAACTCGTTCAATCTTCTAGTTCAAATAATTCAAATCATCTTCACGAAAATCATAATTAACAAGTATCACAAGAACCTAATGCTTTACGAGGAAAATATATCAAAATCCTCTTTCAGACAAACTATATCTCAAGCATTAATCAAATTAAAATGTATTTCCAGAAAGTTAACCAGCAAACAAATTAGAGTAAGCACGGTAAACGTTACGATATTCCATAAAAGCATTATTGCAGCCAATTAAAGAAACGTATTATTCCAAAAAGCTAAACGTACTTTGGAGAAAACGGTTGACTAATTTAAAAATATTCTAGGAACAAAATCTTAGCTTATAAAACACTTTTAAATCATTGCATTTAGTCCAGAATATGACGGTAAAAATAGTAGAAAACCTCCGAAATTTTTTAGATGCACCGATTTGCTTGACATTTTGACAATATTTATAAAATAACTCAACTTCACGCTAGAATAGTGAATTTCAAGACAAAAATGTTCTTTTTTTTAGTCTAATTACACTTTAAAAAAGCATGCCTTTAAACTAAAAAATTTATACTATCGATAAAACTCTTTGCTTATAAAATAAAGCTTATAAAACAAAGAAAATCAACCATATGATGTTAAATAAATGAAAATAGTAAGTTTCTCGTGGAAAATAAATATAAAAACTGTTTTAGAGATCTTAAAATAACCTTTAAAATGACCACTAGTAAAAGTGGTGTGCATGCAAATTAAGGTATGCAGTCAGACAATCCTTAGGATCTCCTGACTAAACAACACTTCCAACGAAAGATGATAAACAAAATAAACGGCCCTTGTGAGGACCGCACAACCAGACCAATCGGACATATAGTTCGAATTTGCCATATAAACATAGAAGGCATAAGCTATGCTAAAAGCCAGTTTTTATCAAAACTATTAAAAGATGACAACATTGACTTAGTTGCTATACAGGAAACCCACTGCGAAACAGAGGAGCAACTACAAAAAAGGGGCAAAATACCGAGCTATGAACTATTAGGCGCAACTTACCACCGAACATACGGCACAGCCACATATGTCAAAGAAGATATTGAAAATCTTCGATAATCTCTACTTCCACTGATGACTGTATTTATAATGTGGTCATAAAAATCGCTAAAAATCGCTAACATTACCGTGTCCAACATTTACAAGCCACCTGCTACGTCGTGGCCAGCCCAAGCAATTGAAGTACATCCTCATCCTGCTATGTACGTTGGAGATTACAATAGCCATCATGAACAGTGGAAGTACAAAAATAATGATGCAAATGGGAAATAAAATGGGCAGAAGACGAACGCCTGTACCTTTTGTTTGATGCCAAAGATCGATCAACCTTCAGATCCGCGGCATGGAGGCGGGAATACAACCCCGACCTATGCTTCGTCTCGACCGACAACAAAGACATACCTCTAGGGGCTTCACGAAGAGTTCTAACTGATTTCCCACACAGCCAACATCGACCAGTAATAATAGAAGTAGGGACGCAAATCCCTTTCATTAGTTCTATCCCACGTCCAAGATGGAATTTTAAAAAGGCCAACTGGACTGACTTCTCTGCGGATCTGGATAAATGCCTAAGTTGGATTACACCTAATATCAAAAACTACCACAGATTTGTTGATGCCGTCCTAAGTGTAGCCAAAAAAACACATACCAAGAGGCTATCGCAAAGAATATATCCCTGGCTGGTCGGAAAATAGCGAGGAATTATATCAGAGCTTTCTTGAAACTGGCGACCAAGAAATAGCGGATGAACTACTGTACAGCCTAGACGCCGCTAGAAGCCAAAAGTGGACCGAAACAGTGGAAAGTCTAAACTTCTAGAAATCAAGCAGACAGGCATGGTCATTACTGAGAAAATTAGGGAGTGGTGTCCGTACGAAACGCCGAGAGGCAGCCGTAAAGCCAGATGCCGTAGCATCACATATAGTAAAAACATCCAGGGCACCAAAGGATAAAGCACACACCATTTTCGTAAAGAGAGAACTTAAAACTTTAAAACATGTAGCCATAGAAACGGAGCATTCCCTCCCCTTCACCAGCGAAGACATATCAAAGGCTCTTAAAGACGTTAAGCCAGCAAAGGCACCAGGATTTGATAATATTCACCCTGAATTCCCAATAAATTGTGGCAAGTATACAAAAGTTTGGCTGGCTCGATTTTTCACAGACATCATGGTAACTGGAAATATTCCACAAGAACTAAAGCGCTCTAAGATAATAGCCATACTAAAGCCAGGCAAACCCGCCGACAACCTAAAAAACTACAGACCAATTGCGCTTCTCTCTGCCATCTACAAACTATTAGAGAGGCTTATATATAATAGAATCAGTACAGAACTGTTCCAGGCGATCCCAGTCGAACAAGCGGGTTTTCGACCAGAACGAAGCTGTGCAGACCAGGTAATGTCACTCACCACCTACATCGAAGCAGGTTTCCAAAGAAGACTTAAAACTTCAGCGGCATTTATTGATCTCTCGGCAGCTTACGATACAGTATGGAGAGAGGGCCTTATATACAAAATTCTCCGTGCAATCCCCTGTAAACCAATAGCACGCCTAATAGATAGCATGCTCAACGACCGAATGTTTCAAGTAGTGATGGGCACAGATATCAGCCTACCAAAGAAACTTAAGAATAGCCTACCACAGGGGTCAGTGCTCTCTCCACTACTATTTAGCTTATGCCTAGCAGATATGCCGGAAACACAGTTAAGAAAGTTCGGATACGCCGATGACTGGGGCCTCGCTACTCGATCCAGAATACTAGAAACGTCTGAAAAGGTTCTGACGGCAGACTTATATACATTGGGCAAATATTTTCACAAGTGGCGACTTCAACCAAATGCATGCAAAACAGAAGTTAGTTGCTTTCACCTGAACAATAAACTTGCTGGAAAGGAACTCAACATACGGTTTGAAAATACCACACTTACCCACAACAAAACACCGAAGTACCTGGCCGTAACACTAGACAGAACGCTATCATTTAAAGAGCATTTAACAAAAACTGCCCAAAAGTTGAGTACAAGAAATAACATTATACAGAAGCTCTGCGGTACCACCTGGGGAGCATCGGTTTCCACTCTCCGCTCTACTGCCTTAGCCCTTGTTTTCTCGACCGCTGAATATTGTGCTCCAGTCTGGCTACACAGTCCACACGTAAAAAAGGTCGACAATCAACTGCACAGCACTATGAGGATGATAGCTGGTACAATTAAATCAACTCCCACCCAATGGCTTCCAGTATTAAGTCACATCCCACCTCCACATTTACGACGAGTCGACGCACTTACACGTGAATACAAAAAGATCATGAACAATATAAACCTGCCGATCCACCAAGATACCGAGGATGCACGAAATACCCGTCTCCATTCTAGAAAACCACCAATGAAAACGGCAAGAATGATACATGAGGAGTTTAACATCACGAATGCATGGTCCCAAGAATGGAACGAATGGCAAAATAACATGCCCTGCATTACCCACAAGCCACCAGGTTTTGATCTTCCACGCAAAACATGGTCCACTCTAAATAGGATCCGAACCAGACATGGCAGATGTGCATACATGCTACATAAATGGGGAAAGAATCCGTCTCCTCAATGTGACTGTGGGGAGAACCAAACCATCGACCACATTATTCAAGAGTGTCCCTCAAGATCCTACAATGGTAGCCCTGAAGACTTCCTGTTTGCAACTTCAGAGTCAATTAATTATATAAATACACTTGATGTTTGTTTGTAACTATTTAAAGTTTGTCAAATACCTATATTACTAGTGTTTGTGTATTTGTTCTAAATGTGTTGTAATTGCCATACGATAAATAAATAAATAAATAAATAAGGTATGCTATAAATAAAATACATTTTTTTTGACGCAGACGGTAACAAACTCACCCACATCAAAGCCACCCTGGCTGAAACTATTCGTTGTTCATTTACAGTTTACTTCATTTATAGACAAACACTAAATTTTGGTTCTAAAGTTTAACTGGTTCAGAAGGTTGAGTTTTGAAAAAATCCGAGTTTAAAGTAAAGACACTTTTTCGAAATTTCTCCAAAAAATCCTATTTTTTCAAAATAACTCAACAACCAAAAATAATACAGAAAAATGCCAAAATACTAAAAAAAGTTTTTGTTTAATAAAGATTAAATTTTTTATTTTTATAGACTTAATATTAAACGAGATATAATTGTTTAAATGTATTAGTGTGAGTTTAGCACTATCTTCAAGCCATTTCAGTGCTCTTTTTAAAACGAAGGGCTTTAAAAAAATGTAATAAATATTACTTTGTAGCTTCTAAACTAAACTACAAAGTGGTGTATATTTAATTGTTTTTAAGCTCTTCGTTTTAAAATGGGTTGTGCTAAAAGGGCTTGAAGATGGTGAGAGACGCATGTGAATACAAAGTTTAAACAATCATATCTCGTTTAATTTTCAGCCTAAGGAACAAAAAAATCAAAATCTTTCCTAAAAGAGAGCTGTTCTTTTAATTCTAGAATTTGGTCTGTTCCTTTTTTAGTTGTTGAGTTATTTTTAAAAAGAAGATTTTTTGAGAAATTCCGAAAATAGTGCTTTTCTTTCAAAGTCGGATTCTTTTAAAACTAAATCTTTTAAACCAGTTAAACTTTCAGGATATACACTTTGTATATAAATGAAGTAGAACGTAAATGAACAACGAATGGTAGAACCCTCTGTGGTTTTGGCGGAAGTAAGTTTTAAACTTTCTGCGTAATAAAAAATATAATCGAACTTTATTATTTTTTTTCTTTCCTTATTTATAACTAATGCAAGAAAATCTTTAAAAAATGCACATTATAATGCACATATTTCTGTAAAATAATGCAAGATTATGCTTAAAATATGCAAACATTTTTTAAACTATGCAGATGATGCAAATTGTTTGTTTAATTTAGGAATTAAGGAACTTATAATAAAAATAAAATTAGAGTTGCAAAAAAGTATCAACAAAAAATTTAATCGTAAAAGGCTTTACAAAATCCAGGAATTATATGTTTTGAAAGTAACTGTTTCAAATCTTTTAGTTTATATCACCTAAAGGAATTTTTGAAGAGTAAGCCCTATGCAGCTGGCATTTATGTGAATACATGGCTATTAGAAATTTTTTTTGGTGGTATCCACAGTTATCGGAATAAAAAATCACCTTAACTCCTGGGCTGGTTACTGACAATTATTTTAGATAGTAATAAACGCAAGATCCGGTCTTTTTTCGACTTGACTTCTACTACTGTAAAGTTGAAATAGTTTAAGCGAGATTTATAAAAAAAATGCAGATCTTTGTCCTATTGGCACACTTCTTAAGATCTTAAGTCACAAAGATCTTTCTTCGGGATAAAAAACCCTATATTAAAGTCGCTGTTGAAAATACGAGAATAACAATCGTAGGTTGCTCTTTTTCTTTTGATTCTTTTCGTTCCTTAATATAGTTTCTGTGAAGTTCCGCAATATTTAAACCACCGTCTATGTACTGCCTCAAAGAATCACTTCGAAGACAGTGACTTTCAATTGAATTTATATGGTTACGAACAGAATCCAAAATTTTGTCACTTATTTTCTTGTGACTCTCGTACTTCCCACGTTTATCTTTTGTTATAATAGTAGTTTTTTTTATTAAAAACTGCTTTAATTATAGAGCAAATAGCTCTTTCAGTTATTTCAAAAGTATTAATGAAAAACGTTTTACGTAACCGATCTTGTTTTCTCTTGCCTGTGATTAAAAATGCACAATTTGTATTTCTGGGAGTGGTTTTTGATGTAGAAATACGTCGGTATCAACTCAAGTAGCTGAATACAAGAAGCCAAAATATCTCGCTGTCTTTGCAAGGACCCTAATGCCTAATACTCTTAAAACTGTGTCTCTCTCAGCTTTTCAGATACCCTATTTGGACATTTCAAAAGGCATTTGTCGGTACACTTTCTTCTTCTTCTTCATCCTTAAGTAATCCAACTTTGGACATAGGCCTTCCCCAAATCAATCCAGTGTCTTCTATTTTGCGCCACTTGCTTCCAGTTGTGTTCTCCGATCTTCTTAATGCCATTAGCCTATCTCATTTGTGGTCGTCCTCTGCTTCTCTTTCCTAACCATGGCCTCCACTGTTGTATTTTGTGGTTCCATCTCTTATCCTTCAGTCGGGCATTGTATCCTGGTACACACAGGTCCCATTTTTTAAGCAGCTACAGGTTTTCCTGTTCTAGACGTATACCTCTGTACAGAAATCTTTAGTCTTTTCCTCTTTTCTTTCAACCAATTATCCACATTCCTTTGTCTTTTATTCCCTTTTTGACTAAGAGAGCATTACCAAGTGTTGGTGTTTAGGGATCTTTGTGTATATTTTACTTACATAAAATGCACTTACGTCAATGTTGCATCACAATAAGGAGAAATCCAGATGAAAATGACATAGAATACAGTTACGTCAATGTTTCCGCGTATTTGTGAAAAAACGTTAGAGCAACAATAACATAAAATACAATTGCTAGCACCGTAGGTACAAGCACACACTCGACCTATCGAAGCACAACTATACATTCTGTCATTGTTTCTCCGAGATCGGCTGATTTTTCAAATATGACGCATCTGCTCCCTGGTGGCTAAAAGCTGAACAACACGTCTGACAGTGATCTGACGAATAGGGTAATCAAGTTTGAACCCAATGACGACATAAACTCATTTTCTTTAAATTTGCAGTTACGTCAATGTTCCACCGGGACAGCGATATACTTTTACTATATATAATAAAAGAGTTACTGTATTGGAAAAAAACTCGAAATTTTTATAATAAAAATGTTCACTCTTTAATTAGTTACTTTAAATAATATGAAATGAGTTCACTATAATGTGTTTTTTTAAATTTTCTATGAGAAATGATTGTCTCTTATCTGTTAATATATGTTTACATAAGGAAAAGCTTCGTTCCGCGTCAACTGAACGTTTTGTAGTATTTCAAATCCTACATTATTTTTGAAAACATTTGCAATTTATGGTAAAATTATGTCTTCTAATGGGCGTTTTACATTTTTACAACTTATGTAAAACTTTTTCACCAAATCAACGGAGTCGATGAAAAGTACAGAATTTAATTAATATATATTAATTAATAATATAATTTAATTACGAAAGGGGCTTTGGGAAAAATTTTCTTTACGTTACAAATTAATTAATTTACTAATGGAAACTCGCACTCGAACAAAAGTTCTCCGCATTTTAAAGTTTAATTTTAGTTAGTTTTACATATAAATTCAAGTTAAATTCAGTTGTCGATTAACATTGCCGAGTTTACATCGAAAACAATTACTGAATTATCAGTACCAGTTTTTATTTAATATTTGTAGTTGGGTCTATTAAACTATAGGTTTGTGTGTGTGTGTGTGTGTGTGTGTGTGTGTGTGTGTGTGTGTGTGTGTGTGTGTGTGTGTTTAACACAACATGGAAATTGATGACGATTGGAATATCCCACCAGATCGGGGAAGGAAGGAAAGTCAGTATGAAAATCTAAATTTAAATTATAAAAATAAAAACGGCAAAAATAAGGTAAGCGAAATATCTATTAAAAATAATTATTACTCACTTGGAGATCAGGGACCATACTATGTTTTCGTAGAAAATAAATCAGGGAATATAGGTAAATTGTATAGAATAGGATCCGCAAGGTTAATATTAAATACTGAAAATGAAATTAAACATAACATTGTTAATATTTCAATAATTGGTAGAAATAAACTGAAAGTAGAATTTAATATATTTTTGGCCGCAAATAAATTAGCTGAATCTAAAACATTATCGGATAAAAACTATGATACGTATATACCTACTTTTTACACACAAAGACGAGGTGTTATTAGACATGTAGATACTGATATTTCTGAAGTTACATTACATTAATACATTAATTCCTACGGGGATTGTTATTGTCTCTTTTAAGGGACAAACAATTTCTAGTCAAGTAGTAATAGAAAAAATTGTTTATGATGTCGAAACATATATTCCTAAAATAATACAATGTTTAAAATGTTTGCGTTATGGACACATAGCTAAGCAGTGTCGTGGTAAGGAAATATGTAAGTTTTGTGGTAATGAACATATTAGGGATATTTGCGAGAAACAAAACAACCCTTCGTGTATTTTTTGTACAGACAATCATTCTGCCACCGATAAATTTAAATGTCCAGAATTTTCCGAACAAAAATCATTTAAACGGTTAATAGCAACAGAAAACATAAGTTATGTAGAAGCACTTAATATACATAAATCAAGCTATGCATCAGCTACCAAATCTCCCACACAGGGATCTAAATATACAGTGAATGTAAAAAGAAAGAGATTCGCAACAAGTCCATTATCACCAGATCCCATAAACCAAGAGCATAGAGATATAATAACCCTTCCAGCTATCCCCGTGTATAAGAGTTTTAGAAATATTCCACAATATCACAAGGTACCTTTAAGTCAACCGAGTACTTCTTCTTTCACTCACTTTGATGTTGCATGTATAACATCGAGCAAAAAGACAAAAGAGGGAATGTAAAGGTAGTGGGGGCAAAAATATTGTTAGACAGGAAATGCCATCTTGAGAGGCCACATTAAACAAGGAAAGAGAGACTCTTTCCTTGTTTAAGAAATCAAATTTAGTTGGGTTATGTTGGGTTGTAGAGGCTGTAGAAGGTGTGCACGTCTCTCAGGCTGGGTTACATACTATTGCCTACTTAGAACCAACATCAAAATAGTCAGAAGTAATGAAATAATATCAACATACGAGAAAAACTAGTAAAACAGTGAGTATAGATAGAAATGTAACTCTGAACGATTTAACTTAATATTCTTCTGAAGCTATTTTCTAGGAGCATTTTAATATTAGTTACGATTGTAGTGGATATTAACCATAATTATAGCTAAAAACACGTTTATTTTGACGTTTCTATTTCCACTTCGGAAGTCGTCCTAAAAATACAATTTAAACCAAAGATTTCCGAAGTGGAAATCGAAACGTCAAAACGTAAATAATCAAAATCTGAAAAGGTCAGGTGAAGGAAAGTTCCGAGAATCAGAAAGTCGAGCCAGCAACAACCGTTTTTAGTCAGAATACTACTAACAGTAATAAAATGTATGGCAATATTCACAAGGTTAAAGCGAAAACAAGATAATATGCATAAAAGATAGAAACTGTTTAACAATATATGGAAAAAATGGAAGGAACGTGAAATAAACTGTATTTTTTTTAATTACAGGAAAGCGTATAATCCAAGCGTAGTATCGAATCCATACCTCTTGATAGCAATACAAAAAAAATATTACCTTTGACTAATCTTAAGATTCAAAAAAAACATTTATTAACAAAATTTTCGGCACTGATTTATAAGGTTTATAAGGCATAAGAAATATTTCTAAATATCAAAACGACATAGACGTATTGGTCTAGATGTTATAAACACTTTTGGTAAGAAAAATCGGTAAGATAGTTTCGAAACAAATTCAGATTTCTGCTTTAATCTGGAGCCTTCTAAAAATTGCAAGGCATGGCCAGACGATGATAAAGATGTTAATAGAGACATGGGGAATCTAAAATTTGCATACCACGACATGTCTATTCATCTAAGCAGAAATATTTAACGAATTTGTTTCTCGTACTCATACAGAGTAGATCCGAATAAAATGAAAAAGACAGAAAAGATTTGATTTCACGTTCAAATCGTCTATGTATCTATTGATACGTATTTCGACTTAATAAGTTTCATCAGAATAGTTATTCATAGCCGTTCTTAACGTGAAAAATAATCTTCTCTGTCTTATAAGGAAGCAAAGTATATATATATATATATATATATATATATATATATATATATATATATATATATATATATATAAACTCCTGGACAAAATTAACGCACCACTCATATTTTTCTCAATAATTTTTATTTATTGATAATTTACTGTAGGACAAGTTGCCTATGGACCTTGTTTGACAGTGACAGTTGTTATGTAAGCTAATAATAGTCTTGTTTTAACAATAATTTGTATTATACTTCGTTTTAGACCTAAAGTGAGTTAAATTTTTCATTAAAAGTACCGATTAAAGCAAAGTGCTTGTGACAAACAAGCTTTTTATTGTGATATTTTTCATCATATGCATGTTTGGAAGTTCATTTGCATAAAAATCAAATAAAAAAATGAACCGCCAAAGAAATTTGTCAATGGAGGAGGCAGTGCGAGCATCGACTCTCCTAGATGAAGGATATTCAATGCGATACGTTGCAGGTTTGTTAGGAAGACATCATTCCAGCATCAGTCGCAAGGTGAGGCGATATAATGAAACAGGGTCGTACCATCGAAGACCAGGGCAAGGGGGAAAACGTTTCACTAATCAAATTGATGATCGTTTTTTGAGACAACGTGCTCTCAGAAATAGGAGAGTCACCAGCAATTTGCTAAAAAATGAACTAGCAGATGTTCGAAATGTCGCGATATCATCTCGAACAGTTAGAAGACGTTTACATGAAGCAGAATTGAGCAACAGGAAACCGGCCAAAAAACCCTTGCTTACCAGAGAACACAGGGTTCAGAGATTGAATTTTGCAAGATTGCATCAAAATTGGACCATCGATGATTGGAAACGAGTTCTTTTCTCCGATGAGACTAGAGTAAGCCTAAAAGCTCCAGGTGGTCGTGAGCGTGTCTGGCGAAGGCGAGGAGAAAGGTTTCCCAGCTGCAATATCTCTCCTAAAGTACCTTTTGGTGGTGGCTCTAAAATCTTTTGGGGGGGAATTTGCTTTGAAGCTCGTACGGAGTTGGTCCCCATACGTACGAGGTCTATGAATGCCTATTATTACTTAGACAACATTATTATCGAACATGTAATGCTTTTGCTCCGTTTCTTGAACCTAATTTTTTATTCATGCAAGACAACGCTCGTCCTCATGTGGCTCGACAGGTTATTGGCTACCTAAATGATGTTGATATTCCATTATTAGAGTGGCCACCTAACAGTACGGACATGAATCCTGTAGAGCATATATGGGACTATCTCAAAAAAAAAGATTCGAAGTCGTAGACCCCCTATTGCCAATCACAACCAACTCATTGAGGCCGTTATTGAAGAATGGGAGAATATTCCGCAAGCTTTTGTGGAACATTTGATATCAAGCATGCCTCGACGCATAAATGTAGTCATAAGAAGTAGAGGAGGGCCTACACGGTATTAGTGTAGATCCAGATGCATTTTATGGTGTTACTTTACTATTTTTTTTTCTTTTTGTAATTTGCTAGCTAAGAGTTATGCTAGCTTATTTACGCATTTCCGGCAAAAACAAATTTTTAAAGAAACAATAAGGCAAATTAAGGTCATGATGGACTTATTTAAGTCATGTTGGACTTATTTGTAGGTGTTTATTATTATTTCAATGTAACTTAGTTCTATTTTGTGTTCATATTGTAAATATTTAGATTAATTAAAGTGGTGCGTTAATTTTGTCCAGGAGTTTATATATATATATATATATATATATATATATATATATATATATATATATATATATATATATATATATATATATATATATATATATATATATTATTGGTTAAGTGTCAAATTATCTCCATGATTTTTTTTGAGATTTTTAATGGGGCATCATGATAAAAATAACGAAAAAGATTTTTCGGTCTAGCTAGTTAAGATAGTAACATTCCCCGCAATATTCAAAAAAAAAAAAAAAAATACCATATTGTTCAAATCCACATCATAATAGTAGACCAAACAAATTTTTAGACTGCTAGACCCAAACATAAACTAAAAAAAATTAAAACTTTTTTTCGTTTATTTTTATTGCCTATTGTATTTTTTTCGTATTAAAATTTTAATTAAATATACCAATCACAGAGGTGTTTTACTTCGATGTTCGAGTTTTTAACTATATATATATATATATATATATATATATATATATATATATATATATATATATATATATATATATATATATATATATACAAATATATACTAAATAAACAAAAACAAGATTTTAAAATAAAAGACAAACACCAAAAAATATATAAAAATTTTTTTTCTTATTTTGACCATGATATTCCACCTATAAAAATCTATTTTTTTCGTTAAGTTCGACGCAGTTTTATTTTAAACAAATCTTAAAAATTTCAAAAACGGTTAAAAATTTTAATTTCGCCCCAAAATTTCTACGATGATTAGATTCAAAGATGTTGGTAAAAAACGAAATAAAACCTTTTAAGTTTTTTTAAGGTTATTAAATTTTTTTGGTACTTTTAATGTAGAACAACATGGTACTTTTAATTTTGGAATATTTCGGGGGATTATTGCTAATAACCGACTAGACCGAAAATGATTTTCCGATATTTTGACCGTAATGCCGCACCTATAAAAATTTGAAAAAAATCATGAATTATGATAATTTGACTGACACTCAACCAATAATACATATTTTTTTTGGAGTGGCGTTCGAGACAGTTTTTTACTAAAATCTTTTAAATTTCTCGCCAAAAATTTTGTATAAATAACCATGATATAGATAATAAAATATTCTACAAAAAAAAAATAATGAGTTTCTACCATAATTAGAACCGAAGATATTGAAAAACGTTTAAACACGATTTTGTTTTTGAGGTTATGTTTAGGTCTAGGGGTCTAAATAATTTTTTGGTCAAATACTTTTTGATATAGAACAGCACACTACTTTTATTTTTTTAATATCGCTGGCGACAATTTTCACTATCTTTTTACCAGATAGACCCTTTATGTAACAGACTGAACAAATACCACAAATAACTATGTATATAACAATAGTCCGCATACATTTGTACTATTGGACTTGGGCTATTCAAATTTTGATAATGAAATATCCAATTATTACAGTAATTTTATAATCAGTCAGTAATAGATAGCCCCGATCACATTGTAAATTAATAACTATTTAAATAACAATGATAGAAAATATTATATCCCTATCACATAAAATACGAGTAGAATTTAAAAATTTAAAAAATGGTCTTCCTTTATACCGACAGTGCATCATTGGGATATTGCACGATAGTCTGCTGTCTGTTAAGCCTACGGTATACAAAAAGGTAGCATAATCAGTGTTATGTGTCAACCGCCTTCAACCCCTGGTTTAACCCAAGGTACTTATTATATTTAGGCTGAGTCCACCTGTGGATATATTTAAAAATAACTAAAAATATCCTGATTTTTCGCCGGCGTTCAATTTGCTCGTTTATGATTTTTTCTAATTTTGATTTTCGACAACTTTCATCTTAAATATAATTCATCACTGTTGTCATAATTTTGTTTTTATTAGCTTTGGTAACATCCCAAACTACCAAATCGTACAGTGTAATGGTTTGTACAATAGTTCTATAGATACGTTCCTTTGTTTCTTTTTTTATCAACTTTTGTTAGAGAAAATAATTTAACGCTCGTATCATTGTTATAGCCTTATTTATTGTAGCTTTGATTTATAATGATTTTGATCTTCACTATTCTCTTTCTTATTAAAAAATACCTCTAAATAATAGCAGATTTTTACACTTTTGATTTTTTTATTTTCTGCATCTACGCCAAGTAGACTGCCAGCCCATGGGACATTTTTAAGGGGTCATTAGAACCAGCATGAATCACATATAAAGTAATACTACAATACGTAATAACAACTTTATAAACTATGCCGTCAATTTTTATCGATAATAAAATAAAATGAAATAAATAAGAATACAATGAAATAAAGTATTCTTCGTTCACAAATTGTTGAGAGCACGAAATATGCCTTTTCATGTGTTTATTCATTAAATAATAATATAATGTTTTAATACTGTTATATATAATATTGATAATATTTTAATACTAATATATTTAGCAAAAAAACAATTAAAACTTTCACGACTAATGTTGGTTATTATATTATATTAATAAAAATAAGAATTTAACCATTAACAATTTTGTAAATAAGAATACCTTATCTCTTTGGATTTTTCAATACTAATCTTCGCGTTTAATCACTTTACTAGAAAACCTGGAATTCATATCCGAAGGTACTATTCGTTGCAAGATAATTAAGATGGAATTCCCCAGATTTTTAATAATATAATTATATTCGAATTATATTCGGCAGTGAAAAAGGATTTGTTAAGCATGGTTTGTTGGAATTTTATTCCAAAAGCACAAAAGACTATCACGAGGAGACAGCTGATGTTTTCGAAGAGTATTTTGAGCAAATGATTGAACACATACCACCAAATTCAATTATAATATTAGATAATTCACCTTATCATTCACGACTAGTAGAAAGACTTCTAACGAATGCGTGGAAGAAACAGGATATTCTTGACTGGCTGCGGAATAAGTATCTGCCTTACGAAGATGGAATGGTAAAAGCAGAACTTTTAAAAATTGCCCGACAACACAAATCTAAGTTCAAGAAATACGTAGTTAACAAAATGGCGGAAAGGCGAAACATCACAGTCTTTAGACTTCCACTCTACCACTGCGAAATAAATCCAATTGAACTCATTTGAGCACAAATGAAAAGTTATGTGGCTAGAAAAAATATGTCATATAAAATACAAGTTGTACGTGAATTGTTATACGAGTCTTTATAACATATTACAAAACAAAACTGGAAAGATGCAGTAAGACATGTAATAGAAGAAGAACAAAAAACGTGCGATCTTCATAACATAATTGATGCGACCGTAGAGATTATTAACCTAATTATTAACCCTCAAGATGACTCGGATTCCGAAGTTGATCCTATTTATTTTGAATTTGAATAGTTTTCTAATCGTTATTATATAAGGTAAGTAATAGTAGTTGTAATCGTAAGGTATTAAAGGGGAAAGGCGCAAAATGTCGCCTGTCAAAATGTTCAATGTGTTTTAAATGTATCCATTTTTTTTTCAAATCCTGAGAAACCTTAAAAGCATTTTTGAAAAATTTAAGAGCAGAATGAAATATTTTTTAGAATAAATAAAAAGTTTCTTTTGCATGCAATATTCTCAATTAAAAATTATACTATATTTTCTCTTTTATTTTCACCCCTGTTACATAACATATTAAAATAAACACTGTAGAAGTTTTCAGGGACTTTCTGCCCTGAGTAATAATGTAATCTTTCATTCTGCGTTTGAATTTTTCAGAAATATTTATTAGTTTTCTCCGGATTCGAAAATAATGGATACATTTAAAACACATTGGAAATTTTGCCAGGCGACATTTGGCGCCTTTTTCCTTAATTAAATAAATGTATCTTTTACAAATGGCAAGAAACTTTTTATTTTTGAATAAAATAAATAAGTTTTATTAAAAAATACAATTTACATAAGTACAATTTAAAAAACATATTTATTTAGTTCAAATAAATGTTTCAATCATATACTCTACGACACTGGTCGTTCATATCTAACCATTCAAAATACCCCCGTAATAGGATTATAAGGTATTGTATTCCTTCAGATATAAAGTGGGTTAGTCGAAAACATCTTAAACCGTCAGTTTTAGGTTGGTTTTTACTATTATATCGTATTACTTATCCTCTCTGTATTTCAGTTTTCTAATTAGGGTTAAACTTGTAGTGAGCTATCAACAAATTGTGAACCGGGTAAAGAATCAAATAAAATAGAATAAAGAAATTATAATAAAACCTTTTGAGGAATATTAATATACTGGCAGTATGCTAATTTTATTGTTTAGTCTGTCATTTGGTATGTATTTTATTTTATTTTGGGTAATTATCAAGAAAGAGTTTTTTGAGTAGCTTAAGATATCTTTCAAAGAAAATTTATGACGCAACATTAATATTTAACAGTAAATAAATGTTATTCACTTCCCTTGTGACTTTATGAAAGAGAACAACAGTTACAAAGAGAACAACAGTGTAACACTGAAGCATTTGTCGAAATAGTTTGTACAAATTTTTCTACAATGGAATCAACAACATTCTATCAAAGTATCGATTGCGTACTATACTTTGTTAGAAGCTTGTGGATATTAGATATGCTGGAATTTACTTCCTTGACGCTGAAGACGGTCAGAAAAACATTACTAATTTTATTGTTATTGGTAAGAATCAGATCGCAGTAGCCTTTGTATCGGCTTCATCTGAAATATCTGCAATTTTATTGGAATGCGAACGAATTAAAAATTTTGCCTTGAAATTACTAATAAACATAGAAATTAATGAAACACCAGATTGCAACATCGCCAAAAATAGTGTAATGGCGAAGAATTCAGAGGTATGCAAATTAATTGCTTGCATTTTAGAGCATGTAAATTGGCATATAAGAGGTCATTACAGGAACTGGACAGAACTTTGAAAGATATTCGTGGCATATTTTCATACTGTTTCTTATTTAATAATTACTCCCCAATTAACTGCTGTGGACAAACTAAATGCATGCCTAACATCATCCAATCTGCGGCAGCATGTTAAGACGCTGTAAATAACATGCGAGTATTTTTGAAACAAGATCAAAGTGCAATTGTGTCTTTGAAGCAGTTGTTAGATACTGGAAATGGTAAAGTCGTTATTGACACCTCGACCGGATTGATTTTATTACGCATAGATATATGTCACTTAACAGACTCAGGGATCTTATTGAACTTTAATACATTATTTAATACAGTAGTATACATATAATTTCATGTTATGATATTAGAGATATTCCAATCGTCACAGACGAAAATGCCATTAAACCTCTAAAAATCAAACAAATAAGTTAAATTTTGGTGATAATCATAATTTTGGGACGATGCTTAAAAGTTTGTCACTTCTACCCCCAGACTTCCTTCTAAACCTCCCCTTTAAGGAGAAAAAGGAAAACATCGATCTACCAAGAATCTATACGAAACGCCGTAGAAAAAAATGTTTTAAACAAAAAAATGGAGCTAGGGGTAAACCGAATTGTTCTCTCATAAACAACGGTTAAAGCGACCGGCGATTTTAAATATTAGTTACGCGCGTAAAATCAATTTTTTTAATAAAATTTGTATTAACTCGACGGTAAAAATTCTCTACATTTTAATCAGATTGTCCTATCGACAAAAATCAAAATGCGTTTTAAAGATAAAGGGTGCAGCTTCGTATGAAATTTTTGAACTTTGAAACCACACAACTTGAGCTACAAATTCTAGCTAATGCCGTCTTCATGGAGGCATTTCCCGTGACCCTGAGATCGTTTCAGCGTTTTTAAATCATATTTCAAATGCCTCAAATGTGCTGCCAAAACTCAAAATTGCATGTTATAGATTTTGACTATTACTCTCTAACAATGAAAATTTCATAGCGATTTGTCAGTGACAGTGATAAATTGTATTAATATTATAAGGATTGTAAAAAATAACAAAAATCGCACAACTGTTATTTATTTAACAGCTTTCTAGAAACTGACTTCATTCACAACAAAATATGAAAATTGCTCTTCTCTTTTAAAATGCATTTTGATTAATGGGACACTCATAACAAAATATATCAAATTTTTACCGTCGAGTTAATACAAATTTTATTTAAAAAATTTATTTCGCGCGCGTAACACATTCAAAATCGCCGGACGTTTCAAGCATTATTTCTGTGAGAACGGTTTGTTCTACACAAAAAGTGCTAATAAACATTTTTATTCAAAGTCATCTCAGCAACATTTCTTGTTTGCTTTTGTTTTAGAGGGAATCCCGGGAGTGAAAGCAGCAAAAGGGCTTTTTAATTGTCCCAAAATTGACATTACAAATGAAATATACAAGAGTATAAATACAAATGAAAATTATAAAGAAATTCTAAAAATGGATGGGAAATATGATAAAAATACCTAGAGTTGGATATCGTTACAAATAAAGCAATAAATTATTGTACAAAAAAAGTATTGTAAATAATGTAAAAAAATTGTGTTTAATAATGTATAAAAACTACATCATGAATAGGTAAAAGAAAATGTAATGACTCTACATCAAAATTCATGAACTGAGAAAAATCTATCAAAATCGATAAAACAATTTACAAGAACCAACAAATTATAAACAAAGAAAAATAAGCAAAATTAAGAAAAGAATAGTCTAGTACAAAAATGTAAATAACACACATACATAATTGACAATATACAAAAATAACACACATGTACCATAAACTACGCAAGAGAATCTTGATGTTGATATTAATAATAATAATAATTTGCTATTAACTTATAATGAAATGATAAAAAATACTTACCTAATGGTTTATCGATAGCTCTCTTTTTGGAATTTCTTCGTTTGCCCATAATTAAATAACTTAAATCCAAAGTTTCGTAAAAAAATTACACTCTAATAGCTTTTGTAACAATAATCACAACTATTTTACTTTTACACTTTATGCACATTATTTAAATCCTAATAGATGTCTATTTTGTAATGTTTTTCTTTAAAAAGTAACATTTTTCAAATAAAAACTTTACTACTTTTTGGAGAGAGCGCGCATGTAAATTGCCGAGCTTCCGTAATTTTCGCGCTTTATCCTTCCACGAGCTTTAACCGAGCTTCGAGTTTGTTACACTTGCGGCGAAAATGCGGAAACTGCCGCCTGAAACATTCGTTTGTGATTGCTCCCTCTCTCCGAGATACTGGGCACGCTTACTGGTGGATTGTTTGTTGATTATTTAGGATGCTCTTTTTCAATCTCGCGATCACAACACGCCCCTTATGGCAATCGGAACAGTTGGTTTCTTGTTCTAGTGACGACTTCGGAGATTAGTCGTCGTATGAATAGTATGGGTCAGTGAGTGAATACAACTGGCCACACTGATGCAATGAGGAACGAGTCGGTTAGCGAAATGTGGTTACTGTTTAATAAAATCGAGTTCTTCTATTTTAAATAATTTTTTTAGTACAAAAAGGCGTTGTATTTTGTTGTTTGGGCAGTTTAATTTATTTTTTATGATCGGTATTAGACTTTTTTAATTGTAATCGCCGATATCAGTAACAATTAGACCTCATTTAGTTGTTATTCATATTATGGATTTATTTTAGAATTTTTTGGTATGACAGGTTCAGCAGTAGTTCAAAACAATTTTGAAAACGTATTTTGAAGCAAACCTAATAATAATTATAAAAAATACTTCAGATTATACAATAAAACTTCGTGTGTAAAATTTTTACTTATAAATAACCATTTAACGTTTTTTTTTCATTAGTTCTAATCTTTTGTTTTAGTATATATGTGATTCTATTACTCTTTGCATTTCTTCGTCGTCAGTAAATTTGATACAAAAATATGTTTCTTCGATATTTATACTAATTGTTTTTTTATTTTCGTTTCTTAAAAATAACTTTGAGGGCAAAAGGGTAAATGTTGTGGGCGAGATAGTGTATTCTTGTCTCCTACGGCTTTGTAGTTTTATAGTGTTGGTTTTTATTCTTCTTCTAGTTTATTCATATGTTTGTATTTTCGTAGATGTTTTTAATTATGTTTGTACAGCTTGAGTCCATTGTGCGTTTCATAGGGACTCTAACACTGCCCATAATTCGATATAGACAAATAAATGCTTTTTGAATCCACAAAAATTATATGGATCTTAACTTGAACCTCGGTACACTTCTGTATTTGCGCTCTTAAGGTGTGATCTATCGTGCAAAAATGTGTTCTGAACTCAGCCTGTCCAACAACTTGGCGGAAGTAGGGCTTATTCGTTATAGTCGAGGTGTGATTTGTGAGGATCTTTCCTGAATAAGTTATTTTATATAATAATTTAGTATCTGTTCTATTTATTTATTTATTTATTTCTAACGTGCTGCTGCACAATAAGATTAACAATAATGTTCATAGTAATAGTACAAATATCACAGTAATAAAAGTATAAATATCACAAACTTAATCACGTAATTTAGTTTTACACATAAAATTAATGATTACCTATTCCACAGCCACTTAAATAAATACTTGCCTGAGACCAGAAATGAATTCGGCCTTTACCGACCAGGAATCTTAGTGCTCGAGATAAAAAATGATTATATGTATAGTTGGTTCTGTGAAGAGGAACATACATACAAGGAGAGATACATGCAGACCAACCTGCTCAAGTAGCTGAGAGCACAAGACTGTAGAATTAATTATGCCATAACGGATCTTTACATCTTTAATTAATCGTCGGTCATACAATGAGAGAATACCAAGTTGGGTTTCAACTTGATCATAATGTACTTGATTTAATTCAAAAAGTATACCCTGTTTATATGCTACATATTTCAAGAAGTTATATTAAACTCTAGTGAATCTTTTTATAAAGCCAAGCATTTGTAAAGACTTATTGTCATATAATGCGATTCAAATAAAAGTTTAAAGTCTAAATTAATTCCTAGATCACGAATTTCGGTAACCCAGTCAACAAAAAGGTCCTATATATTATAATTATATTCCATTGCGTCTTCTCTCGATCGTCCAAAAGACACTTGGATGCGTTCAGAGCCATGGTATTCAACACACACCACTCACTCAACCGATCGAAATCGTGTTGAAGATTAACACAATCTTCTGTATTATTGATAATTGTCTAGAACTTTAGATCGTCCGTAAAAAGAAGAGGTGAACTGTGCTGGAGGCACTGGTGTATATCATTAATGAATATGTTAAATAACAGGGGTCCCAAATGAGAACCCTGGGGTATTCCTGAATGAATCTAAGTTCACAAACACTAGTATGTTACATTCAGTTGATCTGCTATTCCGAAATCCAAATTGTTGGTCTACTAGATGTTTTTCAAGTGAAGCTTTAAGATAGTTACATACAAAACAATTAAAAAATATCTTTGGTATTATACTAATTATACTAATAGACCTGTAATTATTCACCAATGAATTTTTTCTCGCTTTAAAAATAGCTGTTTAAAAAACTATTTTTCAGCATTCTGAAAATTCACCCTTAAGGATAGATTAAAAATATGAAAAAGAGGTCTGGATAGTCATCATCTTGGTGCTACAGCCCTTAGTGGGCCTCGACCTTCTCAAGCTTTCTACGCCATTCTATTCTGTCGCTCGCTTGCATTTTCCAGTTGCCGACTCAGGGTCCCGGGCTACATGTCCTGCCCACTGCAGGCGGTTTCGCTTAATTATAGTGGTAATATCTTTACCACCAAACGTATGCTTGTAGATATTCTGCAGTTCAAAGTTATATCTACACCTCCATATTCCGTTCTCACAGACCGCTCCGAATATCTTGCGTAGCACCTTTCTTTTAAAAGTGGATAGAGCGGATTCATTTGTTTTCGTTAGCGTCCATGCCTCTGATCCATATGTGAGAACGGGGACTATCAGTGTTCTATACAGCCTTATACGAGTTTTTTGAGACAGACGTTTGTTAGGGTCTGGATAGTATAAAGCAACAATTCTTGAGAAAGCTAGGAGGCAATCCATCAGGATCAGGACCATTATTCACATCTAGTTCTGATAATTTTAAATAAATATCAGATATAGTTATGTTGAAACCAGTCAAGTTAGTAAGACCAAGTGAAGGTGAATCAATGGGTATGTCACATATTTGAGTGGAATAGACTGTAGAAAAATATTCTGTAAAAAGATTTACAATATCTGGTCCGTGACTGGATTCAACATCACCATAACTCAACACAGCGGACAAGGAAGACTTTCTCCTCTGTGAATTAAAAAACACACACAATAAATATGATTTCTGTAGCCTTCAGTTTTTAACAATTTAGAGTTGGCCCTCAGCTGAGAAAAACTGCGATAATCCAGAAGTGATTTAGATAAAAAAAAATTTTTGTGAGCTTTCTTTTTCTAAACTATCAGGTCCTTCCTCTGGAGAGAACCAAGAAGGGAATCTACGTTTTGAATACCTTTTTAGAGGGATAAATAATTCTATAGCTAATGGCTGTTCTATATGGCTGAGTTCATTAATCTAAATAAGAGGGATCTGACTTTGTTTAAATCGTCATCCCCATCATACTCAGGCATATTAAAAATCATAATGCTGTTGGATTTTTTCTGTCTTTCGATCATTTCGCTAATCACTGATTGGTCTGTTGTGTTTTGTTTCATGGGACCAGTTGTTTGAGACATTTTTATATCTTTCAGACTAGATATTTGAGATCTAATTTCAGTACCGAAAAAGAACCATTCAAAGAGTCCAGCTCCCTTCGAAGGAACTTTATTTCTTCTATCATGTGCAGTCCTGCTTAGTAGTGTCCTTTATGCATGCAAATTCTTACTTTTGGGAGTACAATCCTTGCAAACATATGATATTATTCTACTTGGCATCATTGTTGGTCTTATTTCTGTAGCACTTATATTGGAACCATTTGTACACAATACCAACTTGCAATAATCACAAGGAATTCAAAGACATCGATGGAAGACTTTAGTTTCTTTAAATGCATGATTTATTGCATCTATCACATGCGCCTGATATTATAGGTTAGAATTTTAAAACGGCACAAGAACAAGAAATAATATTATATTCACATAATTGACTTTAATTTTATGGACAGGAAACACGACAAGGAACCATTTAAGGCTGTTTACACAATAAAATGAGCCTTTTAAATTAATTAAAACACCAAAAATTCTTACAACAAGAACATAAACCAACAATTAAGATAACCTGATTAAGATGATAATTAAGATTAAGATATTTATTTCTTCTTCTTTAAGTTTCATCTTCTATCGAAGTTTGGGAATCATTATGGCTATGCGGACAGTGCTGACTATAGCTTTAAATAGTTCTGCACTACTGCATTCAAATCATTCCCTCAAGTTCTTAATCCCCGATATTCTTTGTATTCTCACATTTTACTTTTCTCGAATTTTGCCTTGCGTAATAAGCTACAGAAATGAGTATCTTTGCAATCTCATAACATGGCCTAAGTACTTAAGTTTTCTTCTTTTGATCAAGTCAATATTATTTTGACTTCATTTCCTATTCTTAATTTCTGAGTTTGATATTCTTTCAGCTCATGATATTCGCAGGATTTTTCTGTAACAACAAAATTTAAAGGCGGCCAACTTATTCAGATGCATTTGTTTTAATGTCCATGCTTCCAAGCCATTGAGATGAGTAGTGAATACGTAACACAACTTGTCAACCCTCTCTAACGGTTTACCCTCCAATGTCAGTTGTATGTTGTCCACAGGGCTTTTCGAAATAAGCATGTATTTGGTTTGATCTATATTCATTGTTAGTCCCATCTTTTTGCTTTAACTGTTAATGATTTCTATAAGAATTTGTAAATCTTCTATATATTCTACAATGTTTGCGGTATCGTCTGCAAATCTTATGTTATTAATGATGTTCCCTCCAATCCTTACACCTTCTATAAAATCTATATAACATATGAATACGTTTTTATTATATTCCCTGTATTTTTGAAATAGTACCATCATTACGCTTAATGCCTCTCTTGTTCCCATTCCACCTCTAAATCCAAACTGTGTGTTGTCTAATTGTTCTTTATATGTTTTATATATACGCTGTTGAATAACTTTAAGTACTATTTTTAAAGTGTGACTTATGAGGCTAATTAATCGGTATTCATCACAAGATTTAGGATTATTTTTCTTGGGTAAGGGTAAAAAGATAGATTTTAACCATTCTTTAAGACTTTAACCGTCGTTGTATATTTTATGAAATAATTTAGTTAGACATTCAATATTTTCGTCATTCAGGATTTTTTGTTTTTCTACTGAAACTCCAGCAGGACCTGGTGCTATACCACTTTTTGCGTTTTTAATTACCTGTTTCACCTCCGGTATTAGAATTTGTATATTTTCATCAATTGGTAATGTTTCATTTATTTCTTCCCTATTATCTGTAAATAAGTTCTTGATGTATTCCTCCCAAGTTTGTTGTTTGTCTTCTTCTGATAATTGGAGATCTCCAGTGGAGTTTCTTATGACTGGTGGTATTCTTTTCTGTGTATAACCTGTTATTTCTTTTAGTTTCTTATGTAGGTTATGTGTGTCATATTTCATATTAAAATATTCTATTTCTTTGCAATTTTCATCTATCCAGCGTTCTTTAGCCTCCCTTTATCTGCGTTTCTACTAGTTTCTTCATGTGCTTATATTTTTCTTTATTTGTATTTCTGTACTTTCGTTTTTCTTCTATGAGCTTTATAATAACTGGTGTCATCCTGTCTTTTTGGCACTTTGTTCTTTTCTACTTACAAACGTTTCGCCAGCGGGAAGTACTGCCGCCTTCATTTCGTTTCAGACACTGGTAATATCTTTTTTTTAAGCTTCTGTAAATGCCGGTGTAATTGCTTTATTTATTTGTTGATGACATTTTTCACCCTCAAGCTTTAATAAATCTAGTCCTAATTTTACTTTTTTTTCTGTTGTTTTCTCAATTTAATGTTAACGTTGACAATAATTAAATTGTGGTCGAAGTCTGCATCAGCACTAGTATACTTTTTCACGCTTTTAATGTAATCGATTTGGTTTCTTATCAAATTATTTTCGTTGTCTCCTGGTGCACTCCAGGTATAGAGTCTCCTTGGTGTTTGTGATGACTAGTTCTTTCTTTTCACAATATTGTACTAATCGGTCTCCGCGTTCGTTTCTTATTCCTAAACCATAATTCTCTACAATATCTTCCACTTTTTCTTTACCGACATTGGCGTTAAAGTCGCCCATTATTATGTTGACTTCATGTTTTTTTTATATTCTTCGTTAGATGTTGTTAATCTGAATAGAATAAATCTATGTCATTATCGGTACTGCTTGATGTTAAGCATAAATTTAAATTATGTTTTTTGGGAGGGTTTTCACCTGTAACAATATTATTCATTATAGAGAATAAAGTTAGAGACATACGGTTGTAGTGTTTTTTTAATCATGATTCCTACACCATTTTTGTGATCGTCAGTACTGCTACTCGAGTAATAAAAAACAATGTCGTTATGATAGTATTGTCCAGCACTGGGCCATAGCACTCGGCCTGATTCGCTGAGGCCAAGTATCTCTATTTCAAGTCTGCTCATTTCTAGTGCTACTGCTGCGAGTTGTCCAATTTTATATAATATTTGTACATTCCACGTTGCAGTACGATTTATATTTATTTTATTTTTCCGCTTGGAGATTCTTCGCACCCCTGTCCCATTTAAGGAACGCCAAGCCCTCAGGGCCATTTTGTTTTGACTTTCCATTAGTGATTTTTCTTGAGATATCCTTAGTGATCTTTAATGCGGTGGTTTCTCTTTGCTTTTGCATCCTTATGCCGTTGACCATTCATGGTTCATCCGCCTTTGCGACCGCTTTGTCAATCTCAGGACAAGAAAGTGCTCTTACACTTACCAGCTCATCCACCCGAAGCCGTTGACCTGTAAGCTCCCTTCCTTGTCAGTCTCGACTCTACCTTCCATTAGGGTTGGTTAGCTAATCTCCAGAACGATTGCTCTGGTTACCAGGCTTCATCCGTGTGTCCATGATCAGACTTCTTGGAGGTGAGAATAGAAATCAGGTAGGAGAGGCTTAAGGTGCTTTCTGGAAGCAACACCCTATGATGCGCATCACTACCTCATTTAAACCCCCAAAAATCGTTAAAAGTAAAAAATTTTGAGAAACTGTATCTTGCTTAAAATTAGTTTCAGAACCTTTTACAATAGACCATTTTAAAGGCAATTAATTTTTCTTTCTGCTAAATGTACAATTACTTCTTCCTAAAACTACGTAAAATAAAGTTATAGAACAATGTTTGCAAAAAAAATAGTTAAAATGGCCCAACAATGGTGTGAGTGATAAACTTTGAAAAATTATGTTTCGGATACTGTAAATCCTAAAGTGTTCTACTAAACCTAATTTTAAAGACAAAGGATAGAATTAATTTACTGTAAGGCCATTTTTATAACTATACCCCCGTGGAAAGGAGGTATGCTATACAAAAGAAAAATCGCGTGTGTCCATGTCTTTTTTTGCTTCGTTTTTTGAATATATTTCTGATAAAAATAATTATTTTTGACTTTAAGAGGTGACATTTCGATAGAAAATTTAATTTTATACATTTTTTCTGTAAATTTAGGGGAGGCCTGGGAAACTTTGGACACAAGGAGAGAATGGACACGTTAAATTTCCCGGGAAAAATATGTTTAGCGACTTCACTCAATTGCTAAAAGAATCAAAATATTGAATATTTTGTGTTTTGGGTAAGTACTATGTATTTTAGATGGTATGTAAGCTATTTTAACCTTTAATTGTGGCTTATTCCCATTTAAATATAAATTAATTTAAAATGCCACAAGAAAATAACTTCAGAACAATATGTAAGCTATGTTTCCAATATGAAATTTGTATTTCTAATCTTATTTTGGCGAGAGTTTGATTAGCACATATAGTTTGAGGTTATATCTCAATAATCGTCTATTTCTGAACAAGTTTATTTCTGTTACGAATAAATGTTTCTTGTGTATATAGAGTAGACAATGGGCAGATGTCCATAGTCTCCTAACTCTGTCCATTGTGTCACTATGAAATGATAAATATGGCTTTTTATTTTGTAGGATAGTCCGTTAAAAATGCCAAACATTTACAACAAAAAAACTAATAGACATTTTGACACCTTAATTAGGAAACAAGCCATCGAGGCTGTAATAAAAAATAACTTGGGTATCGGAAAGAGCGCTAAGTACTATGGGGTGACCAAAGGCCGCTTAGCAAATTACGTCAACTGAATAAGAAAATTATTTGCTTAAATGTTCGTCAATGTTCTATGATCTTACACCCAAATTAACTAGAAGTTTAGCCTATGAAAAAGCTGTTAGAAATGAAAAAAATGGGAACTGACAAAATTAACATCAGAGTGTTGGTTTACAAATTTCATGCGACGACACCCACAGCTATCAGTAATAAAATCAGAAGAAACCAGCTTAACACGTATGACTAGTTTTAACAAAACAAATATAGGGATATTCCAGAACAAATTGGAAGATGTGCTTAATCGCTATTTCTTTACACCTTTTAAAATTTATAACTAAGATGAGGTAGGTAGGTAGAAAAGATAGTAGGCAAAAAAGGTGAACATCAAATAGGAAAAGTAACATCCGGGGAAAAAGGGAAACTCATGACCCATGTTGGTATTATTTTTGCAAATGGGAATGCTTTACCACAAGTTTGGATTTTGTGATGCTGCCATAATCATGAAAATAATTTCTGATGACGGACCTTTAGGTTTAGTGTATTTCAGCGGTTGGATGACACGTGAAAACTTTATTCAAGTTTTGAAACACTTTGTGAAAAATGTTAATTGTTCCCCAGAAAATCGGGTTTTGCTTGTAATGGACAACCATGAGTCGCATATATTCTTGGAGGCCGTGAAGTTTTGCAGAGCCAACGGCATCGTAATTCTTACGCTTTCTCCGACTACCTCAAATAAACTCAAACTTTTGGATCGAACTATTTTCAGTCAATTTAAAACTTTTTTTAATAAAACAGCAGATTCATGGATGCTTTCTCATTTTGGACAAACCCTAAGCATACTAAGCATATACGATCTACCTTTGATGTATTTTCAGTCTTGGGACAGAGCCGCTAATCCAATTAATATAAAATCTGAATTTCGATCTAGAAGGATTGTTCTATTTGATCAAAATATATTTTCTGAAAAGGATTTTCTATCTTCATCTGGCACAGATGGTCCTATACCTAACAATAAGGGTTCTGCATCTACAGGTTCGGTTGAAGATCAGAAAATTTCAGATCCGCAAACACAACCTTAAAGCAACTCATTACAAGACACAAATAATTTTATATCTCCAGAACTTATTTAGCCCTATCTAAAAGCGCCTGATAGAGAAATTTCTAATAGAAGTAGGAAAAGAGGCTGATGTATGATTGCAATCGACACACCGGAGAAAAATCTATTTGAAGAAACTTTAAAGGGAAAAATATAGTCGCAAATAAGAAAAAGAAAGAAGGTTAGAAGAAAATCTTACAGGAGGAATCATCGAACTCCGAGAGTGATGAAGTAGAGTACAACGATAATTCGTTAGATGATAGTTTCGAATTAGAAGAAGAAAGGCTAGATACAGAAATTTCTAAGGGCGATTACATTGTTACCAAAGTTTTTGGGAAAAAATATGTTAGAAATTTTATGGCGGTAGTTGATAATGTGGATAAAACAGATTGTGAGGTCAGATTCTTAAAGAAAGATATGCCATCAAATATATTTAGTTTCACTTTTGAGCCTACAGTTACAGTGAGTGTTACTGACATTGTAGTAGTTCTATCCTCGCCAATTAAAGATTAGAGCAAGATATGAGGGAATTATTTATTTTAATACAGATTTATTAAAATACAATTTACATTTTCTAAGCGTTCCTGAATATACAATGTTTTAGTTTTTTTTTAAATAAAGGTTGTTTTGGCGAAATGCATTGTCCATTATCTCTTTTATGGCTGGCCATAGTCTTCTTGAGGGCAAGGAGACTATATACAGAAGCACCTTTGCGAGCTATACTCTCCCATAAGGACTGTAATCATTTTAACACAATGAAAAACGGCCTAGACGTTAGTTAATATATTGAATTTGGTAAAATATAGTATACGCTAAAATTAATTTTCTAATCCTTGTGTTGATAGTATATCTTAAATATGTCCAAATTCTCCCAAGCCTCCCCTATATGTACAAAAATATGCATAGAATTTACCCAAACGCACCCTAATGCATAGGGACTCATTCACCTCTTTTTTAAAACCGCACCATTTTAAATGGTATCACTCCGCGGTTTTCTCACAAAACACTAATAAGACCAGTGCTAACATATGGTTCAGAAACTTGGACACTAACACAGAATGACCAAGAATTGCTCAAACGTTTTGAGCGTAAAATACTAAGACGAATATATGGAGGCATAAAAGAACAAGGTTTGTGGCGCAGGTGTTACAATTTTGAGTTGTATAGAAGATTTGGAGAACCTGGCGTTGTAAAATTCATTAAGGTAGCACGCCTCAGATTGATAGGTCATGTAATCAGACGAGAGGAAGATGCCATAGTCAGAAAAGTTTTTGACCGAAGAGGGCCGATCGGACAACGAAGAAGATGAAGACCGAGACTTAGGTACCAAGACAACCTAAAAAATGATTGAAGTCTATCGGAATTAGAGCATGGAGAAGAGTTGCGAGAGACAGGGGCGAATGGAGGATTGTTCTGAAGAAGGCTTTGGCTCATAAAGAGCTGTAACGCCACTGATGATGATGACTCCGCGGTTTTTAATATTTGGCGGTTCGTTGCTGATATGAAAAAATAAAACCAGTTTAGCTGTGTAGTTTCTTTTAGCGATATTTTTTAGAATATAATCAAAGGCCTACTAATCACTATAAATTCTCTGAAAATGATTAAGAACTTGTTTTTTAGGTATTTGAAACAAATTCGAAGCCAAATGTTCAGCCACTTTTTTTAAACAAATTAATAAGAAAATGATTGAAAATAGATTTCGCAATCATAAAAATTTATATCTGAATCCGTTATTATTTGCATTGATTGTATGTATAAATTTGCCTCTCACTTGTTAATTTTTGTTATTTTTATCATAATATCATTACTATAAAATTATTTAAAATTGTTGTGGTCTAAACTAAATATAAAAAACAACATAAAACTAAATTTAACTTCATTGTGTTAATGGAAGCTATTGTTTATTTATTTTGAATTAATTATATGTTTATTTTTATTTAGAATAATTATTTAGATATAATAATATTATTTATTTTACTTCTATTGTATATTTTCGTATGAACAAACTTTGATATTTTAGTCATTGAGACCATTAAACTAGGAGGTTTATTTTTGATGTCACGAATCCAAATATTGTTCAATCTAGGTATCTCTGCATAACGAAAACATTCCAAATTCGGTTACAATCCTCCTTCATAAAAATTAGTTAAATTAGACCTCGAAAACTATGGGCCAATTAGCTCGCCAAACTACCTATATAAACTCTTTACTCGAATATTGACAAACAGATTAAAAGTACAGTCGACAGAGTAGTTGGAAAATAAAAATACCAACCGCGAACCAAAACAGACGAAGGTATGGAAATCCTAACAGAAGGGTCCCTGGCCCTTCAGGTTGGTGGTTGGGCTAGAGGCCGACAACCTCTTCCTGTAAAAAAGCATATGTTACGGAACCTCAGGTAATATTAGCTGGACGGAACTTGACGACGACTATGCAAATGAAAAATGGAATTGAGATTAGGAACATAAAATACCCAAACCCTGTACCGAACTGGAGCACTCTCATTTTTATTAGACATAGTGAACACGTACAAGGTACGTGTTTTAGCACTACAAGAAATGCGGTGGACAAGAACAGGAACTCTTGACAAGAGAACGCATTCCAATTATTATAGATTCAATGAAAGCCATAACATGGATGGACTGAGATTTATTGTATACCAAAGAACAAAAGGCTCGATGGGGTTATCAGGATATAGCCAAAGCTTCTAATTCAGATATAGTTATTTTTACAATCTGTGGTTGGCCTAATGTAATTTCAGATGAAAATTTAAAGCCATTTGGCATTTACCAAGTGGTAATTCTACCTAGCGTTCAAATTCCATGAACAACATATATGTATTGTAAGATCGAAAATGCTAATGAGATCTTATTGTTGGTGGCCTGGCATGAATGAGGAAATTAAAAATTTATTAGTCGATGTGAGGTATGTCAGAAAACACAAAACTTCACCAGTAGTAGTAGTAATCTAATGTCATGACATAGCGCTCCTAATAATTTTCATAGAGTATATATTGATTTTTTCTATAAAAATGACTTTATATTCCTTATTGTTGTAAATGATAAAACTAAATGGCTAGAAGTTAAATTGATGGAGACTGGCTCAAAGGCTAAAGAGACCAGTTTTAAATTAAAAGAATTTTTTAGTGTTTTTGGGCTCCAAGTAGAATGCGTCTCTGATAATGCCCCCCCCCCCCCCCCCCATTTAGATCATCAATTAAAATCATCATTTTGTCAAGTAAATGGTATAAAACCAATTAAATCACCTCCTTACCACCCACAGAGTCGCGGAATGGCTGAAAGAGGGGTACAAACTGTAAAAAAAAAGGTTTAAAGGAAGCACTATTTTTAGACAATCAGGGTATAAATAAGATCACTATCCTAAACAAACTTACTAATTTTTTCTTCAATATATATATAAATACCCCATCTACTGTCATAGGTGTATCACTAGCCCAAGCATTATTAAAGCAATGACCAAAGACACGTTATGACTTTCTGAAGCCATCACAGTACAACATAACTAAAACCAGGTTTGACTCATTAGCTCCAAATCAGACCAAATTGTTTAAAATGATCCAAATAATCTTTGTTAAGAATATTTCTACTAAACTGTATTGATACTAAACTAAATAGATATTGAGAAATCATCATAGAAGTTTTGGAAGGCTATGTGTATTTGAACCACGAAATAAGGTTAACAAGAGACAACCAAACATGTGAACTACTCAGAAGAGTAATTTTAGGTTAGGATGCATTCGGAAAAATGAAAGATGTATTTAAAGCAAATGTCACAATCTATTTAAAAATGAAAACTTTTTAACTCAACCAGTGCGTTATACTAGTCTTTACATATGGAGCAGAAACCTTAACTCTCACAAAAACACCAGCGGAAAAATTGAGAAGAACACAACGTAAAATTGACAAATCATTGCTTGAAATAAACTTGACAATAAATAATCAATCGAGGAAATTCGTAGACGAACTGGGGTGAAAGACATTATCGAACGTATTACAAGGCAAAAATGAAGATAAGCGGGACATGTTGCAAGAATGAACTACGGCCATTGGACAAACAATTGCTTAAGTGGATTCCAACGCGATGAACTGACGACCTCAAAAGAATTTCGAAAAATGGGAGAGCAAAGATTTGGAACAGAAATAGATGGAAATATCTAGAGAAGGCCTATGTTCAACAATAGACAAATTAGGGCCAATTTAGGATAAATGATGATAAATTAAAAAAAGAGGTTTGTATAGACACTTACTTTCTGTATCCGGCTAACTTATTCAGGTCTTATACTGCCAATATTTCCCCGCTTGAATGGATTTATCATTAGGAACAGTTCTTCTTTTGTATAGGCAGAAAGAAATTTTATCCAAATAAAATTGCATAGTTCGGTAGTGTTTTGACTTAGAACTGTGGAAGGGATAAAACTTTTGTTAAATTTTCATGGTAAGAGATCTCTCGACTGATCAAACATAGAATACCGTAGGTTACTCTCTTGTTTGACAAGTGGTAAGCGTGAGCAGAGCAGGCTCAAACTGAAACTGAATAATCTACTACAGAAAATAAACAAAGTTAGGTTGGCTGTTTTTCAAGGATTTGGTCGTTCAACCATTCATTCGTTGATGTCGTTTAGTATCATTTGTCCATAAACTTTAAAATGATGACATCGTAAAAACACTATTTACGTCGGTTCACAATTTCTCGATAGCTCACTACAAGTTTAACCCTAATTAGAGAACTGAAATACAGAGAGGATAGGTAATACGATATAATAATAAAAACCAACCTGAAACTGACGGTTTAAAATGTTTTCGACTAACCCACCTTGTATCTGAAGGAATACCTTATAATCCTATTATGAGGGTATTTTGAATGGTTAGAGATGACCGACCAGTATCGTAGAGTATATGATTGAAACATTTATTTGAACTAAATAAATATATTTTTCAAATTGTACTTATGTCAATTGTATTTTTTATTAAAACTTATTTATTTTATTCAAAAATAAAAAGTTTCTTGCCATTTGTAAAAGATACATTTATTTAATTAAGGGGAAAGACGCCAACTGTCGCCTGGCAAAATTTCCCATATGTTTTAAATGTATTAATTATTTTCGAATCCGGAGAAAACTAATAAATATTTTTGAAAAATTTAAACGCAGAATGAAAGATTACATTATTACTGAGGGCAGAAAGTCCCTGAAAATTTCTACAATGTTTATTTTAATATGTTATGTAACAGGAATGAAAATAAAAGAAAAAATAGAGTATAATTTTTAATTGAAAATATTGCATGCAAAAGAAACTTTTTATTTATTCTAATAAATATTTCATTCTGCCTTTAAATTTTTCAAAAATGCTTTTTAGTTTTCTCAGGATTTGAAAAAAAATGGATACATTTAAAACACATTGAACATTTTGACAGGCGACATTTTGCGCCTTTCCCCTTTAATACCTTACGATTACAACTACTATTACTTACCTTATATAATTACGATTAGAAAACTATTCAAATTCAAAATAAATAGGATCAACTTCGGAATTCGAGTCGTCTTGAGGGTTAATAATTAGCGGTTGTGTCTCTACGGTCGCATCAATCATGTTATTCATGTTATCAAGATCCCACATTTTTTATTCTTCTTCTATTACATGTCTTACTGCATCTTTCCAGTTTTGTTCTGCAATATGTTGTAAAGACTCGTATAACAATTCACGTACAGCTTGTATTTTATATGACGTATTTTTTCTAGCCACATAACTTTTCATTTGTGACCAAATGAGTTCAATTGGATTTACTTCGCAGTGGTAGGGTGGAAGTCTAAGGACTGTGATGTTTCGCCTTTCCGCCATTTTGTCAACTACGTATTTCTTGAACTTAGATTTACCTTAGTTCTGCTTTTACCATTCCATCTTCGTAAGGCAGACACTTATTACGCAGCCAGTTAAGAATATCCTGTTTCTTCCACGCAGTCGTTGGAAGTCTTTCTACTAGTCGTGAATGATAAGGTGCATTATCTAATACTATAATTGAATTTGGTGGTATGTGTTCAATCATCTGCTCTAAAATACTCTTCAAAAACAGCAGCTGTCATCTCCTCGTGATAGTCTTCTGTGCTTTTGGATTGAAAATCTAACAAACCATGCTTAACAAATCCTTTTTCACTGCCAATGTAAGAAATTATTAATCTACTGCCTTTACCAGAAGTTGGGGAAATACCAGTAGACCAACCTTCCATAAAGGCTTGCCTGGAGCTTAATATATTTTAACTGACCAAATTTTTTTTAGAGTATGACCTGAGTTTACCCACGTTTCATCCTAGTAGAAGATTGGCCTTCTTTCTGCCCGGAATTTTCGTATGGATCTTAGATAATTTCTTCTCCAACATATTATCTCCTCCCGGTCAATCAAAAGTGATTTTCGGTCTGATTTCTCCCACCGGAAATTTAATTCTTTTAAAACTTGCCACAATTTAGTTCGTCCGATATGAGGCAAATCCGGGTCGTCTCTAACTTCTTGTAAAATTTTGTTTAGGTTTGGTATTTCTTTTTTGAAAAAAAATCCATGAATTTTCCTTCGAATACCATTTTTGGCAAATTCATCAATTTCAATAGGCTTTTTCCCTCTCTTTAAGTGTTCGTTTGTGTTTGGGTTAGTTACACCGTGTTTTTTTCTTTCTGATAGGAACCTATATATAGTTGACTCTCCTATGCCAGTCATGTTGGCACAACTTTCGACTATGTTGCGAACAGTGTTTGTGGGATTCTAAGAAACCAAAGCACAGTGAACATTCAGGACAATAGTCCTCTCTCTTGGTGAATAGACAGACTTACTGACTTTATGCAACAGTACCGGTGTAAAACTTGATGATGTTGATGATGAAGCCATCACAAACAATCCAACAAAACGAGCACGAGCGAAAGGTACGTATATGTTCGTAGGTATATGGAATAAAAAATCACTTACGCACTGCATATAATTCGCAAAAGAAATATTCGAGACGCTAATTACTGCCGTAGACGCGGAAACACCGACGAGCCGTAAATTACACGCGATTAAAAACGTACTAAACAAAAAAATTGTTTTCGTTCGTAATAACTTCACCCTTTCAAGTTAAGTTTCGAATATAAACTGAACAGACGAGGCACGTGGACCAAGCTGGCATCTTTATACCCATTATATTATTAAAAATCTGGGAAATTCCATCCTAATTATCTTGCAACGAATAGTACATTACGATCTGAATTCCAGGTTTTCTAGTAAAGTGATTAAACGCGAAGATTAGTATTGAAATATCCAAAGAGATAAGGAGATATTCTTATTTACAAAATTGTTAATGGTTAAATTCTTATTTTTATTAATATAATATAATAACCAACATTAGCCGTGAAAGTTTTAATTGTTTTTTGCTAAATATATTAGTATTAAAATATTCTTCTTCTTCTTCTGGTTCCTATCCGTTTCGGATGTTGGAAATCATATTGGCAATCATGACCTTGCTCGCTGCGGCTCGAAACAGCTCCGTTGAGGTTTTCTTAAACCATGTTCTTAAATTCCGCAGCCATGATATTCTCCTTCTACCGGGTCCTCGCTTACCTTTGACTTTACCTTGCAATATAGACTGCAGCAGGGAGTAACGGTGCTGATTTCTCATAACGTGTCCCAGATATTGCAATTTTATGCGTTTGATCGTAAACACAATCTCTGGTTCCTTCTTCATTTTTTCTAGAACTTCCTTGTTCGTGATCCTTGCTGTTCATGATATTCTCAGCATTCTTCTATAAAGCCTTATTCAGCATTAAAATATTATTAATATTATATATAACAGTATTAAAACATTATATTATTATTTAATGAATAAACACCCCAGGAACGCCTATGGTTTACGACCGTTTTATGAGTTTGAGGCACATTTCGTGCTCTCAACAATTTGTGAACGGAGAATAGAATTATTTTGGCTTTAGTTGAGACTGACCCCAAAAGTAAAATTACTGTAAATTTGCGCCATAGCTTAGCTATTTTATAGCTTTTGACACACGGATATATGATAGGCAATTGTGAACAGTTTCTTTAATTCTAGTACTATGCATATAGAAGAGAGAGACGGAATTAAAAAAATGTCGAGATGATCAATTCAGAAATAGTGATGTAAAAACAAAGAAAGGGTACCCCGATGATTCCGTGCAACAAACGATACAATGGAGTTCAAAAACTATGGAAAACACTTTTCAAAAAGTAAATAGGCCATGATGAATGACAAATTGGTGATGAACACCGAATAAATACTATACCTAATCTCAAAAGTTTAATTAAGTCGATATAGCTACGGGCGTAGATTCAAAAGGAAATTAATAAACCAAAATACTTTAGTAATCCACAATTAAAAAATAAAAAAAAATGGAATATAATGTTCGAGTTGTGTCTTTAGAGGGGATTTGAATTTATTAATACAGGGCTTTCTTTTGATAATGAATAAAAGAATTTAATTTATAAAGTAATTCCGTTCATAATAATAAAGCTGAAAATTCGGTTCAGTTCTTTAAGTTCAATTTAGATGACTTTATTAAAAGTTTGCTTTAATATATTATTTAAAATCCGAAATAATGTATTGTAATTAAATATGATAATAAGAATATAAAATGCGAAAGTAAAAATTACAACAGTTGTTTTTTTGCATATTGACCCAACTCTTTTATTTTTAAATTGGTATTTCATTAGGAACGTCATTTTGTGGATTCTCCTAAAAAAAAATATTGAAAAAATATATAAATCGGTGCAACAGACCTTAGAGATGCAAGGCTTCAATGACGCTTCTCCATTTTTTTTTGTCCTGTGTTACTTTTTTCCAATCTTCTTTCCTCTTTTTGAGCTACCAATAAGGAAACTCCGTTGAGGCCACAGCAATTATTGGAGTTTAATGTGAAAAAACAGGGTTCAAAGGCACAAACTTCTTATGATCCAGTACCAGAGATTAACGTGGGTCGCCTAAATTAAGACGAAGAAGACCTTTACAAACAGAAAAAACAAACCATATTGAAAATGCCATACTTTATGTAATTTTATTTAATTAAAACTTAACAGATACTGAACTACTTACCTCCCTTACTTGTATGTCATTTCACAGCTCCTCTAATTACGATGTTTTCTTAAGCTCTACACGAAATAATCGCAATGATATTAACGTTTATTTTCGACGTATGCTCTATCTTATATGTGTGCTACGAATATGGTTTAGAAGCACCGCTCACCAAAATGACACATCTAACGAGATCTTTGATTTCAGATATCTTTTTTATCATATAAAAGAAACCATTATTTCCTTTCAGTGTTGAGTGAAAGAATTTTAAAAAAATTCCACTTCATTATACCTTTGTAATCCAAAGCGTGGCATCATTCAGGAATTCTTGTCAACTGATATTTACATATTTCACGATAATAAAGTTCGTTATAATTTTTTTCCATATTAGATTTTAATCAAATTGTTTGAAGTTGTAATACACAGTACTTTTGGCCCCACATGAAATATGTTAGTTTTCATTATTCAACTGTATGTTTTACCTACCGTAATGCATGTGTAATTATTTAGTCTTAGCGGGTATAAACCTCCTGATTTCTTTAACCCAAAAGATACCTTATTTAAAACTATAATTTAAAAAATATCAATTAATTATAATTTATATAAGATATAATTGCAGCAAGCATTCTAATTATTATTAGTTACATTATTGTATTTTAATTAAAACCATCAGTATAATGGCTTTTGGAATAGAATTGTAAGTCTTGTCGACATGCCATAAAGCGTTTAACATACAATGAACAACTTAACCTTAGAAGAAAATACAGATTAAAATTTAATGAATACGAACGTTATGCAACAATCGATTATGGTAATTAAAAGGTAAGGCTTAAGTTGAATTGATTAAATATGGATCTCCATGGGGAAGAAAATAATTTTGGAATGGTGGTATTAAAAGTTATAATCAAATTAAAATTATTTAAGATGAAAAATTGTTATACAAACACATAAATTATGTTGCCGTGAGAAGTATGGAACTAAAGGAATTTCAATATAAGAAACACTTGTGTTAGAGATATAATAGTCAAAATTTGATAGATTTAGGACACTCTTAAAAGAAGAGTCCGAAAAAAGGGTATGGCGACTGCTATACGACTTCATGTAGAGTTGTCTACCTTCCATCAGACAAAATAATATACCTTCCGCAACCCAAAATAGACTAAGATATGGTAACTCTGACAAAATACTTCCAAGTTGGAGATTGGGAAGCGGGTTAACACCCCGCTCCCGTAAAACGTTATTGGTATAAAAATTTAAGAAAAATCAACAGGACTGATCTTTTAGCAAACAAAGCAAATGAAACAAGGTTAGTGGCATTCTTTTATTCTCATGTAACATCGCTGTGCTCAAAAGTGAAAGGATGCTTAGAAGCTTATCAAAAACAATGCATGAATATACAACAGACATAATTGCTCCTCAGGAAGTCAGATGGACAGGTAGTGGCTGTTTAGAGGAAAATGTGTCTCTATTACGGCGGTTCTAAATCGGATTACATTTTAGGCATGGGATTCTTACCTAATAAATGATTGAAATCTACAGTCATAGTTTTCGACCAAATAAGTTCAATGATAGCCAAAATTAGACTAAAGCGTAGGTTATTCAATTACAAAAACCGGTATTAAACCGAACACGTTTTAGGTATGGGATTATTAAGCTAGGTCCTCTAGTTACAGCATCATAAATAGCCCTGCACCCACTGAAGATAAAAGACACGATAAGAAAGATATATTCTATGATAAGTTAAAGAACTCTTTTAGAAAATGTCAGAAAAATGACATAATTATTATTATAGGTGACTTCAATGCTAAAATCACTCAAGAAACAATCTATCGCCTTACTACTGGGGAGGTAGCGAGCACCTGTTTCCTTCACATAAATAAACTTAAAGCCACATGGCTATCTCCAGGTTGTCTAACGAAAAACCAAATCTATCATATACAAATTGAGAGGTGGCATTTCTTTGACGTATTAGATGTAAGAGTATGTGAAAGCTGATATAGACTTGGATCACCTTCTAATTTTTACTAAAGTTACAGCCCGTATATCCAATTCCACAAAAGGCCATACTAGAAAAGCTCAAAATATAACATTGATGCTCTAAAATCCTAAAGAGTCAGGCATAATTACGTGCATACCCTAAACGAAAACCTTCCAATAATGGATGAAAACGTATGCATAGAGGAGCACAGGGCTAAATGTAAAGAGGCAATGCACACCGTGGAAAAAAGTTTTTTGTAATGTTATTAGTCTAAAAGTATATACCAGACTTCAGTAGCGCAGAACAAGGTTCACCCTGGAAGAATGTAACAAACTTAGACGAGTAGAGAAGAGAACCTTCTGAAGGAAACAGATAGAGCACTACGAAAACCAAATAGTCATTACACTTAAAAAGCCCCACGAAAATTATACGAACAGATAAACAGTTGTAGTAAATAATTTAAACCTAGAATAATATCCTGTAAACATTAGGAAGGCTAATAATGATATTGAACAATGATATAATAAGTGACAAAGAACAGATATTGAACAGGTTGGATAAAAGATCTGTTAAATAATAACAATATATAAGATTCGATATGTCAAAATACTTAAATTAATTGCAAACAACTAAAGTAAATGCCACGACTTAACAATAGCACTATTCAATAAGATATATGACACAGGTAAAATACGATCAGAGTAGATAAAATTAACATTCATAACATTACCAAAAAAATCTAATGCCTTACACTGCGATAACTATCAAATATTAAGCATGATGTCTCATGTCCTCAAATTTTCTAAGAATCATTCATACACGAATTTACAAGAAGTGCGAGTTTCAGACGAGTGACACTCAATTCATATTTCGAAATGGATTGGGAACACGAGAAGCTCTTTTTGCCTTAAATGTGTTACTTCAACGATGCAGAGGCATGAATGTAGATGTATATGCATGTTTTATTGATTATTAGAAAGCATTTGACTGCGTTAACTATCAAAAGATGATCGAAATTCTGAGAACACCTGGAGTTGACGAACAAGACCTGCGAATTGTCTCAGAACTATATTGGCACCAAACGGCAACAATTGAAATAGAGCACACAACATGAAGATATACGAATTCGACGAGGAGTGCGACAAGGTTGCGTCTTATCACCAAGGTGGAATCAAGATAAACGTAACCAGCATAAACAACATCAGGTACCGTCCTACTAGCAAGCAAAGCACAAAAACTACAAAATATAATAAATTCTGTAGTTCGTCATAGCGAAACGTTCGGTTTACATTTAACTGTTTCCTAAACTAAAATTCTAGTAGTTTTAAAGACACCAACAAATGTACATTTGTATGTCAAGGGACAAATAATAGCAAATATCAACAGCCAGTGTAACCCAAAAAAAATAAATCCTATCAAGAATTGAACAAGCGAGGAAAACACTCATTAACATAAAAACATTTTTTACAAGATCAGACCTTAGTCTAGAGCTCAGAATTCGCATGATCAGATGTTACTTCTGTTTTTTTCTGTTTTTCTGTATGACTGTGAAAGTTGGACAACGGACTCTGAAACAGAAAAAAAATAGATGCCTTTAAAATGTATATATACAGACAGATGCTGAAAATTCAATGGATACAAAAAGTTACCAATGGTGAGGTACTTCGGCGCATGAGTAAACAAAAAGAATTACCCAGCATAATCAAAGAGAGAACAATACTATACTTAAGTCATGTGTTGAGAAGTGAAAGATATAATTACTCCAAATCATATTGGAAAGTGGAAGTTCAAGTGGATCAGTTGGAAGACGCCAGAACTCATGGCTTAAAGACCTGAGATGGTTTGACCGCTCATTCACAGAAATCTTTCGTGCAGTAGTTTCCAAAACTACAACAGCCACTTGGGTCGCCAACATTCGAAAAGAAGACGGTGCAATAAGAAGAATATCCGACAGAAGTTCTGATACTGCGAACAATTAAAAATGCCGTTAGACATTAGAGCCGTTTTCCACCCAGCAAGCAATAAGAGACGCCATTTTAACATTACAAAATAACAGAGCCCTAGGATAAATAATCTTCCTCCCGAACTCTTTAAAAATGGCGGCAACACACTGTTAAAAATATGCATAAGGTAAAAAATGAAATCTGGCATAGGATGAAAATACCTGCGGACTGGAAATTAGCCAAGCTAATTACCATTACTACTTTTACTTAAAATCCCGTGGTCTAACTGAGTAACAAATGAGGAGGTCCTCAGAAGAATGATGAAGAACCGAGAAGTACTGACCACCATTAAATCTCGAAAGTTACAATTCCTCTGACAAATTAAGCGAAATGAATCCAGATATGCTCTCCTGCAAGCTATCCTACAAGGAAAAATATTTGGAAAACAAGATCCAGGAAGAAGAAAAACATTCTAGTTAAAGAACCTCAGAACTTGTTTGAACACAACATATGTGTAGCTTTTTCTGCCTGCTGCAAATAAGATAAAGATTGTCATGATTATCGCCAATATTCGTCACAGATAGGTACATCAAAAAGAAAAAGATACCCACTTCACACAAAGAGGGACATGGTGCTTTGCGACAACTATAGAAGTATTACCCTCCCCGACGTGGCATACACAATATTATCGAATTTACTATACAGCAGAATGCTTCTTTACGCCGAACAAAGAGTTATGGGATGTCAGTGCGGCTTTTAACCTAATAGATCAAAAAAGGATCCAATTTCATCAGTGAGGCCGATTGTTGAAACAACCTTTGAATTTGACGTCAAAACCCTCAATATATATTCGTGGACTGCAAGACAAACTATGACTCAGTTGATAGACAGACGCTACTGAAATAAAACTATCGAAACTAACACTCACATGCACAGATAATATGGTCAGAATTTATAACGACACATCAAGGTTCTACTGATGCTGCAAAAACGCTGGAAAAGCAAACAATATGACGTGAGAACAAGACTATCGTGTCTTCTTTTTATCCTTGCAAGGGAAAAGGTTATTCGTAAGTCTCAGATTAATACAAGTAGTACAATATTTAACAAATCTGCACCGAGACTTGACAGAAGTGTATTGGTCGTTAAGAGCGTCTGGACTAAAAATAAATATTAAGAAAAAAGGTAAAGAGCTCCTAAGATACGGAGGTCCAGATCAAACAAAACAACTATTAAAACTAATCTAAAAAATAATAGAACAAAACAGAATTCCTCAGGAATGGAGATAAAGTATCCTAATGCCTCTTTTTAAAAAGAAAGCTGGAAAATTATGGAGGAACTTGTTTATTAAACATAACAGTAAAATTAACAACCAAAGTAATCACAAATAAACTGAATAAAATTATAACACTAGTAGAAGAACAACAAGGTTTTAGGTCGGAAAGATCATGCACCGACGCTATATTTATAATGAGGCAAGTATAAAAGAAATCATTAGAATACAAAAAACCCGGGTATCTACGTTTCATGGACCTTAAGAAGGCATTTGACCAGGTCAAATTAAAGGACGTTATCCAGTTATTGTAAGCAAGTGAGATAACTCTTATTATGAATAACTCTTATTATGAATAATTAAAACGATCGAAAATATCTATCAAAACAACAAAATAAAAGTAAAAGTGGAAGAAGAACTAACCGATCCCATTGAAGCTGGCAATGGGATAAGACAGAAAGATTCCCTAATTCCTCCATTGTTTAACCTGAGTATGGATGAAATAATAAAAAAGGATACCAAATGAGGGAAAAACAACTTCGAGGCAATACTATACTCTCAAAGTGAAGATGATTTACAATGTACGCTGCACCAATTTAATATAACCCCCAGAAAATTTTACATGTTAATTTTCCCAAAAAAGGACAAAAAGCATGGTTATAACAGCAAATTTACTAAGATGTAAATTGGAGCTAGTAGGTTAAATAATAGAACAAGTGATGGAGTTTAAATGTCTAATGATATTTTCTAGCTACGAAAAGCTTGAAACTAAAGTGGAAGATCACGTGAATAGAGCAAACAGAGACGCAGGTTGCCTTAATGAAACAATGTGAATAAATAAAAATATTGAGAACGAAATTTAAGGTAGAATTTACAAAGGTCATCAGACCAATAATGACATATCCGGCAGAAACACGACCTGATACAGAAAAGACAAAAAGGATGTTAAAACAGAAGAGATGAATATATATATATATATATATATATATATATATATATATATATATATATATATATATATATATATATATTACATATATATGACGTAGATGCAAGGTGGGGAACATTAGGAACTGAGTAAGAAATATACGAGTAGAATGGAACGATCATATATGCCGAATGACCACAAATAGAGTAGTCAAGACGGCATGAGACGGTTCCCCAATAGGGAGACGATTTGTAGGAAGACTTACGAGTGGAAGACGAAAACGATATAACAACTTACTGGAGGCACATTGAAAAACAGACAGTCATGTCTACATAAAAAGAAGAAGAAGAAAAAGAAGAAGAAGAAGAAGAAGTAAAACTATTACACGGTACTGACACAATGGAGTAGAGTTTGACCTTTTGATATTCTCAAAATCAAGAATTTATTCGTTACTATAGTTGGCTGAATGACTTTTGGGTTAATTTAATTAGAATCATTTTGAAGCAATCATTTACAACATTTTAATTATTAAAGTCAGAGTACTATTTTTTTTAATGAGATTTGTAACAAAATTTGCCAATACTCTGCAAAATATATAATAATTAAGGCTATAATCAATGGTGGTCAATAAGCTTAGCAAATTAGAGAGAGATGCAGGAAATGCTTTGCGTCAGTTTTCTGTGTCGCGCTGAAGGAACAGGATGGTATTAAAATCTTGTATTATATATCTATGATTGAAATATTTCCAGTTTTATTGAGGTTCACATATATAAAAAGTCATCTATAGTTCCTTACAGATGCTGATGCAGTAAATTATTTAATCTACAATTTGTGCAGTATCGTGTGTGTTACACGTTTTTCTATATGTTGCTATGTTAATTGTGGTTCGGTATTTTTGTCTTTAAAAAATTTTATTTTATCATTGACCCCGAACTCATGAACTCTACAAAGTCTACGAAGTCTATAACCCTTTTTCCCAATTTCTACTACCGAAATTACATCAAAAATTAGCTTTTTCTTTATTTATTTAATGACCAGAAAACCACCTTGGGAATATTTTCAATATTTGGGAATAAATAACACATATTTTCATAAATATACCTCTTGAATAAATGTAAAAAGGTTTATTAATACAATATCACTTATACCGCTTTAAAAAATAACATATATTTAATTTTCAATCATTCTTCACAACAATCTTCTATCTTTATTGACTGGTTATCAAGATAAATCCCTAGTAGGTCGATGTATAAGCTTAACACCCATATACTAAACTTTAGCATAAATGAGCGTCCATCTTAACAACAGACCGAAATGTAAGTACTATTTATTTTATTTTAACTATTTATGAAAAATTTTACTCCATTAACAAACATAGTTAATATTGGCACTTTTTGCACCATATCTGAAGAAGGGTTTTTAACTTGTTAGAATTACAATATGTAATTATTTCAGCATTTTAAATTGTGTTTTACCGGTGACCTGATGATGACAAGAAAACTATAGGGTCGTCGCAAGCTAAATAAATACATTGTAAGTCTGTAACTTATTTCTACAACCTTGTTTTAGATTTGTATTTACTTAATCACAACAACACTTTAACATATGTAGGTAATCGAGTTATTATGCTGTGAGTCTGTTTATTTTTACCTTAAAATTTTTGTTAAGACTGCCTGGAAAATTTTGTAATTAAAATAATTTTACATTAAATATAGTGCCAAATTATTTTAAGAGAATATCTTATTGAAATAGTAAATAAAAGTTATATTATAAAGGATGTTATTTCATGCTAAATAAATCAAAATTTACAAACATCATATTTGTCTACAATGCCAATATGACAAACGTTAAAATAAAAATCTCAAAATATATTAATTCTAACAGTAAACTATTTACTAACAATGATTGTCCCTTCAAGATTCGCTAGATATTATCGTAGATACTATTATTTTCATGCTCGATCATGGTCGTTAATACTGTGAGATAGGCACGACCGAGAGAAAGCTAAGAACGGCTCTACAGCTACCAGTCAACACCCAGATTGCAGTAGATAATAACAAACAAAAATCGCGATCAAGTGATTTTAAATAGTTGCGCATCGCGAAAAGGTTGAAGAAATTACTGTCATATAAGGCTCTTTTTCGAAAACCAAAAATATAGATGTAGAATATTTACAAAAGATCTTTTAGGCAACAGTGTGAAAAGGTTTACGAAGTTAAATGGTGTCGCTGGCCTGAACCCTCGGAAATGAGGGAAGGTAGTACAGTCGCACTATCCATAGCTGAAATGGACCAGAGTAGGTAATGGACATAGGGAAATACCTTTTTAAAATAGATGCAAATAAATGTCGAAAATGCCCTGAAAATAGAAGAAAAAAGGGGTAAATTTGTCCATCCATACTAATATGCATTTGGGTAAATTCTATGCACTTTTCGTATATACAACAAGTTGTTGAAAATTAAATTTCTTATCGAAATATCTCCTTTAAAAGTTAAAAATATTTTTTTTCATACATTAACAAAAATATATTCAAAAAACGAAGCAAAAAACAGGAACAGAAGCTATTTTTCTTTTATGTCCCATAACTTTTTTCCACGAAGGTATAGGTATAGGCATTGTTTTATAGAAAAAAACTTTTATTCTTTCTCTTCAAAATGACATTAAGTAGAAGTCTTTAGAATTTATAGTATCCAAAATAGAGCTTTTCAAATTTTGCCACTCACACCTTTTTTGGACCATTTTCTCTTTTTTACGCAGTTTTAGCCTATTGCAGAAAGCTCTAGCACTAACTTTAAGTAAGATAAGGTTTTTCAAAATTTTCTACTTTAAGGATTTTTGCTATTTACGGAAAAATGCAAAAATTGCGTATGAAAGCTGCACTTTTCATTTTTAAAAGCCACTTTAATTTTCTGCGATAGGATACTCTGATCAAAAACTATCGAATTTTTACCGTCGAGTTGATATAAATGTTATTAAAAAATTGATTTCGTACGCGTAACGCATTTAAAATCGCCGGTCGTTTCAAGCTTTGTTTGCTCTGCGAAGCGCGGTTTTAGGGAGAAGACCGAAGGTAGGAGTAGTAAACTTGTTTGCATCTTTTGGGGTCTTTAAGTTGACATTCTCAGCAAAATTAAGCTTGTTTAAAAAATTTTCAAGGTCGCGGCATATTATCATGCACGTATAGTTTCCGGCACGTAGCGTTTCGAGTCAAGCAATCATACTGCACGTTCACATTTTCATACATAGAACATTTCAGTTTGGTTCAGTGAAGATATGTTCTCGCTTTTCTCGACAGAAATTATGTGCAATTGCTCTTCTACGTAACGATGAAGAAAGAAAAACTGTAGTAAAAAGAAGGTTTAAAGTACATCCAATACTAAGAGAAAGGAAAAAGGAAGGTGAATACTGGACTTTATACAAAGAATTAATTGATGACGATGAAAAATATTATGGACATTTTAGAATGAATAGGACTTAGTTTAAATATATTTTAAATTTAATTACACCTTTAGTTAAAAAACAAAATACTACATTTAACGAAGCCATACATATCAAACCAAAGAGTATTTTTAAATAAGAAGAGGTATCACTTCCGTGAAAAAGTCCTAATTGTTTACAACTTTCGTGTTTAATTGTCACAAAGCAATGAAAACACAATGCATAAATGACAAAATAGCTTCGAAAATTATTTTTTCCAATACTCTGTATCAAAATCAAACAAATACCTAAATAAACAACGAGGGGAAAACGACGGACATTCACATTATCCGTACCAACCGGTTACGACTCGTTACGTAGCCGTCAGCATCAGTAAAATATTGTTTTCGAATATACTGAATGGAACTGTTAGGTGTCTGAAACGCTACGTTCCTGACAATGTGAATTGTTTATATTTAAAACCATTTATATTTTTCGGTATTTTTTTTATTGTACATTTAGGTATATATGTACAAATTGTTGCAAGCATCACAATTTGACAAACCATTTCTTGGTTACCGTTAGTCCTAGAATATTTAACAATACACTATTTTTAACTATAGAAAACAAGCTTTGTTTTTTATTTAGTAATACATATACATAAGTATACAAGAAAACAAGTTTGAGAAATTTAAAAAATAGACGCAAAAATCGTTAAAACTAGAAAACCGTATCTTGCTTAAAATTAGTTCTAGATCCTTCTACCATAGACAACTTTTAAGGTAAGTAATTTTGCTTTCAAATTTAATAAAACAATATGTTAAAAAAATAGGAAACATGAAGAAAAATGGTGTGAGTTGCAAACTTTAAAAAATGGTATCTAAATGGTAAATTCTAAATACTTCCACTAGACGTCATTTTAAAGAGCAAAGATAGAAGTTTTTTTTCTATTAAGCAATGCCTATACCTATATCCTCGTGGAAAAAGTTATGGGACAAAAAAGGAAAAACGCCTGTTTTCCTTTTTTTGCTTCATTTTTTGGATATATTTTTGTCAAAATAAGGTATTTTTGACTTTTAAAGGTGACATTTCGATAGGAAATTCAATTTTGAACAACTTTTTTGCAGATGTATGTATATGTACGAAAACTTAATAGAATTCACACAAATCTACCCTAGTGCATAGAAGCAAATTCATCCCTTTCTTAAAAGCGCACCCTTTAAAATGGTAGCACTCCGCGGTTTTTTCATATTTGGATTGCCATTGACCATATAAAACTATAAAACTCCTTTAACTGTGTATGCAACTGGAAATTTAGTCTTTTGTCGAGGTGCACTCCTAGGTACTTGACTGAATCTCCTAATTGGATCCTGTTTCCTCCCACTGTGATTTCTTGCACTGGTGGACTGGTTTCCTGAGTGAACATGATGAATTGTGTCTTCTCTGCGTTAATTTTGACCTTCCATTTTTCGGTGTATTCCGTGATTTTTCTGAGGTGATTTTCTATGTTTCAGACTATTCTTCTGTCGTCCTTTTCTGTTGCATACACTGCCGTATCATCTGCGTAGAGGGCTGTATATGTTCTTGGATCTGTAGGTGAATCTGAAACAAATATGTTATATAAAACGGGCAACAGAATACTGCCCTGTGGCATCCCTTCTTGGATTTCTTGGATCATCGACATCTTTTGATCAGCTGAAAAGTTCTATTAGGTTAATACATGTCACATATATTAACTAAGTATATAATGTGAAAGTCCAGCTCTGTCCATCTTGAAGATTAGTGCCTTCTTCCAAACTGTGTCGTATGCTTTTTTAATATCCAGTATGGCCATTCCTGTTTTCTGTCTTCTGTTAAACCTTATCTTCGTGTCGCTGATGACTCTTTCTAGTTGAAGTTCGCAGTTTCTTCCTCTTCTAAATCCGAATTGTTCCTCCTGAATGATTCTTCTTTTTTCTGCGTGTTTCATTAGTCTTCTGTATATGATTTTTTCCAGTACTTTCCAATCGTTTCTTGGAATTTGTTTTACTTTTTGAATCAATATATACTGGAAATTAGAAATTTAAAAATTAGAATAACTTCAATAAATTAGTTCCAATTTTACAATCCTAATTAATTAATATTTTACATTAATTACGCAAGAGACAAAATGTCCATTTTGTGTTTATTTTGAAAACAATTTGGGAGCTGGAAGCCAAAGCTTAAAATGTAATATTTCCAATTATATTAGTGGTTAATTTTCAAAATATATAATTATTCAAACTTAAAATTCACAAGAAAAGAGTTAATATTCGCAATAAACATATAGATTTTTACCTAAAAAAACGTTTTAATTTGTAACTGTACTATGTATAAACCAATGTTGCACTATCTCTTACGGAAAATAATCTTATACCAGAGGTAGGATTTTGTGTTCTAATAACTTGCTAATCTATTTTGTGTTATAAAGAATTATACTTTTATTATTCTTAACACTATTTAAACTGGTTTCAACCGTGCATGCTCAAAATTTCATATTATAATTAAAAGGGCTTTGGCTAGGATTATATTTATAACAGTCTATATATATTTTTAATTAAAACAGCACATAAAATAGTAACTATGCCAGGAGAAATTTACTCAAAGTAACTATCGATAAAAGGTTTCATCTTAATGATGCAGATAAATGTTTGACCAATTGGTAAAAGCATTTCTCTTTACCAGTGATATGTAATCATACACCGAGTCTTCTTCTTCTTCTTTCAGTACCCTGTCCGATTATCGAACGTTGGCGATCATATTCGCAATAGTCATAGTCATAGTCATACTTTATTGATCCTTTAAGACATTCAAAATAAATGCATAGGATACGTCACTACAGAATTCAGTATAAAATACATTAATGTGTATAATACAATATTCACAGTGTAACAAAATTAACAAAGATTCCAACCCTACGTTTAGTTGATAAAGTTCCGATTGAAATCTGCTCATACTAAAACTAACTTTTCAGCGGTTTATAGTCAAGAAACGTAAAATATTGTTAGCTAAATAGAGTATTTAAACAACAAAGTTTCTTCACACAAGAAATAACCTGTGAGTACATTACCAATTTAATACAAATTCAATATTATTAAATATTATACATAACCCATAATTCAATACAACACATCAATTAATCCAGTTTCTGGTTTTTTGGCAACTTCCACTCCAAGTCGAACTAATTAGCCGATACAGGACCGGCCCTAGAAAAATTTCATCAAATGAAGAAAACAATCTTTAAAATCTATTTGGACAGATCCTTAGTGAAATGGGTAAAAAAATGTAGAAACATGGGAATAACGGTGGAAGAAAACAAGCTATATACACTTTTCTTTGCGGATGACCAGGTAGTAATTGCCGAAGACAGCTACGATCTTAGCTATATGGTAAGAAAACTGCAAGAAGAATATGAGGTGGCAGGTCTAAACATGAATATGACAAAATGTGAATATCTCTCAGTGGGAACAGATGAAATATGTGACGTAGTCTTGGAAGACGACAAAATCAAAGGCGTGCAATCTTGCAAATATTTGGGGGTCATTTTCAACAAGAAGGGAAATAGCGCAGATGAAATCAGGGAAAGAATAAACAAGGGCAGAGCAGCGACCCGTGCCTTAAACTCTCTTCTCTGGCAAAAAACAATTCGACGAGAAACCAAAAAACACATTTACGGTAGTATAGTTCAAAGTATTACACTTTACGGTTCGGAAGTATGGGACGTCACCAAAGCTAATAAAAACAAACTTATGACGACAGAAATGGATTATCTGAGACGAAGCTGCGGTAGATCGAAACTGGAGAGAGTTAGAAACGAACAAATAAGAAACGAAATGAAAATGGAGAGAAATATCAATGATGACATAGAAAGAAAACAATTAATCTGGTTCGGACATGTTAAAAGAATGCCAGAGTACAGATGGCCTAGGAGAGTACTGAAATGGATCCCTCCTGAAAGAAGAAAGGGAGGACGACCACGGAAAAGTTGGCGCAACGATATTGATGAAGCAATGGCGGCAAGAGACTTAGAAGAGGCAACTTCATATGACAGAAAAAGATGGAAATTGGGGGCGGAGAAGCGGCGACAGCCGTAATAAATCCGTTATTATATATATATAAGAAAACAAAAATTAAAAATGAATGATTCTAAAAATATTAGCATACCTACTACATCATTAACATCGACATACTCCAATGCAGTAAGCAACTTCAATTTTCCTTCAAAAGAACAATCACAAAAAACAAAAAACTTCTACAAACAGATGCCAGTCTCCTCCCTGGAAAGTTCAAATACCAAAAGTAGATTTTACCTTACTTAACTATCCCAAACATTCACACAATCCTTCTGAAATACAACAAAAATTCCGGTCTACCATCTCCAGATACCCTGATTTCAAACTAATTTTTACTGATGCCCCTAAAAGCAGTAATGGTGTAGCTGCTGCAGCTATTTTTGAAGACAACACCTCTGTCACCCGTCTAGCCAAGGAGTGTAGCATATATACTGGAGAATTGCAGGCAATCTTCAACGCACTGAACCAATGTACCAGCATTGATACAAACTTTCTTATTATATCAGATTCTCTAAGTGTCTTAAATGGTGTCAAGCAGATGTATCCTACTCATGCCAATTTAGCATTAATAAAAGACATGCTATACAATGCCCAAACATGTGGTAAAAACATAACATTTTTATGGGTACCATCCCATGTTGGGATAAAGGGTAATGAAGCAGTTGATAAAGCAGCAACAGAAACTATCAATAACATGACAATTCCTATTATGCAAAACATACCAATTTCAGACCAAAAAACATTAATAAAAACTTACATGAACAAAACCTGGCAAGTAAAATGGAACCAAACAGAAGCAAAATTAAAAAGTATCAAACCAGATGTTACTTCTGCTTTACTACCGCTCCCAGCTAAAAGACATGACCAAGTAGTTATTAACAGACTGCGGCTAGATCATACAAAATTTACATATGGATACATCATCTCCAAGGACCGTCAGCCGATTTGCCACACCTGTCAAATACCATTTTCAGTGCAACATATAATGATAGACTGTCCAGTGTACTCAACAGCAAGATCGACAGCAAAACTAAAACACAATTTGAAAGAAACTCTAAAAGAAGACATCAGCAATACAATAAATTTTATCAAAAATTGTAAACTGTATAACAAACTGTAACATAACATAAAATGTTTGTATTTTCCAAAACTGTTATGTAAATTTTAATAATACACTAAATGTAACTTTTCTAAAATAAAGATATACCACCCGCTAATAACCCTAGGGGTTGATGCGGTAAAAAAAAATTACAAAACATAAAATATATAAAATAAAAAAAAATTTACAAAACATAAAATATATAAAATAACATTTTTGCAAGTAAAATATGAAGCTACTGCAGTTTGTCCTCAAGATATTCATTTATAGAATAATATGCTTTTCTTAAGAGCAAATTTTTAACATTTTTTACATTTAGAGGAAAGTGGTATTTCTTTCACAGTTTTTGGCAAATGATTGTATAAGGTCAGTCCCATATATCTGAAGCAATTTTGAAATTTGGATGTTCTCTGTTTAGGAACTCGTAAAGATTCAGCACTTCTTGTATTGTAGTAGTGATTGTCTGAATTTACTGGAAATGTATTGATTTCCTCTTTTACATAAAGTAAACATTTATAGATATATAGGCAGTAGAAAGTTAAAATTTAATGTTTAATAAAAATTGGTTTACAAGATTGTTCATAATCCAAATTAAAAATTTTACAGATAATTGTTTTTTTTTGGGTAATGAACACTTTGTTACTGTCATTATAGCACATGTGTCTATAAGCAAGGCTATAATAAACGTTCATTAATGCCGAGATGGGTAGTGTGTTTTTAATTCTAGATATAGCATAAAAAGCTTTATTCAATTTTATGTTCACTGAATTCACTTGCTCTGACCATTTGAGATTACAATCAATGAACACATCCAAAAACTTTGTAGAGTGAGTGGAAGATAACATATTGTTTCTATCATGGATGGTTAAGATATAGTCATAGGTAGATGAGTTGTATGAATGAAAATAAATAATTGCCGTCTTGTCAATGTTTAATATTAGTCTGTTGGTATTACACCAGCGTATAAACCAGTTAACAACAGTCTTCATTGTCATTTTTAATTCCCCGAGTGTACGTGCAGAGACTATTAACGAAGTATCATCAGCAAACATTGATATTATAAGTCCCCTTATGTGATCGGGTAGGTCGTTAATAAAAATTAAGAGTAATAATGGTCCCAGCACGGATCCCTGTGGTACTCCTTTATTTGTCGTCTATGGTTCTGAGCTTGATTCTTTTATCTTAACAACACTCTTTCTGTCACTTAAAAAATTTATTACCCATTCTAGAAATATCCCTCTAAAACCAACGTTATATAATTTATTGCGAATAAATGTTATGTCTAAGCCGTCAAAAGCTCGTGATAGATCAAAAAATAGTCCTGCCACGTAGTTTCTACTATGTAATTCATCATGAATACGCTCAAACAAGCTGCATGCAGCCGTGAGTGTTGACTTTTTTTATCTAAAGCCGTGTTGGTTTGGAGTTAATAAATTGTATTCTTCTATAAAATTTAACATTCTGTTGTACACAATCTTCTCTATTACTTTGGAAAGTATGCTAAGGACAGACACTAGTCTATAATTTGAAATATCATGAGGGTCATTCTTTTTAAAGATTGGAATAACTTTTGCCATTTTAAGAATTAATGGAAATTGGCTGATTGTTATTGAGAGATTAACTAAATGGGTTAAAGGAATCGATATATGATCACTTATCAGTTTTATTATTTTTACAGATATGTTATCAATACCAGTACTAGGCTTATTAATTTTTAAGTTGATCGATTGTATTTTTTTATTTCAATTGGAGTTACGGGTAAAAAGAAAAATGTTTTGTTACACATTTTTGAGGCAGTACAAGAAAAAAGCAACGATGTGCCAAAATGAGTTTGAAGATTATATTGTGTAATTGTATCAAAATATGAGGCAAACGAATTAGCAATATCACAAGACTTGGTAATAATTTTATTATCATAATGTAGAATACTATCAGACCTGTTCTTTTGCCTACCGGTTTCACTGTTTACTAAATTCCAAATTGTTTTTGGTATATTGTAAGATTGATTAATTAAGTAACTATGAAAGTTTTTTTTAGTATTTATTAATAGAGAATAATAACTTTGTTTACGGCGGCTCTAAATAAATTAACGGTGGTCTCTTGATAACATTCTCTGAGATTTCGGAGCCAGGATGTTCTTCTTCGGCTTGGGCCTCTCTTTCCGGCCATCTTACCCTTTATTATCAGGTGTAGAAGGTTAAATCTCTCTGGATGTCTCATTACATGACCGAAATATTGTAACTTTCGAATTTTTGTCGTTTTTGTTATTTCTGTACTCTTTTTCATTCGATTTAAGTTTATTTCATTTCTTATTCGATCAACCCAACTTATTCGCAATACTCGTCGATAAATCCAAATCTCAAAGGCCTCCAATTTTTTCATTAATATCTCTGTAAGCGTCCTGTTCTCCATACCATACAGCAATGTGGAGAATATGTAGCAGCGTATTAATCTGATTTTAAGGTTTAACGTAATATCTCTATTAATTAGAAATTTCTTTAATTTATAGAAGGCGGCTCTGGCTTTTTCCATGCGTATTCTTATTTCTTTATTTACATCCCAGTTATTGTTAACGTTTGCGCCCAAATAGGTAATATTATGGACTCTTTCTAACTCTATTCCATATACTCTGATGTTCGTTGGTTGTAACTCCATTTTGCTGACAACCAAGTTTTGTCTTAGAAGTATTAAGTTTTAGCCCATATTCATCACATGCTTCGGTTACTGTGATAATAAGTCGTTGCAGGTCTTTTTCATTGGAGGCAATAAATATCGTGTCACCGCATATCTGAGATTGTTGACATTATTTCCGTTGATTTTAATGCCTGTATCTTCAACTAAGGCTTCTTTGAAAATAAATTCGGAGTAGATAGTAAAAAGTATAGACGACAGAATACATATTTACCTCATTCCACGTCGTATTTCCACTGCTTCCATCGTGTTGTCTCCAATTCGTATGTTTGCACATTTATGCCAATACAAATTTTTGATAATTCGGGGGTCTCGGTCATCAATTCCCATCTGTTGTAAGACACCTATAAGTTTGTCATGGTTTACTCGGTCTAGGGCCTTTTCAAAGTCGATAAAACACATATATACCGATTGCTCGATATCTCTACATCTTTGAAACATGACCTGCAAACTGAAGAGTGCTTCTCTGGTTCCAAGGTTGTTTCTGAAACCAAATTGTGTTTCATTTAGTTGTACTTCTATTTCGTTGTAAATTCTCGAGTGCAGTATTCTCAGCAAAATTTTCAGAACATGACTCATCAGACTGATAGTGCAATGATCGCTATACTGTTTGGCATTTTTTTTTTTTTTCGGTATCATTACAAATGTTGACAGTAGCCAGTCTGTTGGGATATGTCCTGTTTCGTATATTTTATTAAAGATGCTTAGAAGAGCCTGTTTACTCTTATCGTCGAGTAGTTTGATTATTTCGCTTGGAATCTTATCAGGACCGGTTACTTTCCTATTCTTTGATAGCTTTATAGCTCTTTTCATTTCATCGAGTGTTATGTTTGGACCAGTCGATATATTTTCGATTTGAATTTCTGTTCTATCATCATCAAACAGCTCCTCAATATATTCTTTCCACCTCTCTAATATGTCTTGCTTATTGACTATATTTCCTTGTTTATCAAATAAACTACTTGCAGTTGATCTATATATTCCAGTTATTTCTTTTACATTTTTGTACATATTAAACGTGTCATTCTTTTTCTGCAGTTCTTCTATTTGTTGCTGTACCATTTTTCTTTTGCATCTCGGATTTTCCTTCTGATTTCTTTATGGATTTTATTGTATTCGTCAGTGTTTTTATTTTTCTGTTTTCGTCTGCTTTCCATTGGTCCCACTATTTCATCAGCCATCCACTGTTGTTTACGCTTATTAATAGTTTTATACTTTTTAGTTGTTTCTTGCATAATGGTTTTGACATGATTCCAGTGGTCTTCGACGTTATGTGTTTCTTCCGATTTTTCGAACTTCTTTTCTATCTCGTGTGTAATTTCATGACTATTATTTCGAATACAGTCAGTGTTTATTCGGTTAGTCGGTTGTTGGCGTTTTACTTTTTTAAGTTTAAGTTTTATGTCACTGATTAATAAGTTATGATATGAGGGGACATCGGCTCCAGGTAGTGTTTTAGGTATTTTGATTGAATTTCGGTACCCTTCGGTAATTCTTATATAATCGATCTGATTTCTTATGATCTCTTTAGTATCTGCGGGTGACTTCCAAGTATATAAACGACACTTGGGTAGTTTGCATAATGTATTTGTCACACATAGATTGTTCTCTACGCAGAATTCTACAAAACGGTCTCCCCTGTTATTACGTTGTCCAAGTCCAAAATTTCCGACAATGATTTCTTGTCTACCTTTTCCTACTTTGGCATTGAAGTCCCCTATTATTATTGTAATGTCTTTGTTTTTCAGCTGACTCATTACCTTCTTTATATCATCATAAAAATTATCTATGTAATCTTCAGTACTGCTGCTGTGGGCGCATAAACTTGAACCAGATTTATATCTACTGGTTTTAAGTTTAATAGCATAACGATGATTCTGCCCGAAATGTAACTTACAGATTTAATACAGCAAGAAACTCTTTATGTACAATGTATGCGACACCATTCCTGTGGTTAGTGTCTTCTTCTCCGGAATAGAATACATCGTGGTCGTCTATGCTACATTTACCAGTCCCCAGCCACCACATTTCGGTTATCCCAAGAAGTGGTAGATTGAGCTTTATCATCTCACGTATGGTGTTTTGTATCTTACCGGGCTCGTAGAGACTGCTCACATTCCATATGCCTATTCTGATACCTGATTTTATTCTTATTTCTTTTCCATTATTACAGGGATTTCGCTGGATAACGGCCTGGGAAGCCCTGTGTGTTTGTCTTCTCCTACCGGGTCTTCGCAATATCAAAACTACAAAAAATAGGAAATTTACTCTGCTGTAACAAAAACACCTTTCCGAACCTGACATCCAAACAAAAAGGCCATTGTAAAAAATACCGGTGTGCTTGTTATTTACTTCCCGCGTATTACAAATGACCGTCTTGACGTTTGGTTAGCGCGGAATTTAAGTTGAGTTTTGATCGACAGTTCAACTCTCTCACCTGGGCAAGTCTCCCGGACTCCTCCTACTTGCAAATATAAAGCAGAATTCCATTTATTTATTAATTTAAAAACAGTCCTACTTTATGAAAGAACAAAGTTTAAAAAAGTTAAATTAAAAAAAAGAACAAAGTTATTAGTTAACATAAGCTAAGATCATATTTATGACGAAAAATATGCTTTTCTATTTCATGCTGTAAAGAAAAAATCACGGAAAAATAGGAAAAACGGAAAACTACAGAGACGAAAATATTATTTAGTTATTCTATAGGACAGTTGACAGCCAGACCAAAATGAAATTTGTCACAGTACATGCAGTATTAAAAAACAATAAAAACGCGTAAAAACTGTAATTTTACTTAAATAATACAAAGACTCAATTTCTGAAATGTTTGACACTATTAACTTACAAGTTGAATACCTATACCGATTTTTCCTTTAATTTTAGACACAAACACCTCTCGGTTTTATACAATAAAAGTACACATATTGCTAAGGACTGAGTATTTGCTTTCACATTCTTAAACCTTATGCACTCAACTTTAAGTCTATTGAAACTCTCGATTTGAAAAAGATCAAAGTTCCCGAAAAAGCGAGTAAAAACACTTTCTAAAGTATCATTTACTTTTTCTCTGTTTACCGATTGATGGTATCCATTTTAAATGTTTGAATAGTCAGTTCGATGTAAACAAATGCACTATTGTTTTAGTTTCAACTCTCGCGGTCAATATTTACGTTTCGACTGTATAGTGGCGTGTTACCAACACCAATATTATGTTATACACTGCCCTAAAGAAGGACCTTTTTCTTTTAATATTAACGGATCACTACTTCACTTCTGCTTAGAGTGCCATCTCCCTACGGAGGTTGGCGATCATAATGGCTACTTTTATTTTTGAACTTGCTGCTCTAAACAAATCAATCGATCTGCATTGATATAGTGAAGTCGTTTTACCCTGTCGTATTTCGGATTAACGCCCGAAAAATAATTTATGACTCTAGTTACAGCCACTCTGTTGTGCTTTCCCTTTTCTACCTGCTTTGTGGTACCGAACCTTCTACTGGTCGGCTGTAGTACTTGAGGATAAATCAGCGCTACCAAAACAATTTTTTTATAAATCGTGAAAAAACACCTAAATATAAGTTGTTATCTCTGAGTGAGCGTCGAATTGTGTTGAAAGTGGAAAATTATTTTACTTTAGAAAAAATCAACATGGGTCCAATTACATCAGTACTGGCAGTTCAAAAAAGGACAAGGGCAGCTTGTGGAATTTCAGAAAACCCTCGACTTGCCACAAGGTATTAAAATCTCAATCAGAAATATCATTTATGACATGTACAAAGCAAAAGAACATGTTACAAGAAAGACACTTATTCAAAAAATAAAGGACAGAGAACTTTGTGATATGGGTATGACCAGTTTATCAAAAGTATTAAAAGCTATGGGTTTTATATACAAAAAAAAACAATAATCGTAAAGTGTTGTGCGAGCTGTCCAATGTTGTTGGAAAAAGGTGGAAATTTATAAGAAACTATTTAAAAAACAAGAATTCCGAATTTGCCAGACAATTTGTGTTTCTTGACGAAACATGGATTTTTGCGACAGGAAATAATACCAAATCATCCTGGCAAGATGATTCTACCAAATGCTATTCGAGTACTAGTGCGAGTAATGGCAAAAGATATATTATATTGCATGCAGGAAATACGGAAGGTTTTATACCCAATGCTAGTCTTATATTTTCTTCGACAAAAAAAACTGATGATTACCACGGAAATATGGACGCCGATATTTTTGAACATTGGTTTGAGGAAAAATTATTAAAAAATCTGGAAAATCCCTCATTAATAGTCTTAGACAATGCTTCGTATCACACCAGAGAGGAGGAAAAGTTTCCCACAAGCAGATGGAAAAAAGAAGACTTAAGAAAGTGGCTGTCGGAAAAAAATATAGAACACGAACATCTAGTTTTAAAAGCTGAATTATTAAATAAGTGCAAAGAATACATTACTGAGAAAAAATTTGTCGTTGACCAAATGGCACTAAAATATGGTCATGAGGTCCTAAGACTACCACCATATCACTGCCAGTACAATCCAATTGAATTGGTGTGGGATATCACTAAAAACTACTATGATAAACATGCATGTAAGACCACCGACGAAGCCAGCGTTTTATAACTCTGGCAATATGCACTAAACCAAGTCAATGATGAACAATGGCGGAAATGTATTGAGCATACTGAAAAAAAAATTTTAGAGTCATATGAAATAGAACAAGTTATTGATGTAGTAAGACCTTTAATTATTCGTAATGATGAAGATTCAGATAAATCGGATAGCGAGTCAGATAGTGATGATACCTGTCCATAGATTAAGATGTAGATAGAAAAATTAACACAAAAGGGTACCAACCACCAAAAAAAAAACAAAAAAAAATAAAACAAAAACCGCATGCAGGAGAGAGCCGGAGGCACGCCGCATGACGCTCTTGAATGCAAGCACCAAAAAAATTAGATTAGCAAGTAAGGTAGATTAAGGACATGACTGGACGAATGACTGGGTATTAGACGACGGATGAAAGGATTCGATGCTTGCTCGCTCTCGACTGCACTTGGTGCAGAAAAGTGAAAGCAAGTATCGGCACACACAACCATCATTAGATCGCCGACAATTGCTTTGACCGGTAGTGATAAAGCCAAATGGGCTAACCTACCACTTAATTGTAAATACACGGAAATCTCCCATTGCCTGACGGGGGATACCGCGAAATAGTCGAGACCTGGCTCCAAAGACCAGGGGGCGGAGGAAAGCCGGGGCTGGTTGTACCGGAGGAGGACAACCTACCTCGGTGGGTTTGGGAAGGTGTGTGTGTGAAGTAGGAATAAGTCTTTGTTTTATATAGATATATATTTTTATAGATATATTTAAAAAATATATAAAAATAAAAATGTAATACAAAATTTTAAACACCCAGTATTAACATTGGCAAATTTTTCTATGCTTAAATAAAAATAGAGTTTAGTACACGCTGAAAAAGAATTTTTGTATTTTTAGCATAAATATTAACCACAATATTAATTTTTGAAGTTGCATGTGTAATATGAAAAATTTTTCAAAAACTTTAAATATCTCAAAAAAGGCTATTTTTTCGAGAATGGTATCCCAATAAAAATCGATCCAGAATTTTACGTAGATTCTAAAAAAAATAACAAAAAGCACAGTTTCTATTTAAAATAAGAAACTTAATGGCGACTTCCGGTACAACCAGAAGTGCTAGAAGAATGCAAATATTAAAAAATGAAGAATGCTTTGCATAACCCATTATTCCAAGTTTGCAGAAACCAGTGACGACCAGAACTTTGAAAACTTTTAACCAACATGTTGCGTGAATGACCCTGTATATTTCATACTCAATGTTTATCAATTTACATTATGATATTCAATTATTATAAAACATAATACAAAGTTATTTTATTAAAAAAATTCCTAATGTCGTATTATCAAATTAAGAAAACCGTATATTTTTAATTTGAGAACCGCTGACTACCTGAGGCAAATCTGAACAGACACTTTTATTACTTATGCGACAGGCTAAAACGATCCTACTATACTACTTCACAGTTATAAGTAAAAAATTAAGTTGTTAAATGTATTAAAAACAAATATGAACAACATGGAAGCCAATGAAAAGAAAAAATACCTAAATAATTTGAGAGACAAATTCAATTCAATATAAAAAGATTAAGAAAAAAAATAAAAAAGGAAAAATACAAATTAAAAAAAAAGTAAACTTGATAAACACCCAAATTACAGATTAATAATTAAATTGTGGATGCCAAACGTGGATGCCATATTAGAAATATTCGTTTTGAATGCTGGTGTAATAGTTATAAACGGTATTTTAGAAGAGTTTGTAAGATTTTTGATTATTGTCGATTAAATGTATGTATCTTATATAATAAATTTTCACTAGATTCTATATTAGATTCAATTTTTTTTATAAAGGAATTACTTATTCTGAAATATGATAGTTGAGAACTGATACTAGGGTTATTAATAGGATGAAATTTGATTAAAAGTATGGGATAATACTAATTGCATTCCTGTTCGGTGTGGGTTTCTTTTTTTCTTTCAGTTTCTTTTATCTTTTTTCGTAAATATGTTTCTTTGTCAATTATATAGTAGTTTTCAGTGTCAATGTAATTTTCACTGGATGTTAGTTCGGTAGCGGATAAAATTTTTAAAATGAGAAACTTCTGGAGACTCTTCTATTTTCTACTAAATGCTCCAATTATGGATTGTTACTCCTAAAGGTACTTTTTAAAATAGGTCCTTTTAAAGACGACTAACAAAGCAACAGCACTCTTAATAACTTAGTTACAACTAAACTTTTTAAAAGGAAATTTAAATATACTTATATACAATTATAATACTAAATAGATCTTGCTGGAAAAACATGTAGGTGTTTACGAATTAAGCAAACAGTTTCTAGAATATATAGAGAGGGAAGAGTTAAAATCCCGTGATTTTTGAAGTAGCTTTTGTAATGTGTTATTCTTCTTCTTGTTTGGGTGCCGTGTCCGCATTCAGACGTTGGCCGTCATCGTGTTTACAATTTCCTGAAACCTTTCTCTGTCGGCTGCTGTGCGAAATAATTCTTCTACTGTGGAACCACACCATTGTCTAATATTACGCAGCCATGAAAGTTTCTTTCGACCAATCCATCTCTTTCCTTCCACTTTTCCTTGTATTATAAGGCGAAGTAGATGGTATTTAGGTTCTCTAATTATATGGCCGAAGTATTCTGTTTTTCTTTCCTTTATGGTGTTTATGAGCAGACGTTCTGAATTGATCATTTGAAGAACATCTTCATTGGAAGTGTGCGAAACCCACGATATCTTTAGGATTCGTCTATAGCACCACAATTCGAATGCTTCTAACGTGTTTAGCATTGTGGTTTTTAACGTCCATGTCTCACAACCATACAATAGGATTGACCACACATAACATTTCAGGGCCTTCTTACGAATATTCATCGACAGGTTTCTGTTGCATAAAACTGGTTTCCAGGTCATAAAAGCCTTACGTGATATTTCGATCATGGTTATTATCTCTTCATCAGAGTCACAATTTACATTTAACCAGCTGCCAAGGTATTTGAAATGATTTACCCTTTCGATCTCCTCTCCATTAAGAGAAATCAGACCTTGATCTATATTGATCTTTCCAACTGCCATCCACTTTGTCTTTGAAATGTTGATTTTAAGGCCTCTCCGATAACTTACTTCACTGACTAGATTTAGTAATGTTTGGAGATCTTGTAAATTTTCTGCAAGAATGGCTGTATCGTCAGCGTATCTAATATATTGATGATTACTTCTCCACCTAGTCTTACTCCCTCTTGTCTGTCATCCAAAGCCTCCCTAAAGATTTCTTCAGAGTACATATTAAAAAGAGTGGGTGACAAAACACAACCATGCCGTACTCCACGTTTGATGGATATTTTTTCAGTCGGACTGTCTTCCATTTTTCATAGAGGCTACTTGATTGTAATATAAGTATTTCAGCAGTCTTATACCATAGTGGTCAAGTCCTGCTGCCCGTAGGCAATCGAAAAGTGTATCGTGTTGTACTCTGTCGAACGCCTTCTCGAAGTCGATGAAACAAACATAAACATTCTTTCGGAATTCACAATTTTTGTAATAGAACGCGCACACAGAATAGTGCCTCTCTAGTTTCGAATAGAAGAAATACTCGGTTTTGTATAATTCGTAAGAGCATCTTCAGTGTGTGACTCATCAAACTGATTAGTCTAAAATCGCTGCATTTGGTGGGCCTGGTTTTCTTTGGTAATGTTATAAACAGTGACTCTAACCAATCATCTGGTTTTTTCCTTCGTTGTAAATTTTGTTGAAGAAAGTGGTTAAGCAAGCAATGCTTTCCTCATCCAAAAGTTTAAGTAGCTCAGCAGGGATTTGATCTGGTCCAGGTGCTTTATTGTTTTTGGCTTGCTGTATTGCTTTTTCGACTTCCGAATTCAGTGTACTGGGGCCTCTGTCTAACTGGTTGTCACAGGCAGTATTTGGAGCATTTTCTCTAGAAGCATCGTCAAAAAGGTCAGTGATGTATCTCTCCCATTCTTTGCACTGTTGTTCGTGATCACAAATTTTTCCGACCGCACTTTTAAGTATGTGATTATTTCACATATTTTCGCACATTTTTCTGTTTTCTAATTCCGGCAGTATATTAAAGTTTCTTGTAGAGGTTGAAACTGTCATGCTTTTTTTGGAGGTCTTCTATTTCTTTACATAAATTCTCAAGCCAGGATTCTTTAGCTTGCTTAATTTTTCTTTTTATGCGTTTATTGATTTCACGGTATTCGATAATATTTCTATTTTTGTGTTGCCGTCGAACTTTCATCAGGTCTAGAATATCTTGTGTCATCCACTCATTTTTTGCCAACATGGTAGGTGTTTTCAAAGACTCTTGTACGTTCTCTAAAATCGAGTTTTAAATATCATACCAGCATTCGTTAATGGTTCTGTTTTCGTTTGGTGTATTTGATATTCTATATATTTTACTATTTATCTGCTGTGATATGTGTTCGCGCGTTTAAGGGTTTTTCAGGGGGTCGAGATATATCTTACAAGACTTAGTTGGCTTTGTTAATTTCTTTAATTTAATTTGTATTTTGGAGCAGAGTAAATTGTGATTTGAGTTTATGTCAGCGCCGGGGTAAGTTTTTACATCTTTAATATTGTTTCGAAATCGGTGGTTAATTAGGATGTAGTCTATTTGGCTCCGTACTATTCTGCCTTGATGTCCATCTTGAGGGGATTTCCACGTGTAAAGACGCCTTTCTGGAAGTTGAAACCAGGTATTTGTAACGGCGAAGTCATTTTCTTGGCAGAATTCTATTAGATGTTCACCTCTTTGATTTACCTCTCTTAAGCCAAACTTTTCGGTGATGCCCTGCGTCATCTTCTGTCCAACTTTAGCGTTAAAGTCACCCATAATTATTATTGCTTCGTGTTTCTTTGTTATTTTTAGCACTTCTTCTATTTGATGGTAGAATTCTTCAATGTGTTATTCTACTGTTATTCTACTGTTCTACTGTTATTCTACTGAGGCCAAAAAGATACCGTATTGCTCTTTTTTGTAATTTAAAAGTCACATCAGATGGGGCGGCTATAGTAAAACCCCAAAAAGGAAGGCCATATCAAAGATGAGACTCGAACAAAGAAAAGTATGTTATTTTGGAAGATGCTAAATTCATTTCCTTCGTGACAGATCTTATTGCATAGCAGGCTGAGGCTAGTTTCTTATTTAACAAATTGATATGAAGAGACCATTTAAAGTTACTGTCTATAAAAATACCAAGAAATTTTTCAGAATCAATTATACTGATCTGGCTGTTATTAAGAAGCAACGGTTGAAGAGATCCTTTACAGGATAATGCTACTGTCTTATCCACGTTAAAAGAGTTCTTCCAGGTAATACTGGTATCATCAGCAAAAAGAAAAATTCCATCGATTTTTAAGTTAGTGATGTCATTTATAAAGATAAGGAAAAGTAGAGGACCCAGTACTGAACCTTACGGTACTCCACATGCAATGCTTTTGTGACTAAGTCAGTATCATTTGCTCTAACTAGCTGTTTCCTATTCCTCAAGTAAGATTGAAACAAATTTAAAGAAATACCTCGAATTCCGTAGAAATCTAGTTTATCAAAATGTCTTGATGTACACAATCAAAAGCTTTGGCAAAGTCACAAAAAACAGTGGCAGTATAAAGATTATTATTTGTGGGTCCAAAACGAGATTGCCGTTGATTCCGATTTTTAGCAACGAAGTTTGTTTAGCAACGAAGCTCACTTTTGGTTGAATGGCTACATCAACAAACAAAACTGCCCTATTTGGAGTTTAGATAATCCTCAAATGTATATTAAGAAATCATTACATCCAGAAAAACTGACTGTTTGGTGTGCTTTATGGTCTGGAGGATTCATTGGACCATACTTCTTCAAAAACAATGCTGACCAGAACGTTAGAAGAGTCAATGGTGACCGCTATAGAGTCATGATTACTGCCTTTTTCATTCCCCAATTGAACAACCATAATGTGCTGTCATTTTAACAAGATGGCGCAACATATCATACAGCTCGTGCCACAATTGATTTATTGAAGGAAACGTTTGGTAACCGCATAGTTTCACGTTGCGGACCCTGAGTTGGGCTTCAAGATCGTGCGATTTAACACTGCTATGCTATTTTATGTGGAAATTTGTGAAGGTTCTAGTCTACGCCGATAAGCATGAAACGATTGGCAACTTGGAGGACAACATTCGCTACGTTATTGCCGATGTACAAATATTGGAAAAAGTGATCGAAAATTAGTCCTCCAGATTATACTACGTCCGAGCCAGCCATGACGGTCATATGGCAGAAATCATATTTAAATTATAATGCCAAAGGATTATCTTTCGAATACAGTCAATTTCATGCCAATTTATTAAAATTATCTTTGTTTTATTTTATTTCAAAGTTCTATACCTCTAAAAAACTTTACACGCGACAATTAAAATATAAAGAAGGATAGGTGTCACATGGGCTGCTTTTGTTAGATTGAACAACATTTTGAAGTTTAATATTTCAGTTTATTTAAAAAAAGGCTTAACCAACGTGTTTTACCAGTTCTTACATATGGTGCATTAACTCTGACAAAAAGAACAATAAATAAAATTAAAGAGTTACACAACACGCTAGGGAAAGATCAATGTTAGCTGTTACCATCAGAGATAAAGTACCAAATCTAAAAATAAAAAGAAGAATAGGAGTCACGGATGCAGTTGAAAGAATAACCAAGGCTAAATGATGATAGATGAACCAGGAAGATCTTGGAATGGCCACCAAGACAAGAGGCATATCGAAGTAAAGGATGACCACCGACTGGATGGACGGATTATTTTAAACGCATCACTACGAATTGGATGCAAGAAGCTTAATCCGGCGACTGTCTGGTGACATTTTCTGACAATAGCTGTGTGTTGGGGTTATTATAACCTCATTTTTTTTATTTATAAAATTGAGAAAATGTTTTATTTTTACATTCAACCTTAAGATTTTAAATCATGGTTTTATATCCTTTGTCAAATTTATATCATTTTAAAAATTTCCTTTAGAAAATTCAATGATTAAAAAAAGATACTAAAATTTAGTTTATTAACCAAAATTTTTATTACCGAAATTTTTGTTTTAGATATAGAAAAAATACAAAATTTATAAAAAGTACCAAGAACTTTTGTTTAAATAGCATAATTAACAATTCGTTGCCCATTTAGAACAAAAATATACACAAAGTTTAAGACAAAGAAAAATGTCACATTTCACACATTTCTTTTGATACTTTCTGTCTTTTCCACGTGGACACGCTTCACATCTGGATGCTGTTCTTGTTTCTTGTTGGGAGATCATTGAGTGTCCTCTCCGCTGTCATTTCTTTTTAGTTTCGTCCTTATGTCTGATGGTATTCTTTGATTGTTACTTGGTTTTCAATATATGGTTTAATTAGTATCAAACTAAGTTCTTTTAAAAAAATCTGCGTTTTAGTTTTTCAGTTGGCTTGTTATGTTGATAAATAACATAACTATTTATTTCTGCATCATTAAGCAGTAAATAAAATTGTTAGAGGCCATCGCTTGCTATTACAAGACACATTATATGTAATATAACGCAGACATTTCGTCAACCATATCCACGCCACCTTCTGTGTGATTATAAAAGTCTATAATCTCAGGTTTACTTGATTTGTGGTCAAACTCTGTATCCTAAAGAAGTGAAGAAGCTACTCACACTATTTTATTTTTCTTCGGGACAAAGGACAACAAAGAAATGTCTTTTTTAAATCAGAAAATTGCGTGATTTACAGCTCTGTTTTTGGAATTCTAAAAGATTGTCGGTATTTTTTCTTTTGTTTTTACGAATAATTCCAACAGATGTTAACGGATGTTCACTAAGTAATTGTTCCATAGGCGATATGCTGGTAAACCAGTTGTCGAATGTGATGTTGCGGTTAGTGCCACGTATTTAATTTTGAAGCCTGTTTACTACATCAATCAATCGATTACTGAATTGAAAAGTTCCTTCAGGCTGTGGGCCAACATATACTTCTAAATTTAAAATGTAGAATGTTTTGGAATCCACTAAGGCAAACATTTTAATGCCATATTTGGACGGCTTATTGGGGATATACTGCCGAAAGGAACAACGTCTCCGAAAAGATTCTAATTTTTCGTCGATTGCCAAACGATCAAAAATAGCTCGTATAGCTGCCAGTTTATCTACTCTTTTCGTTCTTCTCTATTTTCAATATTATCGAATCGTAGACACTTTAAAATAATATAAATCTTTACAGGGACATTGTAAGTCTGTAAATGTCAAGTCCTGTTCTGTAGCCCAAAGATCCTCCAGATTTAACCTATTTGAAGTAGGTAAAAAGAAATAAAATAAGACTTACTCACAATCAATTTAATTTTACCACCAAAACGACCGGTTTCGCTTACTATATTTTGCTAAGCATCTTCAGGTCTAACGGTACCAGGTAAATTAAATGCTGAAATTACAAAAGTCCATATTAGGGGGGTTCTGTTTTGATAACAATTACAGTAATTATGTCAATATTTCATATCTGTGATTATTAATATGAATAAAATTGATGAAGCAGACAAAGTAAAAACCCACAAATAGGTATAAGATAATCTATTGAGTTAAAATAAATTAGTAAATAACCAAAATACTACTTACATGCCGGTACAAGAATTAATAATTAATAATTCGGAAAACATAGTTCAAACTATCCTGGATTGCTGGTGATAGGTAATCATCGGTTTTATTGTTTTTTTTTTACTGTTTTGACAATTAGCGGGGAAATTCTTGAGGGGAGAGATATTAGCAAATGATATATTAAGTAGGTATTATGTAATTGTTTGTTAAATGAAAGTGATGTTTTATATTATTTAAATTACTAAAAGTTATTTACATTTATTCCATAAATATATTTTAGAAATAAGCGTTAATTTATTGATTTTTTTTAAAAGGATAGTTATATGACAATGAATGAAGTTAGATGTATAATTTTGTGGGTGTGCTTGTAAACTTGTAATTATCAAATTTTGATAAATTGATTTAAGTAATAATACTAGTGTGAAGACTAGTATTATTACTTAAATCAATTTAGGTTAATCTTAAATCAAATACAAATTTCACGTTGTCGAATAGACTTGAATAGAATAGAATTAAACTTATATCCATAAGTGACTATAAATTTGAAATTGTTAAAGTGTTACAGAAATTTATTTAACAGACTTACCAATGTTCTTGTCGGCGTGGACGTTATATCTTGTCATGGTACATTACAAACTCAAAATAAGATTAAAATTTCCTGTTGCACCGTTTAAATAGTACATCAGTTACCTGAAGTCAATTACCTTATTTTATTTCTTTTTACCTATTTGAAATGGACTCACACAAGCAACACATTCATGATTTTAACCTATTTGCTTTATAAACGCCTGATAGATTATAATAATCTGAATACTGCAGGAATTTTTCCTGCATCCGTAGGCTTGGTGATATACTTATGTTGGTCATTATAATTCGGAGTGACTAAACTGATTTTTTTATTAGTTCGTTGGACAATATTTTCTATAATAATATTATTCATGAATAATTCCCAACAAGCAATTGGCAACTTGCAATGTTTTGCATTATTTCGAACACCGGGAAGTAGAATAATTCAATTTTCCTGTTGTGTTCTAACCGATTTATTAGGACAGCACTTTGCGCATTTTATTTTCCCATCCTGTCCGATAAAAAAATTAGATTGCCTTACTCTATCATCTTAAAACTTGTATTGTTGTCTTCTCCACCTACACATATTTCTATATGTTTGAAATCAATAATATCTAAATAATTTTCAATTCCTACTAATTTAATTATTTTCCTGTTAAAAAGATCAAAATAAATTGTGGTTATATAAGAACTTACCTGTTAATATTGAACATGGGGTGAAACATTACCAATAACTAAATATTACTGGTGTCGCTGCAGATGCGGTCGTAGCATTTGCGATCAAGGCTATTATCATTGCATTTGCGGTCATAAAAAATATGTTGATTTTATCCTTGCATGGGCGGTCATTGCCTAATAAACAAATAATATTTTTGCCTTTTTCTACTACTATCACATGAATAATTCTATAACCAAATTTTTGTAAGATTTAAATAATATTTACCACAGACGTTGATAAGAGGAGAAAATGTTTACTAATATAATTTTATTACGGCAAAAAGTATTTTAATATAAAAAAACTTGCTTCTTTTGAGAGTTTAGTGGGATTATGTGCACTAATTAAAAAAATGAAGATAGTTGATTTAATAAACCTTAGTGTCACATAAATAAAATATTGTTCTGAAGCTATTTCTTTGTGGCATCTTATGCAATTTACTATTTTAATGGGAAATAAGCCACAATTTATGTTGAAAATTAAATTTATTGACTGATTAAAATGGTAGTTGCATCCTTGCAGTCATACATCAGGGAAAACAATTTTGAGAGCTTGAATAATAGCATTTTCAAAATCAAGCGTCACTATTGTAGGTTTCCATCCGCCTAGTTTTTTTGTCAGTATTGTAAACAGCCTTCTATACGTTTTCATTTTATTGTTTGGTAGAAGCGCATACAAAACAGGAATAATTTTTTGTCTACTTTAAAATGTATAATATATGTCTGAATTGTCAATATGAATGAGTCAGATTAAATTAAATTATTAGAAGAATTTTTTAGCAAACGACATAAATAAAATTTGTTTTATTTTTATTAATACTTTGTATTTTGACAACGGCATCCGGATTTGGAAGTCGAGACGTCAATAAATTTAATTTTCAACATAAATTGTGGCTTATTTCCCATTAAAATAGTAAATTGCATAAATAAAATATTAACGAATTGTTGATTATTTATATACAAATTGGCTACCTTACTGTTGTGTCAAATGTGAAAAAGTATTATAAATTTAAAAATTGGAGTTCCTTCTCTAAGATGCTTTCATGTCTTTTTATATTTAATGTGTATTAGTTAAGTACAAACATTTAAAAAAATCCTTCACATTTAATCCAGGCTTAGGACTGGCTATGATAAATCATAGGCATGTTTAAGTCTTTTTTGTTTTTTTTTATCTTTTTTTTTAGCTTTTTTTATCTATTTTTTTCTGTTTTTTTTTTGTCATATTTTTATTTAAATTTTTTTTTAGTGAAATTTTTGAATATTTGCCACGGACACCGAAAATGATTTTATATCACAAGAACGCTGCAATAGTTCTGTTGCACTCTTTATCCTAATATCCAGTTGAATATACCTTTTCTTTCGTTTCTTATTTTCTAGGTTTAAGTTCATTCTATTTAATATGAAATCGAAATATTCTGCTTCTTTTCTTAAATTTTTTATGAGAATGTATATGTTTGTATGAGGTTTCTTTAACATTCTGTTTAACCGGTTGTTCCATCCTTCCACGGCATTATTTGTTCGGTGTCGGAGGTCATGGCAGTTCCACATATTCATGCTAATCACTGGAATTTCTAGCAATTCGTTAATGAAGTAATCATAAAATTTTGTCAAATTTTCATCTTCCGGAGAATCAGATTGAATAATTAGCTACCCGTCTTCTATTTGTTCCAAAGGTAAGTATGCTAATGCAGAACACATTCTTAAATGAAGTCTAACGTTATCGTCGTTAATGTATTGTGTTGTCAGTTCGATCAACTGAATGTTCCTCCAAAGCGACTAATTAAAATGGTAGTTGCATCCATGCAGTCTCACATCTGGGAAAACAGTTTTGAGCGCTTGAATAACAGCATCTTCAAAATCAAGCGTCACTGTTGTTGGTTTGTATCCGCCTAGTTTTTTGTCAGTATTGTAAACAGCCTTCTATACGTTTTCATTTTTTTGTTTGGTAGAAGCGTATACAACACAGGAACAATTCTTGTTTCGTCGTCAGTGCTGCCCATATCAACATGCATGGTATATATTTGTGTAAACTGTTTGACTTTACCGTCGACAAAAAAATCTGTTTTGTTGCTAACGTTTCCTTTGCTTTCAAAGTCGAAAAACATAAAATTCTTTCTCCTTTTTCAGTGTCGTCAAAACACAAAGATCTCTGACCATCTTCTAATGTCAACATTTCCAGTGGAATATCTATTTCAATAGACGACGCTGGTTCTGGTCAGACACCAGTTTGTAAATATCTTGAACGACAAAGTGTAGACTTACGTGAGGCATACAAAGAAATTTTGTATGACAAAATCAAGTCCTTTTGTAAATAGTTTTTCGAACTCTTCCCTATAAATGTCTGGAGTTGGAATGTCTTCTTTTCGAGCTCTCTTTTTTTAAATGTACGTAGCCTTTTTTACTTCTACATCGGGAAGACAGGTGTGTCGGTTGACTTCGAGTAATTCCGCCAGTTTTGCCTTCATCCTCCCTTTACAGTTGTGGTGACGTTCTTTTACACATACCCAAGTTACAACATATTCCTTATTCTTCCTATATTTTCGATATTGATATCCAGCGTGAAGAGCAGAAGGTTTTCCCTTGGTGGTTTTAATTACTTCAAAATTTTCCATTATTAAAAGTTGTTACGTACTTCACTAAACAATCTCTTAAACTAACAATATACAAAGAATATGCATTTGTTTTTATATTTAGATTTTGGTAATTCTCCCCCCAACCTTTATAATTAGGCAAATACAAACTTTCTAAAAATCCGTAATGAGGGGATTATTGTGGTTTAGTCATTACTGTTTTCATTACCTATTGTTCGAAATATAGATAAGCGGATTAAAATATTTCAATAGGGTCGACGGGACTGCTAATAACTCGGGTGGTTACTAATTTACGACCTTCTTAGATTTCTAGCTTTTAAGTAAAATGTCTCATCGCAAGTGCAACGTTACCTGCCAAAATATTTTGGATTGACCGCTTTTGCAACGAAAATTACCTTGACCGCATATGCAACGACCGCATCTGGACCTATTTCATAGTACTGACCTTCGACTATGTGGTGGGATCAAAATCACCCACAAATCCAAAGAACGGGACAACCCTCATTCAAGTTACACAAAATTTATATACTGAAATTATGATGCAATACAAGGTCTGTTATATTATGGGGAAATACTCCCAAAGGCGCCAGAGGAATCTGGAGATGTTGCCACTATTTTAACAAGCGCTAATAAAACACGTGAGTGATTTTCACCCCGCAACATAGTTGCCGGTTTAAGGGTTAAGAAATAGGAGGAAAATTTTCACTCTCGATTTTTCGAAGAATTTTTGGTTCGATTCGCATGAAAACAAAAATAAAGACCGATTTATATTAGGGGTTCCCATGTTATAATCTATTATATTATATTATATTATATTATATTATATTATATTATATTATATTATATTATATTATATTATATTATATTATATTATGTTATATTATATTATATTATATTATATTATATTATATTATATTATATTATATTATATTATATTATATTATATTATATTATATTATATTATATTATATTATATTATATTATATTATATTATATTATATTATATTATATTATATTATATTATATTATATTATATTATATTATATTATATTATATTATATTATATTATATTATATTATATTATATTATATTATATTATATTATATTATATTATATTATATTATATTATATTATATTATATTATATTATATTATATTATATTATATTATATTATCTTATATTATATTATATTATATTATATTATACAATATTATATTATATCTCTGCATTTTCTCGTCTTTATTTATTTATGTATTTATTTATTTCGATCACGCTCATGTATTGATAGGTTAGCTGCATTGTGTAACTATAAAGTTAAAAGATAGAAACTATAAACTTTTGATCATAAAAAGTTAGGAAATTACTTCAAAACTTTATGTTATCTTGCATCTTAAAGTTTTAAACTATTTTTATCTCCTCATGTAACAGCTGGTCTAGGAGATATGCAAGGAATGTTGATAATAATGTTTAATGTCTCTCATTTATGGAAAATAAAAAAAAACATATTAATCTGAAATCCATTAAGGTCATGATTCGTGATGGTATAAAACATTTTAACAAATTATGATATCAAGATATCTATCCTTATAAGTGTTACCTAGATATTTTCTCTGACGAGAATGTTTTCGTTAAGTAGAGTTGTATGTTCTTTTAAAATATAAAGACACTTCTCATTTCTCACGACAAACTCGTCAGTTACGAAAGAATTTTCTTTCTAATTCAAAATCAGAACGTTATTTAACTAATTTAATTTTTTTTATTAGTCGCATCAACTACTGAACGTTATTAGCGGGAGGACAAAACACAATAATTTAATTACAATATAAAATTACAAAATTAATTGCAACTTCAGTTGTGTTGATATTAATTAAAAATTATAAATATATAATATAGCATTAAGATCTATGAAACATAAAACTAATTTACAATTTGTTAAGAATATTAATGTCGTAAGACAGTTACTTAAATTTTTAAAATTCCATTAGGTAATACAACTTGTGATATATTGTCAGGTATTAACAGTTTGTCTCTTTGACAGACACTATAACGTTACAATATTCACATAAAGGGCGATTTGAAACACTTAAAATGAGCGAACGACCCTGTATTCACTAACACCGACGACGCCGACGCACTTTGTATTGCTTCAGATGGGATCCAAATGAAACTAACTTGCTGTTTTGCTTCATTTAGAGGATGTAACTGTTTTTGAATTAGATAGTCTATGGAATTATTTGTATAAAGCTGTTTTATTGTACGTAATAAACAGAGTGAATCAGTAATTATTATCACAGTTTTGAAGATATTGTGATCACTTATATAAATTAACACTTGTAGAATTGCGTATAGTTCCCTAGACAGGATATTACTAATTTGAGATACTGAGGTGATAATTGAAATTGTACAGTATTTGAAGTAACAACTGCTGATCGTACACTATTAGAGGGTTTGAATACATCTGTAGAAATGTGGTAACAATCGGAAAATAGGAAAGTTTGTTACGAAACAATTAGTGGATTATTGCATGAGAGGTTTCATATTTGTTATATTTAGTGAGAGTTAGATCACATTGTAGATCCAGGTTGGAGATAGAGCTTTAGTTGATGCATCGAAGAATTTTGGAAATTCAATATACTATGAGGCGATAGGTGCATTCGAATGGAGGATTGTCTCCTCGAATGAAGGATTGTCTCCTCGAATGGAGGATCTGTCCAACTGTTTTCAGTGTAAGTTTCCTTGAAACGCTCCCCAATAGTATGATGTAGAGAGGAATGCGACTGTATGTGTTGCTTAAATGTTTGAAGTGTAAGCTAACGAAAGATACATTCTTCTATATTTTAAAGGAGGTTCGCAGGTTAAAAAAATGTAGGTTTTCAATTGGTCTGGTACGAATAGCTTCTGTAGCTATTCTCAATGCTGCATTTTGTATAATTTCAGGTTTTTTTTTTTTTTTATTGGCATAGATTTTTAGTCATTCAGCCAGACTCAACATGGTAGAAAAAAGATTGTCTGAGTTTATATTAAAATAAATATACAAAACAGTAAACAGGTAAACAGGGTCACTCTCTTCTCGCCTAGGGGCCCATCAAGGCATTTTTTTTTAATACAACACTAAGCCAGAAAGTCGCAAGCCGGGATTTTATACGAAGTTTCTCTACCAGACATAATACTTTCTCTTGCTAATTGGTCTACATGTTCGTTATTTTCCAAACCTATATGTGCTTTAATCCAAACAAAAAGTACATTTTTGCCCCTTGTTACTGACTTTTGTTTGATATCCTTAATTTTGTAAATACAAGGGCAACTGTACGTATTTGGCAATCCCGGTTTCCCAATAGAGGTCAAAACTGATAAAGAATCTGATAATATCACTATATGGTCCGAGTTACTTTCTGTTGCATAAAGTAAGGCCTCATATATTGCAAGAGCTTCTGCTGTAAAAATAGAGATCTGGGAGTTCAACTTAAATGTGCGTTATATTCGTTCCAATGGAATAAAAAAAAAGCGCATCCAGTGCCGTTTGATGATTTGGAGGCATCGGTATATATAACGACGGAATTTTCGAATTCTGATAATATTGAGTGAATAATCTTTCTATTTATGTGTATACTGTCACTATATTTTGGTGCCATGATATCTGCATTTGAACCATGATGTGTTGCATATGAGATGTTTTGAAGTGTATACGTAGCTTTATCTATCTCTTTTAATGCTTCCATATTATGTTGCAGAGCTTCGCAGACTAAAGGTGATTTCTTTTTTTCCCAGTATTTAGTAGACAAATCATAGCAATTCAGAGTGATGAGCTTTGTGTATAACGATTGATTTTTTATATATGTCTTTACCAGAAATTTTTCGGTCAGGAAGTTTCGTCTGATATTTAAAGGTGGTTCCAAGGCTTCCAAATACAAGGGTTGAATTGGTGTGGACTTCATAGCACCTAAACATGTACGTAGAGCTAAATTGTGTATTACGTTAATTTTATTTAGCAATACTTTACTGGCTGATCCATAAAATATGCTTCCGTAATCCAAAATAGAGCGAATATACGCTCTGTAGAATAATAAATTTACGTCTACATCAGCACCCCACCACGTTTTATTAATCGATTTAAGGAAATTTATTCCCTTGTTGCATTTGTTTAACATATCCTCAATGTGATCCTTCCAAGTCAAATGTTTGTCAAGTGTCATCCCTAAATATTTGACCTTATTTTTTAGTGGATATTGATGCTCTCCTAATTTAATTATTTGATCGTTAGGTTTATAATGTCTGGTAAAAACGCAAACCTGAGATTTATTACAATATAATTCAAAATTGTTTTTATATAAAGCCATTTTTGAAGTAGTTGATAGATACTATCCAAGTTTTTGATTGCTTTTTTATATTCTTTGTGTTCTGTGTAAATGCAGAAATCATCTGCGTATTGTATGAGGTTGAATGGTATGTTATTTATTTTAATATTGTATAAATCAAAATCCACAAGGAAAATAATTCCTGCAGCTGGCTGTATACCACGTATAATAAAAAGAGGTTAATCTTTGTATGTGGGTATATTTTATTTTATAAAAACCCTTAAAAGGGCAACATTAAAAACACGAACGATTTCGGAACAACTGTTCCATCATCAGGTTAAAATACATGTTACCATGCCTGAGCCACCAAAATATTTGGGTAAAAACCCTTTAAAATGTAATGTGTTACCAAAGATTGTACATGATGTTGATAATATTATATGATGTTTAATATTTTAATTAAATTTTACTTCAGGTAACATACACCCATGCTTAAATGAGTTCCAGTGTCCGGAGAGTAAACCTCTTCAAACGGACTTCAGCTGGTAACTGTTACCAGCTACCAGTTACCAGAGTTACCAGCTGAATCCGTTTGAAGAGGTTTACTCTCCGGACACTGGAACTCATTTAAGCATGGGTGTATGTTACCTGAAGTAAAATTTAATTAAAATATTAAACATCATATAATATTATCAACATGATGTACAATCTTTGGTAACACATTACATTTTAAAGGGTTTTTACCCAAATATTTTGGTGGCTCAGGCATGGTAACCTGTATTTTAACCTGATGATGGAACAGTTGTTCCGAAAACGTTCGTGTTTTTAATGTTGCCCTTTTAAGGGTTTTTATAAAATAAAATATACTCACATACAAAGATTAACCTCTTATTGTATAAATCCGCTACGTACAAATTAAACAGGATAGGACTCAATACAGAACCCTGAGGTAATCCTTTGTTTACGATTCTGGGACCTATGAGCATTTGTTCTTTTCTTAAATAAACTAATCTGTTTGAATAAAGATTAACAATACTATCAGCAAATTGAGCTGGAATTTGAAATATTTTTGTCATTTTTTCTTTGAGTGCTGTTAGACACACAGAGTCATAAGCACCTTCTATATCAAGAAATAATGCCGGTAAGTAATTGTTCTGGGAATAATTGTTTTGAATGTCTACAACTAGGGAAGCCAATGCATCAAAAGTACCAAAACCTTTCCTGAATCCGTATTGTTCTTTGGGTAGAAGGTTCTGCTCTAGTAACCACCATTCTAGCCTAGCCTTAAGTATTCTCTCTAGAGTTTTTTGTACACAAGATAATAAAGATATGGGTCTGTAAGCTTCAACTAATTTTAGATTTTTCCCAGGTTTGGGAATAGGAACGACAATAATATGTTTGAAGGCCGAAATGTTAGAACCTTCTCTAATTATCTGATTAAAAATATTTAGAAGTAACTCTTTTGCATTATTTGGTAAATTAAATAGCATAATATATTTGATTTCATCATAACCAGGAGAAGTGTTAGGACGGTCACTAAGGGCACAGTCCAATTCTAGCATAGTAAACGGTTTTAAGAGAAAATGACTATGATTCGGATTGAATAACATTAAATCTTCGTGATTGTTCACATATGGTGGTGCAATTTTGTCGAAGAACTCTGCTATCCACGAATCTTCTAGTGGTAATGGAGCATTGACCCTTTTCCTGTTCATCCTTTTCGCTTGATTCCAAATCGAAGTAGGCGACGTTTGTTTATTTAATTTTGAGCACCAATCAACCCAGCTTTGTTTGGCTTTCGATTTCAATAATTTCTTAGCGTGTGCACTAGCTTGTTTACATTTAATAAAATTTTCAACTGATGGATCTTGCTTGTATTTTATTATTGCATTTTTTCTTTCTGCAACAATTAGATCACATTCTGCATCCCACCATGGTGAAGGAGTCCGTTTCTTACACTTAAAGGATTTATATTGGCTAATAGATTGTGTGGAAGCTTTATTGATACAGTCTAATAAAAGATTATATTTTTCTTCAGCATTTGGGGATATAGGTCCACTTTCATTTAAAGTATTCTCGATTATTTCAGCGTACATATCCCAATGAGCTTTCTTAGTATTCCATTTACTTTTGGGATATATGGTCTCATTAACAGCTCTTGGGTATTCGAATTCTATTTTTACAACATAGTGATTTGATCCAAGTGTATCAGAATCTACAGTCCAAAATGTCTTAGCAAAAATGGAAGGGGAACAAACCGTAATATCAATCATAGAATCTGAATGTCCTGGATTTCCTTGACAAGTAGGTTGACCGTTATTCATCACAATGAAGTCAAGATCCTGTAGGGTCTCTACAATTTGATCGCCAATATTATCATTTTTTGATGATCCCCAGAGCGCATTGTGGGCATTCATATCACCCCCAATAATGCAAGGGTGCTTCACTTGGGAAAATAAGTTTGTCCAATCTTCTATTCTAGTTTTGGTTTTTGGACATCTATATACAGAGAGAAAACTCAAGTGAGTATTATCGTAATTAACTTTAATACCACAGGCAAGCAGCTCTTTATTGAAGTTTTTATTTAATTTTAATATTTCAAAACGGATACCCGTTTTTACCAAAACAGCGACACCTGCAAAACCGTCTGCATGATCTTGACGAACAATATTATAACCTTTAAAATTATATACAACATTATTTTTTAACCAGGTTTCACTTAAAAGAGCAATATCAACATCTTCTTTAATAAGGAAATTGAGTAGGCTGTTTTTATTTGCAACAGCTGATCTAGCGTTCCATTGCATAATTTTAAGTTTATTGTTTAAAGCCATAAATTTAAGTACCTTTAAAAATATCCTCGAGAACAGTATGCAAACCCTTAGCTAACAAATTATTATCCAGTGTTTCTGCATCCTCAAATAATTTTACATTTTTTATAAATTCAGAAAAAAATTTGACTAACGAAATAACCATCTTGTTTTTTTCACCATCTATTGAACTATTAGGTTTATTGGGATTGGGTGGTAGAGGCTGTAACGGGCCAAATCTAAAAGGAAAGGTGGAGGAATCTGTAGGGGATTGTGAAACAGGAGTAGAAACTTTCCTTTTTTAAGTTCAATATGTTCAGTATTAATCCTACTAGGTCCAGGATGAGTAAAGTTTGTTGATTTTTTCATATACGATCTTGAAATGGTAGGATGAGATGACATAATGTCATCAGATACGTTAGGTAGTTTTGGAAAATTTTCTTCAAGATTTGACAATATCGAAAATTTATTGTTACTAACAAATTCGGAAAAAGATGATTCTTTAAATCTTTTTGCTTCTAGAAAGGAGATTTTTTGATCTAACATAATGTTTTTAATTTTTTTTGTTCCTCATAAACGGGACAACTTTTGGAGATCGAAATATGATCTTTACTTTTACAATGTATACAAAAAGTTCTTTTAGTGTCGCATATGTGACTATCATTTTTAATTTCTGCACATCGTATACAAAATTCTTGTGTACCCTTGCATTGCTTAGAAATGTGACCAAATTTCAAACACTTGTAGCACTGTATTACCCTGCCTACAAATCTTTCTACCGGTAAATACACAAAATTAACTACAACATGAGTTGGCAAAACATTTCCTTCAAATGTAACTATAATATTTCGTCTGGGGACGTATTCTGTATTACCGTCTTTATCTACCTTTCTATGCATTCTTTTAATGTCGGTAATTTTAACGGAAGAGTCTATATGTTTTTTTAAATAATCAGTATCATACCTCGTATCTACATCGTGAATTATTCCCTTAATTTCCAAGAGATGGTTAGGGATATACGCTTTTAAATTTTCATCTTTTAACTTATTATGTGTTACTAGATGATTTGCATCCAAAATAGATTTTAAAATGACTTTAACTCTATTTTTTCCTATAGATTTAATTTCCTTTAGGTTTTTGATTTTAAGGTTTTGATACAAAATTTTCCCCACCACCATTGGATGTAAACGAGAGATGTTCTGGTTATTCAAATTCTCTATATAAACGCAACAGCTATGAAAATCATAATTATTAGAGGAAATATTATACAGTTTACCTTCCCTTGTTTTGCCGGAATTCGCACCAATTTCCATATCCTTATCCATATCCATATCTGGGGAACTTGTCGCAACACTTACTTCGCACATTTGCGTCTTATTGTTATTTTCCTCCCCCATTAGGGGAGGTAAATCACTTATTTACACTAAAATTCCAAGTATTAAACCGATATATTTACACAAACTTTAAATTTATATTATACTATATAAATATCGATTTTTAATTACCGCAAAAACTTATCTCCGCTTAATGTGATTTTATCGTCTGTTCGAACTGAAAGACAAATTCAAACTGTAATTTCAGGTTGAAAACTACTGTTTTTCTTTGCAGAAGAGTAAACAATGGACCCATAATCAAGTTTTGATCTTATAAGTGATTTGTAAATATGAATAAGGCATTTAAAATCAGATTTCCAATTGTTGTTACACAAAGTTCGCATTAAATTAAGGCCAGTTTGGCAAGATTTCTTAATGTGCATATTGTTTATTTTTCAAGATAATTTTTTATCAAAAAACGTTCCTAAAAATTTTATATAGTCAACATACTCTAAACTATGTCCATATATTTGCAGATTTGGATTTGGAGAATAGCTATATATTAAGAATATTATCCTCTTTGTCTTGACTGTAGAGAATTGTAACGCTACAGACCTAGACCCATTTTCTACGTGATTTAGTGCACATTGTGGGTTTTTTGTATGGAATATATTTTTTTCTTTTAAATATAAGACCAAATCGTCAACATATTATCTTGTTTTAAAGAGTTATGCTAGATGTTCCAATATTTTCCTTATTGAAATCAAGAAAAGTGTTGCAGTAATAAAAAATCCTTGATGAGTTCCATTTACTTACTGTTTTGTGCTCGTTGTAGTATCATTTACTCGGATTTTAAATTGCTGTTCGATTAGAAAATTGTGAACAACATGGAACATACTACCTTTGACGTCCCAGTGACTTAGTGTGTTTAAAAATAGTATCTCATGATATCTAAGAGATATCGAATGCTTTTGTTATGTCAAAAAATACAGCAAGACATTTCTGTTTTCTAGCGAAGCTATGTATTTCTGATTCTAAATCTATCAGATTGTCCAGGGTTGATCTTTTTCTGCGAAATCCACTTTGTTCGTTAATTATTAAATTATTCTGTTCTAGGAACAACCAAAATCTTTTATTTAATATTTTTTATAACATTTTACAGAACGTGTTAGTGAGTGAAATCGGTCTATATGACTCCGAATCAGCTCGTGTTTTGCTTTGTTTTAATAATGGGATTAATATAGCCTCCGTCCATTTTAAGGGAAATTCATATGGCTGCTCCATATTTTGTTATAGAGATTAAGTAGATACAATTTGGCATTTTTCGGGAGATTTTGAAGAAAAGTTATGGAGCTATCATTTGGTCCTGCTGCAGAATTTTTATCGGTACTAAGAAGTAATTTAGTTCTGCCATTGTAAACTTTGTAAACTGTGTGTTAATTAAATTATCTTCCATATCGCTGAAATCTATTACATGTTTTTCTCTATGTGTGTTTTTATATCTAAAAAGTCTTTGGAATAGTTGTCGTCACTAATGTTTTTTTTTCAAATGCTCATTATAACTCAGTAATATTAATATTACATGATAATATATGTTCTTTTCTGTATAAAAACGGAACTTTCTTATAACAGTTGAATCCAGATATTTTTCTAACATTCTCCTATAAGCTGCTTATAAGCATAGGCGAAACTTATTACTTTCTATATTATAGAAAGAAGTAAGTTTAGTAATTCATCGATAGAATGATCCGCTGTGGTTGAACTATTATCCACGTTATTAATTGTCAAAGAGAGGACCCTTAAGCTAGCGGGGACACATGAGCGGAATCCAATTTAACCTACGTAATATTTTTTCACCCATTTTTCACTAATTTATTACCACCCTAATAATTTTTCACCACCAAACCAACCTTAAGGGGAGCGATTCTGCTGGCTTAAGATTCAAGCTAGCAGAATTCAAAAAAGAAACTTTTTGTTGATGGCATATTTTTTCACCCATTTTTCACTAATTTATTACCACCCTAATAATTTTTCACCACCAAACCACCCTTAATGGGAGCGATTCTGCTGGCTTAAGGTTCAAGCTAGCAGAATAATAAAATAAAAAATCTTTTTGTTGATGGCATATTTTTTCACCAATTTTTCACTAATTTATTACCACCCTAAAAATTCTTCACCACCAAACCCCCCTTAATGGGAGCGATTCTGCTGGCTTAAGGTTCAAGCTAGCAGAATTCAAAAAAAAAACTTTTTGTTGATGACATATTTTTTCACCCATTTTTCACTAATTTATTACCACCCTAATAATTTTTCACCACCAAACCAACCTTAAGGGGAGCGATTCTGCTGGCTTAAGGTTCAAGCTAGCAGAATTCAAAAAAAAAACTTTTTGTTGATGGCATATTTTTTCACCAATTTTTCACTAATTTATTACCACCCTAATAATTTTTCACCACCAAACCCCCCTTAATGGGAGCGATTCTGCTGGCTTAAGGTTCAAGCTAGCAGAATTCAAAAAAAAAACTTTTTGTTGATGACATATTTTTTCACCCATTTTTCACTAATTTATTACCACCCTAATAATTTTTCACCACCAAACGACCCTTAATGGGAGCGGTTCTTCTGGCTGAAGGTTCAAGATGGCAGAATTAAAAAAAAACTTTTTGTTGATGGCACATTTTTTCACCCATTTTTCACTAATTTATTACCACCCTAATATTGTTTCACCATTATACCACCCTTAAGGGGAGCCATTCTGCTGGCTTGCGGTGAAACTCTCTGGTTAGTTTTTACTAAATGTTAACCAACTTCACCAATTCCACCATCTACACATTTACGCTGGTTGAATGCAAAGCAAATCTTTTCGGAAATATGAGATACTACAGTATTATGCTAGATTTGTACTAATATATTACCATCCTAGTAATTTTTCACCCTTCAACTACCCTCTATGAGGAGTCAATAATTCTACTACGTTAAAATTTAAGGTGATAAAAAATCTATTTTTATAATTTTACTGTATTCTACTTGTAACTGAAAATATAAATTGCTTGCCTGGTTTTTACTAAATTTGATCCACCCTTATAATTTTTGACCCCCTAAGCCTCAGTTAATGGGAAACATTCAACAAGATACACATTGACGCTAGGTGAATAAAATATCTTTTTGAAAACACAAGAGTGCTCTGCTAGAATTTTACTATATTTTTACCAGCCTAGTCATGTTTTTCTGAACTACCCTAATTGAAAAACATTTTCAAATGTTATTCTATACTAACTAATATTTATTTTTTCAATGTTTAAATATTAAAAATATGAAAACACTTACACATTCCAAAAACTATAAATTTTACCTGTTTTAAAAAATTGACTCTGATTCGAGTCGTATTACATGGCTAAGCGAAATCGAATCGTTAGTCCCTTTTATGAATATAAAATAACTGAAATCAAGTTGAGTTTTAGTAAATACAATGGAATTTTTATATTTCACAGAATAAATTACCAGGTAAGAAATATTCAAATTGAAATAATTTTATTACGTCTATTACATTATTTATCTGATTGTAAAGGAGGGTCGTCGGGACCGTACGCACCTATTGTTAAAAGATTTGTATTCATTAGGTAGATGAAAATTTGAAAAATAATTTAGGTATTTAATATTTTAATATTATTTAAATAAGAAGAGTATTAACGATTGGACAAAACATAATTTTAAGATTAAGTGTATAACATAAAGAATTTATATTGGAAAACATTTTAGGATATAAATATTTTAAGTAGGTATATTCAAATGAGACCGAAATTACCGGTTGGTCAGAACAGCTGATATAGATTATTTGCGTGGTAAAATAAATTATTATCAGCAGCATTTTAAAAATTTAAAGATATTTGTATTTTAATTCTTCGTCGATTTTTCATTCATTGTTAGTTGAGTATAGGTAAAAATTAAAGGTTATTACAAAAAAATATTAACTTATTTATTTTGTTTATGGAAATGTTTGAAAGAATCGCCCACGGAGAGATCTGGTTTCTCGGCACAATCCACACACTCATAAATTGGGTTTTTTCTTATTTTTAGGATAGAACATACTCTGCATCTTTTCGTTTTCGTTTCGCGTTTGTCTGATTTATTAGCAATTATTTATAGGTAAATGTTCACGTGCGATATTCCGTCTTTCTTTGCTTTTTTATAAATTAATTTACGAATTAATTCTAACCTTGATATCGTCTTTTATGTCTTTTGTTTAGTATATTGTTTAAAACTAAGTCTAACTTTCCACGATACCATCGATTCATCTAGCGATAATTCTTTTACTGGATAACGCAGAGCAGTCATTTTATTATTAAAAAGTCTATAACTGTTCTTATTCTATAAAACCGATCTTCAGGAATAACATTCGGTACCATTGGATTATGGATGAACATTAAGCACCTTAAAATTATAAGAAAAAGATCTCTTCCGAAGTTCTGCAAAAAAGATTTTAAGTTGAATAGTGGATCTGTTTTCCAATAACCCTCCAATCTTGAAATCCGTATGTGTCAGTGTGGAAGATAATTCCCATAAATACTAGAAATTCAAATAAGGAAAGTAGTTTACATCTTTAAATGCTAGAATTTACACAAACACCAACTTCACCAACTTTTTTATATGCTAAACATTGCAATATTGTTGTTTTGTACATTGCCTATTTTTTAACAAAATTTTACAACTTAAAAAGGGATCATTCCCGTGAGTTGGCTGTATATCATATAGTTAAAAAACTCGAACATTGAAGGAAAACACTGTTGTGATTGGTATATTTAATTAAATTTTAAAAATCCTAAAGGATTAAGTTCAAAACGTTTTCGGACGTATCAGTCCATCTTCAGTGAAATTTGTAGTACTTTTAGTAAGTAATTAATAAGTAATAGGTAAGTAGTAATTTTTAATTAAATATACTAGTTATTACAACAGAAGTGTTTCTCACACACACACACTCGCAAATTTATTTAATTTTTGTTAAAGGGGTAATAAGGGGAGAAAAATTACTAAAGTCGTAATAAATTCGTAAAAACCTAGCAGAACACTGTGGTATATCATAAATATTTTTTTTAATTCTGCTAGCTTGAACCGTAAGCCAGCAGAATCGCTCCCCTTAAGGGTGGTTTGATGGTGAAAAAATATTAGGGTGGTAATAAATTAGTGAAAAATGGGTGAAAAAATATGCCGTCAACAATAAGTTTTTTTTGAATTCTGCTAGCTTAAACCTTAAGCCAGCAGCATCGCTCCCATTAAGGGTGGTTTGGTGGTGAAAAATTATTAGGGTGGTAATAAATTAGTGAAAAATTAGTGAAAAAATATGCCATCAACCAAAAAGTTTTTTTTTCTGAATTCTGCTAGCTTGAACCTTAAGCCAGCAGAATCGCTCCCATTAAGGGTGGTTTGGTGGTGAAAAATTATTAGGGTGGTAATAAATTAGTGAAAAATTGGTGAAAAAATATGTCATCAACAAAAAGTTATTTTTTTGAATTCTGCTAGCTTAAACCTTAAGCCAGCAGAATCGCTCCCATTAAGGGTGGTTTGATGGTGAAAAATTATTAATGTGGTAATAAATTAGTGAAAAATTAGTGAAAAAATATGCCATCAACAAAAAGTTTTTTTTCTGAATTCTGCTAGCTTAAACCTTAAGCCAGCAGAATCGCTCCCATTAAGGGTGGTTTGGTGGTGAAAAATTATTAGGGTGGTAATAAATTAGTGAAAAATTGGTGAAAAAATATGCCATCAACATAAAGTTTTTTTTTTTGAATTCTGTTAGCTTGAACCTTAAGCCAGCAGAATCGCTCCCCTTAAGGTTGGTTTGGTGGTGAAAAATTATTAGGGTGGTAATAAATTAGTGAAAAATTGGTGAAAAAATATTACGTAGGTTAAATTGGATTCCGCTCATGTGTCCCCGCTAGCTTAAGGGACCTGTCAAAGAGACTCTAATAGGATGTGGTCACTACCATACAAAAACGGTATTATCTCGTACATCCCATGAAGAGTTTCCTAACCTAATACCATATTAGATTAAAATATTGGTATAAATTTCCTTTAATTTAATTAACTTTAGTGTTTAATACAAGTAAAGTCTTAATCATATTATCTTCAACTATCTGGGCGAATCTCCGTGGACTATTTCTTCTCCTGTAGTTAAGGTTAACTATTGAGTTAACATTCAAACAAGCAACATTTAATATTTTCATACGAACTTTCAATTAGCTATTAAGAACTTCTAAATTACGAACATTTAATTCTCAGTTAATCATTAAACAACAGTGTGATACCGATGATTACCTCACAACCAAGTGCAGGTTGGTTTAATTATTATAATACAGAATTCTTGAAACCTTTTTGTATTCTTTAGAATTTAAATTTAATCATTTTATTATTTGCTATAATTGTTATACATTTTTAACCCGTTATCTCGAGATAAGCCCATAAACAGCAAAGAAAGATTTCTGTCAGCATTAGTTGAATTTTCTTAAATATTATCAGGCTCTCCTCGCTGATAATTGAATTTGTTCCTAATTTTATTATACTGCATTTGTAAAGGTAATTCCTAATTATAATACTGTTTATTGTTATATGTATACCACCATTTAATAATTTATGGTGTATTTTTTTACATGTGTGTACATACAGCTGCCTATATCATAGTGGTGTTGATTATATTGTTTTGTTTTATCAATGAATTTTAGTTCTCGACTCCTAATAAGTTTCCTGATATAACAATACCTCTGAATGTTTGTTTATTATATTAAATAATTGTTATACCTTCGACCAGAAGAAAGATCAGGCTGATTAAATTTCGTAGGTAAGTAGGTAAACGGAGTCCACCTAATATGTTTATTATTTGTTTATATTGTTACAAACATGCTCTCGGCATGGCCCAGGTAACGGTTGCATTGCATCTCTAATACCCTTCCAGAAGCTTCTCCGTGTATCGAGTGCGAGAGAGAATAACCGGTCACGTAGGCGAATTAGAGGTGGGACAACGCCAGAATATTCTCGAACCTCGTAACTGTAGTATATATAGGTAACAATGTTAGAAGTAGAGTTAGTTGTTAAGATACTACCGAACTGTAAAGTTATAAATAAATATATGTATATAAATTCGAACCGCGCGTTTTATTTAATCACGCTACAGTGTTGTCACGGTGTGAGGATAATTGATTTATTTAAATATAAATTCAGCAGTGACTTTTGAAAAAGACTTTGGAATATTTTAAAAAAAGTATGCGTGCCTGACCAAAGATGCTGCTAGTAGAACTGTCAGTAAAACAGTTGCGTGAGCAGCTAGAAGAACGCGATGAAGACTGCAGTGGGTCCAAGAAGATCCTCCAAGAACGACTGAAGACTGTTCTCAACAAGAATGGAGCAGATCCAGAGACATTCCAGTTTCAGTCAGCAGAACAAGCAGTTTTAATGAAGATCGAAGAGAGTTCCAGAAAAAATGATAAGAAATTTGAAAACGTCTCGCAAATGATTATTGAAGAAACTTCTAAAAAAATCGAAGAATCTTCTAAAAAAAATGATGATAAATTCGAGACTGTTTCCAAAAGATTCGATGAAACGTCTCAAATGATTGAAGAATCTTCTCGAAAGAATGATGAAAGATTCAATGAAACGTCTCAAACTATTAAAGAAATAGCTAGACAAAATGACGAGAAATTCGAAAATATGTCTAGAAGATTCGACGAAGTATGTAATCAAAACAATGACAAATTTGAGGAAGTTTCTAAAACATTTGATAAAATACAGAAAAATGTAAACGACAAGATAGAAGACGTAGAAGAGAAGATCAAACAATTAGAGACCATGATAACTAACACAAAAGTACTACCACCAGTTAATACAATAGCCTTAGATCCGGTAGTGAAAGAAGAATTACCCAGAGAAGAAACGACACATAATATGAGATTCAAATTGCCACCATTTGATGGAAAGTCTTCTTGGTCCATATACCTTAGACAATTTGAAGCTATTGCGACTGCCAATCATTGGACAGAACAAGAAAAAGCTATTTCCTTGACTGCTGCTTTACGAGGTGATGCTGCAGATATCCTAAGATCGATTCCTAAGGGTCAAGAAAAATGTTACCAGACCTTGTTCACTCGGCTAGATAAACGTTACGGAGATGCCCATCTACAACAAGTCTACAAAGTACAAATAAGAAGTAGAATCCAACGAGCAAGTGAGAGTTTGCAAGAATTTGAAGCAAATATTGCTCGTATAGCGCTGTTGGCCTATCCAGAGGCACCAGACAACATTTTGGAAGAAATTGCTGTAGATGCCTTCGTCAATGGGTTAAGAGACATTGAACTACAGAAAGCTTTACGACTAGCAAGACCGAAAGTTTTAGATGAAGCGCTCGCTATTGCCTTGGAACATGAAACAGCTAGTCAAGCTTCACGGAGCTATCGAGTACCAACCTCTGAAGAGAGCGACGAACAAAACGAGAAACGTCTGGAGGAAATCGTACGGAAAGTAGTTCGTGACATGATGCCGAAGAGACGTGAACCCAGATGTTGGAATGGTAACGACGTAGGTCACATTCGTCGTAAATTACAAGAAAATAATACAACAGTCAGAAAGCTAGAACAAATCGAACACAGGGCTGGAAAAAGTCATTCAAATGCTGATGCTCAATCAAGACGGCCATACAGTGCAAATCGTAATCATTGTCTTGAATTAGAAGAACGACTTTGCACTTCTGCTTTGAGTTCAACAAACCCGGCTTCGAAACTCAACCGAAGACAAAGACAGAGAAAACTAAGAATCGGCACATGGAATGTGCAGGGCTGGAGAACAAAAGCCAGTGAAGTAACATCAGAATTCGAAAAGATGTATCTCGATTTCCTCGTCACAACGGAAACAAAAAAGAAAGGAAACGGCACGGAAAGAATAGGGGAACTAATCCATTGTTGGAGCGGAGTAGAAAAGAAAGACCGCGCAAAAGCTGGAGTTGGAATTCTACTAAAGAAGAAATGGGAAAAATCTATAGACGATTGGGAACCCATAAACGAGAGAATTGCCAAACTGAAAATCAAGATGTATGGCAGAGAAATTATAATACTAGCAACATACGGTCCAACGGAAGACAGTCCAGCCAATGAGAAAGAACGATTTATCGAACAACTTCAAGAACAAATGGATAAGAGAAAACCTAAACAAGAAATAATAATAGTGGGGGATCTAAATGGAAGAGTCGGAAGAAAAGACAATGACAGAACAGTTGGTCCATTTGGAGAAGACACAATTAACGACAACGGAGAAAGATTAGTAGAACTATGTGAAGTAAATGATTTGAAAATTATGAACGGATTTTACAAACACAAAAATATACATAAGTACACATGGACTCAAGAGACAAGAAAACTAAGATCCATTATTGACTACATTATCATGAACCACAAAAGCTCCATCAAAGTGAAAGACATCAGAGTGAAAAGAGGGGCAGAGTGTGAAACAGATCACAAACTTGTGGTGGCATGGATGGAATTCCCCTATATCTGGACAAAACAAAAACATACATCGATTGTTACAACGGGAACGACAATAAACGAAAAGAGGCTCAAATTACATCTATTGCAGGAAGAATCAATAAAAGATTTATACAAAAGAAGACTAGACCAAAAACTAGAAGAATTCAGATATGACACGTTAGATGAAATGCATGAACACATAAAAACCTGCCTGATTTCAGCGGCCTTAGAAGCTCTTGGAGAAGACGACCAAAGGGACACCCATCAGAATATCAAATTAAGGGAAGACACATTGAAATGCATAAAAGAAAAGAAAAAACTACACATAAAATACCTAAACACCAAAAAACAGGAAGACTTAGACCTATATAGAGCGAAAAACAGAGAGGTAAAGAAAAGAGTAACAAATGAAAAGAACGAACGATGGGAACAAGCATGCACAGAGATAGAACGACATATCGGAGGAACGAGAAATTCAGAATCATGGCGAATATTAAAAGCACTTCAACGAAATAAGACAGAGAAAACCCTGATCGGCAAAATTAGTGAAAACGAGTGGCAAGAATACTACGTAGAACTACTTACAGAAAACCGTCCCCAATTTCAGGAAGAGAATATAGAACATGCAGGAAATGGGGCATACGACCAGATAGAAATAAGCCTGGCAGAAGTTAAGAGAGCAATCAAGACATTGAAGAACAAAAAAGCCAAAGGACCCGGAGGAATACCAAACGAACTAATTAAAAACGGAACGGAAAAGTTATTCCGCATGCTACATAGAATGTTCGAAAGAGGACTAAATGGAGAAGAAATACCTGCGGAATGGACACAAGCATACATCACATCCATACATAAGAAAGGAAACAGGAAAAAATGTGAAAACTATAGAGGAATTAGTATAATATCGTCGGTAGGTAGACTTTACGGGAAAATTATTAAAGAAAAACTAGAAACTGAAATAATAGGAAAAATTGGAGAAGACCAAGCAGGGTTCACAGTAGGAAAATCATGCCTAGATCATACGTAGACATTAGAACAACTGATAGAGAAGAAAATGGCAAAAGGTAGACCGGTCCATCTGGCCTTTGTTGATCTAAAGAAAGCATATGACTCAATACCTAGAGTCAAATTATGGGAAGCAATGAATGATCTCGGAATCCGACAAACACTAATAAAAGCAGTTAAAGCACTATACAAAGAAAACAAAGTAGCTATTAAATGTGGAAATAAAGCCTACAATCCATTTAAGACGACAAAAGGACTTCTACAAGGCTGTGCTACGTCCCCTACTCTGTTTAAAATATTCTTGGAAAAGACACTCAAACCATGGAGGAGAAAGTGCGAAGGAATGGGCATACCAGTAAGAGACGAATACCTATACACCTTAAGTTTTGCCGACGATCAAGTAGTCATCGCACAAGATGAAGAAGATCTCAGCTTTATGCTCAGAAAACTAGAAGAAGAATATAAAAACAACGGAATGGAAATAAACTTAGAGAAAACCGAATACCTAACAACAGAAAACAAGGATATGAGAAACCTAGAGATAGACGAGGGAAGACAAATAAATGGAACAGATAAATTCAAGTATTTAGGAACCATAATATCGAACCAGGGAACAACAGAAGAAGATATAAACAACAGACTGAGACAAACAAGAAACTGTATAAGACAACTAAACTCAGTGTTGTGGGATAAGAACATTACGATAAAGACAAAAAAGAGAATATATAACACCCTGACAAGAAGTATCCTGACATATGGGTCCGAAAACTGGACAATAAACAAGAGAAATAGAGGTAGAATAAGAGCAGTAGAAATGGAGTTCCTGAGGAGAAGCTGTAGACTTACAAAAAGAGACAGAATTGAAAACGCAGAGATTAAGCGGAGAATGGGAGTGCAATCAGACATAATCGACTATATAGAGGAGAAGAGACTATCCTGGTACGGCCACGTCAGAAGAGCGGACAGAGGACGCTGGATAAACAAAATCACAGAATGGAGCCCGATTGGAAGAAGAAAGAGAGGAAGACCCCGAAGGTCATTCAGAGATGAAATCGACGAGGCTATGGAGAAAAGAACCCTGCGAGATGGAGACTGGAATGACAGGGAAAATTGGAGAAAACGGTTGAGTGAAGGAAGACAGTGAAAACTGTGGAAATCCTTAGTAGTAGTAGACTTTGCCCCGTGAGACGAACCGCCGTCATTAATGATCAATGGCAGCCTCAACAGCTACAAGACGCTCAAGCAGATGATCCATGTATAAAAAGAGTATTGGATTGGATGCGTCGAAGTGAAAGACCTTCTTGGCAAGACATTAGTGCATGTAGTCCAGAAGTCAAGTGTTACTGGAGCCAATGGAATTGCCTAGTGCTGAAAGATGATCTTCTGTATAGAACCTTTGAGAACGATGATGGTACAGAAACTAAGCTTCAGTTGATTGTACCTAAAAGTAAAGTGTCAGAAGTTTTGCGTCAGTTGCATGACGGTGCGTCAGGTGGACACTTTGGTATTACGAAGACTCTGCAAAAGGTTCGAGAACGGTTCTATTGGGTGAACTGTAAAGATGATGTAAGAAGATGGTGCCGGAAATGTGAACTGTGTGCAACCAGTAATGGTCCAGTTGGGAAAAAGAGGGCACCCATGAAACAGTACAATGTTGGTAGTCCTATGGAAAGAGTAGCAATCGACATTGCAGGTCCACTTCCAGAGACGAATGATGGAAATAAATATATCCTGGTAGCCATGGATTATTTTACGAAATGGACTGAGGCCTATGCGATACCAAATCAAGAAGCTGCTACCGTTGCAGAGGTACTGGTTAAAGAATTCTTTAGCCGATTTGGTGTTCCGTTGGAGATCCACTCAGACCAAGGGCGAAACTTCGAGTCAACTCTTTTCCAAAACGTTTGTAAATTGATTGGTGTCAATAAGACCAGAACGACACCCCTGCATCCTCAATCAGATGGAATGGTCGAGAGAATGAACCGAACAATGGGTAAACACCTGTCCAAAGTTGTATCAGAACATCAAAGAGATTGGGACCAGCACATTCATTTATTCCTAATGGCCTACCGCTCGGCCGTGAATGAAACTACGGGCCAGACTCCAACCTGCCTGATGTTAGGTCGTGAAGTTCGTTTACCCTGCGACCTAGAGTTTGGCTGCAGACCTTCCGAAGAACATGTTGCAAGCGAAGATTATGTCGACCGCCTGAAGTTAAGAATGAACAACATTCATGAACTTGCCCGACAACACATCCAGATAGCCAGTGACAGAATGAAAGATCAATATGATTCTCGATGCAAGAGTGAAAGCTATGAAGTAGATGATCTTGTTTGGCTTTATAATCCACAACGTCGTCGAGGCTTGTCTCCCAAACTACAAAGACAATGGGAAGGTCCATATGAAATTAAAAAGAAAATAAATGACGTAATATACCGAATTAAGAAGTTGCCGAAAGGTAAACCAAAAGTAGTTCACATAAATCGTCTTGCACCATATGCTGGCTCAAATGAAACAGAAGAAGCACGAACCCTTCAACATGAGATCAAAGATGACCGGCGACCAAGCTTTAATGAATTTGTCAAATTACGCAGAGAGAAAGAGTGCTAGATTCGGCGTGACCACAGAAGTTCAACAGGATCTTTTTAGTGTTCCGCATAACGTCTCTCTAGCCCACTGTGTTGCCCAAGATCTTGAGATGACTGAAGGAATCTCATCCGTATTTTATAAGAAATTCGGTCGTTTGGACGAGTTAAAAAACCAGCAGCCTAAAGTTGGAAGAGTACTGAGATTAGAAGATGGTTCTCGATCTTTGCTGTATATGGTGACCAGAAAGTCGTATACAGACAGGGCAAGTTACGAGGATATATGGCGTGCTCTAACTAATTTGAAGAAAATTGTGTGCAATTACGACATCAAGAATTTGGCCTTACCCAAGATAGGCCATGCACTAGATATTCTGGATTGGAAGATTGTCAGAAGCATGCTTGAAGTAATCTTCCGAGAAACCGGCGTACGAATTACTGTGTGTTGCATTAACCCGATGAGATCGTATCCTTCAAAGTCAGTAGACTGTTATTTCTTTCTAAAGGGTTCATGCAGAGCTGGAGAGTCCTGTAGATTCCGCCATCCTGTGCCTACATATAGAGTTGCTGATCGGGACGATCAGATTTAAGAGGGGAGCAGTGTTACAAACATGCTCTCGGCATGGCCCAGGTAACGGTTGCATTGCATCTCTAATACCCTTCCAGAAGCTTCTCCGTGTATCGAGTGCGAGAGAGAATAACCGGTCACGTAGGCGAATTAGAGGTGGGACAACGCCAGAATATTCTCGAACCTCGTAACTGTAGTATATATAGGTAACAGTGTTAGAAGTAGAGTTAGTTGTTAAGATACTACCGAACTGTAAAGTTATAAATAAATATATGTATATAAATTCGAACCGCGCGTTTTATTTAATCACGCTACAATATAGTGTGTTGACCAAATTTATTTAATAATTGACTGTTGATATCTTTCCTTGGATTTGGTCTCAGAACCCAAATACCTTTCCTTACCTCTTTTCTTTTCTAAGGTTTCTTAATTTTCTCCTTGAACCCAAATAGTTAAGTGGCGCCCTGTTTCTATCTTATCTTATTTTTGGTAATTTTACCCGTCTATCTTTTTGTTTATTTCTATATCTTTTCTAATATCTCTTATCCTGTTCTACCATTACTTATTTCGTCCGTTGGACCCATTCCCGGTTCCAAAAGCTAGTTTCGAACCCACGACTCGCTCTCCAACAACCATCTGGCTGCCGTCCGCAGTGTCTTCATTGGTGACCTTTCTAGCACTATCCAAAAAAGGTTTTCGAGGTTACAAATCTAGTACTTCTTCTAGTTTTTTAACTAGTTCACTATCAATTATCTACCAACACAAAAGTAAACACAGCTAAAAAAAGACAAATTTCAACATCTTCTGAAATAACAGAGTCAAAAAAACCAAAAATAAAAAGAAAACACCCCAACTATTACTAGAAACTGATACTGTAAGTACCAAACGGAAATTTCAGATACAATTACATGCCCCGCTGAGAAAATATCGGATCCACCTTTTGTCGCGACCAAGAAGGAAGAGACCAAGACAAAGAGACCAAAAACCTTTAATGATGTAGAGAAATTATTACAGCCAGCAAAAATTCTATTTAAAGAAGAAACACTAAAATTAAATTTTAAATAGATTGTCGATTTTTGCGAAGACGCATATAACCATAAAGACCTTATTAGCTTAGTTAAAAGGTATGCAGTAGATGTTAACTGCTTAAAAATATGTTCCAAAATGCATTCATACTATACCGATAGCAAAATAAAAAACAAAAGTACCAGAATACGCAAAAAAAATAATGAAATAAATAGACATATGAAACAAAATGACGGTATTGGATTTTTATTTCGATGCAGGGCAGCGGCAAGTCGCTTATACGTATAAGATTTTGGTGGTTCCTAGAACAGAATAATTTAATAATGAACAAACAAAGTGGATTTCACAGAAAAAGATCAACCCTGGATAATCTAATAGATTTAGAATCAGAAATACATAAAAGCTTCGCTAGAAAACAGAAATGTCTTGCTGTATTTTTTGACATAACAAAAGCATTCTATATCTCTTAGATATCACGAGATACTATTTTAAACACACTAAGTCACTGGGACGTCAAAGGTAATATGCTTCATGTTATTCACAATTTTCTAATCGAACAACAATTTAAAATCCGAGTGAATGGTACTACAACGAGCACAAAACACCAAGTAAATGGAACTCATCAAGGATTTTTATCACTGCAACACTTTTCCTGATTTCAATAAAGAAAATATTAGAACATCTACCGTAACTCGTTAAAACAAGATAATATGTTGACGATTTGGTATTATATTTAAAAGAAAAAAATATATATTCCATACAAAAAACCCACAATGTGCACTAAATCACGTAGAAAATGGGTCTAGGTCTGTAGCGTTACAATTCTCTACAACCAAGACAAAGTGGATAATATTCTTAATATATAGCTATTCTCCAAATCCAAATCTGCAAATATATGGACATAGTTTAGAGTTTAGAGTATGTTGACTATATAAAATTTTTAGGAACATTTTTTGATAAAAAATTATCTTGAAAAATGAACAATATGCACATTAAGAAATCTTGCCAAACTGGCCTTAATTTAATGCGAACTTTGTGTAACAACAATTGGAAATCTGATTTTAAATGCCTTATTCATATTTACAAATCACTTATAAGATCAAAACTTGATTATGGGTCCATTGTTTACTCCTCTGCAAAAAAAACAGTACTTTTTCAACCTAAAATTATACAAAATGCAGCATTGAGAATAGCTACAGAAGCTATTCGTACCAGACCAATTGAAAACCTACATTTTTTTAACCTGCGAACCTCCTTTAAAATACAGAAGAATGTATCTTTCGTTAGCTTACACTTCAAATATTTAAGCAATACAGTCTCATCCCTCTCTAGATCATACCATTGGGGAGCGTTTCAAGGAAACTTACACTGAAAACAGTTGGACAGATCCTCCATTCGAGGAGAAAATTCGAATGTACCTATCGTCTCATAGTATATTGAATTTCCAAAATTCTTCGATGCAATAATCCCCTAATTGTTTCGTAACAAACTTTCCTATTTTTCCGATTGTTACCACATTTATACAAATGCATTTAAACCCTCTAATAGTGTACGATTAGCAGTTGTTACTTCAAATACTGTATTACAATTTAAATTACCATCTCAGTATCTCAAATCAGTAATATCCTGTCTAGGGAACTATAAGCAATTCTACAAGTGTTAATTTATATTGTGTAAGATTATTATTTTTATTCAAATAATATAAAATCCCCTTTTTTCGCTTTTCAAATATTATTAATTGGTTATTTCACAATCATCCAAGTTATTAAAATATTACAATCGTATACATCCAATGTTTAGGACAGTATACATACCATTTTTAAGTTTTTGCGGCATCTGTCATCTCTTCCCACCTGTTGAGTTTGTTAGTTTCCCTTTTACGCCGGGTCTCTACGTGCAACTTGTTGAAATGCCATAATGGCGACTGACAATTAGTATCGAAGACATTCCTTAAATCATCATTTTTTTCGGTATGCACGTTTAAGTGCTTTTTAACAGGTAATTATCAATTTTTATTTTAATAATTATTTAATAATTTTACTATGAAATGTTTTGTGTTTTTAACTACATTGGTTTTCAATCTAACTTTAAAAGGGACAAGTGCTACGTGTTTCGTTGTCATTACTTGTGTTTTAAATCTTCAAATAATTGCCAGGTGGTTTATTTTCAAGTTTCATTTAGCATTTAAGGCTATTTTTATACTTCAACTATACTTGTTTAAATCTGTTATAGATATATTAAGTTATTGTAAATCTGCTAATACGATTACACTATGTGAATTTTTGATTTTATGACCAATTCGTTTTAAAACTGGTAGCCGTAATTACCATCGATATTATATTAATTCACACGTAAGTCACATTTTACATTATTATCTCTTTTCACTCAAAATGAGAGGTCACTTTTTAGCCCTCTTTAAATTCAAAGAGCTTTTAAATCCTTTCAAAAGAGTGTTATTCTTGCAGGTATGGACTGATGCTGTTTTGTAAGTACAAAACTAAAAATTTTCGCTAATATATGGAATAGTTAACATCTAGCTTGTTTCTTTTCTCCTCTCATCTGACTGAGATCTTTAAGGGTTACAATGTGAAAGGAATTCCACCCCTTTCCATTGTTTAATCACTGCTTATTGAGTTTGACAGTCGTTGTTCCATATGTATAAATATGTATATATATATATATATATATATATATATATATATATATATATATATATATATATCGTCGGTGTCAACACGTAAAGGCGTAGCTCAAAATTTGACAAAATTGAGTTAGGACCGTATTTGATATCATAACTATAGGTCCCATGATGTGAAGAAGTGGCGTAACTAAATCTTATACCATTCACATTAAAACCTAATGCTTTTACTGAGGCGTATCTTAAAAAGTTAAAAAAAAAAATTTAAACGTATGGGAGCATCTTAAGATACGCCTTAAAACTATAATTTTTTAACCGATTTTGGGGCGTATATTAACATACGTCCTATCGTATTTACTTCATGAAAAGGTAAATATGTTTATACAGGCGGATCTTTGCAGGTCTATGCTTGTATAATTTTGCTATTGGCCGTTTAAAACCGAAAGAAAAGAACAGTTCACCGTATGTACTTATCCAGAGCGGTTGTTCGTGTAACTTAATACGTTTGTTTTGTGTTCCAAAAAAATCTAAGTAAACATTGGTAAGTACGTGGTTCTTTTATTTAATAAATGACTTTCGTATATTAGGTATTATGAATGAATATTATAACGAGTATTTTTACTTGTTGTTTAGCTGAATAATTGTAGTCCTAGTATTTTAAGTTGATTTGTGACTATTAGAAAGAGAAGGTTTGTTAAAAATAAAAACATCTTACACATTGTAAGTTGCTAAAAATAAAGAATACTAAAAACTAGATAAAATCTAAATAACTACATTTAAAACTATCGTATTCAAAACAAAATTGATTGATTAATAGACGTATTTTAATTACAGGTACACTATGATGGAAGTTTTGGTGCAATGGATAGGGATCGCTCAATATGTTTGGTATGTACAAATAAACTAGAGGTGGTAAACAAGGACGATACGTTTAAAAACGGTACACATGTTAAAATGCTACATAATGAAAGGTGGTATTTTGGAATCATCCTTGATATGAAAGGATATTGTGGTGGCAGTTCGAGTGAAGAAAATGAACCTTTGACAAACACCGAGATTGGATCGGAATCAGATAATACAGATAATAGTGAAAAAAATAATAAAAAATCAAGTGACCATTTAAACAACGGCGATCCCTACTCGGATATAGACTTAAGCGATACAAACGATCCCACTTATACTCAGTGCTGTGAAGTACCAAAATGCAAAGGAGAAGTGTTCAGTTCCTGTTTCCGTTGTCAAATCCTTCTCTGCTGGAATCATTTCATGGAGGATTTGCCTACTTGTGATAAGCATCGCAACCAAGATTCCAGTGATGATTCGTTTGTGTCAAAAAGGAGATATCGCAAAAAAAAGAAGATCGATAATCGAAAGCCCGAAGATTACAACGTAGAAGGTGCATCAAAGGAATATGAAAGGGAAGTCTTGACGAGAACAAATAAAAAGAGAGTTGCTCAAGTTTTACGACGAAGTGGTGCTCAATATGTTTCAGTAGACACCAAAAAGACTGTTAGCGGACGTAAACTAGGTTTATCCTGTAACAGTGAGTGGTGTAAAAAGGGCGGTAGGAATTGCAGTAAGTTTAGTAAAGAAGTTAGGCAATCAATATTTGATAACTTCTATAAATTGGCTAATGTACAACTCCAACGCGAATATATTGCGCGGCACGTTAAACAAGTTAAAAAAAAAATTTGCACAACTTCAAATCTCAAATCTAGGCGTGAGAACACTAACTTATTTTTTCTTCCTTTGGATGGAAACACTGTCCAGGTGTGTCGTTCATTTTTTATGAATACGTTAAATGTAAGTGAAAAAGCCATTCGTACTGTACTAACTAAAATGGATAGTACTGGCTTTATAGAAAAAGACAATCGTGGTGGTAGATGTGCTAACGTCGTTCTAAAGGACGAAGCTAAAAGAAAACTAATCGAAAATCATATTAATCGTTTTCCGCGAGTAGAGTCGCATTATTGTCGCAAAGATAGCACTCGGGAATATCTTCATAGTGACTTAACTTTAAAAAGGATGTATGCAATATTTATTAATGAATCGGGTTTCGATGAAGACAAACCGTCTTTTACGACATATCGCGCAGTTTTTAAGGCTAAGAATCTATCTTTCCATAGGCCCAAAAAAGATTTATGTAGTTTATGCAAAACGTATCACGAAAGTTCTAAAGAAAAAAAAGTAGAAATGCAAACGACTTACGATGAACAAGTCGAAAAATGCTATACGAGAGTATAAAAGCCTTTGTAAAATTTCAGCTGAAAGTGATCCTGAAAAAACGGTGTGCTTATGTTTTGACCTACAACAAGTAATACACTTACCTATTACGAACGAAAATGCGATTTTTTACAAAAGAAGACTTGCTTGTTATAATTTAACATTTTATAACTTGGCCTCTCGCGACTGTCATTGCTTTACGTGGAACGAATGCGATAGTGGACGAGGGAGCTGTGAAATATCTACAGCCTTATTTAAAATCCTTTTAAAATATGACGAAAAAAAAGTTAAGATAGTTAATTTATTTGCAGATGGCTGTGGAGGACAAAACCGCAATACCATCGTAGTAGCGGCTCTTTTGTTTATCGTTTCTAAGTCAAATCACATTGGCGAAATTAGCCTGTGCTTTTTTACTGCAAACCACGGCCAAAATGAAGGAGACTCTGCTCATAGTGCCATTTCGTATGCCATTAAAAAAGCGGGCGAATTGTTTATTCCGTCCCAGTTAACACCTGTTATTCGTCTTGCAAGACTTGCTAAGCCCTATGAGGTACATACCTTTAGTTTTGGGGACTTTTGGGATTTTAAAACTTTAGGCGAAAATCTTCGAATAAGGTCATTGCGAATAGATGATCAAGGTAATGGCTTTAAATGGACAGAGGTAACAGAGTTCAAAGTTACTAAAAACGATTTACAAAAAATTTTCTTTAAAACAAGTCACCTAGAAGAAAATTATCGATCAGTCACTCTAAAGCGACAAAATACTCCTTTCCTAACTAAACCACTAAATAAATTAAACACAGAGCCCCGACCTATATCGATGGCAAAATATAAAGATTTGAACACTCTCTGTACCGGTAACACACCAGTGATACGGTTACCAGAACATATTAATTTTTATAAATCTCTGCCTCATACAGCGGAATGAAAATTTAAAACTATTTTTTTTTAAATATGTTTTTGTTTTTAAGACTAAACCCTTTAGCTTCGTCCTTTTAGTTTTAGTCAAGTGTTTAATAATGGTTATTTTGATACAGTTTTTGTTAAATATAAATTTTAGTTTTCTTATTATTGATACTCTTTGTTGTGAATTATAATGTTTTTTTTTGGAATGTATTTTCAACTATGTTTCCTTTACAATAATAAATTAATTTTTTATTGTTGTTCAGTCATCTTAAATCCTATTCAATAAAATATATTAGCAGTTTTTTTCATTTCTAAAACAGTTTTTAGTAAAAAACATCCAAATCGACTGGTTGTTTGCGGAAGGCGTATCTTAAGAACCCACATCAAAGCTATTGTTGCTAACTCTACAAAAGGGCGTATCTCAAACTAACCCCAAAAATAATAATAACAATAATAATTTAGTCAATATTTAAATGATAGAGTACTATTTCTTAGTCATTGTTCTTTACTATCACAAAGAAAGAACTTTATATTCAGTCCAGTTTTTCTGAAATGGAAGCAAATAGAAGTCGGAGATCCGTTTTTTCGCTCTAGTGAAAAGTTGCAAAAATCGAGATACGCCTTTACGGATTTTCATCGACGATATATATATATTCTTTTTTTTCTTGGAAAGTGCTTTAGTATGTGACTAGGTGAGTATTAATACATATGGATATTTTGGGTTTTGTAGTCAAATACTAGCCTTTAAGTAAAACTTTTTGAGGTTTGTTAAGCTTTCGAGTTTATTTAACTCTTTTTCAAAACATACTAAAAATGAAACCAAAAAAGTACATTAGACAGTGAAGTTGTTGTATATTCAAAAGGCTTACCCTTGTAAGGATGTTACTATAAAATTCTCATAATTACTTAACATTTGACATTTTATTAATTTGTTTTTCTTTTTTCTTTCATTCAAAAATTATTGCTATGGTTTACATGTCTCTTCTATTTTTTATATGCATTTTAGGTTAGTTTGAATGAGGAAGTATCTGTGTTTATGCAAACCTTCAACGCACTTTTTGACATAATATATAAAAATATTTCGTTTGCACTTATTAAACAAGCAACAGAGTTTATTTTACCAAGTAATTAAAAAGGGAAAAACCAAACACAAATAAAAAAAAATTTCCCTCTAAATCCCTCTAATCTGTGTAACTTTTATATAGTTGTTGTTGTTTTCATTAAAAGAAGACTACTGTATATTTTATACTGTATATTTTTATAAGATTTTCAATGTCTTCTTTTTTGAAATGAAAGTTTTGAAATGTAATTGTCGTCAAAGGCCGGCTACTGTCGTTAATAACGAGGAAAAATAAACATTCACGAGAATGCCCGGTCTTTAACGTCAATGTCCAATGTACATTATTGTCCGCAACATATATATATATATATATATATATATATATATATATATATATATATATATATATATATATATATATATATATATATATATATTATATTATATATATTATATATATATATATATATATATATATATATATGTTATATGAGAAAATATTAACCTTGAACTAGCTTAAGTTCGCCGACTTCAGATTTCATCATCCCATTCCCATAGAAACCGCTGAGCACGCATTAGAACTTTGTACGAACCGTTGGCCAACATTCATGGGAACAGCAATTCAGCACTTCATACCAAACCTATAAATTACCATTCTCAGATGCCGGAATCACTCTTAGCTGCAACTTCGACCAGTCCAGTTTTTAGTCATTTTAAATTAATTTAATTTTGTACTATTATTTAATATTTAATTTGTAACAAATAAAGTTCTTTTTTAAAAAGTCAAATACGTGATTAGTGATCTAACAATTGGCGCAAAGTCAGTAGGATCCGGTTAACGTTGCTAGAACACGTGTATACTCACTGGCAGCGGCGGATTCCCATCCCTTAACGGAACCAAGAATCTACGGAAGTCCTCACTCCTGTGACCTACGGAAGGAACACCTAGTGAAGCCCCTGGTAGCCGAGCAGAGAGAACAAGACAACCCTTAAAGAAGAAAGCATCTCCGAACAACCTCACTCCTGTAATCTACGGAAGGAACACCTAGTGAAGCCCCTGGTAGCTGAGCAGAGAGAACAAGGCGTCCCGATGTTCTTCTTTATGTAAGTGGATTTTGAATCATCTCGTTAATAATTTACGAAATTGACTATACTGCAAGTCAATTAATCAAGATACATGAAAAAAAATACAAGTTGATTATCTAATATTTGAAATTATTGATATTTCTTTACATACTATTTTATACTGATATTTTATTGACATATTTTTTTTTACTTGCTATATTTTGGTATATTTTCTCTTGGTATATTTTTATTTGGTATATTTGATACATTTTTGTTGATATATTATTTGATATTTTTATATTGATACATTCTTGCCCTTTATATACCACCACATTTTTTTTTCTCCCTTACATACTGATACATTTTATATTTCTCCATACTTCTATTTTTCATTTTCGTTTAAAAATATCTCGAAAAATGCCCGAGACACGTTCCCAGACTCAACAAGAAATCGAACCATACAAGCTTTCGGAAATATTTTCTATTATCCCAGAATTTGAAGGCGATCCGATTTCTCTTTCTACATTTTTAGATGCGTGCGACTGTGCTTTTAAAATGGCCACAGGCGATCAGCGCGTTCTATTAACGATTCACGTAAAAAATAAACTCAAAGGTAAAGCTGCACAGCTTATTAATTCTAGAAAACCAATTTCTTATACAGAAATAAAACAATTACTAAATCTACATTTCGGAGACAGTAGAGACCTGACCTCCTTAATACAAGACTTACAAAGACTAAGACAACTATCTAACGAATCTCCTCTAACTTTCTTTAACCGTTTACAAGTTCTGAATGCAAAAATGCACGCCTCGATCCAAGTAGCAAATTTATCCCCAGATCAAAAAACTGCCCAATGTGACTTAATCGATACCATGGCCCTAAACACACTTTTAACCGGTTTAGAACCTCGTCTAGGACAAATTATTAGGGCTAGTAATCCAAAAGATCTCATTGAAGCAAGCAATCGTATTAGACGCGAATTTCAATTGTCATATTTTGAAGAACAAAAATCTAATTCTAGATCAACTATTCCTAAACCCTCTCAACCAATGAGAAGACCCTCATCTCAGTTTACAAAATGTACAAATTGTGGCCGCATTGGTCATCTAAATAGTGAATGCCGCTCTTCACGTTTCGTACAGCCAAACCAAACTTTTTCTAGGCCACACGGTTACCAAAACCAATATAATAATGGACCTAACAACTATCAAAACAATCAGAACCCTAATAGGAATCAATATTCCTCCAACAATCCAAATTTCAACCAACAGAGACCTTCCTTTTCATCTCAAAATCAAAATCAAAATCGTCCATCTGTTATTCAAAGAAACCCAAACTTCCAAAGAGCACATGTTTTAAACGAATACCCTGATGAAATGACGACTAACTATTATACAGACGAATACTATACAGATAATTATTATAATACCGATAATTATGAAAACTATGAAACAGATTATTATACAGAAAATAATCCACAAACTGATAACATTTACGAAACCAATAACACACAAAATTATCAGGATTTTCTTTCACTTCAGAATCAAAATCATCCTCCCAATCATACGAACCCCTCAACGGATATTACGAATATCCAAGAACAAATCCAAGCACTCAACTTAGACAACTTTCATCCGGATCTCAATTTTCCTGAACAGACATTCATGTAACCCCATTTCATACAATGAGTTCGAAAAATTTATATTACATTAACGATGCTACCAACACTTTTAAACTTTTAATCGACACAGGTGCTGGAATCACTGTTTTCAAAGAAAACACAGCACGCAATTATCATAATAGATTTCCTGAAAACGTTACTATTCAAGGTATAACCGATCAAAAATTGTTAATAACAGAATCTGTCCTGATTCCCTTCACTGACAATAATCCTCACAAAGTCTTTATTTTCAATTTAGACATTGATTTCGATGGCATAATAGGCCTAGACTTTCTAGATCATTATGAATGCGTAATAGATCTCAAATCCCGACAGTTGCATACAAATTTTAAAACTGTCACCCTTCACAAAGTAGGACACGAGACAAACACACCTCCTAAAGACAAAACACCGACACACCCTACAGAAATAAGACAAAACGAACCTAAAATAAAAATTAAATCAGATTCTAAACAGGAATCAAATTTAAAATATCAAAACCCTATAAATGAAAAATATACTATCGTAAAAAACTGAGATCAAGACAAAAATCTTGAAAGACCAGAGAGAAAACGAATAAAAGGAAAAAACAGAATTACCATTGACAGCCGGACCGAACAAATATGCAGACTAAAATGCAACTTATCAAATACAGATGCCATATTATCAGCTCAAGAAATAGAAAAAGTTAGATTACCTCATGCATTAGTCCATGTAGATGAAAATGGAGAATTCTTAACTTCCGTACTAAATGCTAATGCTATGCCGAAGACAATCGAATTTTCAGACATTTCAATCGAACCTTTCAAAAATCCGGAGACAATCCTATCCTACAACGGAAATGATTTTGAAGAACCCGTAGTAGATAGAACACGAATAATTAAAGAACAACTAAGAATTGATCATCTAAATTGCGAAGAACAAGAACTAATTCTAGATATATGTACTGAATACGCAGATATATTTTATGTCGAAGGCGACAAACTGACCTTCACAAACGAAATCAAGCACAAAATCGAAACAAACAACGCTAAACCTGTCTTCACTAAATCCTATAGATATCCTCAAATACATAAGGAAGAGGTAAAGACGCAAATTAATAAAATGTTAGAAGAAGGAATAATCCAGAAAAGTGTCTCGCCCTGGTCGAGTCCAGTCTGGGTCGTACCGAAGAAATTAGATGCGTCAGGAAAACAAAAATGGCGAGTTGTTATTGATTATCGAAAACTCAACGAACTCACAGTACAAGACCGTTATCCTCTACCACAAATATCAGAACTATTGGACCAACTAGGAAGATGCCAATACTTCACAACACTAGATTTAGCGTCTGGATTTCACCAGATTGAAATCGAGCCACAAGACATCCAGAAAACGGCCTTTTCCGTCGAAAATGGACATTACGAATTTGTTCGCATGCCATTCGGACTAATGAATGCTCCATCTACTTTCCAAAGAGTAATGGACAACATCCTCTTAGGAATACAAAACGAAAGATGCTTAGTGTATATGGATGACATAATTATCTACTCACCCACTATTCATGATCACATGTCACGACTAACAGAAGTTTTTAAAAGGTTACGAAAAGCAAATTTAAAAATACAGCCAGACAAGTGCGAATTTTTAAGAAAAGAAGTAGCATATTTGGGCCACCTTGTAACAGAAAATGGTGTAAAAACAAATCCAGCTAAAATATCTTGCATCAAAAACTTCCCGGAACCAAAGAACACCAAAGAAATAAAGTCATTCTTAGGCTTAGCCGGTTACTATAGAAGATTTATTCCAAATTTTGCCAAAATTTCTAAACCCCTTACAAAACTACTTCAGAAAGACGTACCTTTTATTTTTAATTCTGATTGCAAAGAAGCCTTTAACGAACTCAAAAATATTTTAACTTCAGATCCAATACTTATATATCCCAATTTTGAGGAACCATTTTTACTAACAACTGACGCTAGTGCATTCGCGATTGGAGCTGTTCTATCGCAAGGCCCTATTGGAAAAGATTTACCCATAGCTTATGGCTCCAGAACATTATGCGGTGCCGAAACAAAATATTCGACTATAGAGAGAGAACTATTAGCTATCGTATGGGCAGTCAAACATTTTAGACCATATCTTTTTGGCCGAAAATTCACCCTGATTACCGATCATCGACCCCTTACATGGCTTTTCTCGATAAAAGATCCCGGAAGCCGATTAGCGCGTTGGCGCCTAAAACTCGAAGAATACAATTATAAAATAGAACATCGCGCAGGAAAAATAAACAGAAATGCAGATGCCCTCTCAAGGATAAAGATTAACCATTTCAAGGATTGTGCAAACTTTCAATCAAAAATCTCATTACATGCATCGAATGAAGATGACACGGAAACTCAAGAAAACGAAGACGACGATGAAGAAAATATAGAAAAAATGTCCGAAGAACTTGACAAGTTTATCGAACTGTATAGAACAAAGTCAATAATCGATTATTCTAAAATTGAAACATCGAATACGGACTTATTAGACAAATCCAACAAAAATATTGTTACATTTTTTTGGCAAAATAAACTTGAAGAACTTCACGAGAAAATAATGAATGACATATTCGAAGAAAACATGGAATATAGTAACCGAAGAATTAATATTGTACACAGCAAAACTGTAAAAGATCGAAAATATTTTATTATACCATTACCGTTTGATCCCGAACGAGTAATATCACACTTGTTTCTTGTACTTTTTGCAAATAAAGATCAATTCCATGAATCAAAAATATATTGCGTCGAAAATAATCTCGAACTACCTATCCTAGAGATATTTTCTTATATTTTTGCTGACAAAGAATTAAAATTAAGAATCTGTCAAAATATAATTAAAACAGCCAGCGAAGACGAAATCCCTCAAATTTTAGATCATTACCATTGTGGTAAAAACAATTTACATCGAGGAATAAACGAAACTGTCAGAAGAATAAAGCAGAAATACAATTGGAAGAATTTAACAAAAGATGTAGAGAAATTTGTAAAAGCATGTGAAATTTGTCAAAAAGTTAAGATTTGCAGGAAAAACTTAAGTGGACCACTAGTCATAACAGAAACTCCAAAAACACCATTCGAAAGAATAAATATGGACATATTCGAATACCCTACTAGGAACTACGCTTTAACTATTCGTGACGAATTGACAAAATTCACGCAAGCCTATCCTTTGGAAGACAAAAAGGCAGTAACAGTAGTCAAGACACTCCTACTCTTTTTTCAACACTATGGAACACCACTAAGAATTCATTGTGACTGCGGTCGAGAATTCGAGAATGCTATAATCAAAGATCTATGCGAATTATACGACATTAAACTAACATTTTCTAGCGTTAACCATCCACAATCTAATGGATCTATAGAAAGGTTTCATGCCACACTCTCAGAAATGATTAGAGCAAATCAAGCCGAGAACCCAAACGATCATCCCTTCACTATACTTCCTTATGCAATAATATGCTATAACAACACAAAGAATAAGACCCACGGTTTCACACCATATGAACTTATATTTGGGCACACTGCAGGCCGACCACCAGAAACTCTATACAATCAAAAAACACTAATGAGTAAATATATTCGAGACCTGAATAACCGCATGGAATATTTTTACAAAGTAGCCAGAGCAAAAACAGAAAGACAGAAAGAAAAGGCGAAAGTAAGATTTGACGAGAATATTTCAGAACGAAGACCTGATTTTAAAATTGGTGACAAAGTTTACGTAAAAGAATCCCAAATTAAATCAAAATCGGATAATCTTTTTAATGGACCTTTCGAAATTCAAGAAGTTTTTACAAATTCCGCAATTATCCTTAACCCCAAAACTAACCAAACCTCTAAAGTAAATTTTGACAGACTCAAACCTTATTTTGAATAATTTTCCTTTACAGATTCTATGGACTCCTTCCTATCGTCCAATCCCAAATTCTCCTCACTCCAATTAATAACACAATTGGAATATTTTTTCATGAAAAAGGAACTATACGAATATCTAATGACAAATGGACTTTACTTGTTTACAAAGAATTATTACCTATCAAAACTACAATATCCAATAATGACAGAATTTTGGAAAACCTGTCAGAAAAATTTATTAACGTGGATACACCGAGAAAACTTGCCTTTCAAGCCGAAATACAGACACATGTTAGTCTGCTAAAACAAATCTCAAACTCTGTTAATTTAAAATATAAAGAAATAACCTCTGACACAGTACCTTATAATAAACGCCTAAAACGCGGTTTAGTAAATGGTATTGGAACAATCTGGAAATCTATTACTGGAAATCTAGACGCCTCTGATGGCGAATACTTTAATAAATGTATAAATAAGATAAATTCCGATGAAACTCAAATTGAAAATCTCCTAAAAAATCAAATATCTGTTACCACTTCAGTTATAAGAACTTTCAACAGTACAATTCAAAAATTGCAAATAGACGAAGAAACTTTTAACAAAGACTTAAAAACTATCGAGACTACACTTCTGGACATTAATAATGACATCTCCTTTTACCAAGCACAATTACAAATACTAGATTTATGTGAGTCCTTAATGGAAAGCTACGTATTTTTAGAAAATTATTTAAATGATATACTAAATTCTATCACATTCTCTCGCCTGCAAATTCTACATAGTTCTATTATTTCGCCCATAGACTTAATGGACGCATTAAAAGAAATCTCACAGTCATTACAAAATAACGTATTGCCTCTACCCACGTACATGTCAAATATAGCTCAGTATATTGACATAATAAAACTGCAAGCTTATCAGCTTGATTCAAAAATTGTTTTCGTCCTCGAAATTCCGTTAGTTGATCCCGAAATATTCACCTTGTATCAATTATATTCAATACCAATATTAGATAATCAAACTGGTTTTCATCATATACTTTCAACTGTTCATAAATACATAGCGCGAGATGATGATTCAATTTCATATGTCTTACCCATGGACACCGAAAAATGTAAACAAATCAGTCAAAACCAAAGAATGTGTACAGACATTCTTCCGTATCCCATAGACACAGATGCTATATGTGAAGCCCAGCTTTTGAAACCTCTCAGCAACTTACCAAAAACTTGCCAGATGTCCATGCTCTTGGCACAAGGTTACAATGTACAAGAAATTGACCGAAATTTATGGTTACTAACCATTTCCGATCCATTACCAGTAACAATCAAATGTGCAAGGAAAGACGTCACTACACAAATAATAAAAACAAATTCAATCTTAAGATTAATTCCCGAATGTATTGCATTTATTGGCAGTACCAGAATTCATGCTAGAGACCAAATTGAGAAATATACAAATATCACGTATAGAAGTCACCCAGTTAACGTACCCTACAGATGCTGTGACCATTTTGAGACAAAGAGTCACCTATCAAAATTGAAACCACTAAAACTCAGTAAAATCAACGTAGATGACTTAAATATTGCACAACACAAATTGGACCAATATTCAGAAGAACTGGACCATATTATGAGCCAATCATTCATTGAGGAACATCTACCCTTATTCACTATATCAACCTTATCCCTGATTATTATCCTAGTTATCTTATACCTTTTCTGCAAATACCGAACCAAAATATTCCCAAAAATTGCAATCTCCTTGTCCCAGGATCAGCCTTCAACTCCACTACCACGCAGAAATTCCATTAGACAGAAACTTCAAAGCTTAACCTCCTTCAGAAGAAGACCCAATGTCCAACAGGAAAGCGAAGCAGAAACACCAATTACTCTGTAAAAGTCAAAGCAATGGCATTGACTTTTCACTAATAAGGGGAGCTGTTATATGAGAAAATATTAACCTTGAACTAGCTTAAGTTCGCCGACTTCAGATTTCATCATCCCATTCCCATAGAAACCGCTGAGCACGCATTAGAACTTTGTACGAACCGTTGGCCAACATTCATGGGAACAGCAATTCAGCACTTCATACCAAACCTATAAATTACCATTCTCAGATGCCGGAATCACTCTTAGCTGCAACTTCGACCAGTCCAGTTTTTAGTCATTTTAAATTAATTTAATTTTGTACTATTATTTAATATTTAATTTGTAACAAATAAAGTTCTTTTTTAAAAAGTCAAATACGTGATTAGTGATCTAACATATATATATATATATATATATATATATATATATATATATATATATATATATATATATAAACTGACCGGCAAAAAAAGAGTGGCCACCCTATAAATTTCCAAATATAAAAATTCATTGGAAGTTTGGTGCACTGTTTCATATTGTATACTATATATTTTTAAATAAAAAATGGACATTACTGCTTGATTTCTTAGCATAATTTATTTAATTAAAAGGCTACAAAAGAAAATAGTGTATTATCGAAACGAATTACAGAAAATAAAAATTACGAGTTAACTTGAACAAAATTGTCTAATATCGGGTATTATGCCTTAAAACATCAATAATCGTCTGCATATAATTTGCAAGGGAAAGGAACAAATTTTAAATAAAAATTTGAGGAATACGTTCGTATTCTTCACGCAGCATGTTTTGAAGTTCTGCAAGACTTTCTGGATAACCTGATTGACTTCTAACCCTACGATAAAGTTCATCCTAAAGATGTTCAATTATGTTCAGATCAGGCCTGCAGGCGAGTCATTCTAGAGTATTAATTCCTAGTTCCAAAAGTAATTTGTCACGATTCTTGCAGTATGCGGCCGTGCATTTTCATGCATTAAGACGAAGTTATAGAAAGTATTTGGCACACCTTCAAAACAACAATCACAACTATACAAAGAGAACAACTACAAGACAACATCAGAAAAACAAAGAATACATGGATGACAGAAGAAGTCCTAGAACTGATGGACATACGGAGATCTTACAAAAATCGTAATAAAGAAAAATATAAAGAAACCCAGAAAATCATCCGAAACAGACTCAGGAAAGTCAAAGAAGAATGGATGAGCAGCAACTGTGAGGAACTCGGAGATTTACTAAAAAAACATGACTACTTTAATGCATACTAAAAGGTTAAGTAAGTCACAAATATAAAGAAAAAAATCACTACAACAACTTTAGTAGATGATAACAACCAAATAGTATCTAGTCCAGAAAATGTAGAAGATGTCTGGGAAAAATACATCAAAGATCTGTTTGATGACGAGAGAACAGAACCGCAAATGAATGTAGTACAAGAAACAATACTTGATATATTAACATCGGAAGTTACAAAAACAATCAATACGGCAAAGCCACGAAAAGCCTCAGATCCAGATGAAATATACGTAGAGATGATAAAGCTTATCAATGAAGAAAATCTTCAGATGTTAACACTATTATTTAACAAAATATATACCACTGGAATCTTCCCAGAAGACTGGCTTAGATCGACATTTATACCTATATCAAATAAAAATAAAGTAAATAGATGCTAACAGTTCAGATTAATTAGACTAATGAACCATTTTCTGAAAATTTTACTCAAAATTGTACATCAACGAATATACAGAAAATACGAAAAAAACCTGAGCGACAATCAATTTGGATTTCGTATGGGGCTAAAAGACGTGTTTCTCTGTTTTATTGACTACGAAAAAGCGTTTGATCGAGTAAAACACACAGAACTCATAGAAACCCTAACACAACATGGTATAGACCATAACACTGTAGCACATTAAAAAAATATATTGGGACCAAATGGCGTAGATCAAAATGGCCAATCGTCTGACAGCAGAATTGCCAATAAAAAGAGGAGTTTGTCAGGGCTGTGTACTTTCTCCACTGTTATTCAATATATATATTCCGAAAAGATCTTTCAAAATGCCCTCGAAAATATTGAAGAAGGAATAAAAATCAACGGAGAATACGTAAACAACTTTTGAATGTCATAACCAGAGAGGAAGATAGCTTGGGACTAAAAATAAACACAAATAAAACAAAAGTAATGGCTGTTACACGTGCACCAAATGTCGACATTAATATTTGTATCTATAACAAACATATAGAACCAGTACAAACATTCCAGTATCTTGGTTGCTGGATAACAAACGACCTTGACCACGAGGTCGAAATACGTGCTCGTATAGAATATGCTAGGTCCGCATTTCAACGAATGAAAAAAATCCTAATAAACTCTACGTTATCGTTGGATATCCGATACCAATTTGAAAAAATGTTTATTTATTCCATATTGCTATACGGAGTGGAAACATGGACTCTCGGAATTACAAGTATGAGGCGTATAGAAGCCTTTGAGATGTGGGTTTTTCGAAGGATGCTGAAGATCTCTTGGACAGAGCACGTGACCAACAACGAGGTGCTAAGAAGAATGGGTACTGAGAGAGAACTCCTAAATATTGTAAAAAATAGAAAAACGAGTTATCTAGGACATATTTATAGAGGAGAAAAATACAACTTCCTACGACTTATAATGGAAGGGAAAGTGGAAGGAAGAGATCCAGGAAGAAGAAAATGCTCCTGGTTGAAGAATGTAAGAGACTGGACAGGCATGGACACACATTCGATACTAAGAACAGCTCAAGATAGAGCTCAATTTGCTGTAGTTATAGCCAACCTTCAGTAATGGAGAAGGCACCTTAAGAAGAAGAAGAAGACGAAGTTGTCCTTAATAAATGTACCAAATGGAACTACTGCTTCTGCCAAAACATCCTCTATATACCGGTGAGAATTCAGGGGGCCATTGATAAAAATAAGTTCAGTTCGAGCTTCAAATGAGATTCCAGTAAAAGCCATGACAGAACCACCACCAAACTGTCTCCTCTGGGACATACAGCGTGGATATATCTTTCATTTCTCCGTCTTCAAACCCTCTCTCGACCATCGTCAGATTTCGAGCAGAACCGCGTTTTAGCCTTAAGGAGAATTCGGCTCCAATTCTGTATATCCCAGTGCTGATGTCACGCAAAAATTAATCGACTCTTTCAGTTTCTGGGTTGTAATTCGGGAATAATCCATCCAATCCATCCAAAGATCCATCACAATAAAACGATCATCTTTTTGCGAAGTAACTCTTCTACGACCGGAACCAGGTCGACGTGAGTATGTACTAGTCTTTATAAAGCGACAAAAAGCTCTCCGTAACTTTGAAATCCAAGTTTGAAAAGCTAAATTACTATTTAATTAAATATTTTCAACCTAGAAGAAAACCAGCCACTACAGAAAACAACAACATAAACGTCAAAACTGTCAAAAAATAGGATAAATGGTCACAATAAATATTTAAATTAAGACGCAATATAAAACTTACAATGAATTTTTATTTTCGAAATTTATAGGATGGCCACTTTTTTTGCCGGTCAGTGTATAATATATGTATATATAACTAATAATAAAAATTTTAGGACATATAGGCAATGATTTTCTGTAAACTGGATACAACCATATTTAATATATAACCTTTTCATAAGCAAAATGTAGTACTAATAATTCAACCCATCAATAACCTTAAACGAAATTTTTATGCCCCTTCCTTTTACCATTGCTACAACCTCAAGGATTACTATCTAAACTTTCTGCTACATGCATTTATAAATTAACAACTTGTGATTAAGCAATCTAGTCGTAAATATCTTTCAACAGAATATCTTTACACCGCCGTAGCAACTTGGGCATTAAAACGTTACAGGTTTATTTCACACGGTTGTTGAAGAAATTTAGTGATATGGGATGTAAATTCTCGTATTTTCTCGCGTTTCTTAGACTGCTTCACTAGCAGTCTAGCACGAGCGCTTACCATGTTGAAGATCTACGATAATTGGCAATATTTATAAACCATCAGCGAGATGCAAGTACGTGAAAGGTAGGAGAAAGAAGGGGGAGGTACTTTATTCGTAAAACGAAATCGTAAAGGTAGTTGATTGCACGTTGGAATTAAAAAAAAATTCATAGCCTAATAAATTAAATTTATTACAAGAGATAAATCCGTAAAGAATGAAAAAGGTATTATCAAGAAAGAAGTAGCGTTTTACTATATAATATATTGAATAGTAGACAGCTGTGGTCATTTTGAAAAACATTTCGAAATTAGGAATAAACAGGAATACAAGGCTTATAAATAAGTACGTATTTTAGTTATAAGCCTAATATTCAATGCTTGATACAATTAAAAAAAGGAAATTTTTAGCAACATGGGCTTAGCCTTATATACACTTTTGTATTGAAATTAAAAGTTAAAATTTAAAATGTAAATCTGGATACAAAATAATTTATAGTTCGTTCGCTGTATCTTTGTACATATATGAAATTATTCACGAACTATTTTGAAATTTTGTCTCATTTCTACTCACAGAATATAAAATGTTAAAATTAAGCCGATTGTCCAACATTTAATAATACGTCAGACAAAGACAGTAATATAACAACAGTCTGTGATAAATTCTCATCATTGAACCTGCTTATTGTCAACTTCACAGCGTTGTGGTGTTTACAAAAAATTATATTCTTATTGTTTAATTTTTCATTGCATTTTCGTGCCTTGAGTTTATCAATTTTCTCAAAAAGAGTTGTTATAACAACTAACTATTCACTTAGTGTTGGATTCCTTGATGTAAGTATAAATTTTGCAGTTAAATTTTCTTACCTTTAATTTGACGTATCATTTTTGAATATGGCTAAAACTCTGTCTAACGGATCGATATAAAACATTATTTGTTGTCATAAATATCAAACAAATATCAAACAGAATATTTTTTTCAAGGTTTTCATTTTTAGAATATGCCTGGAAATACATTAAATTCTCAATCCCAGCAACTTGTGCTGAATTTGTATGAATATTTTGAGTTGGAAAAACGGAACGGGGGACCCTTATTGGCACCTTTGGCTTGTGTTCAAGAGGTATAGTAATGAATTAGTTATATGTTGTTTAATAATTTACCTATCATGAAATTGTTTTTAATTTAAGAGGGTAGCTGCTGCCTTGAAAATATCACGGCGTACAGTATGTACAATTAAAAAACGAAAAGAAAGCAATCCTGTCCTTTCAAGTCCAGGCAAAAGTAGACGTCGTCGTAAAAGCAAGATCTGCCTGAAGGAACTAAAATGGCAATACGAAACACTGTGTACAATATGTACCTACAAAGTAACTATAAGTTGATATTGTGCAAAATAAAAACAATCTGGTTTATACCCCAGCCACTAGATGTTTCACATCAAAATTAACACTTCTAAAATAAAGTTTCACTATTATTACTAGTTTTTATTTTTTTTTTAGAAAAGCATGTTAGTCTACAAAGTTTTAAATGTGAATTAGAGGAAAAAGAAGTTGTTACTATGGGAAAAACATCCTTGAGAATTGTACTGAGAGATATAGGATTTAAATATAAAAAGGATGACAATCGAAGATCATTATTCGAACGAACCAATATTGCTGCTTTAAGAGCAAAATTCTTTCGTAAGTACTTTGAAAACCTGGAAAGTGTGCATCCAAGAGAACTTGTTTTTTTGGGTGAAACATGGATTTATTCAAAAGGAAATAAAACAACTTCCTGGCAAGACACTAGTACCAAAAGTGTACGCAAACCAAAAGATTTTGATTGTAAACGTTCCATAATTGTTCACGCTGGTTCTTCTAAAGGATTTGTTTCTGAAGCAAGTTTATTGTTTTGTTCTAAGTCTAAACATATTGATTATTATGGAGAAATAAACAACGACATTTTTACTAAGTGGATAAGGACATAAGTAATTTACAATTTAGAAGAAACATCGTTGATTGTAATGGATAATGCTCCATATCATAGTGTTCTTTTAGAAAAGCAACCTACCACTGCTTCAAAGAAAGATGAAATGTTACCTGGCTGACAACAAATAACATCCAATTTGAACCAAAATTTACAAAACCTGAATTATTACAAGTTGCAAAAATGAATAAAAAAGAAAATGTGTATGGTATTGATGAGTTACTAGGAGAGCATGGTCATGAAGTGTTGAGACTACCTCCTTATCCTTCTGAATTCAACGCTATTTAATTAATTTGGGCAAATTGCAAGTCATATTACAATAAGCATAGCGTAGAGACGGCTATTCTGATAGTAGTGCTGTTATAAATATGTGGAAAGAGGCGCTTAATCAATGTAATGGAGACATTTGGAAAAAATGTGTAAGACATACTCATGAAATTATCCAAAAGTGGTATCCGAGAGCAAAATATAGTTGATATTGATATTCAAACAATCATAATAAATCCTGGAGATAGCTCGGATTCTGAAAGTAAAGAAATATATAATTTTGATATTTTGTTTTTTTTTTTCAATTTATTTTAATAATTTAGTCATTTAGTCATATTTGTGGAAATAAGTTGTAACAAAGTAATTGATCCATTCTTTAGGCTAAAACAATGAAACCTTTTACACATAACTTTTCACATTTTATTTTGGAAACTACAGAGAAGTTTGATACACAATTAAAAAAAATTGATAAATACCAGCTAGTATAAAAAATAAATACTAAGTCTCTAGGTATGCGACATAAGGAAAGTCGCATTATTTTCGCCTAATAGATTGAGCACTAATTTGTAACACCCTTTAAGTTTTCTACAAATTAATGTATTTTCGAAATTTTTCTTTTTCCATTGTTTTTATTGTTTTGTTTTGTAAAGTTTAATTAATTTTTTTGTGTTAGTAACTTAGTTCGAAAAGCATGAACAAGAGTTTTTTTATCTTTTAGGGCATTTTCTTATGCTTAAGCTTTAACGTTGAATGTCATATGTATACGATGTAAATGTTTATTATTGTATTTTGAATGAAAACTTTTTTCCATCCAGTAACTGGCTTCGGCTGTTGGATGCTTTGGTGTATAAATAAATAAATAAATATATATGAGAATTTAAGCTGTTTGATATTGGGTCCATCTTTCTTGACTACAGTATTTCAAATAGAGCATTTCTTCCAATATTCATAATAACGTTGAATATGTAGAAAACTCAAAATTACGTTCAAAACAATTCTATAATGAGTTTTTAACATCCAGTACAATAAATAAACAAAAACAATCACTATAAATGCGTTTAACGGGATATTAAACATTTTCTAATTATTACATGAATTTAGAAGACTTACGTTTGATTTAAACCCTTTGATTTAATTCGTACAACTATGATGTGCAAAGATACAGCGAACGGAGTGTATTTAAAAGAAAATAATGTTTCTGTATGTCAATTTACATATATTCAAGAGTAGATGATCATAATAGTCTTAATATAAGAGAGATTAACTTTACCGTGGGATGTTAAAACCCATAAGAGAAGAGAATTTCTGTATCGTAAGACTTGGGCTTTATTACTCGTCAAATTTTGACCATCAAGGACCATTGTATTATATTTCAGTGTATTATCTTGATAGAAGAAATAAGTTTATTAAAAATCGGATTAACTTCTAATATCGTTACCTGTTAGGTAGTAACACAGATATCCGAGATATATTATTATTTTTGAAAGACAACATTCTTATACATCTTTCTCTAAACAGACTTAGGATATACTATCTTAATTATCCGCAATGTTTTTGAGTTAGGATCTTTGGGCCAGAGCTATAACCTTATTTGTAGTAGTGACTGCATCTTTATAAAATTATTCTAAATACTCTTCTTATTTTTAAGTTTTAAACCTCTCGATTATTCTAGCGTTTGATGTAAATTCCTTCTAGTATTTCTAGTAACACTACACGATAAGCATAAATATATCAAGCATCAGATAATGTTACCCTGAACTTTTTCTGGTATCTGATCCAGCACTAAAAAGGAACAATTAGGGCTAAACACTAAGCCCTAATGCAAGCTTACTTTCACATGAAATTTATCAGTCTCTCCTAACACTAGTTGTTATTCCCTTTTAGATATCTTTTAAAATCTTCATATATTCACCTGATATTTCGTTCTTGCTGAAAGCCCACTACAGAACCTCTGGAAAAACTGTATCATAAACTTTGTCAAGATTAATGTCTGACATAAAAGCTTTGCTTTTATATTTATACGTGTTTATTCCCATATTTTTTTATTCTATGGATTTTTTATCATCTGCCTTAAAATTTAATTTGCAACATTTGTTAATTTGCCCTAATTTTCATATAAACACAACCTAATTTCCGGATATTTCAGCTTCTTTATTATTGACGGATACATCTATTAATTATTCCCTTCTATATTTTTATGTTGTAAATAAGTAGTTTTACGGCCCTGCCAAGTATTTGTGAATCGTGGAATATCTGTTTTGCTACTATAAACAGATAATTATATTCTGCTTCTCTATTCGTCTGGATTTTTTTCAACAATTGTATGTCTGACCAATTTTACCACTCTACATTGTTTTCACTTTCACCTTTATTTGTTCTTTAACTACTACTGAATCCCTTTGTTTTCAAACTTTTTGTCTAACACTTTTTCTAAGTATTAAGTATTTTTGCCTTTCTTTCGTCGTTCTTTCTCGTGTTTTATTATCCACCAATTGATTTTTTTGTAGCTCTCTTCAATATTTGGTTTCTTTTTGCATCAATATCCAGCAGCAGCAATTTATTTTTGTTGGCTTACAATCTCACTCAACATTTTTCCGTATTTAGCTTAGAACACTTTATTCATTTATTTAATCATATGTTTAATAACTTAAATGTATTTACTTTTTTATTAAAAGGCGCATAAAACAAAAATGGTTTGCATTTATTAGAAGAAAACCCCACAAATTTCAGGAGAACACAACCAAAATGGGAAAGAAAAAGGAAAACAGAACACAAAATGCTGTAACATATAACAGAATTCTAGAAATATATGGCAAAGTAAATCCATGCAAAATGCAATATGATTCGAAATAATTATGATAAAATTACAGTGCCTAAATCCTCCTAAAGCTCCCAGTCCTCCTAAAGTATTTAACATAAATATAGTATTATGCACTTTAAAAAACTGTTCCATATAAATGTTACAAAAGAAATAAATAAAGATAAAAATTGGTATCATTGTATTAAAGGAAAACACGACTAAAATAGAAAACGTTATAGAGAGAATGGGAATATAAAGAGATGAAACAGGTAAAATCTGATTAAATGCGAGATCCTCAAATCTCTCTCTCTCTCTCTTTATCTATCTACCTCTTTCTCGCTCTCTCTCTCTCTCTACAGTCTCCCCTTATCCTTTATTACTTTTTCTTTCTACGGGGTCATAATTTAACTAGAACCTCCACGGCGCGCAGTGGTACTCTCACATACGCCTACCCTACACTCTCTTCTTTTTTTTTATTTCATCGAATCAATAATCGTGTACAACTCAGAATATATTCCGTGCTGTTTTTATACCGTTGGTGATAGTATACATACACATCAGCCTCTAGTTTACAAATCTGTTTCAGTCAGGACGTGAAACAGCTGTATAGCTAAACAATATTAACTAGATCTGTGCACAAGTGTGACAATATTCACAATTTATTTTTTATGTTACATCTCCTAATTACTTCTTCTTCTAAAGGAGCCCATCTTCTAGTGATGCTGGAGATCACATTGACCCATCTTATTTTGTTCACAGTCGCTCGAAATAGATCAGTTGAGGTTAGACCAGTGTATTTCCTAAGATTGGCCAGCCAATATATACGTCTAAGTACAGGGCCTCTCTTGCAATGTAAATTATGTAATTACTTACATAATCTAAAACCTTTTACAAAACATTTGTAGTTAAAACGTATATTGAACTTTACAGAAGTACAGAAAAACCCACGTGAAGAACTGAATAGATTATTGAACTCTAAAATTAAGAATGTAAACTCCAAGTCGTAGCCAAAAATTAGTAAAGTAGAAATAAGAAAAGCACTAAAGCAAATGAAAAATAACAATTCGTCAGGCATATATCGGGTCACTACAGAAATAATATATTATAGAATTAAGGAAAGACAGTTATCAAGAAAGATAAGATCCCCGAAGACTGGAACAAAGCAGTTACGCTGTTATTGTACAAAAAAAGTCAAAAGCAACATAAAAATTATCATTCAATAATATTACTTTATACGAGTTATAAACTCCTAACCAAAATTGAGGTTGACGGATATAAACAGGTTGACAATAAAAGTAGACTGATACCAGACATAAGAACAGGCAGGATTCAGAAAGAGATTTAGCACCACTGACCTCTTGTTAACTGTGAAAATCATAATCGAAAAAGCAGATGAATATAACAATATGTAGCTTTTGTAGACGTTGAGAAAACTTTTGACGTGTACAACACTGGGCAATAAAATACTCACTAAACAGCAGTATGCTAGACTACAGATATACTCAAATTATTGACAACATATACCAGAAAGTCAAAACACGAATTTATATGCATGTACTTACGGACCCAATAGCAATGAACAGAGAAATAAGGAAAGGTAAGACAATATCACCAAAGCTGTTTAAACAAGCCTTAGGGGATGTGTTACAGCAACTAAATTGGTAGAGAAAGCTATAAGAACAAATGGAGAATATATTATTTATCTACAATAGGCTGATTATGTCTTCCTAATAGAAAGTGATAAAAAGTAGTTACAAAATATGTTTTTGGAACTAAACAGAGAATCACAAAAGATCGATATTGAACGACAGAATAATTTATGAGAGAATAAAAACAATGAGTAAACACTTCAGAGAATATCACAATCGACATACAAAAACAAAATCAAAATGTGAAGATAAAACGTCGAACAAGATGGAACATGGATAGCATGTCGAAAGGAAGCTTTCATCTTAACCAATCATAAATATCTGCAATAAGTTAAAACAAAACTCTTAAACCAAAGCGTCTTACCTAGTGATGACATACGGATGCCAAGCATGGACACTGACAAGGTCAAGTATGGATAAATTAGCAAAGACCTAGTAGACCTATGCAAAAAACGCAATGAGTAGATACCAAATGTTACGAAGGTAAAAGATGTCATAGAAAAATTAACAGATGTAAAGTGGAAACTTACAGGCCATCACCAGGCATGCAGTGCATTTGTGTCACTACCTCTTGCTAAAGCGTGAAAACGTGACCCTGGTTCTCCTGACCTCCTTTCGGCATATGACCATAAGCGGATCCATTGCTCCTACGAGTCCGACACCATTTGAGGGTGGCACGTTGTTGCTGCAGCGTTAGGCTGTCATCGAATGCGATAGTCTGTGGACTAGTACGCATTTCGATGCGCATCGCACTGCCTCGAATTTTACCATTGGCTCTTGACCTGGAAATCCCTATTTATCGCTCGAGCAGCGCATATAATTATTGGCGATTTTCAGGTCAGCCAGGTCAGTCCCTCACGGGCCCTCCGAGAGCTTAGTGCTCTTGGGGCGCTGCTTCCTGCTGTTTTAATTATACTCTGTGGCTGAGATATTATTCAACTACAAACTGATGTTTTATTTCGACCTCTATTTTTGTCATGTAAGAAATATCTTGTCTTTTTCAAGACAAGCCTTCAGAAGACCACGACCTGATGCTTTATTTCGACTTGGTATACCTTTGTCATGAAAGAAATATCTTGCCTTTTTCAAGGCAAGACACCGAAGATAAATATTTTCCAAGTCCATAACCCGAAAATGGACTTAAGTAGAGGAGCTGTCGACAGTATATTCGAAGCCCTCTACAGAGCACCCGGGGATATCAGAAGGTGGTTAGACCCTTAATTGTTTCCCTGAGGTGACAAGGCTTCACCCTCCCCGTTTTCTCTGTGTTATTATACGAACATCCGTCCGTTATCCCAAGCACGAGCAGAAAGGTGAACGCAGGTAGAAATAATGTTTTGACAAGTAGCCGCTGAGGAGCGTACTCATCTACCACTCGTGTTCAGGGACTGGGTACGTTCAGCAAACTTACGTTCTTAATGGGGAAAGGACTTGTAGAGTTTGCAGTTCGTTTAACCTCACTTTGGTTATGTGGAATGAGAGTAAAATAATCCCACGAGAGCTCGTCTCGGATACTAGGAGCGAAAACCAGTGACCGTAACGCCTACGTGTGTTTCTGTGAACCCTACACCTCAAACGACGGCTCTCCATCTATCATTTGTTCCGATGAGTCGCATTTTATGAGAGACGGGGAGAAGAACCTTAGCAATATTATATCGCCGCTGCTCGACAACGCCATCATGGTCATCCATATATGTGATGGAGGGAGGTAAAGCATGACTTCCATGAAGGCAGTTGGGATGGTTGAAATCGCTCCTCTTATAACTAAGCATGCTTGTCGTTAAAACTTATTCAGCTTCTCTTTGGCGGCATATCAATGCGCCATATGTAATTATAGGTGGTCAAACTACAGTCATAGTACGTCTGTTTGAGTTTTATAACCCATATTTTCCCACATATTTTTCGACGAGAAACGCTTTGCTTTGTTGGTTATTCTTACCAAATGGACGTTCCATGTAAGCCGCTTATCTAGTATTACTCCTAAATATTTGGTTACATTTGCCTTTTTGTGGACACCTCCTAGCTATTTTGACATCTCTCCTTGCAGGTCTGTTAGAATCAGTCTATTTTTCAGCATTGCCTTGACCAAGTTGCATACGGTAGCAGATATCGCTTTTGATGTTGCTGCAAGATAAAGACAATTTGGTAGTGCATTATTTAATGCACCTTTTATATCTAGAAAGGCATTTAATCCATTTTTTCACTAATAATAGAATTATCGATTCTCTGAACTACTTCGTCCAGTGCTGTTTCTGTTGATTTTCCTTCTTGATATGCATGCTGGATGCTATTGAGAGAATGATTCCTCAATGTCCCCTTTTTAATATGTCTATCAAGAATTTTGTCTATTATATTCAACAGAAATGATGTAAGAAAAAGGTTTTTACTAGGTTAAAAAAACTTGCGTTTATTATTAATTTGCGTAGTATTTGGCCCATTGCTTTAATGTACTTATTACAACTAAAGAGGCTTTCCGAAATCCTTTTAATTCCTTTTTTTCCGTTATATGTAGTATTTTTGTGTTTGCGTTATTTATTCTAATATTTAATCAATTGTGTTTTTGTTTTAACTCCATGTGAAATAATATTTAACTTAAATAATATGCTACACGCAAACAGTTTCAAAATTGAAGCCAAAGGCGAAGTTACCTAAATAAAGCATATAAGATAATATTTAGTCAAACATATACCTTAATAAATCATATTTAATATTTGTATTAAATATATTACTCCATTTTTAATACAGTTCAACTTATACAGTTCACAATTTATTCCCTTTAAATTTAATTTATGAAGAAATCTAGCAAACAGCTGATTTTAAATTTAATCAGAATTGTCAATAAATCGTTTAATTTGTACCAAAATCTTATAAGTGAAATCTAAATAAAATGTAGGAAATATTTACCTAAAATACACCTACTTATCAACGTTTCAACCAAAAACGATTATTCAAAGTCTAATGCTATTGATGTCCCACAAGTATGTAGCTAAATATTTTCGATAAAACACAGATTAAAATTAATAGCTGGGGTGCGATAACATGTTTCTTATATTTAAAGTAATTAAATACAAGGGTAGAACACATAAATACTGAAAGCACACTGATAACTAGTATCTTATCGGCATTACTAAACAGAAAAACAAGTAGCCTCGGGATTGCGGGAGATAATTGTGGAATTTTTTAATGTAAATATAAATGACTAAAAATCTTATTTTAAATAATATTTGTCTCTAAATTAATATCAACTATTAGTCATTTGATGATAGCATGGGTCGTTGTATACAGAATATTGTAACAAACTACTGTTTTGTAAGTTTGCGATTAATTTAATTTTTCGATTGCTATCAGCAATATTCTTCCTTCTTCTTTAATCATGCGAATACAGATCTCATAATATGATTGATTATCTATGAACATTCATACTTGGATATGTTATAAATGAATTCTACAGAGGAAGTAGTCGTAAACTGATAGAAACAACAATAAAAATCGATAGTATATGGGGGATCTCTTAAATGAAATAATGTGATGGCCTAACTACTGTATTTGAATCGGTCATTATGAAAAGGGGTCATCTCCACTTTTTTGACATTTCCACTTTCTGTCGAATTTCTATTTAACACACGTACAACGCGTACGTGTGTTAACGTAGACGTTGACGTGTTGTAGACGCGTCTATTCCGTATAAAAACGGGTCAATTTTCATTATTATTACCGTAAATACAGCATACCCCACAAACCAGTTCAGTTTGAAAACGAGTCATCTCCTAGAGATAACACATTTTTAAAATGAACGGCGATTTGTACCCACCCACATCATAATGGTTTATTATATCCGGCCTGCCCATAGTATAACGGTTTATTATATTGACGATGCAATCTATTTAGTAGTTGTATAGACCTGTTGGGAAACAGACGCTGTGCGTAATACAATCTCGTGTAGTGATAATATAGTGCAAGTAAATCTCCTCCTTTAAAACGGAAAAAATATATGAGGAATCAAAATACACAATTTTAAAACTAACAAAGCAATCTTTTTAGAGACCGACCGAATGTGATTTTTTTGGCCGAAGCCGAAGCCGATGCCGAAGTTCGGCCTGTAGGATACCTTCGGCCGAAGCCGAAGCCGAAGGTGACTAAAAATATAACTATTATATGGTAAAAATTTAAATAATGTGCATTATATTTTGATTACTTGATAGTGGTAAACAAAAATATGAAATTATGAGATAAAAAAGTCAAACATTTATACATTATTTGGTAATAAGCGATAATAAAAATAGATAACATTAAAAAACATTCATAGTCAATGGTCGATGTTTTGCCATTTAGGTATTTAGTCAAAACACCAGTAATCGTGAATTTTAATAAATACAGTAAAATTATTATTATCAGAATTTTACTACGTGAGAAATATTCAAATGATGATCTTTGAGACATCTTGGCCTATTGTTAAAATTTATATCCTACCTACTACCTGATCTGAAAGTTTGTAAAACGTTTTAGTTAAGGGTATGAAATAGGGTGTAAATATTATTTAAATTATCAAAGACTGGCCGAAGCATATTGTTCAGAGATTATTTCATTTCTATAGTATATTAGTATAGTATACTGACAGAGCATTTTATTATTCCACCTTCGGCGAAACCTTCGGCTTTGTTTTGGCCGAAGCCGAATTCGTCGTTACGACAGGATTTTCTCTGTAGAGGAATATGAAGATTTAAGCGTGTCTTCATCTAGTCATTATAAATTTGATATTATAGATATATTATTTACATAGATGTAGCTGCTTTTTAAAAATGGTGGCCAGATTTGAAAAAAAAAGTTCCACGGGAAGCTTTGGTAAGGAAGTTCCAAAAAACGAAAAGGTTAGTTTCAGTGTTACCTCTTAATATGAATTACATTGATGGCGTTCTTGAAGAACGTTTTCAACTTTTAAAACCTCAACAAAAGGGCAGTTCGCCCATGTTTGTACCTGATACCTGATCCTCAAAATCTTCCTGTCAATCAGGGGAAAATTCCAATAAAAATAAAAAATTGAAGGCTTTTACAATACATTCCAGATAATCACAAGCCATTCTACAACCTGATCTGTGAATGGTCTACTATCGGTGCCGAAGAAGCGGAATAAGAAGACAATAATTCAACTATCCTTATTATTTATTTTAAATCTTTTTGATTTTTTTTTTTTTTCTAAATTTAGTGTAGCAGTTTAATGTTTCTAACAAACAATATTCATATTATATTAACTATTTTTACTTTTATTACCTGTTCATTTTGAAAACGGGTAATCTCTTTTACAAAAAAATTCGGTTTCTAGGTCTTTTAAATTAAAAAATATCTTTTTATAATATTCCTCGTTTTGTATAGTAAATCATAAAACCAAAAAATACATAAAAACACTTAAGTTCTTAATAGTAATGAAGATAAGAAGCTTTTTACCTCTTCTGTGAAATTTAAAAAAGTGGAAGTGGCCCATTTTCAAAATAATCGATACATTTATTCTTTACATAAAAGTAAATAAAAAAGTTTATTATAAAACGTGACCTAACCACAAGGTTCGTAGACTTACTACGGTTGCCTCTTCCGACTGGGGTGGGGAGAGTTAAATGTTTGAGTTACGTCACCACAGTACACAAGAATACAAAGCTCATTTATTATCACAGTTTGTTCGTGATAATTATCTTTCAGTTTATTATTTGCTTTATGGAACGGGCTGGGTTCCTCTGCACCGTCCAAGTGGGCCGAATAAATACTTCGGCTGGGTACAAATAATTATAAGGTAATTATTTCGGATTATCCTTCGATTTGGTATATTTCCATTAAGCGGTGGTTCTTTTTGTTACATGGATTTAATTAAAACTATTCTTGCTCAGTAGAAATGTATTTTGATTATCAATAGTATACCCTTAATTGTTTAATAAACAATATACTAATTACTATTTATTTGCTCATTGCTTGTGTAATGAATATTAACACTTACAGTTATTATTGATAAGACGTGATCGGATGGTTCAGAGCGATGTGTCTTCTCGGAGAGTTGAACGTACAAGAGAGAGAATTGTGTGCAATCTTTCGTATCGTCAAATTTTTGGTCTGTAACAAAGGGTGGTTAGGGGTAGGACGCGAGGGCGCTGTTGCCAGTTTGGATCAAATCCGAACATACTCCCCGGCCGTTGAATGTCTCATTCAATAACGAGGTGGAAGGATAAGGAAGAATTGAGATATAATGGTTCAGTTGGAACGTGAGAAGATACAGAAGACCTATGATATATAAACAAGAAAGTAGGCAGGAATAAGAAGAAAGTAATAAACGACAATCAAATTAAGAATCTTGAGGCAAGGGACATAGCTTTGTGATGGGCCTAATGAAGACTCCTTCACTAGTTCGAATCAGTACAGCTCTGACCGGTAAGTAAGGCCTGTGGTCCGACATGACCAAGTCTAGTATGTTCGTGTGAAAGCAGTAGAGTGACTACTACATGTGATTTAGAGGGAAGTAAGATAGGGTGTTTGTGATATTCTAGAATGTCTGCATTTTTTAAGCGTCCACCGACACATAAAAAAAAAACAGAGTGATTTATGAATGGGCTAAGTGAGATCATGTTTTTATTTGAGAGTGATTTACTATTTTGGATTTCAGAGATTTCTGAACTGAAGTGTTGGTGTTGAACAATTTTACAAATTGAGTTAGTGGACGTGAGAAGTTCATCTACAGATAGTGGACCAGTAAGAGTTTTAGTGGGAAATCTTGAATTGTGAATAAATCTGTAAACATATGCCATTGCGTGCACTAGTCTAGAAAATTTGGAAAATCTAAGAAATATTTTATGCCAAAAATTTTCTTCGGTAGGTTTAGTAGTAAGAAGTGAGATTTTTCTCTCTTCTGGTAAGTTGCATTCATTAATTTTTTCATCAAAATGAGCGAGATTTAGATTGGGGTCTTGCAGAAATGAAGGACCTGACCACCATAAATCTAATTTTAAAATGTTTTGGGCTAGTAATCCTCGAGATGGGTAGTCGGCAGCATTTTCTGCAGATTTTATGTGGCGCCACTGAAATGCATTTGTCAATTCAGTGATTTGAGCAACTCGATTGGAAACAAAGGTATTCCAGCGGGATGCGTGGGATTGTATCCACGATAGTGCTATCCTTGAATCGCTCCACAAATTGACACTAGAGGATGACAGTTTGTTTTCATATATTGATATGATTCTTTTGGTGAGTTTTGAGAGGAGTAACATGGCACAGAGTTCAAGTCTAGGTAGGGTAGTTGTCCTGATAGGGTTTACCCGAGATTTTCCTGTAACCAGTATGCAGGAAACTGTGTTGTCAGAGTATACAGTACGAAAGTAAATGCATGCTGCATAAGCCCTTTCGCTGCTGTCAGCAAAGCCATGAATTTGTATGTGTGCGACTTTCTTATTAAGAAATAGACAGCGTGGGATTTTTAAGGACTTTAAGTGAGGTATATTATTTACAAAGGTTGTCCATTCTTTTTCCAAAGAGGGAGGCAAGATATCGTCCCAGTCCATTCGTTCAAGGAAAAGTTTCTTAATGAATAACTTTCCATGTAGAATGACAGGAGTTATCAACCCTAAGGGGTCATACATTTTAGCTAGAGTGGATAAGGCAATTCTTTTTGTAACGCGAGTGTTAGTTGGGGCTTCAGGTACTGAAATTGAGAGTGTGTCTGGAGAAGGGTTCCATGAAAGTCCTAAAACTTTATTAGAGGCATTTTCGATTTGGATGTCATATGAAGTGGGTTGATCATTGTTACAATATTTTTCAGTGAACCTTGTGGAATTGGAAACCCATTTATGAGTTGAAATGCAAGCACTACCTAGAACGGTATTTAATTCGTGATATGTGGTTTCTAGGTCAGCTTCAGTTTCGGCACCACAGAGAATGTCGTCTACGTACGTTTGTGTAAGTAAGGCTTCACAAGCGAGGGGGTATTTTTGGATGTTAGTGGATGCAAGCTCTTTTATAGCCCGAGTAGATAAGAAGCTTGAAGATCTGAGGCCGTACGTTACGCTAGTAAGTTCAATGCATTCAAGTGGTTTAGAGGGATCATCTCTCCACAGTATATTTTGCAGGAAGGTTTGATTTGGGTTAATATTTATTTGACGGTACATTTTTTGAATATCAGCAGTACAAACAAATTGGGGTATTCTAAAACGGCAAATGATGTCAAATAGATCAGGTTGTACCTGTGGACCTGTGAGCATAATGTCATTTAAAGAGGTTCCAGAAGAGGATTTACAAGATCCATCAAAAACAACGCGTAATCGAGTGCTGGTACTGCTCTCTTTTATCACGCAATGATGGGGCAAGAAATATTTGTGTTCGGATAAATTATTGTATAGTGTGAGTGGGATATATCGTGCATGATTAAGTGTAATGTATTCATCGATGAACCTTTTGTATTCAAGAAATAGAGAGTGATTTAATTGAAATTTCTTTTCTAAGCTTTCGAATCGTTTTTTAGCGATATGAAAAGAGTCACCTAGTTTGGTATGCTCTGAGGGGCATTTAAGGGGAAGATTTACTTGGAATCGTCCGGTTTCTAAAATTTTAAAGTTTTTCTTGAAGTCAAGTTCAGCAATTTCTTCAGTCGGGGTGAGAAGTTTTTTAGTGGGTATTTCCTCCATTTCCCAGAATTTGGGAAGAAGCGAGTTAAGGGAAGAAGTGTTTTCGGAGATAACATTGGAAGTTTGAGTAAATAAGGATACTCTTTTATTTTTTAGATGATTATGAGGTACATTACCAGCGACAATCCAACCAAAAAAGGTGTTTTGAAGTACAGGGAGATTTTTTCCTAATCTTACGATGCCATCGGTAATGAGTTCGTAGTATTTGTCAGCACCTATCAAAATGTCAATGCTTGAAGTTGAAAAGAACTCACTGTCGGCTAAGGAAATGTTGTGTGGTATTTCGAGCAATTCTAGGGGTATATGTGTCTGCGGTAGTGGGGTAGTTATTCTATCGAGTACGTAACAAGACATGTTAAGTTTATTGCTTTTATTATTAGTAGAGAAAATTGTAAGATTTGCCATTATGTTAGACATGATTGAGCTCTGGGCAATTCCAGAAATTTGAAGTGGTTGTTGGAGGGTTTTACAGCTAATTTTTTCAAAAGGATTCCTTGATATAAAGCTACTTTGACTAGCATTATCGAGAAGTGCCTTGGCTGTTATCATATGTCCTGATTTTGATTGAATAGATATTTTAATTGTTGCTAATAGAACATTACAAGGTTTAGCGGAGAATGTAAGGTCGCCTGTGGTATCTAGAGATACCGCTGTGACAGACTCGGGGTGGATGTTATTGCCAGAGGAGGATGGCATGTCGTCGAATTCTGTAGTATTTTTATTAGAATTTAAATTAGGGTTTGATTTTTCTTGAGTTTGATGATAATTATGTTTTCTGGAGTTGGCATCAGAATGTGTTTGATTTGAATTGGATCTCCAATTATGTTGATTGCCTTGAGGATATGTAGTTCTTTGGCCTTGAGATGTGCCTGGATTGTGAGATGGATGCGAGAAGTTAGTGTTGTGGGTTTTGCGTACGTGCAAAAGAGTGTGATGTTTTTTAGAACAAATCGAGCAAGTTTTAGAGATGCATTCATTGTAAGAATGTCCTGTGCCCAAGCAGTTTGTGCACATGTGTTGAGAGTGTGTGAAATTTAATTTGTCAGAGTGTGGTAGAGATGAGAAACGTGGACAACGATATATTTTATGAGACAAGTCATTACAGTATATGCATTTAGAAGTGGAAGAATTATTGTAGGTAACATTGGTGTGAAGAGAAGTAGTGCGAGAGAATTTCGGAGAAGGTTTTTCCGTTTTATAGTCACGTGAGTCACTTAAATCACCTAATAAATTGCACCTATCTTCTAAAATGTCTAGAAACTCGTCTAATGTGGGTAAATCTGATTTAATTCTTTTTTTCTCCGTATTGTTTTTTGGAGTTATAGTCAATTTTTCTTGACAAAATATAAACTAAGATGATGTCCCAAGTATCTACTGGAATGTTTAAGTTTTTTAAAGATTGAATGTGTTTTCTTATTGTAGTTACGAAGTCTCTGAGTGTTTGGGCATTAACCTTAGTGAGAGTGGGGTAGTCCAAAATGGATTTTAAGTGTGCGTTGATTATATTTAAGTTATTAGAGTATCGTTTTTCCAAGAGGTCAAGAGCAATGGTAAAATTTTCGTGGGTTAATTCGAGAGAGTCAATTAAGGCAAGAGCTTCATTTTTTAGAGAAGATTTCAGGTATATAAACCGTTGAATATTTGTCAGAGAGGGGTTATCAATGATTAAAGAGGTAAAAAGTTGATAAAATGATATCCATTCATCGTAGTTGCCTGAGAAGATTTGAAGTGATAATTGGGGTAGTTTTACATTAGTAGGCGTGGTTTGTGTAACAGTGGGAGTTTGAGTGGTAAGACTGGGTAGATTTGACTCTACGAGAGATTTGCACTTTTCGCGTAATAAAGTTAAATATTTAAAATAATGTTTTTCCATAAGATCACGATTTTCAAGAGCATCGGCATCGTCAGTGGCTTGTTCTATGTTATCTTGTATAACATTATAACGTTCAAAATGTTTAATTATTGATTCTTCTCTTAGTTTTAATTCTGTTATAGTTAGTTGAGAATCTAAAAATTGATCACACCAATTATATGCTCGCGTTAAAGCCGACTTTGCCGTTGCTCGTTGTTTCTTCAGTGCCTCCATTATTAAATATAGGTTTTAAATCTAAACAAGTATGATATATGCAATCACTAAAAACACCTTAAATTCACTTGCAAAAACACTACCGCGTTAGATATAGCACAACTTTTATAAGCGCCCTGAAAGAAAAACAATACAATACAAACAAATCAATAGAAATATCAATAAATGAATATTTAAATGTGTTGTAGTATATATAAAATCGTTAAATATATGGAGGCACTGTGAAATCGGTAAGTATAATATTTATGATGTGTAAAAATATTAAAAGTATTTATTTAGTGAAATTTCAAAGATAAATAATAATAAGTTTTTCGCTTGAGCAAATAAATGTTTTTAATTCTTAAAACTAATTATTACAAGGAATTTCTTAAAATAATTATTATTCAAATTTTTATTTTATGCGAAACAATAGTGTCTTTCTTAGTATCGAAATTATTCTGTGAGCACGTGGGAAGAAAGGACTTTTTCTGTACCTGCAGTGATGAGCGGTGTACCTGATGCCGTGAATTCTCACACAGCCAATGACGCGACGTAGCAATTTGTAGAATATAATATATTTAAATATATTTGTGTTGAATTTGTTATTTATATAAATCCTAGTTTATAACGTATGGGAGAAGGACCATGGAACGGGCTGGGTTCCTCTGCACCGTCCAAGTGGGCCGAATAAATACTTCGGCTGGGTACAAATAATTATAAGGTAATTATTTCGGATTATCCTTCGATTTGGTATATTTCCATTAAGCGGTGGTTCTTTTTGTTACATGGATTTAATTAAAACTATTCTTGCTCAGTAGAAATGTATTTTGATTATCAATAGTATACCCTTAATTGTTTAATAAACAATATACTAATTACTATTTATTTGCTCATTGCTTGTGTAATGAATATTAACACTTACAGTTATTATTGATAAGACGTGATCGGATGGTTCAGAGCGATGTGTCTTCTCGGAGAGTTGAACGTACAAGAGAGAGAATTGTGTGCAATCTTTCGTATCGTCAAATTTTTGGTCTGTAACAAAGGGTGGTTAGGGGTAGGACGCGAGGGCGCTGTTGCCAGTTTGGATCAAATCCGAACACTTTAATATTTATCGTTTTTTAAATATCTTAGTTTACTTTATATTTTTGTATTTGAAAATTTGGTGTTGTTTTCTGTAAAAAGTTATTTTTAATTATCGAAGAAAAGTTTTATTGTAATTGTACATCGTACCTATTGTAGAGTACCTTACATAAGAATATCTTTTTATAAGGTAGGTTAAAACTTTAAATTTCACTGTCTATTAAAGTAATAATATTGTTGATGAAATTTTAGAATGTCAGGCACAGGTTGTAGTGAGGCCACTTGTAAAAATAATTTTTATAAAAACAAGAAGTCTGCCGATTCTGATCAACAAATAGCATTTATCACGTTTCCCAAAAATACAAAATTAGAAAAAATATGGGTTATGCGCTGTTGCAGAAAAGATAAAATCAATATAAAAACTGCTAGAGTATGTAGTAATCATTTCAAGGATGATTTTGTGGATGACATGTATGCTTGAATAATGGGAACTAGGCCTAAGTTGAAATTAAAGGATAGAGGTAAGTGTTGTTGACTTAATGTAATTCTGTTTATTATCATCACTATTTTGTAGCAATTCCACGTAAAAACTTAAAATCTCAAGATGTTTAAAAACAAACAGAATGTGAACCTATAGCAAGAAGAGATAAAAGAGTAGCAATGAAAACACTGCTTTAATAGCCAGGTTATTAGTGTTAAAAGCAAACAAGATGAAGACATTAATGATCAATAAAGGAAAAATATTTAAAAAATTAAAAAAATAATTATGTAGTGTATATTTATATCTATTGGAAATACAATAAACTAGTTACGTTTTTTACCAATTAAAATTTATTACCTAGATATTATTTAAATTCTTACATTAAATTATACAAGTAATTCTAACTCGGATAATCCTAGCTGACCTCTAAGGGTCGGTAATTCATTCAATAGTTAATCCAGTATTGATAATTTAGTAAGTATATGCGACAAATTTTCAGTGTAAAATGGAGATTGAATTCCTAGATTTATGTAAATCTAGAACTTTATTCTGATTAATTTTAAGTATTAAACTACCTATATATCAACAGTTTTCCATAATTATTTATTATAATCCACTAAACATCTTTATTTCATAACTATCTTTACTATTTTCCATACATCCAAGACATAAAAACGTCCATTACCAATGTTACGATTCAAATTACTGTACTCTCGTGACGTAATTTCGGGCTTAATGTTCATTGATTAGTCGGAGTAGGTAACCGTAGTAAGTCTAGGAACCGTGACCTAACCATAACTCTCCAAACCGGAAGTCCTTCATTCACGTCATCATTAGTGACAGCTGACAGTTCTTCTTTTTTTAAAGTGGTCTCGTATTTGTTATGCCACAGAATACATCTGACTTATATAATAGGACTTTTATCAGCCGTTATATTTTTCGTACAGACAGATTTGGCAATGACTTATAATATATATATTACACCTAGTATAATATGGTTTATAAATTTTTAAAGAAATATTTATTAAGTCAAAAGAGGTTAGTCTTTGTATGTGGGTATATTTTATTTTATAAAAACCCTTAAAAGGGCAACATTACAAGCACGAACGTTTTCGGAACAACTGTTCCATCATCAGGTTAAAATACAGGTTACCATGCCTGAGCCACCAAAATATTTGGGTAAAAATCCTTTAGAATGAAATGTGTTACCAAAGATTGTACATGATGTTGATAATATTATATGATGTTTAATATTTTAATTAGATTTTACTTCAGGTAACATACACCCATGCTTAAGTGAGTTCCAGTGTCCGGAGAGTAAACCTCTTCAAACGGACTTCGGCTGGCAACTCCGTTTGAAGAGGTTTACTCTACGGATAAACGGACTTCGGCTGGCAAGTCCGTTTGAAGAGGTTTACTCTCCGGACACTGGAACTCACTTAAGCATGGGTGTATGTTACCTGAAGTAAAATCTAATTAAAATATTAAACATCATATAATATTATCAACATCATGTACAATCTTTGGTAACACATTTCATTCTAAAGGGTTTTTACCCAAATATTTTGGTGGCTCAGGCATGGTAACCTGTATTTTAACCTGATGATGGAACAGTTGTTCCGAAAACGTTCGTGCTTGTAATGTTGCCCTTTTAAGGGTTTTTATAAAATAATATATACCCACATACAAAGACTAACCTCTTTTGTTATACGTGGTATACAGCCAGCTACAGGAATTATTTTCCTTGTGGATTTTATTTATTAAGTCCGCTTTAGGGATATTCCATTTAGTAATGGTGTAAAAAAATTTATTGCTATTTTTTATGACTATCGGGAAGTGGTTACTATCATATAAGCTATTTAAAGTATACCATGAGAGTGAGTCGGCAGACTTGGGATCACATATGCTTAGATCGATAAAAGAATAAGTTCCTGAGGCGATGTTAAAATATGTAGTGGCTCCACTATTCATCAAACAAGTATTATTGCAGCTCAATAAAATCTCAATAAGCTCAAAATCGTCGATGTTACAAAATATCGCCGTTACGAATTATCCATTACCATTTGTGGAGTTACGAACTGTCGCGTTACTATAATATCTCCTAGAACCGAATAAATGAGCTCCTAACTAGAGCAGAAAAACCATGGATATGCAAATCAAATGAAAGGAATAAATGGAGAAACTTGGGTTAGAGTAGATCCAAATGTGGAGATACATATTGCTAAAAACAGAACAGTACTATGATTTTCAACCTTCTTAAGATTGATCTATTGCAAACTATATTCTTAAAATGATATTTTTTCGAGTTTATAGAATGTAGGATTCACTTAATTTATTTCTGACCTTTCATCTGTAACTTCGTTAAACACAATGCAAAAAAAATTTAAATTTTTCTTTTAATTGGGATAATCTATGTTAACTTCTAAGAAGACAGTTGCTACAATTCTGAACAAATCCACAATCGCAAATAAAACCGCCGGCCAGAAAGAAATACCATCAGACCATAATTTACAAACACGGAAAATATTCTATTATTACAAAACACTGTCTGTGAAAATCTGGACCTCCTATTCTTGGAGTTAATATTCTTGACATAACAGTATTTCTAAAGATTCATAAAGCTGCTATGTTACGGCCCAGATTTCTCACAAAATTGGTCTAATACCACCAATAAGGAAAACATAAACAAGAACAGGGAGTCAATTCGGAGACTCAAATTGCTTTAGAGCTGAATACTCCTGTTGAATCGTACGAATTCTGAAGGGCAAATAGTTTATTAAGATAACCAAAAAAATAACAATCAAAGTAAGAAGTAAGTACGACATGGCGAGAACTTAGAAAAGGTGTCAGTCGGGGAAATAGGATTCTTTATTCACAAATATACAGTGATGTTAATGAGAACATTTCTGCTTGCTTTATAGATTATCATAAGCCATAAACCATAAACCAAAACGATTTAATAATACCGTTTTCTATTTCCTGCGCTATCCGAAATATACCAATGTTTACATCTGTCAGCAAAAGCTTGCAATCCCTTTTTTGAATTGGAAAGCCAAATATATGGCGCGTAGAGCACAATTCGTCAAAGTTTCAAACTTTGAATCGCTATCAAGAGAGTGTTATGACGTCATTTTAGCATTACTGCTTCGTCAGACACTCGAGCTGATACAAAATCAAACACGGAAAGTCATTGGATGTCATCTGCTTGTTTCCCACTTTAAGTGGTTAGCAAATGTGTTGTGTTCCGAAGAATTGTGCTCTTTTCAATTTCAATTTTTAATTCATAAACCGATTCCATGACAGATGTAAACTTTTGCACATTTCATATAGCGTAGGGGGCAAAAAACGATATTATTAAATCGTTTTCGTTTATGGCCATCAATGTGAATGGCACTTCTGTACTCTCTGCATCTACAATAAGCACTACAACAAAATAATATTCATACAGGAAATATTCAGTAGAGTATAATTCATTATCCTATGACTGAGTATTCATTTAAAAAAGCCATACTCATTACGCAGCGCACGGGCCGCATGCGGCCCTCGGAGCGATTTTTCGCGGCCCTCAAACTGCTAGGCAGTAAAACAAAATTTGCGAGTTATAATATTATGTTTCTATTTATGTATTTAATGAGATTACAGTAGTGTAGAGCGGCGCCATGCATTGTACCGCATTTCGCATTAGTCATCTTTACCCCCACCACTGTGGCACTGGCTGGCCAGTAAAGATGTTTCAAAACCTTGTGGACCTCGTAAATACGCATGCCCGAAAAAATAAATGGACCCTAAAAACATTAACCATTTACTGTAAAAACTTTTTAATGCTTTAATGCTAACGAGCATAGCATTGATTTGAAATACGTTTTTTCTGTGTGTACTGATGGCTACCCATCAATGTTGGGGCGAAATATAGGGTTTGTTCAGCTGTTGAAAAAACACTTGGAAAATCATAATTTATTGAGTTTCCATTGTATTATTCATCAAGAAAGCTTAGCTGCTAAATTTGGTGAAAATGTCAGCTATGTTATGGAAACACTTGTAAAGATTGTGAATGTCATAAGATCAAATGAACTAAACCACAGAGAGTTTCAAGAATTTTTTAAAGAAAACGATGTCGCAATATGGGGACATTTTTTACCACACAGAAGTGAGATGGCTGAGTAAGGGTAAAGTTATGGAACGTTTCTTCAGCATTCGACATGAGATTAACCTGTTTTTGGCTACAAAGAATAAAGAGTTTCCTGATATTCATAATTTTGGTTGGTGGCTAAAGTAGCGTTTCTTACTGATACAGTGAGCATTATGAATGAAACATTGACCCAATTGCAAGGAGACTACAATAACATTGTAACGAAAATGATGAATATTGTGTTTTCACTGGAGCAGAAGCTGAATATGTATATTGAAGAATTGTCAGATGAAGATTATTCCAGCTTTCCTTCCGTTAAAGCACTGTTTGATGAAAATCCAGATAAAGGTCAAGAGATTTCTGACCTACTGAAGCTGTTAGCAGACCTAAAGGATGAAGTGTCTGTGAGGTTTAGTGACTTCAGGAAGTTCCAAGAATTATTTCGCTTGGTAGAAAATCCATGGGCAATAACAACAGCAAATGTATCTCATCTTTCTATTTTTGGATTCGAAGCTAGAGATTTGAAAAATGAGTTAATTGATCTTCAGAATTATACAGAGTTCAAAAGTACTTTTGAAAAAAAAAAGAAGGAAAAAGCTCACTATACGTTTTGGGAAGCATTTGAAAATGACAAATTTCCTAACTTAATTGACTGTGCTCAGAAAATGTGTATTTTTGCATCTACATATGTCTGTAAATCTACATTTAGTAAGCCGAAGTTCATAAAAACAAGTACAGATCTAGGCTAACTAGTGAGAAAGTTGAAAACATTTTGAGAATTTCAGTTTCTTCCCAACCTGGTAACATAGATGCCATTCTCGAGAGCTCGAGAGAGATGTTGTAAGGTTTAATTTACATCTTAACAAATTTCTTCTTCATTCTTTGCGGTTTCGTGTCAGCCTTCTTGCGTCTGTCCACGTTACTCCTCTTCTCTCGAATCTCTTCCCGATTAGTTCATCCCATGTCTGTTTTGGTCTTTTTCTTTTTTTGTTATTTATTATTTTTGCTTCCCACACTCGTATCCGGTATCCTTTAATCGGTTTATACGATCCCATTATCTCAGCTGTCTCTCTTCTATAAACTCCAATGTGGGTTCAATTCGTTCCTTATATACGTTTTCCTTATTTTATTCATTTTCATAACGCTTTTAACTCTTCTTAAAAACTTCGTCTCCATATCCTATATATTGCTCTTTTACCGTTCCCTTAGTACCCATGATTCGTTACCAAAAGTCAGGACAGATGTTTAAACTGCTTTGACAATTTTCATTTTTGTATTCCGTGATATTTCTTTTCTGCATATAAATTTTTTGTTCATTATATGATACAGTTGTAGCATTTTCTCTACTCTGATATTGATTTCTGCTTCTAGAGATCCTGTTTCTTCTATTATGATTTCTAAGAGTATGTAAAAGTAATATCTTGTTCTATTTGTGTTCCTTCAATTTTAAAGTAAATTATTCTCTTGTTTCTTCTATCTGCATAACTTTTGTTTTGTTAATATTTACCTTTATTCCAATTTTAGTGAGTACTTCTTTCCATATTTCCAAATTATTTTGAAATTCTTTATCTTTATCTCTTTAGAAAGTCTTAATAATTTTGTTCATAAATATTATAAATAGTGTTGGGCTAAGTGCTCATCCCTGTCGTAAGCTTCCATTTATTGTAAACGTATCTGATATTGTATTATTACTAATTACGGCATTGTTGTTCTTATTGTATATTTTTTGTATCATTCTTAGTAAGTTGTTGTCCATTCCTATTTCTCTAAATTTTTTCCACAGTTTCTGTCTTGGAACTTTATCGAAGGTTTTTTATGTTAAGGAATGCTACGTATGTTTTCTTTTTCTCTTGTAGCGCTTTTTGCGTTATCTGTTTTAAAGTAAATATATGATTCTGTATACTCGTATCACTTCTAAATTCACTTTGTACTTCGTCTAATGTGTGTTCTGTCATTGTTCTTAATCATCTGTTTATTATTTTTTCTAAGAGTTTTATAAATGTACATAGCAACGTCAATCCTCTGTAGTTATTACCTTTTCTCCTATCTCCTTGTTTGTATATAGGTATTATTAGTTACACTTTCAAATCTTCCAGTATATCCCCATTTTTCAATATTTTATTCATTAGTTTCAGTAATATTTGTTCTCCATATTTCCTCATGTTTTCTATAATTTCTGTTGTTATTCAATCCACTTCAGGAGCTTTTCCATACTTTAACGTTTTTATTGCTCCTTCTAGTTCCTCCTCGTTTATTGTGGTTTCTGTATTATCTTACAATATAACATTTTGTTCTTCATTATTGTCGTCTTGGTTTATATCCATTAGCAGTTCTTTGAAGTGTTGTTTTCATGTTTTAACTATTTCTTTTGCCTCTGTCATTAATTTCCAATTTTTATTTTAATGCTATATATTTCTTGTTTTTTTTGCATTCTTATTGTTTTCAGGGGTCTGGAGAATAGCTTTTGATTACTTTTGCTATCTTCTTCCAATTTCTCTCTTAACATTGTTCAATTGTCTCTCTTTGCTGCTGTTATCAATACTTTTAAGTTTTTTCTTTCATTTTTATATTTATTGTAATTTTTATTTGTCTTGTCTTTCGGATATTATTTCCATGCATTTTTTCCACTTTTACTTGCTTTTTATTTTTTCGGATCACCACACTGGTTGTTTCTTTGTTGAGTCTTTTTTACTTGTTCTGAATACTGCCTCAGCTGCATCCATTATCAGGTCCTTGTAGTTATTCTATAGGTTGTTTATATCAATGTTTCTTTTATTGTTCTAAGTTTTTCTTTTACTTTTTTCTGAAATGTATTTGCCATTTCTTTATTTCTTAGCTTATATATTTTTGTCGTCTCTTTTATAATTAGTTTTTCCTTTTCTGTACTACAACATACCCGACAATAAAGCAAAAAAGTAGAGATATTTTTAATATCGTACTTGTAATATATACTCTAAAATAGTGGAAGTTCAAGATCAAAGCGTAATATTGTATAATTAAGTTACATTAAAATTTAAGTTAATCAAATGGATAAAACCAAATTGAATTGGTTGAATGAATTTAGATACAAATTAAACTCAAACGATGTAAATTTATTATTGGAAAACTTGAATAGTAGTTAACTAGGATAACTACCAATTCATTAATATTTTTTCGAAAAACTAAAAATGTTGCTTAGAGTTTTTAGTAATAGAAATTAGAAGTTTCTAGCCTAAAACGTTTACAGATTTTTAGAAAAAAAAAATGTTTATTGCAAACAATCAGTTTTGCAAATAATTATATAAAATAATAACAAACCGTATTAGTTCAATAAAAAACATAAGTGATTTATTCATGAAAATAAAACTTTAAGATTTTTAGTCATACAAAGAATATGTTTAAACGAAAAAAAAATCAAAAGCAGTCGCAATCAGTCATACTCAAACGAAAAACAGTCATTTTCTGTATTTTAGCAATTTTCCAAACCATCAACGGTTTCTTCTAGTGAGGTTGAATCTGTGTTCAAGTCTTCTTTGTAAAAATTTAGTTTAGGAAGGCTTCTCCAATTTTCTCCATAGTGTTTTGAAAGAAGACTATTAATGGTCCCTTTTTCCCCCTTTAATTCTTTTCGCAGTGGTAATTTCTTAGGAGCCATTGAAGAAAGAGAAATTTTTTTCTTACAAACGCTTTTAGATTTTCCAACATAATTTTGATAATTGGGTTCGCCTTGGACTAGAACATTGTTGCCTTTTTTGTTAAAAAAGAAATCGCTTTGCCTTATTAAATTCAAAGTGCCATGAACTAGGCAGTTTAATAACTCCTTTTGTTTGTGTCCTCCAATCAAAACACATGCCAATTCATACCGATTTTCCGTACAGTGGAATGTTTTCCAATTAAATCGTCGTAGCCACTAATTTCCACGATAAGAGACTTTTTTTAATGTTTCTTTCTATAAGGCTGAAAATACGATCAGGTGGAATAAAGGAATGACCGACGATCGGAAAAATTACTTCAATTTGTTTAATATGATTCGGATATTCTTCTAGAAGCACCTCAACCATCAGCTAACAAACGTACTGTTTTTATGTTGACATCAAAATTCTTTAGAGCATGTTGTAAAGCTGACGATATTGTATTAGAATCGTTTCGAGATTCAATTTCTGTCCACACGTAAAAAAACACATTTGTTGGTCTTAGTTTATCGGTAGAAGTTCCAGCGACCACTGTAAAATTATTATAGTTTATTTGCTGGTTGAAATATGCTGCTTGATCAGGCAGTCTAGTCAAGTTTTTTTGGCAGTAAAAGAAAGTTGTATTGTTAAAATGCGTTAGGCTTTCACGGCTATCATCTAACTTGTAAAACTGTTTGTTCGGGCTGTTAGGCAGTTGTCTTCTGAGATTAGTTCTCGATCTTTCGCCAACACTAGGGGTTGGCATCTTCTGGAGATGTTCCTGCTTCGCTTGTAAGCTGAAACTGACACCGCGTTGTACTGCGGAGGCCATATTTATATTTTTTACGTTTCGGCGTGAGGGGGCGTGTCGTCGTTTGTAGTAGCTATTCTTTCTTCGTATTTTGCGGGAATGGTTTTTGTGGATTTTAATATTGGTATCCATGTTTTGTTGATTTTTAGTCCTTCTATCCGATTAAAATTATTTGGGTGCTTATATATCTCCACCGCTTCCCGATACAACCGTGGGTAGTACTGTGATGTTTTATCCAGCATCTGCCTTTCTTTAAACATTATCCGATGTTCTCTGCTTCCCAAAGCGTGTTCGGCAACGGCAGATTTGTCGATATGTCCTAAACGACAATGGCTTTTATGTTCGTTTATCCTTGTGTTTGTGTGTCTTTTCCTGGTTCCCACATATACCATTCCACATGTGCATGGTATTCGGTATACTCCGGCCGTTGCTAATGGATCGCGTTTGTCCTTCACCGATCTTAAACAGTCCTTGAGGGTCTCAGGTTTGTCTTGCTTCTACAGTAATGAGACTGTACATGTTATGAATTCTATAAATTTTCTTATGCAGTTGTAACAATACAACTCTTTTAATAAACTTTCCTGTAGCCCTAAAATTATAAATTTTAATGTGAAGCACTTACCTAGCAAGTTTATCCACATTCCTTTTATGTGTTTCTGACTGAAGAAATTTTTTGCATACTTTTCCCTGTAGACTAGGTTTAACAAAACAACCATTTTCACTTACTAACTAAATAAAAATAAACAAATCTGTTCCTAATTCGCCAAAATACCACTGTTTAATCGCTTGAATAATTAAAAACTACTAAAAATTTGTTTCATTAACAAAGCTGTTGTAGTAGCGTGTTCGTCACGTGAACCAAGCGCAAATTTCATTGGTGGTAAGGCAAACAGCGAGTTTTGCAGGTAAACATTCAAAGCAAAGAGCGAGTTCTGCAAATAACTGTAATTTTATAGACAGCATTTGTATGCTAAAGAACGAGTTTTGGGAAATTCTGATTATATCATTCGATTCCCATGTAAAATTAAAATCAACTTATCAAAAAAAATAATTTTCGAAACTTTGTCGATTAGCTAGTTTTGTAAATAATGACCTCATAATATAAAAATAAAACTTAAGCATCTCTGGCATTTGGTAAGGCGTACTATCTTTTTCGCTCTTTACGTAGAGAAAGACGTTTGAATGAAAGTAAAAGATTGCATTTCATTTCAATCGGAACTCCACCATTGCTCTACACGTGTTTCGAGTTATTCAACTCATCATCAGGAGCACTTGTGGAAGTTCAACTGAAATGAAATGCAGTCTAGTATTTGGTTATTATAACCAAAATAACAGCCAGGTACGCTAGCAGCGACATCTATACGAAGTAACAAGAAGTCCAGAGACCTCTCTCTGATAGTAAATTAGGTGAACCGCAAATTCAAAGCCTCTTACTAGAGACTTTTAACGACGCTAGAAGTATCCTTTTACTTCAACATGCATCTACGATTCACCTTTGAAAATTACTATCTTTTTCGCTCTTTACGTAGAGAAAGACGTTTGAATGAAAGTAAAAGATTGCATTTTATTTCAATCGGAACTCCACCATTGCTCTACAAGTGTTTCGAGTTATTCAATTTCATTCGTAGATGCAGAACATGCATCTACGATTCACCTTTGAAATATTGAAGTAAAAGGACACTTCTAGCGTCGTTAAAAGTCTCTAGTATGAGGCTTTGAATTTGCGGTTCACCTAATTTACTATCAGAGAGAGGTCTCCGGACTTCTTGTTACTTCGTATAGATGTCGCTGCTAGCGTACCTGGCTGTTATTTTGGTTATAATAACCAAATACTAGACTGCATTTCATTTCAGTTGAACTTCCACAAGTGCTCCTGATGATGAGTTTTATTATTAGACTCAATCAATGAGTGGTGCGTAAAATTGTCACCTATTAGTAAAATATCCAAGAAAGACAAATCTCAATAACGTTAGTTAAAAAAACCTTTATACCTTTTAATATATTTTTCGAGGATGCTTTACTAACCGTCATACTTTATTTCAATTGTTCCTGAAGATGAAAAACATTTTCGAAAGCTTGAAACTTAGTTAAAAGAGTATAGTTATTTCACCGCTGCGTATCCCAATAAACCTCAAAGCTCCGTTTTCTAACGTTGTCAGCGAAGACTCCTTTTTTCTTTATATATATATATATATATATATATATATATATATATATATATATATATATATATATATATATATATATATATATATATATATATATATATATATAATATCGATGATAAGATGGAGACCGTCCAAATAATAATTAAAAAAATTAGCAAACTTCCATATATTCTAGTTTTGTTATGGAATATTTTTAAAAAATTCAATTAAAAAAAAAAGATTGCAAAATCTACTAAATCGATTTTAATGAAATAGGGTGAGCTGTTTTATTATGTTACAAAGATTTTCTAGGCAAATTATGAAGGTCTTTAGCGGAGTCTAAGTAATGAAAAACATTGAATAGGAAAAATTCTGTTTTCTTGTCTTTTTTGTATTTATTGCTATTTTGCAGCAAGTGTAATAAATAAAAACATTATTATCGAGTCGTACCTTATAGAAAATTCAATTGTCGCTATTTTATTTCAGTACGACTTTGCTCCAAAATGAATTGTTTTAAAGTTTTAAGCAAGGAAAGTAGAAAAAAATTTATGTTTTTAGTAATTTTTCAATATTTTAATTTTTTTTTATTGTTCTCGCTCTAGGGAGGATGAGTTAATTATTATTACTGAAGTTATCACCTATAACTGCTAGTTTCATCCATTTTGGCCCTAAAAAAACTAAAGGAACAAAGAAGAGGCTTATATCGAACAGTGTATGCTATCAAGGCTAATTGATACACAGAAAGTTACATTATCTATAGTTACTCGACAAGGATAAATAACCACAAATAATCGTGTTATATTACTGATTTTACCTCTATTTGTGGACCAAAAATATTTATTTTGACATTGGTTAAAACTCGTAGATCCGATTAGAAATTTCTAACTACCATAACGTTCTTTTCGTCTCTAAAGGATTCGAACTCACGACTTTGAAACTTTTTGTGTGAAATATAATTTAGCAGTCGAGGTTATTCTATTACAAGACCGACACTTTTATAATTTAGCAAGTTTATGTTTGTAATTAACTTAGACTGTAGTCTACTCAACCATAACGCATAATAGGTAACCCCTACATATGTTTTACATTAAGTTTTTTATATACAGATAATAAAACTTTTTATAATTTACGATAGTGTTAACACCATTTTGTAATTAATCAGAAGAATTAAATTGGTTCAAGGGTATCATAACTGGTACGTCAAGTCAGAAATGTCATTACAAAAATAAAAGATATATTTAAAGATTTTTAATGGGAAATTTTTCCCAATGAATTAAAATTCAAATTTATTATTATTTATACTACTAACTAACTAACTAAAATTAACTGATTTAGGGGATACAAAAACGCTTTACTGCTAAATTTAACTAAGAATGAAAAAGTAACTAAATGAAGATGAATCCAAAATTCCGGTTAAATACTAATGAAGTATACTGAAATTCACATTCAGATGGCAGCGTACAGAGATAGGCCTGTGCTTTCTATAGTAAGAAATAACTACAATGTTTTCAAAGTTGTAAATCGTGCGTTATGGGCCAGCTCCTATAAAAAAAATTTAATTTGGGAAATTTTTATGAATGTTATATGAAAAATGGTATTTTAAAAACAGAAAGTTATATTTCGAGAATCTGGTCTTTTTGGTTTCATACCTTCTCTTTAAAATTGTTTGCAATTCGTGGAAATGAAATAATTATTTGTATAATCCCTTTTGATCTTGATATCCTTTTAATGACACTAAACTAAAAAATGTTTCCTGGGAAAGTAAATGCGATGAGCTCAACAATATATAGGGTCAAAAAGATCAAGAGAAGCATGGAAAACAATAAAAAAAACTGAGAACAAACAGAAAAGAAGTAAGTAGAATAGATTTAATATAGGAAAGATCTTGGATCGAACATTACTCACAACTTCTGACTGAAACGAGACCGCAATTCACGAACACCATTACAACAACATATGAAGTGGAATACGATGAAATAACAGTACAGGAAGTTGAAGATGCAATACGAAATCTAAAAAATCGAAAAGCATGCGGACCAGAAGGTATACCGAACGAATTATTAAAACACAGCCTAGAAGTACTGCGGGAATTACTGGCGTATGTCTTTACCTTATTCTATAAAGGACATGACTTACGACCGGAATGGACAAAAGCACATATAAACAACATCTACAAAAAAGGAGATAGAAAGAATTGTTCAAACTACAGGGGGGCTGAGTATCATAAATTCACTCTTAAGACTCTATGAAAAACTAATAAAAAATAAAATTGAAAAAAAGATGACAGATGTAGAAGAACAAAATGGCTTTCGTGCAGGCAGATCCTGTATAGACGCATATTTTCTCTAAAGCAGGTTATTAAAAAAAGATTAGCTCACAAATTTTCAACTCATGTAGGCTTTATAGATCTAACAAAGTGTACCACTTTCAATGCTTTGGGTAGCAATGGTAAAACAAGGAATAAATAAAAAAATATATAAAAGCAGTACAACAGCTTTACAAAAATATGAAAATTTTAATGAGGCGTTCTCAGTGTGGAGAAGAAAATGCTGCAATATATGCATTCCAACCAAAGACAAAAAAATTGTACACGATACACTTTGCTGACGACCAAGCCATTCTAGCTAAAGACGAGAGCGATATAGACTATATGCTAAGAAAACTGGAGGAGGAGTACACCAAGTGGGGCCTTACAATGAATATACAGAAAACCAAGTATTTAGTTACAGGAGAAAAATCAGGAAGCCTACAAATTGAAACTACAAAATCAACTGGGGATCAAAATCGAATACTTTTGAGTCCAAATAACATCAAAAGCAGCAAGAATCGATGAAATACATTCTAGGATTGGTCAAGCAAGAGCAGCCGTTAGACAGCTACTATTGTGGAATAATAAAATAAGTCAAGTCAAGTCAAGTCAAATTTATTGATCACATGCGACATTATACAAAGTACATGTATGAGACAAGTCAAAGTTACATTTTACAAAGTTATCTTAAAAGTATATAAATTAATAAACACGATAAAACATACTTAAAAGTTATTTTTAGAATATGGCTCTAGCTCACAAATGTATTGATGTACACACCTCCGAAAGTTTGGCTGATGTAAATTCATTCGTATATCTATTGGTAATTTGTTAAAGAAACTTATGGCTGCATAGTGTGTGCTACTTTCCAACAAAACAGAACGATGTTGTGGAAGCATAAAGTGATTGTCTCTGAATCTTGTTGAATAAACATGGTTAAATTGAAATTTATTAAATTCATAAATTTTGCTATGTAAATACATTATACACGAAAATATATACAGACCAGGAATTGTAAGAATATTGTTTTGTCTAAAGATGCCTCTACAAGAATCTCTAAATTTCATTTTATACATTATCCTAATAGCTCTTTTCTGAAGTACGAATATCTGCTCTAACTCAGAGGTACAACCCCAGACTTCAATGCCATATTTGGCTATTGAGTAAAAATGGGCAAAGTATACTGTTTTTAATACTGATATATGAAAGAGACGTGAAAGAATTCTCAATGCATAACATGCGCTACTTAATCTGGATTTCAAATTAGAAATGTGGTTTGACCATTTACAATTACTGTCTAGAAGTACCCCCAGCAACTTAGTGCAGTCTGTTTTATCTATTGCTGCTTCTATAGTGGCTTGATGGTTTAATAAATTATTTGACGTGAAAATCATATACTTTGATTTCTCTTTATTCAAAACTAATTTGTTGGATAAGAAATAACTGTTGATGGTGGATAGTATCTGTGTGGTTTTATTTTGCAAATTTTGATCAGACGTTCCTGTGACTAGAATGTTAGTATCATCCGCATAACTGATGATGTTAACCCCAGTCAGTGAATTAGTTAACAAAGCCATATCAAATAAGAAAAGTAAATAAAAGAAGAATTTACAAAACAATTATAGAAAGTATTGGGTTGTACGGTGCCGAACTTTGGGAAATCAATCAAAAAAGCAAATCAAAAATTAAGGCCATGAAAATGGACTATTGGAGACGTTGTTGCCGGCACACTAGACTTAATAGGGTGAGGAACGTAGACAATAGGAGAGAAATGGAAATTGATCTAGACATAATAGATACTATCGAACCCAAAAGACTTAACTGGTATGGACACCTGCAGAGAATGCCTGAAAGTAGATTGCCAAAAAAGATAGAAAAATGGACTCCGTGCATTAGAAGAAAACTAGGTAGAACAAGACGGTCATGGAGAAAAGATGTCAAAGATGCAATGACCGCCAGAGATTTAAATACTGAAGATTGCTTTGACAGAAAACGCTGGAAATTAGGATGCGAGAAACGGCGGCAGCTGTAGAAGTCTGGCCTATTATAATATATAAAAAATAATTTAAAATTCAGAAAATATAATTATAAATTTAAAATTATTCTTTAATATCTGCAATTATAAATTCAGTTAGATAAAATGTTATTAGTTATTAAAAGGATACTCAGTTGATGTCAGACGTTTGCGTCGTGTCAATGTCAAAATGGCCGCAAGTATAATAAAATTCAAAAACGGTAATTTGTTAAATAGCGAATGCACAAAATTGTGTTAAATAGTTTTAACTATTTGTCAAACAGTAACAACGATAAAAGTGTAAGTATCAACTCAATAGTGCTATAAGTTTCTGCTATGACTTGAGTATCTGAACAAATAATATTCCGTTATAGAGGTGAAAGTAAAAATAGGCCACTCGTAACTCCAATAAGAAAAAGAAAGAACCTTCTCTTTCTAAGAGAACGGCTCATTTTACACAAAAAATGCTTATAAACATTTTGTTTAAAATTAGCTCAGCTACATTTTTTTTAAACATTTTTTCTACGGTGTGCAGATTCTTGCTAAATCGATTTTTGCGTTTTTACCACCACGCAGCGGGTTTTAGGGGGAAGCCCAGGGGTAAAAGTGGTAAACTTTTTTGCATATTTTTTGGAGTTCCAAAATTAATATGCTCAACAAAATACAGCTTGTTCGTATGATTTTTAGAGGTGGCATTTTCGTCTCTGATGACTGGAGTATCTAGAAGTATAAACGTGAAGTTCAAGCCTCGAACATCCACTGCTGCCATATGTTACTTTATCCAAGAAATATGTATCTGTTCAATTCATGCGTTTGGTTATTTCTGCAAATTTTAATTCCATCCTCCAGACCTTTATATTAATCTACTAGTTCTATTACTTTTCGGTTTATGTTAAGGTACTAAATATTTCATCAATTTAGTGTTAAATATGATTATATTTAAACCAACCTTTTAGTTGTCTCAATGAGCTTATGTACCATATTTTTGTCTATGGTTTTGTCATCCGCGACCAAAGTTACGTTGTTCAGACATTCACCAACTATTTTATTTACCTTATTTTTCAATATATTTCTACTATTATTAAAGGCGTGTTCCAGAACTGCATCCCAAAGTTTAGATGACATTGGATAATCTTGTCTTACTCCTTGTTAAAATTTTATATGATTATAGATTTTATGTACCTTAACAGTAGTTGTTGCTTACAATATAAAAAACTGTAGGTTTTTGTATACATATAATCTACTGTGTCAAAAGTTTTATGGAAATTCTTTACTGTTTTCTGTATTATGATTTACATGCTTTATAGATGATGGTTTTCCAGTCTAAATCAACAAAAAGCCTGTCTGTTCTCTAGATTGATAAATCTCCAGTTTTCTTTGTAGTTGCTGGAAATTGTTTCTGTAATTGCTATTCTGGAAAATAACTTTACAGGTGACTTACAAGACTCACCGGTACATAATTTTTTATAAACTTGTCTTTTGAAGGATGAAAATACTACAGAGTAAAATATAATACCTACCTATATACCTATATATATATATATATATATATATATATATATATATATATATATATATATATATATATATATATAGTTATATATATATATATATATATATATATATATATATATATATATAGTGTGTGTATTGTATATACACTACTGCCCAAAATATTACACCTTAAATGGACCATAAGTTTGAAGCAATTTTTCTTCTGAACAGATAATTGGATTTTGATGATTTTTTTCTCGTGTTATAGGTATATTTCTAGTAAATCACGGTATTAATGTTTTCCAAAAATATTAACGTTTTACCCGTATACAGGGTGTAAAACTAAAGTTGTGTTTTTTCATCGTATTTTACAACACCCTGTGGAATTTATTAGAAAGAAATACCACATCTTATTAATATTTTAAGATAGTTTTATCCTTTCTCAAGATATTCGTAAAAAAATTATCTTGATAACTTTATTACTAAAGATTATACAGAACTTTGAATGTAACAAGTTTTTATTAGCATTTAAAGTAAATAAAACACTACTTATATAAACTTTATAGACATTTTATACAACTAAAGGCTAAGAAAATATAACCTTAACAATCTTTAACAATTTCCTCTTTAAAAAACACTTAATAACGAGTATTTCCACCTCTACATCTAATTACTCCTTCACAGCAACGAAGCATACTTAAAATCAAGCAGCGTATTTGGTCTTGATCAATTTTATCCCAAACTTCTCTCACCATAACTTCTATGTCGTCAATAGAAACACGTGGTGGATCAATAATATCCCACAAATTCTCTATGGGACTTAGATCAGGGCTGTAGGGTGGTTTGTATTCCAACCTCGTCCAAATAACCACGGAACATATGTGCACCATGTGGTCGATCATTATCATGCATTAATAAAATTATTTTCTATGTAAGGAGGAAAAAGAACTACATGGTTAGACAAAATGTCTGTATTATACGTTTTACTTGTTAAGGAACATTTTCGTAAAGCAACAAGGTCCGTTCGCACCGCGCGATACTATTACCTCTTATAAAAGAGATATTCCTTCCCAATTAATTACAAATCCTCCATTGAATAAAGTAATAGGTCATATGTTGTACTGTGCGTAGCGTTCTCTTGGCCGTCGAATAACTCTCACACGTCTATCTGAGCTTAATAAATAATACCTCGGTTCATCAGTGAACAACACGACCTCCGAGTCATCAACATTCCAGTCAAGGTGTTCTTTGGCAAATTGTAGTCTACTTCTACGATGATTTGTGTTTTAAACTGGTACTCTGACTGGTATCTTTATATACAGATCTTGTTGTGTTTTTACTAATTTGAATATTATAAACATCTGCCACTTGTAATTTTTTGTAAATGTCTCATTTTAACAAAAAGTTCTCTTATAGTACGAAGCCTGATAAACTGATCTTGAAGTGGTGTTGTGAGTCTTTCTCTTCCTTGTCTACTCCATCTCGTATTGTCGTTTGTTTCTTTAAAACGTTGAATGACTTGTGATATTGTGGTATGAGAATGAGATACTCTTAACCTCAACCCTTCACGCTAACTTAACCCTACATCAGCTTAAGTAATTACCTGCGCACATTCATCTCGGCTCAGATTTCTTAAAATACGGTCCATGTCAACTTATACACGTAAAACAGCAAAATAATTTATTGAAACATAAACAATATTAACAGTCCAAATCTGTCCTGTCAAACTGTCTGATTTTTCATAGCCAACTAACTGCTTCCAATAATGAATATTACAATTCAATAAAATCACGTTATGCTTTGAACGTACTTTTCTTTTTTGATAATAAAGATAACGATAATTTTTTTACGAAAATGTTTAAAACAACTAATCTGTTTCGAAATATTAAATAGACGTAGTAGCGTTTGCTTCTAATAAATTTTATAGGGTATTGCAAAATAAGATGAAAAAACAACTTTATTTGTATACCCCTTATATGGGTAAAACGTTGATAGATCCCAGAAAATATTATTACTATAAATTACATAGAAATAGATCTGGAAGTAAAAAAAATCATCGAAATCCAATCAAGGATTCTAAATAAAAATAGCTTAAAAATTATGATACCTACAGTTGAGGTGGTGCGGTAATTTTGAAGAGTAGAAAATCACATAATGCTTAGAACGTACTTTTATTTTTTAATAATAGAGATATAGATGATTTTCTTACAAAAATATTGAGAAGTGATAAAGCTATTTCGAAATATTAATAAAATGTAGCGTTTGTTTCTAATACATTCCACAGGGTGATGCAAAATTAGATGAAAAAACACAACTTTATTTTTACACCCCGTATATAGGCAAAACGTTGACATTTCTCAAAAAACATTAGTATTGTAATTAATTAGAAATATACCTATAATGTGCAAAAAAATCATTGAAATCCAAGTGCGTTAATTTTGGAGAGTAGTATACCTATGTATATATATATATATATATATATATATATATATATATATACATATATATATATATATATATATATATATATATATATATATATATATACAGTGTGACGCACCGAAAACGAAACAGAGGCATTTACTGGCAGATGATTCCTTTTTTGAAAAAACGCTCGGACCCGTCGATTTTGTTTTCGAGGGGGACACAAAATTGGCATAAAATCACTTTAACATTTGCAGCCCCTTAAGCGGGGGTGGCATCATCCCTAAAATCTTAAATGAAAAGGGGGGTCAAATGATCCATTATTTGAAAGGTCTTTCAACTCCCTTTATAATGATGTAAAATTCATGTATTCAATTCAGTAGTTTTGGAGATTTATTGATTTAAAGTTTAAAGTAGACTTTAATAAGTACCTACATCAAATTAGTTTGTACTTCTTTCAGAAGAAATTTGAGTAAAAGCATTTTCTTGATAAGTAAATGCTCTTATTTACTACTCCCATGGTTTATTAATATAAAAATAGCAATTGAAGTGTCCTTTGTGACAAAAAAAGTTGTTTCTTGAAGAAAGATAAGTAGAGAATGCCACGTACTTATTTTAAATAGGAAATACTATATTAGTTTGCGATTGATTTGACCAATCTTTGTTGTTAAAATATCATTTATTGCTTTATACATAAATTAACCATGGTATATTCCACGGCAGAAAGGGTTGAAATTATTGAAATATTTTTCGGAAATAATCAGTGCGCTAATAGAACCGCACAAATTTTTAATGAGCGACATGAGAACAATAATGTGCACCGAAAATATGTTCTAGAACTTGTAGCTAAATTTCGGGAAACTGGATCAGTCGCCAATAAAAAACGTAATATTGAAAATCCTATAAGGAACGAAGCAACAGAAGTGGGGGTTTTAGGGCAAGTTATTGTAGATCCTACATTAAGTACCCGCAAATTGCAAACTTCGTGTGGTGTTAGTCGACGCACTATCCAACGGATTCTAAAGGCCCATAATTTTCATCCGTATAAAATTCACCTTGTACAAGAACTTAATGAAGACGATTTTGATAAGCGATTAGAATTTTGTGAAGTTATGAGTGAACGAATTACAAACGATGAACAATTTTTATTTAACATTTGCTTTTCCGACGAATGTTCCTTTTTTTTTAATGGCGAAGTAAATCGTCATAATTGTCGATATTGGTCGGACTCTAATCCCAGAATTTACCATGAGGTACACACACAGCAGCCACAAAAATTAAATGTTTTGGGCTGGCATTTTTGGCGATCATTTGGTTGGTCCTTTTTTCTTACCTGGAAATTTGACTGGTGAAATGTATTTCGAATTACTGCAAAATGCCGTAGATCCTGCGCTAACAGATATAATTGAAAATCAGAATGATGGTCGATACGTTGAGAATATGTTGATGTTCCAACAGGATGGTGCCCCACCACATTAAGCATTAAGAGTTCGGCATTATTTAGATCAGACCTTTCCAGGTCAATGGATTGGTAGAAGAGGTGCCGTTGAATGGCCTCCAAGATCGCCAGATTTATAACCTTTGGATTTCTTTTTGTGGGGTTACTTAAAAAGCAAAATCTATGCTACTCAGCCAACATCCTTAGAAGATTTACGACAAAGAATTGTGAATGAGTGCCATCAAATTACTCCTCAAATATTGCAAAATGTCCGGCAACGTTTTCAGCAAAATCTTTATTATTGCATGGAAAGTAATGGTGGTCATTTTCAACATTTACTCGGCTGACAGGTCAGTTCATTCTTTATTTTTTAACAACTTTGCTGCTATGTATTGATCTCCTCTTACGATGATGTATTTAAACTTTAAATCAATAAATCTCCAAAACTACTGAATTGAAGTACATGAATTTTATATCATTGTAAAGGGAGTTGAAAGACCTTTTAAATGATGGATAATTCGACCCCCCTTTCCATTTAAGATTTTAGGGATGGTGCCACCCCCGCTTAGGGGGCTGCAAATGTTAATGTGATTTTATGCCAATTTTGTTTCCCCCTCGATAACAAAAACGACGGGTCCAAGCGTTTTTTTATTTTAAAGGAATCATCTGCCAGTAAATGCATCTGTTTCGTTTTCGGTGCGCCACCCTGTATATATATATATATATATATATATATATATATATATATATATATATATATATATATATATATATATATATATAAACGTAAAAGATATCGGCATAGCTCGCAACAAAGGAAAAAAAAATATAATAAAATATGTGTATACCAGATATATTGGAACTAGTACATTACCTTTTTGTACTCTTACCTTAATTTATTTTAGGTCAGAATATGCACCTTCTTGTTTTATTCAAAAATGTCTGTCTGAAATATAATATTTTAATAGTTAATAGTTCTGAATACTGGCGTGGTAGTAAAAATGTTACCTTGTGGTTTATGCCCTAAAAACTGGTGGACTTCTGTATTATTTATTGACTAGAAAGTGTCGTTTACATTGTTCTTGTATATTTGTTTACTCCTAGTTTTGTGAATGTTAAGACTGAAGGGTACAACTAAAACACGTACATATATTTTTTATTTTAACAAATCAATAATTTTCTGAGTAATTTATTTCTCTCATTTTTGCATTGTTACCTATTTTTATTATGATCAATTAAATGTTTTTTTTATATCTCTTTTATAATTTAATTAATGTTCACCATTATTCATTTTCATAATGTTTACTACAGTTACTAATAAGTGTGTCAATTTATTACTACAATTGTTTATACTTTTAAAACTTTTACTACTAAAAACTAAAATACTTTTAAAACAATTCAATCTTTCCAATGGTCGTTAAGTATTTCTATCTACTACCGTTTAGTGAAATTTGAGCCGGTATCTCGTCACGATAACACGTCTTTTCTCATTAACAAACAGTCTGGAGCGAGTGAAAGGCGGTTTACAGTTGCCTGAAAGAAGCCAAACGGTTCCCGTCATCTTAACCGAGGGCCCTTAGAAAAACAAACAAATTACAAACGGTGAAACAATACAACAGGCAAATATTTCGTGTTGGATAAACGAATAGGCGCTTATGGGCCAAATGCTACCAACTGTTTCTTAAGTAACCACGGACGTCCGTTCTGAAAGGGTTAGAAATAGTTTTTGTTAATTGCATCTTGTCTCCTAACTAACTAAAATAAACTGGTATCGCTGGTTTTTTCTTAATTAACATAAATTTACATAATCACATATGAAAGTACTATGGATTATGTCAAGTAACCTGAGTCCATGTTATCGATTTTAAAAATGGTTTTGATAACCATAATATTTTACTGGGTTATGTATATTTTTTTTTCTGTTACTTTTAATATGTTTTCCCTAAAATTTTTCTATTTGTAATGAGGAAATATGATCTGTCATAAATGTTTTCACTTACTAGAAGACATTTTAAAGTCTGATACCTAGTAGGTGGTTAGATTTTACTTATTTCACTTTATCTTTCTTGCGGAATTAAACTGAAATTATTGAGGTGTATAAGACATTATTTCAAATAATTTTGGAGTTGTAAAATTTGGACGCACATAGGCATATATTTTAACACTGTGTTAAAGTAAGAAAAAAATTAGTTTATGCTGAGAGACGACTATAAGAGAAGTCCAACTATGCTTGAATAAATTCTTCAACCACGCGTATTGAAGTGAAATATTTTTTATTTAACTGTAAATACGTTCAAAATATTTTTTGAGGTTGCCGTTTTTACAAATTTGTAGTTTAACCAAGTTTAAAGCAGATACTGTGTTTTACATTTTACCGGAGGTTAAATTCATATTTTAAAAAAATAGTACAAAACCACTGCACATATTTAGAAAATCTTTATTTAAAAAAAAATCATATTATCGTTCTTAGTAGTTAATCTTCTTCAAAAGGCGTTATTAAATCTAATGAGTCATTATTTACAGAAATATTTTCCCAAAAATATCTTCGGTTGATCGGCATTACAGTAACTAAAGCCTTATGGATAGCTTTTATTTTTTCTGGAATTCCTCCGCAAGTAAGTGTTAGTGGTTCGGGTAAGTAGTGCTCAGCCGCATATTTTTTTTGCAAAAAGTTAAGTTCGGTCTAGTCTTCGGTAAAGTTTGTTTTGAAAAATAGTGTTTTTGATCCTCTTTTAAAATTCACTTCTACAACCGAATTTATTTGAAAATTTTTTAAAACATCGTTATTTTTTTTTTGTGGCTCTTCGTTTTTTCTCCCATTTATATGATTTTTCGACCTCTAAAACTTCCAAAGCCTTTCTTGAGGATTTGATAACATCTTTAAAATAATTATTAAAATCGTATACGTTCTCAACTTTATGTATTTTCTTTTCAATATTTCCATGGACCCCATCGGCTGACATATGGGTGTGATCTTTAGGTAAATATTTTATAGTTATTTCGTTTACTGATAAATCTGGACAGTTGAGAATCACAGTCAATGCCGAAAAAATCGTCAAATTTTTGTTTTGGGCAGTATAATTGTCTGCCCAAAAAATAAATTTTGTAAAATCACGTTCTCTATTTATAACTGTGAAAATGTAATCAACGATGTTAGATGCCTTTCGACTTTTTCCCTCGTGCCAAACTACGCAGTAACTATTTACCCCAGCTTTCTTATAGATAGGAGCAAATGTTTCGTTAAAACATACTAATCTTCTGGCAAAAAAGTATTCTTTAATCCTGGCATTATGGGAAGCAAAATAACTTTTTGTAAGTCCATTGAGAAAAACTTCACATGTACTGGAGAGGTTTTTGCAAGAACAACATCGGGTTTATAGAATTCGTTAGCCTTTTTTGCTTTATCAATGTGAATTTTATAATTGTCTAGACTTTCCGGAGGTATTTCTTTATTTTCCTTGTCTGCTTTCTTTTCTAAGTTTTTGAAAACTTCACACTCTAGACATTTGTCCGATTTTGGCATTTTTAAAGAAATGTGCATTTCCTTAATGGTAGACCTATAGATTTCTATCGGACAATAGCCAGGATATTTTTCTAGAAAGTTCCCGGAGGAATGAAGTAGACGACGCCATGAGTAAGAGAGGCCTAAACAATAGAGAATGGAACAACAGAGAGAAATGGAAACGGTTGAGCGAGGGAAGGGCAGTGAATACTGTAGATTCCCTATATATATATATATATATATATATATATAATATATATTATATATATATATATATATATATATATATAAGTTCAATGAAGATTAAGAAACAGTATAAAGATAATATTATTGAAGATTAAAAATTATGTTATGGTGATTGGATAATGGAAGAAGTATTAATTGAAAATTAAAATTATTTAATATATTTGGTGATTGGATATTGGTATATTGAAAAGAAGAATAAATATAAATATATAATATATTTGGTGATTGGATATTGGTATATTGAAAAGAAGAATAAATATAATTGCTTTTAAGAAGAAATATATTTTAAATTGGTGGAAGCTGATAATTGGAAAAAGTAATTTCACAGAAACAAGGATAACCGAGGCTGAGAACGACGACATTGAGTGGTGATTAAAATTTTTATTTTGTGAGAACATTTTCATTTAGGCATTCAGTGAAAGAAAGGTACAAAATTTTGTTAATATAATTTAGTTAGTATCATAAGAATTTCAATTTTAAAGATAGTTTGTTTAAAATTTACATTATCTATATAATTTAATTAGTTTCATAAGAATTTTAATTTAAAGATAGTTTATTTTAAATTTTACATTGGTTATGTTAGATATATATGTGTGTTTCATAATAGATATAATAAAGATAATTCAACAAGTGCTTACAAACTAATACTTTGAGAACCGCGATAAAAACCCTATATATATTATTAAAACTCATTGCTCATCATTCACAAATAATACATCATTACAATATATATATATATATATATATATATATATATATATATATATATATATATATATATTAAAAACATTAAAGTAATTGATAAGTATCTGGGTAAATACCTTATGTTCGGTGCGTTATGTCGTCTATAATGACTTACAATTGGATGAAAACTTTCAATGTGTGCTTTAATTATATCTCGGTCTAATATCTTTTTTTGGTACTTGCCTCTATTTTCTTTCACTGCTGTACTCAAAGGAGCACGTTCCATTGCATTGCACATTTCGGTAATAACTGAATCATTTGTATAACCCAAAGTGCGTAATTGTTTTGATTTAAATTCATTATATTTGTTGAAAAAATGTAATTTTTAATTTAGCTAAGAACTATCAAAAGGTTTAAAGTTTTTTTTTAATATATTCTAGTAAAAGTAGATAAAATTATAGCAGTGTATTTATTTTAACTAACTTCTATGTTAGGTTACTATTAATATAGGTGTAATTAACAGCAAAATATACGACAATAAAACTAAAGGTTTTAGTACATAATGTGAAGTAAAAATTGTATGTTACAGAATGTCTTTAATAACAATTGTTTATTCTGCAGCCCTAGCCTTGATCATGCACAAAAAAAGTTACCGTGAACAGCTTGGCTCATTTTCACCGTCATTAACACCGGTATTACTGTCGTACGGTCGTAGCTTCCTTCTGGTTTTCTGGAGTTTCTGAACGTTCTACGACCGCCGCTCTCGAAGAGGATCTCAAGTTTCGAGATTCCATCAGTTCCGTCAGTTCGACACAATTTAAAATAGTTCTAAGACCAATGTCTTTCTAGTTCAAAAAAATCGTGTTCTACTGCCAGGGAGCGTTCATAGTCGACACTCCGGCTCTCGTGCTCTGTAGAGTTAACTTCTAAATTGGATGAAATCTTCTTGGATTCGACGTCTTCGACGATATCAGGTTATTGGTTAAATAATAAATCCCAAAGTAGCGTGGTAGCACACAAAGATGTGCTGCTCTTTTATACAGTGTTTAGTGTTTAAGAATTTGCAGCAATCTTCCGCCGAGAGGCCAATGACAGCGTAGTTAATAACGAGCGCTGTGATTGGTCGGCCAAAGTAACAATCTTTGGTTACCCTTGGCGACATTACTGTTTATCATAGACAATATGAGACGGGTACGATGACTTGGATAACTAAGCGACATCTTTTAATACTCTTTAATACTTTTTAAACAAGATTTTATCTCAACACACAAGTACTCACACAACTTTTTTTTGAGGTTATGCGTTGGTTTCTTGAACTGATAAATACAGTATCGACCATACACATGTAAAACAACTTTTTTGGAGGTTATGCGTTGGTTTCTGGAAATGAAAAACACAGTATCTACCATATACTGTGTTTTTTAAAACATTTTTAATTGAAGATGTTGTAAAAATAAAATGAAAAACACAGTATCTGGCATATACTCTCTTTTATACTTTTATATGAGAGATACTGTAATATCTCTCATATAAAAGTATAAAAGAGTAGTAAATTAACGGTAGATACTGTGTTTTACTATTCGAAAATCTTCAAAACCAATTGATTTACGGGGATTTTAAATATAAAATATAATAAACAACATTAAGTTGTAAACAACATTAAGTTGTAAAAAACTCTTAATTTTGCAGAAATTTATAAATGTTTTTTCCATAATGACATGTAATATAAGTACTTAAGATTATAGCAGTTATTAAAATGTGCTAAATTTCAATAGATCGCCCAAATAGTTTATAAGTTATTCAATTTGTTTATTCCAAAGAGCGATTATTTAAACAAGTGTTCTTGCCCAAACAGTCAAGAGGTATTCTATAAATCGAAATCGATTATAATATAAGGGTTCAATTTTAAAACTGCAAAGTTGTATTAAATTTGTTATTAAAAAACAGTTTGAAAAATGACTGACTTTTTAACTTAAAAATAATTATAATAGCTTTGACATTTTTTAGACTTCGAAAAAACAATGCCTACATATAAACTTGTGACATAAACAATACAAGTTATTATAAAGTTTTATAAGCCCAAAAATCAGCTTTTTTTCAAACTGTTTTTTAATAAAAAATTTAATAAAATGTTGTAGTTTTTTTAATATACCCTAAAACTAAAGCTTCAAAGAATTAATTGCATTTTATAAAATACCTGTAGAGCTGTTTGGACACTTTGAAGTACAGTTGTTGAAATAATCGCTTTTGTGCTATTCTATATCGGAAATCAGAATGGTAAATAAACGAAATATTTGTTTTGTACGTAAACAAATAAAATCTGATTTTAGATTGCTGAAAAAATTTTTAATAATGTCGTTCCTACGGTTCACGCATCGCAGTCAATTCATATATATCCAAATCACTTACTATCCGCACCTATGATGCAGTCTGGGTTTCTTGGAAGCCGGTCAGTGGCGCGCTCCTCTCAAATTAAGATGTACAATGAACATCCACAACAATCTCAAATAATCACATATAATGCTTTAGTCCCAATTGTTTACCAATCCTCAGGAAACCCCTGAGAAGTGCAAATACAAGTTGAAGATGGACAAACTTACTCTAAAATCATAAAAGTTCTAAATAAGAAAAACACGCAATATCATATATAAAACTCAAGAAAAAAAAATATTTGGTGTAGTACTAAAGAACATTCACTCATCAACAAACATTAAAGACAGAAAAAAGCTTAAAAGACTTAGGACACGAACCCACAAACATCTGGAATATAAAACAAAGATCCATTAAAAAACCACTACCTATGTTCTTTATAGATCTAAAATAACAAAATGACACAGCTAGAAAAACGCTCCTTGATAGACCTATTGGTCAGAGAAGAAGAGGAAGACCCAGAACAAGGTTCCTTGATAACATCGAAGAAGACATGAGAAATATGGGAATACGTGCTTGGCGGAGGAAGGCGATGGATAGGGACGACTGGAGAGGACTGGAGAAATTCTTGAGGTAACTAGGACACACGCAGAGTTGTAAAAACAGAATGATGATGATGAAATACTTATTCATAAGGTTTTCGGTATCGAATTTTTTCTTTAATCGAGTTCCGTTCCAAAATACTGCACGTATTTCTTCGTTTTAACAGTATCGTGATTATAATCAGTATTTATGTCAAGATTTTTCCTATCTTGTGAAAAATACAACATTACAAAATTAGTTTTTTGATCGTTTAAGAAAAACTTGTTTTTAAAACTGTTCATCTGCCAAGCTTGTAAATTCAGAGATAATAGAAAATATAATTACTAGTTTTATTGCTTGTAGCAAATAATTGACGCGTTCTTTTTTTTTAATTTATAGATGTAATTTCGACAGGTAGAAAAGGTACACCGGTCCATCTGGCCTTTGTTGATCTAAAGAAAGCATATGACTCAATACCTAGAGTCAAATTATGGGAAGCAATGAATGATCTCGGAATCCGACAAACACTAATAAAAGCAGTTAAAGCACTATACAAAGAAAACAAAGTAGCTATTAAATGTGGAAATAAAGCCTACAATCCATTTAAGACGACAAAAGGACTTCTACAAGGCTGTGCTACGTCCCCTACTCTGTTTAAAATATTCTTGGAAAAGACACTCAAACCATGGAGGAGAAAGTGCGAAGGAATGGGCATACCAGTAAGAGACGAATACCTATACACCTTAAGTTTTGCCGACGATCAAGTAGTCATCGCACAAGATGAAGAAGATCTCAGCTTTATGCTCAGAAAACTAGAAGAAGAATATAAAAACAACGGAATGGAAATAAACTTAGAGAAAACCGAATACCTAACAACAGAAAACAAGGATATGAGAAACCTAGAGATAGACGAGGGAAGACAAATAAATGGAACAGATAAATTCAAGTATTTAGGAACCATAATATCGAACCAGGGAACAACAGAAGAAGATATAAACAACAGACTGAGACAAACAAGAAACTGTTTAACGACAACTAAACTCAGTGTTGTGGGATAAGAACATTACGATAAAGACAAAAAAGAGAATATATAACACCCTGACAAGAAGTATCCTGACATATGGGTCCGAAAACTGGACAATAAACAAGAGAAATAGAGGTAGAATAAGAGCAGTAGAAATGGAGTTCCTGAGGAGAAGCTGTAGACTTACAAAAAGAGACAGAATTGAAAACGCAGAGATTAAGCGGAGAATGGGAGTGCAATCAGACATAATCGACTATATAGAGGAGAAGAGACTATCCTGGTACGGCCACGTCAGAAGAGCGGACAGAGGACGCTGGATAAACAAAATCACAGAATGGAGCCCGATTGGAAGAAGAAAGAGAGGAAGACCCCGAAGGTCATTCAGAGATGAAATCGACGAGGCTATGGAGAAAAGAACCCTGCGAGATGGAGACTGGAATGACAGGGAAAATTGGAGAAAACGGTTGAGTGAAGGAAGACAGTGAAAACTGTGGAAATCCTTAGTAGTAGTAGTAATTTCGACAACTCTTTTTTTAAATAATCGCTAAAAAACACGCTTTTCCATTAATGTGTTCTTGTATTTAATTGGTTTTATTATTTATATGAAATAAACTTGTAACTTTATGAATTATTTTATTTGGATGCTGCAAAAAATAATTCATAAAAGTAGCTGTATTTGAATGGTTAATAAGGAATCCATTATTATTTAAAATGTCAATATTCTTAATCTATATATCTTTTTAACTTAGCTTCGTTTATTAATTTTTTGTGGTTTGTGATTTTTTAACATATTTGAAAGTTAAAAATTCATTAGTTCTTTTTTTGTAACGTAATCCACCCAGGATATTCATACCTTGGTATATCCACATTTCTAAGACCTCGAGACGGTTTCTTGTTTCTACCTTCATGGTCTAAGCTTCTAGTCCATACAATAAGACACAGTACACGTAACATTTTTGTCTTGTTCTAAGGCTGGATCTAGGTTTCATGTTATCCAGCAGCCAAAGTATTTGAATTTTTCATTTGTTCCATTGACTTGTAATAGATAGTTGTTTGTATATTGTTTTAAGCAATACTTTGTTAGATTTAGAGTATCCTGTGGTATTGGATACGTTCTGCTTATAATTTCTATATTCGTAAAAAGTGAAACCACATTGAAGCTGACTAACAAATGCCCGGCTCAAGAGGCACATCTTTTATACGTTCAATGAAGTGGCTTGCATTCTTCACGTAAGCTTCTTCTGCATATGATTGTAGCTGTTCAGCGAGAAATTTTGCCAGTGGTTGTAGAGGAGATCCGATAGAACTAACTTTTGGTCGCAATGGTAATCCTGCCTTATGTATCTTGGGTAGGCCGTAAAGTTTTGGACATCTTGACTACTTCTCTTTAGGTATGAGATGTAACTGATGTTCTTTATTGATGTCTGAGGCTTTAATCTTAACTTTTGTTACTTTTTCTAGATATGTTGTGAGGTCCGACGAGATTCTTTGATATGTCGTATCGTTCAGTTCATTGTCTCGATGATCTTTACTGTTGGTTGGATTTTATCTTTGTTTGTGTTTTGTTGTCCTGTTTAGGATTTTCACCTCTTCAGGACGTGGTTTGTTTTTTTTATTAGGCTGGCTTCTGTAGTTGCATTGGTTCTACTGGTGGTTCGCTTCATTGTGTGTGTCTGGCGGAAGAGGATTCTGGACAATCAGAAGTGAAAGGGTGGTTGAGCTAAAACGGTCCTTTTCAGAATTTTATTAGTGAAAATATAGTTATATAAATATATATATATATATATATATATATATATATATATATATATATATATATATATATATATATATATATATATATATAAATTGACTGAATTTAATATTATATAAATTTATTCAATTAATAAGTGTATAAATTGTGAATCGCATGAGGGCAGCTGTAGCTGTATTCTTTGCAATAGATAGGTATCATTGTGCAATGGGATCGAGAAACCACAGAAAACTGATCCCTCCCTGTCTAGTAAGCTCGAAGTGAGCATTTACTGATTATTACGGCGATAAAAGAGGAGTTGCCTCCAGGGTGTCAATGTATTCATTAGGGAGTTCGTTGCTGGCAAGGGCCAGTAATTTAGTAAGCAGAAAAGGGAGTTTGGATTTAGGTAGTCTTTTGAATAATTGCCGATGGATGAGCAGGTAGTTTTCAAAATATTCTGGGCTCTGAAGTTTTGGCCACGGAGGGTTTTGATTCTGTAACTCCTGCTCAGAGAGGAGAGCCTATCATTGATGGGCTGGATGTTCGACAGTTGATGAATGAGGGCGCAGGAGTAGTCACGTCGTTTGTTGTTTATTCTACGCAGGATTCCCCGTTCCAATCCCAGCAGTATTTTTGTGAGGTGGCAGTTGATCAAAATATAGAGATTAAATCTATACTCAATAAATCACCGCCCTGATAAATGTTTTGTAAGTATGTATGAGTGTACGTGGTTGTGTCCGTCCGAACTTACCATAGAGGGCATTGAGTAGACCGACTTTGCTCCTAACCTTGTTACAGGCTACTTCTAGATCGGTTCTCCAATTTAGTGTTTGAGTAAACACCACAGCGTGGTACTCAATCCGGTCGCGGAATTGGAGTTGGTCGCTTCAGAGTCTAAGGTTGTTTCTTCCGGCTATGTTGTATAAAGTGTATCTGTTGAGATTGTAGTGTCTAAAGAGAATCATCTGAATTTTATTAGGGTTAGGTGTTACTCTCCATCGCCCGCACCACCTGTCGACTAGGTTAAGGTGATTTTGAGCAAACCTAAGTAGTGCCTTTCTGTCTCGTGCTGTTGTTACGAGAGCGGTATCGTGTGCGTAGAGCAAAGTGAGAGTGTGAATGTAAAGTGGGTTTGGAAAGTAGCTGTTGTATATAGTGTATAGTATGGGTGCCAACACTGAACCTTGTGGAACTCCTGCTGTAAGAGTCAAAGAGTCTGAGAAATGACCTCGCATTTTTACCGTGATTTGACGTTGAGTGACACATCAATTGATGTTTAACGAATGGAACGGGCAAGCCGATGTTCAACAGTTTCCTGACCATATCAGCATGCCAGACTTAGTCGAAGGCATTTTGAACATTGAGAAAAATGACTAGAAAGAGTTTGCTGTCGTTTAGACTTTGATTGAGGTGAGTGACGATCTCTGGCAATGCCGTTGTGGTGGGGTGACCTTCTCTAAAGCCAAATTGAAATGTTGGGATAATGTTGAGTTCTGTGGTAAATTCAATGAGTCTCTCATTAAGGATCCTCTCGAAGACCTTAGCCAAGACGTTTAGTAGAGAAATCTGCCTATAAGAGTGCAGATCAGTCCGGGGTTTGTCCTTTGTTAGGAGCATGATTGTATTGGCTTTTTTCCTTGAAGATGGAAAGTAGCAGAGTCTAAGAGTGACATTGATAATGTTCATCAGGTAGAGCGTAAAGCTTGGTGGAAGTTGTTTTACGTAGTTCCTGGCAATTTTGTCAGGTCCTGGTGAATTTGATTTGCCGATTTGGTAAAAATGTTCAAAGGTTTGTTGATCCACAGGTACCATGATAGTATGATTATGTGGCTCCTGTAGATTGAAGGTGGTGGCAAGTCGTCTTATGTCTCTCTCAATCGTTGCACGGAACTCGTGTTCAAATATAGGGTTATGGGGGTAATTAGGGTGTTTTGTAAATGTATTTGGAAGGCGTTGGCCTTCTGTTGATCTGAATTAATAATTTGGTTTTTTACCACAAGGTGAGGAGGGTTGTTGGTTTTATGTTTAGTTAGGATTTTAAGTTTGGACCAGAACGCGCCGCCGTTACGATAATTAAGACTAGAGTTAGCTGCCTGCCATGGATTGGCTTGCAGATTATTAACCTGTAGTTTGATCACCGCAGACAGGTGGTTGTATTCTGTTTTGACTAGGGGGTTGCGGGTACGTTGAAACTGACGGAGGAATCGTCTCTATTGTTTCATTTTATTGATGTATTAAGGTAGAGGTGGTTTGCTAGGGTTTATAACAATGTTAGGGACTGAAATCTCAACCGTTTAAATTTATCAGTTAGTTAATAACCGTGATACCATGATTGATATCATCATGTTAGCTGACAAACAGTCTTTGAAAAGGTTCCAGTCGGCCTGTTTGTAGTCTCTTATTATTTGAGGAGAATGGGGGGGGGGGTAAAGCATTTGGTAGCTGTTCTTTCACCAGTATAGGAAGGTGATCCGACGTAATCGAGTCGCCAATAATGCATTTGTCGCCTAATAAATCGATCAAATCGTAAGTACATACGACGTAATCGACAGACGACATGCCCTTGGGACCCATAAAAGTCGGCTCACGGTTACGTATTCGGTAAAGAGGAAGGTTAAGGAGCATATCTGAAAGGAGAATGCCTGCACGGTTAGTATTCGTGTAGCCAAATTGTGTTCCTGATGTTAAAGTCTCCGAGAATGATGGCCTTATTCAGGCTGGAGACATAGTCAAGCAATGCTTGGGAGAGGGGTGGTTGAAGAGGGTGTTTGCAATAAGAGACTAGTGTGAGTGTGGTGTTGTTAACAAGGTGGATGTATAAGGGGAAAAAGGAATTCCATATTTAATTAGGAAGCTATTACCACGTGCTATCTGGCTGGGGGAGCGGTGTAGGGTGCAGTATCCGAAGTAAATAGGATCGGTTTTGGAGAGGGCGAGGATTTGTATATTGTATTTCTGGAGGATATCCTTGATGAAGGGGCGTTTTCTGGCGACACCCTGGCAGTTGACAGCACCTATCGAACTATCCATTACACTGGGAGAAAGGTTATAGAAGCTCTGTTGTTATGTGCCATAACGGTACTCTTGTGGCTAAACATCAGAGAATGGAGTTGGTTGGAAGCATCAAAAAGTTTCAAAATTGTTACTACAACAGCGGCCAAAGGAGAAAGAAAAACCACAAACAGAAACAAACAAGTTAGTTTATAACTTTCCAAATCTTACTTTGGATGAAGCCACGAATAGTGTTCTTTCAAAAGGTTTGAATTTTGCAATTGCAGCTGCACGAATTCCCGTAGAAAATATCATTACTGAGGTTGAGACTACTATTACTAATCTCCCAGCAGAAACAGCTGAGATCCTACGCCAAGATGTATCAAAAATATTAAGGACAGCCAAACCACGAAAAAGAAATTTAACTCACGAAGAATGACTCTATACATAATTTGAAGAACAATAAAGAAATGATTGTGCTCCAGCTGATAAAGGCAATCCCACAGTCGTAACGAATATTGAAGACTACGAAGCAAAAATAAACGACATCCTAAACGATACGACATATCAAAGAATCTTATCGTACCTCGCAACATATCTAGAAAAAGTGACAAAAGCCAAGATTAAACCTTAGACATCAAGAAATAACATCAGTTACATCTCATACCTAGAGAGAAGTCGTCAAGATGTCCAAAACTTAACGGCCTACCCAAGGTACATAAGGCAGGATTATCATTGCGACCAATAGTTAGTTCTATTTTATCTCCTCTACAACCACTGGCAAAATTTCTAGCTGAACAGCTACAATCATATGCAGAAGAAGCTTACGTGAAGAATGCAAGTCACTTCATTGAACGTATAAAATATGTGACTCTTTAGCCGGGACATTTGTTAGTCAGCTTCAATGTGGTTTGACTTTTTACGAATGTAAAAATTATAAGCAGAAAGTATTCAATGAAACAGGATACTCTAAATCTTACAAACACCGCTTAAATAACACATATTTTATCTATAAGGAATAAAGATATAAACAAGTTAAAGGAGCACCGATGGGTTCACCACTGTCACCGGTAATAGCAAACCTGTTTATGCAAGAAATAGAATTGCGAGCAATAGAAACAGTCGACCACAAACCCAAACTTTGGCTTAGGTAAGTGGATGATAGTTTTATCATCTGGACACATGGAGCAGAAAAACTAAAGGTATTTTTAGAACACATTAATAATATACACCATAAAATCCAGTTTACTATGAAAACTGAACTACATTCAGTCATTAAAACCCTGATGACACGATCCGAAAGACTGACAGATGAAGAACATAAAAATAAAAAAATGCCTTATGTGAAAACAGCGCTAAGAAAAAACGGCTTGCGAAAAAAAAATCGTCCCTTGCCCACCTTGTCTCAAACACCGGACATACAACCTGAACCAAACTACGATGCTAGCTAACATTTAAATTAAAAGAATACTCGAAATCGGAGAATCAATAGAAATAGAAAAAAGCAGCAGTCTAAACCAAAGAGATTATGATCAAAGGCTTCCAACAACATGGAAAACGGTATTAAAGAAAAAGTAAAAAATCAGACCACAGACCGACTAGTAGGACCCCGCCTACCTACACACGGACAGGACCAATCACAAGAAGCCTTGTGACTATAAAAAGTAAACGATTCAACCAGGAGAGACAATTCAGTTCGACTCGAGCAGTCGAACAGTACGGACGTGCTCAAGAGAGAAGCGTGCTTAGGTGGGGGCGACTGACCTATTGTCAACGGAGCTTTTCAGCTCCCGGTGGGTAAGACACCGAGTGTGGCATAGGCACTTGTCCTATATATTAGCGAAAAGCGGATGCGAGGTTGTTACTAGTTAAACCGTCGAGGAGCTGTTTTTATAGGCTCCTCGCGGAGGCTATAATAGCTTCGCGTTTGCGAAGAATTCGGAATCACCTCAGTGTGTCATCAGGGATGACACTGTGAGGCCTTGAAATTTGACAAGGTCGGACAGAAACGGCCCCTGCTCCTGAGGTGTGAGAAACAGGAAGAGGATCCCTCACTGTGAATACAGGGAGTGAACTACCGCGAGGTACCTGGGACGGCATACATTAAGCCGTACTGACAGCGGTGAGTCGTTGAAAAAAAAAACAGAGTCGTCTTAGTAGAATTTTCTTATATCTTATGAACTATTTGTTCACTGCCTTACGGCAATATGAGTGATATTTATATCCCCCCCCCCCCCACAACACAAGAAGAGGAAGAGAATGATTTAGCCGAATCATCAAACCCCTCTGTTGCCAGCTCGATCGAGCTATATAATAAATTTATTAAATCGGCTAATCCCGCGATCGTTGACATAGAAATCGTGACATCTTCTGACGATGACTCCTATCTACCCGAGTCGGAAGAAGAAAAAAGGAGCGAAATCGACACCTATGACGATGTTTATATGATGGACGCCATCGACGAAGAGCCGAGCCCAGCTGCAGAATCACGAGAAGCCCCGCCCCCAACGGTAGGGCAGTGAAGCCGAGCCCGAAATCGGCAAAAAAATGAAGAGGCTAAGGCCCAAAGAAGACTCTCCAGAAGACGAAGAAGTAAAGAAAAAGGCCAGAGAAATGGCGGAAAGGGAAAAGGCAAATGAGCTTTTAAGGTCGGTCAATGTACTGACGGAACAGATCAAATCCCTAAAAGAAGAAAGCCGTATCCGCGAGGAAAAGGCGAATAAACAAATCCAAGACCTTCTCGCTCAGATGACTGAGCTAAGAAACGAAAACAAAGAAAAGGACAAGGAGATACAAAAACTTGTACAACATATAATGGAATTAACAGCAGCTAAGGAGAAAGAAGAGTCAATAATGGAAATCGTCCCGTGGAAAGCCTCCCTCGATAATGACGTTGTAAAGCTAGTGGAACTAGGAATCGGTTCACCTTCCCCCGCAAAGCCATCCGGTAGCAAAGGCAGGCCTAAAGAGCCGGAAAGAATCATAACAACCAAAGAACCTGCAGGTTGGACACAAGTCCAAAACAAAAAAGGAAAAAAGACAGGCACCACTACTGAGAAATCAGACAGTAGTGTGAAAACAAAAATAAGCGTCGCCGAAAAGCAGATAATAAATCAGCGGAAAGAAAACCAATTTAACAAGGCTGCGAAAGAGGCTCATGAAAGAAGCCAGAAAAAGAAAACTGCCCAAAAGAACTTGAGCAAAAATAGCCAAGATGAAAAAGAAAACGACGTACCAAAAGACTCACCGCAAACAAGCGAGGAGCCTATAGTAAAAGAGCCGAAACCACCGGCGATAATCCTAAAAACTGTAGGAGAACACCAAAAAATCCTGCAGAGAGCAGCCAACCAAGGCATAATATCAGTCAATAAGTTTGCACGATCAGGCAGATCGATTGTTATTAACACAAAAACCAGAAAAGATTACCTAGGAATGGTACACATCCTAGAAGAACACACTCAAAAGTAGAATTCATCGCATATCCCATAGATAGCGATAAACTAAAAAGAGTCATTATAAAAGAGCTATCTGCTACTACTAGCACAGTAGCAATTAAAGACGAACTATACAATAAAGGAATAGAAGCAACAAGGGTGATCAATATGATCTCCAATAAAGCTGATAAAAAAGTACTGCCACATTTCATCGTTACCCTCAAAGAGGAAGACGTTGCAAAAATTAAAAAAATATCTGATATATGCTACATGCGCATCTATGTGGAGGATGAATTCAAAATCACAAAAGACACCCTACAGTGTTATAACTGTAAATGCATAGAAAACCACATCAATAACGACTGTGAGAAAAGCCGGGAAACCGACCCCAAATGTGCAAACTGTGGTGAAGCGCACACAGCAAATTATAGAGGATGCTCTAAGGCCTTAAAAAAGAAAACACCTGCCCCAACAAGACCGGTAGGAAGACCCATAAACAGCGCTCCAATCAACAAAGGAATCAGCTACGCACAGGCAGCGAAAAAATCCGCTGAAACCACCACAGAAGCTCCAGCACAACCACAAGAAGTGTCGGTACAGGACGCAGCTACATTCATCGCAAACTTCCATACAGAGTATAATAACAAAATGATGTCCATGATGGAAAAAGCAACAAAAATGATGACTGCATTTGGAGAAGCCGTCCGAAAATGTTAGCAAACCAAAACGAAGATCTACGCATTGGGTCATGGAATTCCGGCGGAATATTCAAAAAGATCAACCTTCTGGAGGAAATAATAAATAGATTAGAGCTCGATATCGTAGCCCTTCAACAAACCAAACTAGTGGAAAGGAAAAAAACAAATTTTCCAGGCTACGATATCTATAGAACCGATCATAGAGCATTATCAGGAGGAACAGCTATATTAGTCAAAAAGGGACATGAACACGAGCACATCCCAACACCAGACGGACTGGTAACAATGGAAGCCACAATTATTCGACTTAAGGCCAACAACGAAACACTAAAAATAGTGTCAGCTTACGTTAGACCACATGACCACATTTGAGCCTAATACTGAACTCAGAAGAGCCAACGCCAACTTTAATTATTGGAGACCTAAATGCTAGATCTCCCAATTGGTTTGACAGGACGACCAACCGAAACGGAAGATATCTCTGCAACCATCTCGAGAACAGACCGAACACATATGTCATCGGACCAACAGAACCGACATGTTTCCACGGAGAACTCCCTACATATCTCGACATTGCAATCCTACACAACGTGGGTCAACAATACGAGATACACTCTCTAAATGAAGGCGATTCGACACATAACCTAATCGTCCTGACCCTGGGCGCAATAGAATTGAACTATTTGCAGCCCCACAACAGAAAGAAGACAAGTTGGCCAAACTTCAGAAGAATTGTGAGCGAGAACATCGGTAACATCCCAACAATTAACAATATTACAGAACTAGAAGACAGTGTAATAAAACTAGAACAAGCAATAAACAATGCTATCGATGCCAGCTCCAAAACCGAAACAATCACAAGACAAAAAGGAAGATTCAGGGATATAAGTATAGAACTTCAAAACCTAATCAAAGAGAAAAACCGGAAAAGAAGAAGAGCCTACCGCACAAGAACGGTAGAAGACAAAAGGATTGCAAATGAGCTAGACAGGGAAGTGAAAAAACAACTTCAAAATCATAGAAATGAAAGCTGGGACTCCTATATCGATGAACTAAATCCTAACAAATCCGTCTTCTGGAAGTTATCTTAAATCCTCCGAAAGGACAAGAAACCCATACCTCCCCTACACGGAGTAAACGGGATTGTCCATACGGAAATCGACAAAGCCGAAGTCATGAAGGACGAACTAGAAAGGGCGTGTAGAAACAACGAACACCCCGACGATGACATAGACTTTGAAGAAGAGGTAGAAAGAACAGCGAGAAGACTTAGAAGGAAAAAGGGCAGAATAGGTATTACACATACATCTCCCGAAGAAATAAAGGAACTTATAAAAATGACAAATGCCAAAAACGCCCCAGGACCCGACAACATCACAAATAGGGCGCTGAAAAATCTACCAACAAAAGCTATTGTTTATATCACTAACATAATAAACAACATGCTAAAACTACGATATTTTCCAGATAGGTGGAAAGAGGCACATGTAATAATGATTGAAAAACCTGATAAAAACGGCACATTTCCGCAAAATTACAGACCTATCAGCTTATTATCATCTATAAGCAAGATAGCGGAAAGAGTCATACTAAAAAGACTCAATGAAGAATCACAAATGCTAGGAACCATACCAGAGGCTCAATTCGGTTCAGAAGCGAACACTCCTGTGAATTACAGGTACTACGGCTTACAGAATTCATCACCAAAGGATTTAATGAAAAAATGTACACAGCTACAGCTTTTCTGGATGTCAGCAAAGCCTTCGACAGAGTCTGGCACCAGGGACTCATCTATAAAATGAATGAATTTGGTTACAGTGAGGCGATGACATGCCTCCTTGCGTCATATCTTGCCAACAGAAGGTTCAGAGTTCGAATAGGGGCAACCCTATCCGAAGTCGGAACCCTGGAGGCGGGTGTGCCTCAGAGAGCGGTGCTGTCGCCGTACCTGTACACCATCTATACGGCCGACACGCCAAAAGAGCCAGGCTCTCTGTTGAGTCTTTACGCTGACGACACAGCAATAGCTGTTAGCTGGAGAAACCCGGATCATGCAGCTAATCATCTGCAAAGAGCACTAAACAGATTCCAAAGATGGTGCATAAAATGGAAAATAGCCCTAAATCCAGACAAAACACAGGCTGTAATGTTTAGTCACAGAAGAGGTGTACCAAATCGCGAAATTACAATCGAAAACACCCCAGTAGACTGGACCAACCAGGCTAAATACCTAGGGGTACATCTAGATAAGAAGCTAACGTTCACTGAGCACACAATTAGCAAATACGCAAAGCCAAAGCGTTGAAAAGTCAGCTCTCAACACTTATTGGAAGGAAAAGTAAACTACGATTTAAAACCAAAATCAGGGTTGCGAATAGTATTATCCTGCCAGTCCTAACATATGCATCCGCTGCGTGGGGACACACCTGTAAAACAAACAGGAAAAAGATACAGACCACTCAAAATCAAATAGTCAGAGATGCCCTTAAGATACCAAGGTACGTACCCTTGAGATATGTATATAGAGACTCAGGACAAACAAGAATCCTACGCACGCTAGACGAGAGAGCATATGAAATTTTCAACGGACTAAGAAACCACCCAAGCAGAATGTTAAGAGAGCTGCGACTAGAGTGAGACTAACTACAATGAAAACACTAGGACGGTACACAAAAGACCAAAACAACAGATAGCTCGATATAGGAGGAACCCGAACGAATAAATAAAGAATAAGATGGTTGCAAGAAGAACGAACAAAGAAATGCAGTCAATCAGAAAACACACCAAAAAAACTCGGGCGAGAGGGTACGCTTTTCTTTTTTAGGTTTTTAGGTAATTATAAGTCCAATATACACCGGGGTGTGTGAGAGCATTATACACTTGGGAATGCACACCCCAATACACGCACACAAATAGGATTAAGGAAAAAGGGAAAGAATTGTTGCCCAGGCATTTTATAGTCCCGAAGCCACAAGGAAGTCCACAAAAAAAAATGTGTTTTCTGATTAAATAACGTAAATTCATATCGATATATTCATACTTTTCATTAAACCGTTTAACGTAAATTTACCTTATATAGCAAATATAGAAGGGGCCCGTCAGGCCTTCTATATACCGCTCCGCGGACTAGGCCCTTAAGGCAGATCGAATGAAAGATCTACTCGCGAAATCCGAGCACTGAGGTCATGTGCGGCATACATGAGCTTGGTGGCCGGACCCCTCTCGGGTGCTCAGCCGGCGAGGAGAACAAAATTTATTTTGCCAAATCGGCGGCTGAGTGACCGAGCACACACTCTTTTCCGGACATAGAGTCATCAGCTCAGGCTGATGTCTCTAGTCCCGACGTAAAGTAGAGTAAAATCAATAGAGTCAGTAAAGTAAATAGGGAGAAAAGCCTAGATGTGGCTACCCCTACAGTTAGGTGGCATAACCACATTCACTAAAAACCGAGGATGTCCTATTACCCAGGGCATCTTAAGTAAATTTCAGATCATAAGCCTCCTCACGTAAGTCACACGATGAGGAGGGGTGGTGGAAAAGCCTGGGGGTCAGATAGGTACCACTTCGACTAGCGAAGTGTGACCGGTTTGATCTTCGGACATGTGGATCCCATTCTTACATTGGTATACACATGTTCCTAGGGCAGGGTTGATCACTGCGTGTGTGTGTGTGTGTGTGAGGAGAGACAGTTAACTTCAAGCATCAGAGAGAAGCGTTACTATCAAAATAATGGTTTTTATCAAAACCAAAATTATTTAAAAAGTGTTATTTAAAATTAATTTCGTGCGCGTAACAAATAAATCAACATCGCCGTTCGCTTCAAGCGTTGTGTCTGAGAGAACGGTTTATTTTATACAAGAAGTGCTTAAAACCACTTTTAATTAAAATTATCTCAGCTACATTTTTTATTTGAAACCTTTTTTTTCTATGGCGTACAGATTCTCGATAAATCGATTTTCCCCCTGCGATGGGGGTCTTTAGGGAGAAGAGTGGAAAGTATATGTGGTAAACTTATTTAAATATTTTTCGTATCCCAAAATTGACATTTTTAGCAAAATACAGCAAATTTTAAATGTCAAATCTCTGACGACTGGACTATTATGATACTTTCCATATTATATTGCTTCTTTGATTTACTGACAATTTGTCTAGATATCTATTTCCAACCACAGACCACTAATAACTAGACATTTCACGCAGGTAGCTCAAGGTCAAACTAAACTAAATGTCATTTGTAGTACCGATACAAATCTTAAGATGTCGCTATACTCTGTCTATAGTCTATACTCTGCAGTTTAGGTTTAGAACCAAACTAAAAATTATAACTGTCAATCGCAAATTGTCAGTAGCTGATTAGCGTCAATATAATCAGATTTCGGATGGTTATAATTCGTCTAAATTGTTTGATTTAATGGTTATTATTGCAAAAAAATCAAACTAAACTTGGTTTAATATCTCTGGGTTATTGTTAGCATCAACCTCAAATTAGTTTGTGTTTTAAATGTTCCTGGACTTCAAATAGTATTTTGCAGATCAATAATAATTAGTTAAATATAGTTTTTCACAATAAATGTTGTATCCTACAATGTATCAATGCGTCAACAATTAGACATGCCTTTCCAAATTCTGCTAAAGAGATTATACGATTTAGGAAATGGCTTAGTGTTTTAAATAATCCTAATTTTGATATGATGAATTCCACAATTCCACTACAGTTTTTAAAACAAAACGAATATGCCACAGCCACTTTGAAGATAAGTTTGCTTTTACAAGGAGTCATAGCTTGTACCAAAATGCAATTCCCGAGAACAAATAGCTGATTGATTTTAGATTCCTGCTCTAATCTACATCCCAGAAGTATTTCAATGTTGTACGCGGAAGCAAATGTAACAGAAAGTAAGTAACCCTGTAATTAATAAAAAGTATGTAAAAAGTAATTAATAAAAATTATTTTATTTGAAGTGAATCATGGTATAAATTATTATATTAACTTTTTATTTTAGTTAAAAGTTCTTCAACAAGTAGAGATGCACAATCTACAATCTATGTACAAGTAACTAAAGTATTTGTATAAATATATATTTCAGTATCACATGCAGCAACTAAAACTATGCAATTTGCAATTTATTTAAATTTTTCAATTTGTGTATTTTATTATCTTTTATTTTGTGATATTTACGATTTAAATTTTGTTGTTATTTTTCTGACTTTTTGTAAGCTTTGTCCATAAAATTGTACAATTCTCAGTAGTAATAAAGCATATTTCTATTGTATTCTAAATTTATGTATGTACAAAGTTGTTTTATATGTATTAAATAAATAAATAAATTATTTTTTGCCTTATTTTTTCGTAAATGGTATCGTGTATATTTTAATTTAAAAATAATTTGCACATTTTAAAATTTTAAATGCAATTTTTTTTAAATACCAAATTATATTTAAATTATTTAAGCTTTATATAAATTTTCCCACCAAAATTAAATTTTGAAATTCCCGCGTAATTTCCTGCTTGAATTAGTTCCGATACAAATCTCTTGGAGCGCTGAATTTCATATCTAACTAAAGTATTGTCGTGAAGCATCTAGAGGTAGGTGATCTGTGTTTCCAACTATAATTCCGTAGATGTCTATTTTTGTAAACATATATAAAATCATAAGTATGTTTCCAAGATATTTATGGTTGTCAAGAACTATAATAATAAATAAATAATATTGTTATCATTTAACAAATAATATACAAACTTATTGTTCTAAACGACTCACGCTAAGTAATTATTATAAAGATGTTTCAAACATTTTTTCTCTTATAATATTCCTAAAAAAAGTTTTTTTTTATTAATAATAATTAATAAAATAATAATTTGTAAATGTTCTGTTGCTAATTGTTATTAAATTTGTTAGTAAACCTTAATAAGTAGTTAAAAACTTTCATTGAACGAATGTACACTATCCCATGAAACTATCGACATAGGAAAAATCTGTGTGCAGTTTTTTATTTATATTTAAATGTCTCGCAAAATGGTAACTTTATCGTTATAAAGTAATAACAGAATTTATGTAGAAAGCATCAAGAAAGTGAAAAATTGTAAATGGTAATTTCACCAGTGGCGTAGAATATAGAAGTTGATAACACTTCTCGTATCCTCGTCATAAGCTTTGGTAATATCGAAAAAGTTTTTCACTATAATTTTTTGAGTTAAACTACAAGAACTTGCTGCAAAGTATCATTACTCTAGTAAATGAACGGCGAAATTGTATAATTTTCAGTGTTACCACCGAATTACATGAAAATTTTAATTCAGGTGTTACTTACCCTCTACTTCAATATTTGATTTGTGCCGTTGGTTGCTTATTATTTTTTAGGGGCAAAAACTACCACTATTGGAAAAACATCGAATAATTGTAATCGATATAATTTTTTGAGTTAAACTACAAGAACTTGCTGCAAAGTATCATTACTCTAGTAAATGAACGGCGAAATTGTATAATTTTCAGTGTTACCACCGAATTACATGAAAATTTTAATTCAGGTGTTACTTACCCTCTACTTCAATATTTGATTTGTGCCGTTGGTTGCTTATTATTTTTTAGGGGCAAAAACTACCACTATTGGAAAAACATCGAATAATTGTAAATTAAAGCAGGTAATTGATTCAAATAATCTTTTATAAAGTGAATTAAACAACATAATTTAAGGTCAACATAATTACAGTTTAACCCCTAAATCTCACCTCCTAAAATGGTTATAATTAAAACATTGTCAGTTAATACCTTATCTCCACTGATTTGGATAGAAATTTGATTTAGTGTATACTTAGCCTTCACTGGACCTGTACCGTTGGATGCTTTTTATCTTTTAGGGGTGAAAACTACCCCTATAGGAGGAATGGGGGCCATATGATTGTAAATTTAAGCAAGTTGGAATAATTTTGTTATAGAGTGACATTAAATTTAGATTTCTGTACTGTTCTAATTTTTTACCACATAATTTCTACCCTTATAAAAACACACTTTACGAAGATATTCGCATAATTGCAGTACTTGTTTTCATTGAAACTATAAATACAATATATTATTTTATGTCATACTAGTTTATTATTGTGTTTTTATTGCTTAGTTACCAACTACGTAATAGTGCACCTTAAGCCCACGCGGGCATAAAATGTACTTTATGGCCCGCACGGGCGTAAAGATACAAACAAAAAAACTTATTAGAAACATCTTTATTTAACAACATTTCAAAATATTATTTAGAATTCACATAACACCTGCAATTCTGAAAAGATCCGGTGATATTTAGAATACATTAGAATCTTTTGACACGTTTGACAGCATTTCCGTAGCGTAGCAACATAATACGGACGATAGAATGTCTACTATATATACATTATACATATTACTATATATATACATATACATATTATACATATTACTTATAGTAAATACACTCGCGATCATACAATCCGGGTCACCTTGAAAATTTTAACGAGCTTTATCGTAAATAATAATAACACAAATACAAACTAATGCATGTTTCTGGAAATTGTTGTTGACTTAGCGGTTTCCTTTGCAACAAAGAATTTCAATAGTGTTGATTATGCGGGAAAGCGCACACTTCCCAAAATGAACGGTACCTATAACTGCCGCTTGTTTTAAATGTCTCATTTGTGGTTCGACTTTCTGTTCAAACGCAACGAATAAAAGTTTATTATTGCCACCATTAGTGTTTATTAGTGCCATTAATATTGTTTATTTTTTGTCAAAAATACCCTTGACTGTTGTTGAAACGGCACAAATTGTTGCGTTTGTAAAAGACGGTCACACTCAACGGCAAGTCGCAAGAACTGTTGGCGTAAGCCTTTCTACAGTTCAACGAGTGCTTCAACGTTTCCAGGAGACCGGTTTTCTATCCAGACGACCTGGCTCTGGGCGAAGAAGAATGACCACAGTACGAGATGACCGTTTTCTTGTGTTTCAGGCTTTACGAAACCGGACCTCAACTGCGATTATGCATCGAAATCGTCTACAGGAAGTACGAAATCGCAATGTTAGCGTTGCAACAGTCAGGAGAAGATTTCGTTCTTTTGGACTATCTTCTCGGGTAATAGCTACAGAACCGCCACTTCGCCAGGCGCATCGAGTTGCACGACTAGCTTTTGCTCGACAATACGCGCATTGGAGCAAAGAGTTATTCTCAGATGAATCCCGTTTCTGCCTAACTGGATCCGATGAACCTGTAAAAGTTTTTAGGAGAACCGGTGAATGATTTTCACAAGCTTGCATTGTTCCAAAAATGCCATTTGGTGGAAGCTCGGTCATGGCTTGGGGAGGTGTATCTTCCGACTTCAGCACAGAATTACCCTTCAACGAAAATGGGTCCGTAACTTCACGAAGGGACATTACGGAGATATTGGAAGAACATTTTATGCATACCATGGCAAGGTTTTTAGAAAACGTCGTTTTTATGCAGAACAACGCGCGAACGCACGTTGTCATGATCAGTATGCAATATTTGGACAAGGTTATAATTACGAGGTTACCCTGGCCAGCTAGGTCTCCGGACCTGAATCCCATCGAACATATCTCTGATGATTTGAAAAAACGTATTCAATCCCTAACATCTCCTAACAACGCACAGGAGCTTAAGCATCTGTTAGTGAGAGAGTGGAATAACATACCACAACATGTAATCAGGAGCAAAATTGAGAGTATGCCCCGTCGTCTGCAAGAGGTCATTAGGCAAGTGGAGACAATACACGATATTAGTCATTGAAATTTCACTGACATTTTACCACGTTCTGTATTTTCCATTTTTTTTTTTTTATGCCTGTTTTATCAACAATTTGGTTTGTTTTCTGCTTTTTCAATAAAAACAATAAAAAACCGTTTTTTTTTCTTTCAAATCCAACATTAATAACAAATAAAAAATGCGTTAGCCTAAAAAAAAGGTTACTACTGCACGAGAGGCAAAAATATTCCAGAAACTTGAAATTTTCAAGGTGACCTGGATTTTATGATCGCGAGTGTATATTGTCAAAATGTAATCGAATTTTCGTATTTTTTAGAACATATTTATTTGTAGATGAAATAACGAGCTAGTATGACATAAAAGTTTGTATGCACCGCGGGCATTAATAGATGTATATGCCCTCGGGCGACTTACAAACCGCCAGAGGCCCTAGGGTTTGTAACATCGTCGCCCTCTGGGCATAAACATCTATTTAATATCCTTGGTACATAAATAACTATAATTAAAATGTTATGAATTTATTTTATCTCAACTTAAAAAACAACCCTTATTAGTTTGTAAGGATGTGTGAAAGTATGTATGTGTCTTAATAGCACATTATAGGTATCTTACAATGTTCCGGTATACGCGTTCTGATATCTCATAAAATATGTGATTGGTTTTTTACTCACAACTCGTCTACCTTTTAGGCTATGAAGTGCTTAAAAACTATTTTGAAGGTTTTTTAAGAGCGGTAATATCATTTAAATATTTTTTTTTAAACCCTTATTTTTAAAAGAGTTGTAGTTGAAAGGGCTTAAACGAGTCACTAATCATGAGTGTATGAAAAATTTGAACAGCAATATCTTAACCAATTTTTTGTCTTATAGAAAATAAAAACCAAAATGTTCAGAAAAGCAAAACCTATATTTTTTACTCTTTAAGATTTTTCGTATTTCTAATTCTTTTTAACAGATTAAGTTCGCCACCACCTCTCCGGCGTTCACCCGACTTCCGCAAAAACGCCGCGACCTCTCGAGAGGCGTTTGTGTATGCACCTATAATCCATTCACAAATTGTTGAGAGCACGAAATGTACCTCAAAGTCATAAAACGGTCGTAAAATTTGTATCATCATAGGCGTTCCTGAGGTGTTCATTCATTAAAATTAATCCGTTTTACATTTATTTTCCTTTCTAAAATGTTTATCAATATTAATAATGTTTTAATACTAATATATTTAGCAAAAAATTAATTAAAACTTTCACGGCTAATGTTGGTTATCATATTATATTAATACAAATAAGAATTTAACCATTAACAATTTTGTAAATAAGAATACCTTATCTCTTTGGATATTTCAATACTAATCTTCGCGTTTAATCACTTTACTAGAAAACCTGGAATTCATATCCGAAGGTACTATTCGTTGCAAGATAATTAGAATGGAATTCCCCAGATTTTTATTAATATAATGGGTATAAAGATGCCGGCTTTGGCCACGTGCCTCGTCTGTTCAGTTTATATTCGAAACTTGACTTGAAAGGGTGAAGTTATTACGAACGAAAACAATTTTTTTTTTAGTACGTTTTTGATCGCATGTAATTTACGGTTTGTCGGTGTTTCCGCATCTACGGCAATAATTAGCGTCTCGAATATTTCTTTTGCGAAATATATGCAGTGCGTGAGTGATTTTTTATTCCATATACCTACGAACATATACGTAACTTTTGCTCGTGCTCGTTTTGTTGGATTGTTTGTGATGGCTTCATCATCAACATCATCAAGTTTTACACCGGTACTGTTGCGTACAGTCAGTAAATCTGTCTGTTCACCAAGAGAGAAAACTATTGTCCTAAATGTTCACGATGCTCTGGTTTCTCAGAATCCCACAAACACTGTTTGCAACATAGTCGAAACTTGTGCCAACATGACTGGCGTAGGGGAGTCAACTATATGTAGGTTCCTATCAGAAAGAAAAAAACACGGTATAGCTAACCCAAACACAAACACAAACGAACGCTTAAAGGAAGGGAAAAAGCTTATTGAAATTGATGCATTTGCCAAAAATGGTATTCGAAGGAAAATTCATGGATTTTTTTTTCAAAAAAGAAATACCAAACCTAAACAAAATTTTACAAGTAGTTAGAGACGACCCGGATTTGCTTCATATCGGACGAACTAAATTGTGGCAAGTTTTAAAAGAATTAAATTTCCGGTGGGAGAAATCAGACCAAAAATCACTTTTGGTTGACCGGGAGGAGATAATATGTTGGAGAAGAAATTATCTAAGATCCATACGAAAATTCCGGGCTGACGGAAGGCCAATCTTCTACCAGGATGAAACGTGGGTAAACTCAGGTCATACTCTAAAAAAAATTTGGTCAGATAAAAATATATTAAGCTCCAGGCAAGCCTTTATGGAAAGTTGGTCTACTGGTATCTCCCCACCTTCTGATAAAGGCAGTAGAATAATAATTTCTCACATTGGCAGTGAAAAAGGATTTGTTAAGCATGGTTTGTTGGAATTTCAGTCCAAAAGCACAAAAGACTATCACGAGATGACAGCTGATGTTTTCGAAGAGTATTTTGAGCAGATGATTGAACACATACCACCAAATTCAATTATAGTATTAGATAATGCACCTTATCATTCACGTCTAGTAGAAAGACTTCCAACGACTGCGTGGAATAAACAGGATACTCTTGACTGACTGCGGAATAAGTATCTGCCTTACGAAGATGGAATGGTAAAAGAAGAACTTTTAAAAATTGCCCGGCAACACAAATCTAAGTTCAAGAAATACGTAGTTGACAAAATGGCGGAAAGGCGAAACAGTCTTCACCCTACCACTGCGAAATAAATCCAATTGAACTCATTTGGGCACAAATGAAAAGTTATGTGGCTAGAAAAAATACGTCATATAAAATACAAGCAGTACGTGAATTGTTATACGAGCCTTTACAACATACTACAGAACAAAACTGGAAAGATGTAGTAAGACAGAAGAAGAACAAAAAATGTGGGATCTTGATAACATAATTGATGCGACCGTAGAGACACAACCGCTAATTATTAACCCTCAAGACGACTTGGATTCCGAAGTTGATCCTATTTATTTTAAATTTGAATAGTTTTCTAATCGTAATTATATAAGGTAAGTAATAGTAGTTGTAATCGTAAGGTATTAAAGCAAAAAAAAAGCGCAAAATGTCGCCTGTCAAAATGTTCAATGTGTTTTAAATGTATCCATTTTTTTTAAATCCTGAGAAAACTAAAAGGCATTTTTGAAAAATTTAAAGGCAGAATGAAATATTTATTAGAATAAATAAAGTTTCTTTTTCATGCAATATTTTCACCCCTGTTACATACATTTTCTCTTTTATTTTCACCCCTGTTACATAACATATTAAAATAAACATTGTAGAAGTTTTCAGGGACTTTCTGCCCTCAGTAATAATGTAATCTTTCATTCTGCGTTTAAATTTTTCAAAAATATTTATTAGTTTTCTCCGGATTCGAAAATAATGGATACATTTAAAACACATTGAAAATTTTGCAAGGCGACATTTGGCGCCTTTCTCCTTAATTAAATAAATGTATCTTTTACAAATGGCAAGAAACTTTTTATTTTTGAATAAAATAAAGAAGTTTTATTAAAACAAAAATACAATTTACATAAGTACAATTTAAAAAATATATTTATTTAGTTCAAATAAATGTTTCAATCATATAATCTACACGACACTGGTCGGTCATCTGTAACCATTCAAAATACCTTCGTAATCGGATTGTAAGGTTGACTGCTGTATTGTATTCCTTCAGACACAAGGTGGGTTAGTAAATATCTTACCGTCAGTTTCAGGTTGGTTTTTACTATTATATCGTATTACATATCCTCTCTGTATTTCAGTTCTCTAATTAGGGTTAAACTTGTAGTGAGCTATCGACAAATTGTGAACCGATTATAATATAATCGTCTATTAATTTGTGCGGCTAGTTTGGATCGGTTAGTGATTTGAGGACATTTGATAGTAGTTTGTCTGCCAAGTGTTGGGTTTAGTTTTGGATTGTTCACAGTTTGTACTTATTTAAGCTGCTTTTTGTTCGATTGGTAAGTATGGATGTATTTATGATTATTTATTAATTAATTATTATACTAATTAATTATTTGATACACTTATGTATGTATAAATAAAAGATATAATGATATTATTAACAATAATAATTTCATAGTTTACAAAACAAATAAAAAAAATGACGTTGACCGCCCGACAGGCGTTGATCAGCACACAGAGTGCGAGTAATATTTTTTTGCTTACAGAAATTATGGAAAATAAACCAGGACCTTTAAAATTGGTGAAATATGATTCTAAAAACACCGTTAACAGAAGCTGAATTATTAGCTACTTTGGAAGAATCGGACAAGATAAACCCCTTTGAAAATTGTAGCGATGATCCAGATTATTTGAGCGATAATGAGTTCAAAGAAGACTTAATTTTACAACCTTCACAAAGTCCCGGTTGTTCATCTACCCCTACAGTTTCCTATGGTTGTTCATCTACCCCTACAGTTTCCTCAGACATGAAGAATACTGCACAAAATGATTGGAGTTTTACTGAAATTCCAAAACAAAGTTTGCCGTTTACTAAGACAGCAGGTTTTCTGTTTGATGTAAATTCCACAATCCCTTTTGATTACTTCCAACTTCTAGTGAGAGATGATTTTTTTAATATGTTGTGTGAGAAGGCTAACAAACATGCCATCGATTTAATTGCCCAAAGCTTAGGAAGTAAACCAAGAATAACGTCATGGCATGATGTCAACGTAACGGAAATGAAAAGATTTCTAGTTATATGCTTTTTCATATGGGTACTAACAAATTAAACCGAATAAACGACTATTGGAAAAAAATTATCTGTTCAACCTACAGTGTTTTTCGTCCTTTATGAGCCGCAATAGATTCTTATTGATTTTGAGATGCTTGCAGTTTGAGAATACAACACTAGAGCCGAGAATTTAATTGGAAAACATTATGCCATTAATAAATTATTATAATAATAGAATGATACAAATATATTGTCCCAAAAGGGAACCCTGTATCGACGAATCGATGGTCTTGTGGAGAGGCAATAATAAAATTTCGGCAATACATTAAAGGAAAGAGGTACAAATTCGGCAATAAACTTTATATGTTTGTGAAGCAAGTGGTACCGCCCTTAAAATACTGGTTTATTCTGGCTCAGCAGATCCTATAGTATCCGGGGAAAAACATACAGAAAAAGTTGTTTTAAATCTTTTGGCAGAGAAATTGGACAATGGCCATCTTCTGTTTATGGATAATTTTTAAAACAGTCTAAAGCTTGCTGAGCAGTTGTTACTAAGAAAAACTTATGTGATAGGAACCTTACGTTCAAACAAGGAAGGAAATCCCGAAGCAGTCATAAAGACAAAACTAAAAAAAGGCGAATTGGTGGTTCAATACAATTCACAAGGAATTTGCATAATTAAATAGAGAGATCGTCGTTAAATAATGGATATTTCGAGTGAATTTAATGCACGTATGAAAACCTTGATGAATCAGCGTGGTAAAGAAAAAAAAAGCCTGTACTGAAAGATAAAGATACTTCCCGATTCTGCGGGATCAACTCGGCAATGGTAAAATTTAAACAGGTAAAAATAATGAATACCGAAAGAAACTCAGGTTAATGGGAATAAGTCACAATTGTAGGTTAAAGTAAGTTTATTGACGTTTCAATTTTGACTTCAGAAATCGTTCTCAAAATACAAAATATATTGGTTTGTATTTTGCAAACGATATCCGAAGTGGAAATTGAAACGTCAATAAACTTACTTTCCCCTTTAATTATGGCGTATTTTCATTAAAATAGTAATTACTTTAAAATAGTTTTAGAACAATATGAAAGAAACTCGGCTATGCCCAATCTTTTAATATTTGTACCCAAAAATATAACTCCCAAAAGCATCTATGTCCGTTTTTTGGTTAATTGTTTTATGGCCTGTTGCTGCCATGATGCCTTTCTATTTGCTCTAGGGATGATAAACATTCTATAATAAAACTATACACTATAAGAAAAAATTCAAGACAATACCTTTCTCTTAAATAATGTCATTGTTATTCATCATAGAATAACACGTTTCTTCGAATCCACAAATTTTTAGCATCCAACTCTAAGCAATAATTGCAACGACCTCTTTATCTTTATGTGCCTTTATATTGTTTATATGTGCATCACAATAAAAATTTTATGTCTACTCTGAGTAATACTTATGCGTTTATTGATATTTAAAATCATTATTTAAATAAGGCTAAAGGGCAGGTCGTTTCTTTGGAAAAACACTTTCGAATGTGTTGACTTCTTCGCAATAAATGGTTATTATGTCGTATAATGAATCGATAAGTAACATATATCTTTCTAACAGATAAAAGAAAGTAAATAGTAAATAAAATACGAATTCACTATAAAACAGATATTCAATTGTTTTTTAATTGAAATTATTTACCATTATTTATTTTATATTGGTATAATTTATAAATTCTAAGAGGATAGTTTCTCATAGGGAAATAATCATCACCCTTCTCGCCTCTGACCCATCTAAGACTATCAAAATCTAAAATAGTTTTTATAAACTGAATTTAATTTTTGGCAATCTTATGATGTATATATTTTAGTATTTCATATTTAAATACTCCAGTCGTCACAGACGAAAATAACACTGAACCTCTAAAAACCATACGAACAAGCTAAATTTTGCCGAGAATAATAATTTTGGGGCTTCAAAAAACATGCAAAAAAGTTTACCACTTTCACCCCCGCACTTCCCGCTAAAACCTTCGATTTACCAAAAAAAAACGAATTACCAAGAATCTTTACACCGTAGAAAAAAATTATTTAAATAAAAAATGTAAGATAATTTTAAACAAAAATGTATATAAGCATTTTTTGTGTAGAATAAACGGTTCTCTTAGAAACAACGCTTGAAGCGACCGTCGATTTTGCTTGTCAGTACGCCCGCGAAATCAATGTACAATAAAAAATTTTATCAGCTCGACGGTAAAAATTCGATATCGTTTGATCCAAATGTCCTAGATGGGTTTTAAAGGTAAAATCTTTCTGTATGCAGTTTTTGTATTTTGACGTAAATAAACTCAAATTTTATACAGGTGTTAAATAAATAAACGTGGGGCAATTTTTGCCATTTTTTATTATGGTCACGAGATCAATACAATATATCCCTTTTATTGACTGGCCACTATAAAGTTTCGATTACTAGAGCCTAACATTTAAATCCAATAGCATGAAATTTTAGTTTTGAGTTTTGGCAACAAATGTAAGGCATTTGAAATATGCTTAAAAAACGCGGGATTGAAACTTTCGCACAACAAACGATCAAAAGCATTTAAAACTTTTTTTAATTACACTAGTATGTTTTTCAAAAGAACAAAATTTCAGCAATAAATTACACTCAAAACAGTCTTCTTAATTGTATTTCTCGTGGCGTGTAATCGTTTGTAATGTAAAACATTAAACTCTGCGTTTTTTATTCATAGTTCAAATGCCTCACATTTGTTACCACAACTTAAAATTAAAGTTGCATGTCATAGGTTTTAAAGATTGATCTTTAAAAATAGAAATTTTACTTCAACTACACTAAAAGTGATTAATTTTATTAATCTTACGAGAATCGTAAAGAATGGCAAAAAAACCGCACCACCTTAATTTATTTAACACCATTATAAAAACTGAGTGAACTCTTGGTAAAATACAAAAACTGCGTACAAAAGATACACTATTTGCCTTTAAAACGCATATTGGTTTTTGTCGATAAGATACTTGGATCAGATGATATCGATATTTTTACCGTCCCACTGATACAAATTTTATTTAACATTGATTTCGCGCGCGTAACTGACATGCAAAATCGACGGTTGCTTCAAGCGTTCTTTCTAAGAGAACGGTTCATGCTACAAAAAAACTTGATATTCAGTGAATAGTTATATTCCAGTTCCTACATGATTAAAATACAACCAGTGGCACATCAAAAGATATATCAAAGAGGTAAGATAAAGTAAAACTAAGAAATTACAAAAAAAAAGTAATTCACGTACAGAGAAGACTCCATAACTTTTTGAAATTGCTAAAATGTTTAGAAGATTTTATTTTTCTCGGGAATGAAAGACGCTACACAAAGAGCCGAGATAACTGATATTCCAGAAGAAAGATTCAGTGTTATACACTAGTCTTAGGTTTCTACCGAAACATTTAGGCGTCGAATATCACTGTGGAACGAGCGCCGGCGACTGGCTTATCACTGAAGGTTTTTTCTAGAATACCATTGACCAGTTGTGTGTGAATATCTATGGGGGCAAATTTTGAATTGGGTAAGGAAGACAAATTGAACCCTGTGTTATTTAATATTATTGATGACTAAATAATAAGAAAATTGCGTTTAAAATGAGGAACTACAAAAGCTGAGATAACCCTCTTTGCCTTAAACGTCCAAACACAGAGATGTCTAGATGTTAACCAAGAGGTACACGCCTGCTTTATAGACTTTGAAAAGGCCTTTGATAAAGTATGCCACAATATACTCAAAGAAATCCTGGAGGGTAAGAACATCGACACCAGAGACATACAAATAATATTAAATCTGTACTGGAATTAGCGAGCTAATATAAAAATAGAAGACCAAACATCGGACGAAATAGAAATACGTAGAGAGGAGTACGTCAGGGTTGTATATTGTCACCTCTCTTGTTTAATATCTACAGCGAACAAATATGCCAAAAAGCTCTCTCACATTAACTCAAACGCAGGGATAATAGTCAATGGAGAAGTTATCAATAACATTCGATATGCTGAAGATACTGTGATAATGGCAATAACAGCGAAAGATCTACAACATCTAGTTGAAAGTATGAATGAGATATGTAATAACTACGGCATGACACTAGTATCGCAATAAACGGTACCCAACTCGAAAAAGTAAACGAATACAAATACTTGGGAACCCTCATCAATGAAACAGGTGACCAAAATCACGAGATAAACAGACGTATTGAAATTGCCAGGTCTACCTTTATAAAAATGAAAAAATTATTTTGTAATCGTGATATTAGTATTCAGCTACGAACTAGAATGTTAAAATGCTATGTATTTAGTACTTTGCTTTACAGTGTTAAGGCATGGACTCTTAAACAGAAGAATGTTAAAAATCTTGAAAGATTTGAGATGCGGTGCTACCGGCGTTTACTAAAAATAAGTTGGTTGGATAAAATTACAAATGAAGAGGTAATACGAAGAATAACTAACGATTCAGAAGTTATACTGAATATAAAAAAGAGAAAACTTGAATACTTTGGCCACCGATGAGAGGACAAAAGTACACATTCCTACAAAATATAACGCAAGGAAAAATCCAAGGACGCAGATGAATGTCCTGGATGAGAAATTTAAGAGAGTGGTTTGGCTGTACCACTAACGAATTATTCAAAACAGCAGTAAATAAAATTAGAATCACCCTAATGATATCCAATCTCCGATAGGAGAGGCACTCAAAGAACAAGAAGGTCTCAAATCATTATTTTTGTATTACCTACAGAAGTTTATTAATACCGTACAAAAATGTTTGCTCAAAAAAAACTTACCCCCTTGAGTGGTAAGTTTTTCTTACCCGTGACTCACATTTTTCTTGGCCATGGTATAAGAAATGAACACGGATATGGCTTATTGCAACTCATTCTTCAGGGCAAGGTATTTGGAAAGAGAGGAAAGAAAGGACCAGGGAGAAGAAGAATATTTTTGCTCAAAACCTAAGAAAGTGGTTTAATACGTCTATAACCAGACTATTCCGAATAGCTGCAAGTAAAAGATAGCTATGGGGATCGCCAACATCTGGAACGGATAGGCATAGTAAGAAGAAAAAGAATTGACTCACATGTACCGATAAGAATTGCCGGCATAGTTTTCTGATTTCCGGGTATATAGATTACTTTTTTTGCAACGCCGTTCATTTTGGCTGGGACAGGGGTGAGAAATTTAAGACGAAACCCCTTATTTGAGCATAGTTTCTAAAGTTGTTATTACATATTGTCTTCTTTACGTACTATCTCCGCGACGGAGGTTGGCAATCAGTATGGCTATTCTGATCTTAGATGCTGCCGCTCTGAATAGTTCGATTGATGCGCATCCGTACCATTCCATCAAGTTACGCAACCATGAGATTCTTTTCCTTCCTACACTTCTCTTACCCTGGATTTTCTCTTGTATAATTAATTGAAGTATGTTGTATCTTTCTTTACGCATAACATGCCCCAGGTATTGCAGCTTTCGTGTCTTGATGGTTTCCAATATTTCCATTCTTTTGTTGACTCTTCTCATGACTTCGTTGTTTGTTACATGCTCGGTCCATGTTATCTTCAGGATTCTTCTATACACCCACAGTTCAACTGCTTTCAACTTTTTAGTAGTCGACGCGTAAGTGTCCATGCTTCTGTCTCGTAAAGCAGAATCGAGAAAATATAATACCAATTATTGTGCCAAGATAATTGTAGTTTTTAACTTGTTCTAAAATTTCACCGTTGTCAGGCTTTTATCATTATTTTGTGTTTTTGATATCCTCATAAATTTAGCTTTCTTGATGTATATTGATAATCCATATTCTTCTCCATACTCAATTATCTTGTTCATTGTCTTTTGGAGATCTTGGAGGTTGTCTGCTATTATGATAGTATAGTCCCCATATCTAATGTTAATTGGTGTTCCATTGACCTTTATTCCTGCTGTTTCTCCCTCAAGAGCTCTTTTCATAATTTCTTCAGAGTATGCATTGAATAGTAGTGGTGACAATACACACCCCTGTCGCACTCCTCTTTTAATTTCAAACTCTTCTGATGTATGTTCATTAATGCATATGTGTGCCTGCTGTTTATAATATAGATGTGTTATAATTCGAATGTCATTGTATTGTAATTGTTTTGCTTTGAGGACGTCCATTAGCTCTTTGGGGTGGACTTTATCGAAAGTCTTGTTGTAATCTATGAAACAGACGTACATATCTTAGTTCACATGCAAGCATCTCTGGATTAGTACGTTGAATGCAAAAAGAGCTTCACAGGTACCTACGCTTCTACAGAATCCAAATTGGGTTTCTTCAATATCCATATCCAGTATTTGGTAAATGCGTTTATGGATGATCTTTAAAAACATTTTAGGTGAGACATCAGGCCTATGGTGCGGTGGTCAGTACATTCTCTAGTATTTTTCTTTTTTGGGAGACAAATAAATATTGAGGTCAACCATTCATTGGGTATGTCACCCGACTGATAAATTTCATTAAAGAGGATATTATATGAATGAGCTGTAAATTCTATAAGAGAAACAATCACTCATAAATGTTTATTTAGGTGCTGGTATAATTTTAATATGAAAATAAGTTATATGTAAATTTATCAATTAATATAAATACTGTGTGTGTATGCAATCAAATTACGGTACCTGTGATGTTGATCTAACACTTCTTCTTCTCGCACAGTGCACTGGGGTTGAATCTTCTCAAAGCCGCGTGGTCAGGTTTGCACAAAAATAATACTGGGGTGTTTATCGCGCTGACTTATACAAGACTAAAACTGAGGTGCGTGTCGTCTCGTAGCTTTGCTCCCTTAAGACCTTTAGGGGGCGGACTGTACAGGTCCGTATTAATTCATTATTATAGGACATACACACACGTTAATCAAAGAATTAAATATAAAAATAAAATAACAAAAATTATTAATAAAAACTAAGAATATGTGTGGAGGGACGTAACATTATATATAAAGCTTTAAGAGGACATCCATGTACTCATTTGCTATTATTTTAAGGATATCAATAGGCAGTTGATCTGGTCCCGGGTTTTTCCGTTTCTGGTGTTCTTTAGTGCATACAATATTTCTTCCTTTGTAATTTATATACTAAAGATATGTTTTGTAGGTTTCCTCTTTCGTTCAGGAGCTCTTTCATATATTCTTTCTATCGTTTTAGTTTTTCGTCAGTCGTTATCATAGTATTTCCATGTTTATCTAGAAGAGTTGTGTTGTGGTTTTTACAAATGATTTTGTAATTGTGACTGTCTTTGTTCTTGGCTTGTCTTCTTTGATCCATCCTGCCGAGTATTTCGTCGGTCATCCAGTTGTCTCTCTTTCTTATCGGTTCTTTTAATACCTCTTTGCATGAAACGAGGAGGCCATTTTTTAATGTTTTCCATTGTTGCTTTATCTCGTAGGTGTTAGTATCTAATTTATCAAAGTTTTCATATATTTTTCATTGGAGTTTGTTTTTTATATCAGCTTCTTTCAGTTTTCTAACATTAGCGATTAGTGGGTTAGGGCCTGATATGACATCTGCTCCTGGATATGTTTTAACTGATTTGATGGTGTTACGATACCTCTCTTTAATTATTATATAATCGATTTGGTTTCTTACCACTGTTTTCGGTTTATCTGTTGGTGATCGTCATGTATATTATAACCGTCTTATAGGTCATTTAAAGAACGTGTTTATGATTATTAGACTTTGTTCTTGGCAGAATTGTATTAGACGATCTCCTCTATCATTACGTTCCCCTAGTCCTTGATCTCCCATTATTGTTCCAGCTTTTCCCTTGCCGTTTTTTGCATTGAAATCGACCATAACTACCGTGATTTCCCTGTTCTTTGTCATTTTGAGTGCATCTTCAATTTGCGGGTAGAAATACTGCATCTTCTGTTGCATCCGTCGTTGGTGCATATACTTGGATCATATTTAGTTTTGTGTGATGTCCTTATTTGTAGTAGCATCACTCTTTCTGAGATTGGGACAAAATCCTCTATTGACGTGTTGACCTCTGTATCGACAATAATTGCTACTCCACGTCTATATTAATACTCCACACTAATATTACATATTGTAGTATTGTTTTATATGTAATTTATTCTGGATCAAGTGACCCATTAAAAATCTCCTACGGGCTTGTAGACTATTTGGAAATATCTAAAATTTAAAAGAAAAATTCCCAGTGGTTGGCTGTATATCATAGTTTTAAAAACTGACTATAAAGTAAAAACTTCGTTTGTAAAATGGTATAAAATTTATTAAAAAATTTTAAAAATGATCCAAAATAATTTATAAACTTTTAGAACGCGTTCAGCGTTCAATCATATCAGATTATCATTAGTAAAAATTCTACAAATAAGTATTACCACTTATAATTGAGTACAATAGGGTAAAATTTTAACTGTTAAATTGAAAATGTTGTTAATACTTACGTCTATAAAGTAATTACAAGTAGCCATATAATAAGGTCAGATAACCGTTAAATTACATAATTAAAGTAACCAACATTAAGTAACAAACATTAAGACACTAGGTCGATGATAAGAGATTGGTAACAACTAACTGCTGACATCTGAAGGAACTAAAAATTACTAGCAGGTGGCAAGACCTTCAAGATAAGTAATGGGTAGTTTTTAAAGTGTGATCAGATTATAATAATAATAATATTAATAATAATAGCGTTTATTGTCCAACAGAATCCATTTATAGGACAAAATACAATAATAAAGTTAAATGATATATTAATAATTCATAAGTACTAATTAAATAACACATTTATCGAGTATTTTACCTTAACATAAAGAAACTACTCAATCACCTAGGTAGATCTCAGCCATCCTAGTAAGCTGCTTTAAACTGCAGTGAAATATATCGCAGTAAGCACTTAAGGAATTATGAGAAATAGAGGAGAATTTAACATAAGATTAGTTCTAGCTTGTGTATTTCTGAACGTAATCGAATTTCTCACTGGATAAGATGGAACGTTAAAATTTATTTGTCGAAGAATATCAGGGCAGTCAATGAGATTATGTAGTAGCTTGTACAGGAATATTAGGGAGGCATTAATTCTTCTAGATTCTAATGATACTACGTCCAAACCGCTACACAACTCACTATTGCTGATGCCCCTCTTGGGATATATGCCGTTAATTTTAAAAGACAAAAATTTTAAAAATTTACGCTGCACCTGCTCTATAAGTTGGATATGTACATCATAAAAAGGTGTATTTCTAATTATGAATCCATAAGATTTAAGTGCTTCTTTAACCTTTAAATTTACATGTTCAACAAAGGTGAGTTTATAATCAAATGTAACTCCAAGGTCTTTAATTTTATTTAAACGTTCAAGTTCATTGCCGTTGATAATATAAGGATGGTATAAATTAGACTGTTTCCTAGAATAAGTAACTACTTGGCACTTATTGGCATTAAGATTCAAATGATTTGCATTACACCATTCATGTACACGATTCAGTTCACTCTGCAAAAAATGACAATCATTAAGGTCGCTTATCAATGAATAAATCTTTAAATCATCGGCATAACATAAACATGGTGCAGAAATTGATTCACACAGATCGTTAATAAATAACAAGAACAATAATGGACCTAGATTAGAACCTTGTGGAACTCCTGAAGAAGCTAGGTACTTTTCCGATTTGTAACCATTATAAGCAACAAACTACGTTCTATTTGACAAGTAACACCTCATAAAAGTCACGGCATCCTCAGAAAGACCAAAGAGACACAATTTGGAAAGTAATACGCCGTGGTGAATTCTGTCTAACGCCTTCGTAAAGTCAGTATATGTAACGTCAACTTGACTTTTATCTGACTATTATCTAGGGCCGCTGAGATATATTGTGTGACCATTAATAAGTTTGTCACAGTGGACCGGTTGGAGACAAAACCATGTTGATATTGAGACAGCTGATTACGAGTGCGTGAGTAAATACGATTATACAAAACTATTTCAAAGACTTTCGATAGATTGCAAATAATGGAAATTGGTCTGTAGTTTTCTACCTGACCCTTTTCACCAGTTTTGAATATTGGGCACACTTTTGACTCCTTCCAGAGACTCGGATATTCCTTGTTAAGAAGACATAAATTAAAAATTTTTAATAGTGGCACAGTTAAGGCACCTATGCAATCCTTAACCAAATAGGATGGAATATTATCAGGTCCACACGTCATTTTGTCTTTCAATTTCTTACTAGCCAAAATTATCTCAGACTCTAAAATAGGATAAAAATTTAAGTAACCTGCGTTAATTGAGGAAGAGTTAACCTTAAAATTAATATCTGATGACAGAAAAACACTTTTGAAAAATTCTGCAAACATATTCACAATATTTTGTGTGTCGGAGGTAGTAATATCATTATATTTCATCACACCAGGAATTCTGGAACTATTATTTTTCGAATTTACGTACGACCAAAACTTCTTGGGGTTGATGGATAAAGCAATTTGGATATCCTCGACATATACATTGTAGGCCAAACTGATTTTTGATTTGACAAGGCTTCTTAACCGTTGAAACTCAAGCAAATCACACTGATTTTTGAATCGTTTAAACTTTGCTTTTAATTTGATGTTGTGAATGATATCAGCATCGAACCAGGGTGGGTATTTATGGCTAAAGTTTTTGTAAACTGGAATATACTTATTAAACACATTATTGAAAAAATCTTATCATAAAAGTTATTTAAAGTTTCATTAACGTCATTAGAAGTATCCAGAGAGTTCCAATCCGTTTCATACAGTTCTCGATATAAAGCAGGAAAATTTGCTTTTTTAAAGTTGTAAGTTAATTGCTCCAAACCATACCTAAATTTACTAACCATAGATTATGTTCCATTCAGGGTGTTATTTAGAATCAATGAATGAATCAATGAATATTTTTAAGTGGTAATACTTTTATGTATGGTTTTCACTAATATTGGTCCTATATGATTGAAAACGTTCTGAAAATTTATAAATTTATTTTGGATAATTTTTAAATTTTTTAATAAATTTTATACCATTTTACAAAAGAAGTTTTTACTTCATAGTAAGCTTTTTTAGGAAATATCTACTTTTAGGGTAGTTTACTACTGTCGTCGAAATTGTTTAATTTCTTTTACACAGCTAATTTCTTACTTTATCTATGCTTTTTTTTCTACATTTTTTAAAGGTGAGATAATTTTAGGAACATAGCTTTTATTTTTACCTTTCTTTACTTAGATCTTCATATTTACGTATTGATCTAATTTTACTTTTCTCCTCCTTTTAAAAATTATACTACTCATCTAAACTTTCCCAGACTTCTAAGTACTTTCGGAAATACTCGCTGTGTATATTTATTATTTTGTGGGAATCCAGTGTAAAACAGATCTTCCTTTCATAAATTTTTCGTGTTTTATAAAGTAGTACCTACTACTGCTTTATAAAACGCTTTGTACGATTATAGTCTATCAAAAATAAACTAATAGTGAAAATACTAATATATCTATTTGAAAGTTGCAAGTACCATAAACAAGTCCTCTCCTACGTGTTGAACGACCGTCATTCATTGTTAGTTCTGTATATGGTCAGAGAACGACATCCAGCGCTTTTCAAAGACACTCATTAATCAATGGCTGTCTCGTTTCCAATCGCGAAATGGCTCTGACTTACAGTTGTAAATTAAATCTCAGATATCGATAAGCGATTAACAGCCCAACAAAGTTCACAAGAGCCTTTTAAATTAAATGAGCAAAAACCTTTTGCTTTCTAGGATTTACATTATGGCGGGTTGTCTCCTTATCTTTACCCTTTTAACATTCTTGGAATTAAAACTGGTACAGGTCTTTCATTACCTTACTTTGTAATTCAGTTTTCAAGTAGGTACATAAGTATTCTTAAAACATATCATAGTTCAATTAATGGGATTTTAATTAAAATATCGTCTAAATTTCTCGAATAACAATATTTACCCCTTCTTCAACATCTGCGGGGTAACAATAACCCCTTTAATTTTTGTATGTGAAAATAGCCACCGTATAACATCTTGTTTTAAAGGTTTTTTCCTCTGTTAAGTAATGTACATTTTTTTTTATTTTTTACATTTAAGAAATACATCTTGTTATAAAAATACAGAAATTTTGGTTTCTTATAATATTCATATTTAAGAAACAACCATTTTTATTTTTAAAACTGTTTACCAGCTTTTTAACGATTCTGTTAGTATTCCATGTTTAATGGTAGGTAGTCGAAAAGGCGGCATAATAGGGTATCTAAGATACTCTGCTTGATATTTCATGAAATCATGATGTTTCAGGAAATCATACTATAATGTGCCTCATCATTATAGTAGTTATCTTCTTCTTCAAGTGCCCTGTCCGTTGCGAACGTTGGCTATTAACATGGCAATTCTGATCTTGTTTGCGGCGCTTCTGAATAGTTCGACCGATGTGAGCCCGAACCACTTCCTCAGATTTTGGAGCCACGAGTGTCTTCTCCTGCCTGGCCCTCGCTTACTCTCTATTTTTCCCTGGACAATCAATTGCAGTAGGCGGTACTTATCGTGTCTCAATATGTGGCCTAGATATTCAAGCTTTCTTTGTTTAATTGTATTCACGATTTCTTTCTCCTTTCCGATTCTTTGGATTACCTCTATGTTGGTGACATGTTCGGTCCAGGATATACGAAGAATGCGTCGGTACACCCACATTTCGAATGCTTCTAGTTTTCTCGTGAGCGTCTCCGTCAGCGTCCAGGCCTCCACACCATACAGTAAGATCGGAAAAATGTAGCACTTAACTAGACGTAGTTTTAGGGGAAGAGACAAATCCCTGCTTATGAGGAGCTTTTTCATATTGCTAAATGCTGCTCTAGTTCGTTCTATTCTCGCCTTAATTTCTGTGGCCTGTTCCCATTTTGCATTTACGTTGGTGCCAAGGTACACATAAGATTCTACATGGTCAATTAGTATGTTACTTATCCGTAACTGTCGAGCAGGCTGTTGCTTCCTGCTTATCAGCATCCACTTTGTCTTCTTGAAGTTGAGGCTCAGGCCGTATTCCTCACTAACTGAATAAACTCTTTCCATTACCTGCTGTAATTCGTCTATGGTACTGGCAAGGATCACCGTGTCGTCGGCATATCTTATATTGTTCGTTAACTCGCCGTTTATTTTTATGCCCTCATTTGCATTTTCCATACATTTGTTAAATATTTTTTCGGAATAAATATTGAATAGGAGTGGGGATAATATACATCCCTGACGGACACTTCTTTTGATCTGCACACTTTCAGTGAGTTCGTTGCCAATTTTTGCTCTTGTTGTTTGACCCCAGTATAGGTTTGCCACAATTCGAATGTCCTTGTCGTCAATACCTGTCTTTCGCAGAGTATCTATCAATTGTTTATGATTGACATTGTCAAATGCTTTTCTAAAATCCACAAAGCACAAATACACGTCCTTATCAACGTCTCTTCACCGCTGTATAAGCACCTGGAGAGCGAAAATTGCTTCTCTAGTTCCAAGTGCTTTCCGAAAGCCAAACTGCGATCTATCAATATTTGACTCACATTTATCATATATTCTTCTATGAATGATCTTAGTGAACGCTTTAGTGACATGATTGATCAAGCTTATAAGCCGGTAGTCATCACAGATCTGGGCATTTGGTTTCTTCGGGATTGTAATAAATGTTGACTGCAGCCAGTTCTCCGGAATTTTGCCGCTATTATATATGTTGTTAAAACGTTCAACTAGATTATCAAGGAACTGTTTGTCTGATTTACATAGGATCTTTAATATTTCGCAGGGTACATTGTTCAGACCTGCTGACTTATTGTATTTTAGTGCTGCAATGGCATATTCTATCTCCGTTTTAAGGATTGAAGGTCCTGTTTCTCCTTCTCCATATAGGTGATCATCAGTATTGTCAGATGCAAATAATTTTTCTATGTATGATTTCCATGTTTCTAAGATCGTTGATGGCTCCGAGATAAGATTTTCATCGCCATCTTTCATGCTGTTGGGTGACTTATTAAATTTCCTCTTGTTTGTCATTGATTTTATTTTTTTGTGCATATTGTAACTGTCGTATTTTCGTTCGTATTGTTCTATTTTCCTGCATTCGTTGGAAAACCATTTTTCTTTGGCTTCTCGAATTTTCGTTCTTATGATTTTGTGGATCTGCTGGTATTTTTCTGCATTTTTATTCTTGAATTTACGTCTTTCATCCATCATATCCATTATCTCATCAGACATCCATTCTTTCTTCTTCCGTCTGTCACGCTTTAATAGAGTCGCGCATGTTGTTTGGATTGCTTCCCTCGATTTATTATGTCCGACGTGTTCTCGTTAATGTCGTTTATTTTCTTTTTTAGTAGTTATAGTTTGACTAATAGAACGAAACACATTCAGAGTGAAGTTTACTCCACTTTGCTCCGTACAGTGGAGTAAAGTGGGGTACTAGGTGGGGCATTGTGGGGTATTTTTATAGAAATGCTGTCCTAACCTTTTAGTAATTAATGCTAACCTTTTAGTAATTAAAATATAAGCTTTTAATTGTTATAAGTGTCTTAAAACAAAATTAAATATTTAAACTTAACATTTGGAAATATACAATGAAATGACATTAAAAGTCTAAAAATAATTAGTCAACAACGCATATGGCACATACATATATGGCTTCGTCATCCTCATCATCTTCTCCTACTACAAGAGTAGTGTGCCCAATGCTTACATTTTATGCATCGTATCCAAGCCTCTGTAGACTGTGACCATAAATAATCACAATAAATGCATTCGGCATCTTCCTCATCGGTTTCCTTTATCTTTTTTGGTTTTCTGACTATTTTGTTCATTTTTTTTTATTTGGTTATCAACGCTAAAGTCGATAGGTTTGGTGAATTTTCTTTTCATTTCTTTGCTCTCTTTGGTACCCTTTAATGCAACAAACTCATTTTTATAAGGCAATTCTGTAAAAAATTGTCATTTTCCCTCTTCTTCTCACAACCCTTTATCTTGTAAGGTTTTTCTTGGGCAAAGGCCCAATTTGCTCGTCGACATAATAAAAGAACTTGTTTGCTTGAATATTCATGGACGAACGAGTTGATAAATTGGTAATCGTTTCTGTCGGCGGAGGACGTAAATGGTTAGTCGCTGGAACACAATACGTGAATATATCAAGATCTGTAGCAAAACGGCTTTTGGGTTGATTACTTTAAAAATCAGAGAATTGGCATATGAAATGGCTGCTAAAAACAATACCACTATGCCAGAATCTTGGAAGGCCAAAAAATGTGCAAGCAAAGATTAGTTAAGGGCATTTATAAGAAGAAATTCATTATCAAGAATCAGAACACCAGAAGGATGTTCACTATCAAGGCTTATTTTATTTACGAAACCAAATGTTGACTGATTTTTCTCAAATTTGGAGCAAATATACGTGAAATATCTATCAATTCTTGAAAATATTCGCATCTACAATTTAGACGAAATTGCTGCTACCACTGTCAAACGACCACATAAAGTTGTGGCACAAAAAAGTGTTAACAGCTGAACCAGTGCACAAGTGCCTAAAGAGGATTAGGTACTCGCTACTACTTGTCCAATAATTCGAGCAAATGGAACATTTTTACCTTTGGTCATTGTTTTTTCTCTTAAAAACTTTAATACAATTATGCTAAATAGTGCTCCGCCAGGAACATTAGGACTAACTAATTTAAGTAGATGAATGACCGCCGAACTATTCACGCAAGTATTAGATCATTTTATTAAGCATACTGGTGCTTGAAAAGCAAAACCCGTGTTTATTAATATATAACAAGAGGGAATCCCATTTGTCTCTGGAAATAGCAGAAAAAGCAAACGATAATGACAGTAATTTTAACCTTACTCCCACATACAAGCAATAAGATACACCCTTTGGACAAATCAGTTTTTTTTCCTTTAAAAACTATTACAATATTGCGATTTATTCATGGCTTCTTAAACATCCCGGCGTTCCTATGACACTGTACCAAACAGCAGAATGTGCTAGTATTGCCCACTCAAACGATACCTGAAAATATTATGAACGGCTTCAAATCTACAGGTATCTACTCTTTTAATAAACACATTTTAGTGCAACTGATTTTCTATTATCATCGGTTACTGACAGATTAATGATTTTGAAAACTATGACGGACAAAAAGCTATGGTTGTACTAAGAGATTCTACCAATCACGAAGAAAATGCATCTGTATCTTCATCTTCAGGTAATATAGCTTCTACTTCATCTAATACAACCCAAGAATCTGAACCGAACACAACTCTTAAAATACTTAGACTTTAAAAAAAATCGTAGACAGAAATCAAGGAAGTGTCATTTTAACTAGTATACCAGAAATAAAAGACCTTTCTTATAAAACGTAATACAACCCCCACAACAGCAGCAGTCAAAAAAGTAAAATGAAATATTTGTAAAGCTTTAAGCACAAAAAGCTGTAAAAAGGAATCTCCCAGAAAAAACACCAAGCCTCGTGAAAGTGATTCAGAAACGGATTCCGGAAGTTTAGAGTTGGCAGACTCTTCAGATGATGAATTAAGTTCTCCTATCATGTAAGAACAAAAGGATGACTCAGAATCTTACGCAATTGTTAAAAATACTGAAATTTTAAAAGTTTCTTTTGTGTTAGTGAAATTTGAGAAAAATATCCATTATGTAGCCAAAATTTTGGAAATTGTGAACTCTCATGATTTTAAAATTTCATATTTGAGAAGAAGTACGAAAATTTACAATTCATTTTACTTTCCAGATGTTCATGCTATTCATATGGATTTGAAATCTGATTTTATGTTATTGCCAGCACCTATACAATGATGAGTGTCTTACCACCCGGCTTTTTAACGTAAGAGATAGAAAACACAGTTACCTTGTGAAATAAAAAGAGATGAGTCTCTTTTTATTTCACTCTATCGCTCTATCGATAGTCTCACACCTTTAGACGTTAGCTTCGAGCTAAATCGCCTCGGTCATAATTATTATGTGTAACGTATGTGTGACGTATTTCCATTTTTTAATTTCGCATAAAGTAAAAACTGATTGACCACAATAAAGCAAAAATGTGAATAAAATAATTTAATTAATAGTAATTATTTAATTTAAAGTTTTAAATTATTAACCAAGAATAATTTCTACTATGATTTGAGGAGTTTCATACACTCTTGTCACGGAATAATCACAATCCTTCGAGGATTAGTGATAAGAATTCGACACTTCGACACAGACGTCGCAGACGATTAGAGTTCAAAACCCACATGTGGTTTTCTTTTTTTTTTTTAATAATTTGAAATTATGCAGAGATCGTTTTGCTTTGAATCGCTAAACATTTATGTCGGTCGTTACTAGTATTAGAAGTGTTTAAAGTTAAACATAAATATCTTATTGAAAAAAAGTATCGTCGTACTTTCGAAAATAAAGTAAAAATTCTTCAAAATTAAAAGAACGTATAAAAAATGTTTAAATAAGTAAAAATTCTACAAAAATAAAAAAAATTGTAAATAAACGTATTTACAATATGTTCAAATAAGCCTTCATTAGCAGCAGAACAATAACCCAAACTGTCACTAAAGAAATGTCGGTAACTCGTAAGACTCTCAACTCCCTCAGGAGTAAGAGCAGGCTGAGTACACGCTCTTTCCATCGCTGTTGTTGACCTAAGTGGATAGGGATCTTGGTCAGTGGCCATAGATGTGCTCTATGGACACTTAGCTAGGAATAAATGCCTTTTAACACATACAGATAATGTTTATTGCGGTAAATAAACAACAATCCAAGTACTAATACTAAGAATCTGTAATTAAAATATAATTGTCTCCAGGTCTGGAAGCTGGAAGACAATTATATAAATTAGTCTTAAACTAAGAATCTGTAAATAAACTGGTTAGTTTAAACAATAAAGATCAGTTTAAGATCAATTAAAAATATTCAAACTTTTATGAAAAATTTTACAAGTCCAAAAGTCAGGACTATGATAGGATCGTGCCAGGAACCTGAGAATGGGTGTGGGACGTCAGGTATAGTGACTTTTGGACGAATCAACAATAAAAAGTAATAAAAGTTTATAAATAAAATAGTTATAAACAAATAACGAAAAAAGTCGATGACCTGAAAAAAAATACTACAAAGTTCAAATAGTAAATGTATGAAAAACTGTTAAGTTTTATAAGTTTTTAGCAGTGTACCTGAAAAACAAAATTAAACGCAATTTATAAGTTTTATTTATCAGTATACCTGAAAGAGAAAATAAAACGCAATTTATAAGTTTTATTTAATTTTCAATTCTTTCTAAGGATATTAGCACCGTCCGATGACTAAGTCCCGTGAAGTAGAGACTTAGCAGAATCCTGAAAGAGAAAACTTCTTACACTACTTGTAAGGTACCGAAATAATCATATTTTGGACTAAGTCCAAAAGCACAGATTAAATCGGCGACAATTGCGACGCTCTTGAGGAAAATATTAGCAAATTCGACCAAGTCGAAAAGCAGAAATAATTCCCTCAAAAATGGCCGCTGTTGGTTTGGAAACAAACCGACGTTAAAGCTGAGAACGTGAGGTTCTGGGTTTAAAGCTGAGAGCGTTAGGCTCTGGATATGTAGAGAACGTTAGGTTCTGGGAAAATAAAACAGAGGCTCTGAGAACTGAATCGATCAGAGGATCTCCAACATGCCAAGAAGGCTGGACCAGCGGACTTATCCTGACCCAGTCTGATGTCCTGGCCGTCGTGCACCTTTTTTATCCTAAAAAAGTAGGTCAATCTGTAACGGTCGTTTTGGCCTTTTTACGATTGGACCTGCACGACGACCAATGCCCAATTTTCAGTATTATCATTGGCTGCAACTCAGGTGCCTTTCGACCAACGATAATACAGAAAATGAGCAACAGACTCCTGAATTATGATTGGCTGCAATTACTGTTGCCATTTGATCAATCACAATTCAGCAGGCTGGGCGACAAAAATATAAAAGTTTGATGGATCAGAGTTCAAGTCACGATGTTCTCATGCAGGCGCTCAGGGTTCAAATCCCACATGAAGGTTTTACTTTTTTAAAAATTTGAAATTATGCAGATATTATATCGTTTTGCTTTAAATCACTAACATTTATTTCAGTCTTTATTAGAAGTGTTTATAGTAAAACATGAAAATCTTATTGAAAAAAACAATGTCGTACTTTCGAAAATAAAATAAAAATTCTTCAAACATAAGAGAACGTTCTAAATAAATGTATGTACTTCCAAAAATATTTAAATAGGTAGAAATTCTATAAAAATAAAAAAAATTATTCTAATAAATTGTATTTACAATAAATGTTCGAATAAGCCTCCATTAGCAGCAGAACAATAACCCAATCTATTATAAAAGTTTCGTCTAACATTAGTTAATGTTTCTGGACTAATACCTCTCATTGAATCAGAGATCTTTTCTCTTAATTCTTGGAGAGAATTAGGCCTATCGTCTTCAATTCCATATAGCTTGGACTTGATATATCCCCACATAAAAAAATCACAAGGTGCAAGATCAGGTAATCTTGCAGGCCAAAAAATCTCTCCGTGGCCACTAATCAATCTACATTTATTACTTAAACCTATAAAATCATTAATATTAGGACTAAAAAAATTCAACTTTGAATATATACTTGATTCCTCATAAGGTATTCTAATAATCTAGTATATCAAATTTATGGGTCAAAAAGCTGGTTACTGTTTCCCCCAGAAGAAAATCTGAAACCAACTAGAATACCTTATGAGGAATCAAGTATATATTCAAAGTTGAATTTTTTTAGTCCTAATATTAATGATTTTATAGGTTTAAGTAATACATGTAGAAAAATAATATTAAATCCAGGAGATGTGCTATTTGTACCACATAAGTGGTGGCATTATGTTGAAAACACTAATCAATCGATTAGAGAAAGTCGCACTGAGATATTCACTGACGATGCGAGAATTATGTGCGGGACAACCATCGTGTTGAAACCATATGGAATCGAAAGGTATTGGTAAATTACGAAGAGCTGGGACAATTTGATTTTGCAGAAGTTCCAAGTGTTTCCGCCCAGTCAACATACCGTCTATAAAAAATGGACCAATGACATGATTCCCTATTATGCCTCCTCAAACATTTACTTTTCGAGGACGCTGGGTACGAGCGACATAAATTTGACGAGGATTTCCTCGAGACCAATACCGAGCATTCATTGAATTGAGACGGCCCTGCAATGAAAACGTACATTCATCGGTGAACAAAACGTTTTCTAAAAAATGTTCATCTTGATGTGACATTTCCATTGCAGTTTGACAAAATTCTAAACGTCTATATTGATCCCCAGGGAATTGTTCGTTGGATTTATGAAGTTTATAGGGACGGTATCCATGTCTTTTCAAAATTTTACCTACTCTAAATCTTGAAATTCCATATTGTTCTCCGAGACGAGATGTTGATTGGGTAGGATTTTGCTCAATACTTGCACAAATCAAAGTGTCCCTTAGTTCCAAATCTGGATTTACCTTCCTTCGTCTACGAACTCCTTTTGGAGCGAACACGGATCCATAAGTAAAAAATTACGTATAATAGACTGAATTGTTGATCGTGCTGGAGCCGGCCTATTTGGAAACATATTTACAAATTGTTGTCTAATCATGTTGTCTGATAATTAGACTTCGGCAAATATGCATATTGCATATTTTGCATATTGTGCATATTTTATGCAAATATTTCATATTTTGGCATATTTGTATAAAAGTTTGCATAAAGTGCATAAAAGTTCAGATTTTTATACTGTATTTGAAAATTTTTAAACATACCAATTTATTTCAATTCTTGTATAAAATTTTGTAGTCATTTTAATCAAGAAATGATCTAAGTACGTAATCTCTACAGGTACAAAACATTTACAATTTCAAAGAAGATCAATTTAAGTAGCCCTCAACATTCTTAGAAAGTCTCGGTCACTGAGGCATTCAGTTATTGGATAATCGCTAAGGGTTCGCTCATTTGCATTTTATGATCTAATCCCCAAATCTATCTACAATTTATTGTATCTTAACAGCAGGTAAACGGCTAATAGTTGTGTTCCTAATTTAGGGATTTTCCAAAATCTCCCAGTTTATTGAATTAGGTACCTAAACATTTCTAATTTGATGCTCAGATTTGTAAATCATTTTTGTTTTGATATTCAAAGCGTAAACACTCGTTGTGCGTAACAAAAAGGAAGATTGTGATTTTATAATGCCTAAAACAACCAGTGCTTCAACTTGGATTAAACCTTATAAAGAGCTGTCTATGGATATGGGAAAAATCTACTGTTCAGTCTGTGGCAAAATTGTAAGTATCTAATATTTTCTATTAAATATCTAATATTTCATACATACAGGGTGTTTCCAAATGACACTTACAACGTTTGACTGTAGATACTTCTCGAAAAATTGAACAAAACGATATAGTTAATGAGGGGTCAAACTTATTTACTTTTCGAGATACAGGGTGTTAAAATTAAAAAAAATTAAATTCTTTTAGTTAATAACAACAATAACTTTAAAACCAATAAACGTATTTACTTGAAATTTAGTACTCGTAGGTTGTTTTTAAATGAAAAATAGCTTCCTTTAGTGAGAAAAAATTGTCCATGGTACAATACAATGGTGTGTATTTAGAAAAATTTTTCACCTTTACTTTTTTTTATGAAGTCAGCTATTCTAAAACACAATTATTTTTATTGTAATTGAATTAACAAAAAAAAACTTTTGTTGAATTTTAAAATAAATTATATGATGTACTAATGGTTAGTAACAAAAACTAATTTGTGGATTAATACTGCATTTAAAACACTTAACGAGTGTTTTTTTTTCCAAACCAGTTATTTGATTAACCAAAAACACCTTGTATATTTTTATATTTTAAAGGTTGGGTTAAAATAAAGGTTTTTATTTTTATTTATAGATAGCATGTGAGAAGAAATTTCAGATAGACCAACATGTGAGAACTGCTTCACACATTGCAAAAAAAGGAAAGATAGGAGGAAAACATCAAACTTCAATGGCTAAATGTTTCCAATCTACTTCAAAAAAATTAGATGAGCAAGAAACTTTTAATGAAGACTTGTGTCGCGCATTAGTGTCTGCAAACATACCGCTTTCAAAATTAGCAAATGTAAATTTTAGTTCGTTTCTAAAAAAATATTGCAAACTTAATGTTCCAAGTGATCGGTCTCTAAGAAGAAATAATGTGAACGGGCTATACTCGTCGGTGTTAATTAATATTAAGGAAGAAATTGCAGATAATTATTTTTACATATCTGTAGACGAAACCACTGATTCCTCAGGAAAGTATATTGCTCATTTATTGATTGGTGTTCTTAAAGAAGATACCTTACCAAAATCTCATCTTATTTCATGCCAGCAACTTGAGAAAACAAATGCTTTAACAATTTCGCGTTTTATACAAGAAACATTAGCAACTTTTTTTCTTCCGACAACTATTCCTTCTAATAATTTACTGCTTATTTTATCGGATGCTGCTCCTTATATGGTGAAAGCAGGACAAAATTTAAAAATATTTTTCCCAGATTTAATACATGTTACTTGTGTAGCGCATGGATTAAACAGAGTTGCAGAGGAAATACGAAAAAAGTTTCCTCTTGTAAATACCATGATATCCAGTGTCAAAAAAGTATTTCTTAAATCTCCTATAAGAATTCAACTTTATAAAGAAATGCTACCTAACATTCCTCTTCCACCACAACCTATTTTAACGCGATGGGGAACATGGTTAGAAGCAGCTAATTTTTATGCAGATCATTTTGTTAAAATAAAGAACATAATTGATACGTTAACAGATGAAAGTTCCCAATCTCTTTTGGATTCTAAACAAACTTTTCAGAGTAACTTGCTTCAACAAGAACTTTCATTTATAAAATCAAATTTTAGTTTTGTTCAAAAAACAATTACTCAGTTAGAATCACCAAAACTGTCATTGTTCGAAAGTACAGCATTAATAAAAGAATTTGCGTCATGTTGTCGGAACGTTAGAGGTAATATTGGAAAAGATATTTTAAAAAAATTTGAAGCTACTATGGAAAAAAATAAAGGTTACCATATTCTTTATGAAGTAGTCAGTGTTCTAGCTGGAAATATTTCGGAAACAATTAATTTAGAACCAAATGTTTTGGTTAGTTTGAAAAATGCTCCCGTTACATCAGTTGATGTTGAACGAAGTTTTTCCATATATAAATATATGTACTCAGACAGAAGCCACAAACAAGTTTTTGTTATAAAATTTTGAACACCACTTGGTCATTTATTGTTACCATAATTCTAAATAAGTTTATTCATACTTAAAAATGATGTAGTTACTTAAAATAAATGTAAATCTTAATGAATAGTAGGAAATATTTAGTTATGTACACTTTTTTTTTTAAATAAAATTGTTACTATTTTACGATTTTTTTATTTATTTGTATGCATATTTTGTAAAATATTTGCATATTTTCGGGTAAACACGTGCATATTTATGCGCATATTTTCTACATTTTTATTTGCATATTTGCCGAAGTCTACTGATAATCCATTCACATGCCAGACAACAATTTGCACTTTTTCCTCGACCGTTAAAACCATTTCCACGAATTGTTTTTTCAATAAAAAGTTTCTGTTTACCGTGCAAAAACACTTCTCGGTATGTTATTATTTGATGGCTTGAGGATTTGGTTAGCTGTAAAGCAGGCAGCTGTTCGCGCGCATCAATTACAATGTTGTTAATTGTTTTGAAAATCATTACCTGTACAGAGGAATTGATATTAACACTGAGAATTTAGTGATGGATTTGGCATTAAACAGTCTTAACCGGATTATTTTACAATCACAACTGAAGACTGTAAAACTGAAATTGAATTTGAATTATTTTGTGTTTCTATTTTTTAACATTGGAATAAGAATAAATTGTAAATAATGAGTTTTTCGAAAACTTTTTACCTAATATGTATCATATTTTCTATTATTTTTTGATTGAGCAAAACAAAAATTTTATTCTTGGTGTGCATAAAACCTCAATCTTCTTGTCACTAGACCACGTCTCTAACTATTACACCGATTCCATATATAATAATTGTTTTCGGATGGAACATACCCACCTTTAGTTTAATCAAATATTTCAGTTAAGTTATTTTTATTATTAAATAAACTTAAATAATTTAAAATCGCTAATAATTAATGTTTTTTACTATATTATATCTTAATTAATTCAATCATTAATTCTCACATAAGAAATTATTAAAATAAAATATTTTCGAGGTCATCCGTATAATTATGACTGAAGTGAAATAGCCACGTCAAGAACTAGCTTTATCTCGTACTATCTCACAACTTAATATGTCTTCTATCCTGTCCGCTATTTTGCCGGTTGGTAAGACACTCATCAATGTATATACAGAAAACAAACGACTATCTTGCTATTATAGATCTGGTTTGGAGTTTAACAATTTTATTGTAAGGTAACTTGAAGAAATAATAAATATTTTTTGTATTTAATCATTGTTTTTAACACGTTTCATTGTGTACCACCTTATGTTTTAAACTGTATCACCGGCGATACACATTGAAACAAATTCAGTATCGCATATTTCTGAATATTTCTAAGTTACTATTTTTACTTTACTTATAATAACTATCACATTTTATAGACAAGTGTAAGCAAATAACATAACTCTAAATGGAGATTTTTCTAAAATTCTAAAAAATGTGTCATTGTATACCAGTCTCCCCTATATGTTTATTTTGTGCATTCTTAGATACTGTTCTGCTAAATTAAAATGTTTTTCTTAATGACAATATGTAGAAAAACGCAGTAAATGAAAATTAAGGGAATCGTTTCCATTTTAATACTTATCACTTTGTATAGCAAAATAAACGATCTAGTTTTTAACTGTCTAAAACATACTGACGATAACAAGTCCCTAATTCGTAATGTGCAATGTTTACAATGTCATAACCGATGAATACAATAAAAGACTGAAAGAGTGGCTTGGCAAATACTAACCTGTTCATCAACTGCATTGAAAACATGGATCGGACATAATATCTCATCTTTTTGATGCAGCTTTTATTTGTATATATATACTTTTCTTTACGAGTATTTATTAACTGCGCCATTCGAAATTATCACTGTTTCTAACCCTTAACTGGGAAATTAAAATATTTCTACAATGTAAGGGGCTTTAAGTCACTTTAATAATAATACTACTTTATTTCCTTTTTGACAAATACAATTTGTATAGGATCAGGCACATTTTAGAAAACAAAATTAGTAAATATAAATGTAAATCTAAAATTACGCTAAACCAACCATTACAAGACAAACACAAATAGAAAATGTAAAATTACTAGCATATACTTAAAATAATGTCAACTACTAAAATATTCATCAACAGAATAAAACGTATTCTGCAATAAAAAATCTTTTAAAGTTAATTTAAATATTTTCATATTCTTACATTTTTTTATTGGCTCGGGTAACTTATTATATATTCTTTGACCTATTATTGCAGGTGAGTAAAAATGCATATTTCCTTTAGAAAAAGGCACATGTAATTTTTGATTCTGCTTTGTATTTATATTGTGAATTTGACTATTAGTTTTAAATTTCTCAAGATTTGAATGAATAAAAACACAAACTTCAAAAATATATAAGCACGGCACAGTTAAAAGTTTATTTTTAGTAAAGTAACTCTTACAGCTAGTGATTCGAGAAATACCAGCAATACAACGGACTATTCTCTTTTGAGACAGAAAGACTTCACTGAATTTACAAGACCTACCCCAAAATACTATGCCATACCGCAAACGAGACTCCACCTGAGCATAATACAGCATAATTAGCTGTTTTTCACTTAGTATATCTTTGAGATTTCGAAGTAGGTAGCATGCTGAGTTTATTTTGGAAATAATATTATCACATTGCCTTTTCCAATTGAGATATTCATCAACATACAAACCCAAAAACTTTAGGCAATGAACTTTTTCAATTTGTTTAGAATATATTGATAGTTCGATATCTAACAGATGTTTCTGTCTATTGTGAAAATGAATAGCATACGTTTTATCCGCATTAAGATGTAAGTAATTCGAGGAAAACCAATTACTAAGATCACACAAAAGTTCGTTACATTTATTTTCAAGAGATATATGTGATTTATCTGATATAAGTATTGAAGTATCATCTGCATAAAGTGTAAACTGTACAGCAGAATTTATTGAGACAATATCATTTAAGTAAATAAGAAATAATATTGGGCCAATTACAGAACCTTGCGGAACACCCATATGAATGTAAATGTAATCTGATTTACAAATATTTACTGATTGTTGGGATACATCTGTTAAGGAGACATACTGACGACGTTCTGATAGGTAGGATTCTATCCATTTTAGAGAAAGATCTTTTATTCCAATATTTTCTAACTTATTAATGAGTAACGTATGATCGACACAGTCAAATGCCCTACTGAGATCAGAAACAATCCCGACAGGGCATTCATCCGCATCAATATAGTTAGTTAAAGTTAGTTAGTAAAGAATGAACTGCTGTATTTGTAGACTTACCTGCCTGAAAGCCATGCTGATATTTACTAACAATACCTTTCTCCAATAAATAAGAGTTTAATCTGTTAAGATAACAGTATTCGAATATTTTCAAAAAAACTGAAGGGACAGTTATTGGGCGATAATTACTAATATTCTTTGGATCACCTTTCTTATGTACAGGAACCACTTTTCCCACCTTTAGATAATCCGGGAAAATACCATTGCAAAAAGACAAGTTTATTAGAAATGTTAAAGGTGATAATATGAATGGAATTACTTTTTTTAATAAAAATTGAGGTATTTCATCAAATCCACACGATTTTGAAGATTTCAATTTTCCTATCAATAATTCACTCAGCTTATTTGGAGTGTAAGGACATAATTATAAAAAAAATTCATTTTCATTATAAGGCGGTTTCCTTAAAGTACTATTTTGATGACTGGGAATTTTAGAACGTACCTCAATTGGAGCATTCTTAAAGAAAACATTGAACATGTTAGCAACAATAGGGCATTCCTCTATTACACAATTTTCATCTGATTTTAGGCATATATTTTTCCTTCTATTATTGTCAACATTATTAGTCACGTCGGCAACAAGTCTCCAGGCACTTTTTGTCGGATTATCTGATGATGAAATAATGATCTGGTAATAATTTTTCTTTGTCAAACATAAAAGTTTCTGGTGTTTCTTTTTTTCTAACTTGTAATATTCACGAAGACACGGACAGGATCTAGATAAAACATGCAAGTTTTTTAAGTTACTACTAGATAAGCGTACTTCAGTGTTTACCCATTTTTTACGATCATTTATAATACGTTTATTTTGCAATGGAAAATTAATATTAAAATAATACCAAAAAATATCAACAAACACATTAAAAGCCAAATTAGTATCAAGTATACCATAAACAAGATTCCAATCTTCCAGCACAAGACTCGTAACAAAATTATCTATCCCGCTCTCAGAAAAATATCGCTTTTGACAAGACATAGGCAAGGTCGATATATCGATTTCAAGTTCAACTAAAACAGTTCTATGATCAGACACAGTGTTGTCAAGAATACATGATGTACCTAAATTAGAAAAATTTACAAAAATATTATCAATTGTTGTTATGCTGGTATTTGTTACTCTTGTAGGCCATTTGACAAGATTAGTATGTATGTTATAAGCAAATAAGCAATTCAATAGTTTTGTTTGGTTATTGTTTGACGTTTTCATATCAATATTAAAGTCACCACAAATAATATAACAAGCATTTGGCTTGTATAAATGATTTAAAAGACAGTCAAGATTATTTAAAAAAATATTTAGATCTCCACACGGAGATCGGTAGCAATTCAATATGTAAAAGATATTATTGTTTTTATCCCTAATTAAAGAACAACAAAACTCTGAATGTTAATCAGAACAGAATTTTTCAACATTAATATTATGAGCATTTACATTTGCCTTTACGAATATTCCTACACCACCTCCTCTTACTGAAGAGTTTCTACAATAACTACTACTCATAGTAAATCCATCAATGTATACATTATTAATAGAGTCAATGGTTTCCCATAATTTTGTTAGACATAAGATTTCTATATTTTTAAATGTATTAATATCCACAACAATGTCACAAATTTTATGGTTATTTGTGTGTGTATGTGTGTGTGTGTGTGTGTGTGTGTGTGTGTGTGTGTGTGTGTGTGTGTGTGTGTGTGTGTGTGTGTGTGTGTGTGTGTGTGTGTGTGTGTGTGTGTGTGTGTGTGTGTGTGTGTGTGTGTGTGTGTGTTTTGTTTTTTGTTTTAATTGGCTAAGCCAATTAGCCAGAACAAATGTGTGAAAGTTAAAATGTGAAAGTGTGAAAGGAAAATGCTTCAGTTAAGTATTAATTTTCACCGTATCTAATAATATCTTATATTTAATGAACAACACATATTATTATACATAATACTCAATATTATATTATTGATTATCCTTATAATGTAACTGTATTTTTTTAACTATATTGTTTGGTTTTTGATTATTATTTTTTTTTAATTTTTTTTAATTTTTTTTTATATTTAATTTTTTTTTTATTTTATTATTTGTTTTTTTTTTAAGTTTTTTTTTTATTAATTTTGTTAGTTATCACAAAGGAGATTTAAAAGGAGAGCTAATTTGCCGAAGGGTCTTCTCGGCGGGGTTTTATAACACGGGGGAGGGGACCCCTGGAATGGATACAAAAGAGTGGGATTTATGTTAGTGTGCTTATAATTTAAATTTACATTTAACTGTATGTACATAAATAACCTCATATACTCGTATATCTTCAATTGCAAGTAAGCTCGATAAGTTAAAAGGTGTGTCTATTTTTAATTTATATAGATTACTAAGTAGTGTAGAGATCTCTTGTTGAATAGAAGGGCATTCTAATATAATATGTTCTAAACTACCATGTTTTCCGCATTCGCAATAATCTTCGTTATGGATACCTAAACGGTGTTTATATTCCGGATACATTGCATGGTTACTTCTGATTCGTGAAATTGTTTTTATCAAAATTTCTATTTTGTACATTAAAAAACCATGGTTTTATGTTTAGTTTTGGAAGCAACAATTTAAACTTTTTCCCAGAGTTGGATTTTTCGTATTTTTCTTGCCATTTAGTTTTCATGGTTATTTTCATTTGGCTTACGTGATCGTTCAAAGGTAGCTTCATGTTAATCATCTCCCCTTCTGTAGTAGCCCTTTTTGCTAATCTATCTGCTATCTCATTATATTCTATCCCACAATGACTTTTTACCCAAGATAATATAATTATCTTTCCATTTTTATTCAATTTTGTAAGTACTTCATATACATCTTTAATTAAATCGTCATACTGGTCGGTTATGTTAATATTTTTTATCTTTTCTTATGCACTTCTGCAGTCAGAGAATATTACTATATTAGTGCCGGATAGGGATTGAGCATAGATTAGTACATTTTTAATTCCGACTATCTCTGCAGTGAATATTAACGATCCCTTAGGCAGTTTATACAGTCGCTTTATTTTTTTATTAACATGATAAAGAGCCAAACCGGTATTTCCATTATTTACAGAACCGTCAGTAAAGATGTAATCATGATTTTCCCATTTATGATGAATTTTATTAAGAAAATATTTATTTAGTAATTTTTCTGTGAGTCTAGGGTAGTCATCGATTAAATGGAATACAGGGCGAATATCGTAGTGTTTAAAAGACGTGAAGTTGTTAATAGTTAATATATTGTGCTTAATTTCTGGGTAGTTATAATAACTTTCGATCAATAGAGGAGTTTTTTTATATTTCCAATATCGATTTGTTAAAACCTCGATAGTTAACTGATGAATTGTGTGTGCAAGATTGTCATTTTTTGCGTATATCTTAAATAAGTTTTTATTACTTAAGAATTGTCTCCTTAACTGAAGTGGAGGTATGCAACTTTCCGCCTCCATAACAACTATGGGTGTAGATTTCAGATACCCATTACAGATTCGTAGACATTTATTTTGGATTTGATCAATCTTTTTAAGATGACATTCAGAGGCCGATCCATATAATACGCACCCATAATCGATTATTGACTGAATAAAAGATTTATAAAATAGAAGACAAATATTAGGGTCTGCCCCCCACTTACTATGGCTGAAAACTTTTATGATGTTTATAGCATTTTCAATTTTAGATGTTATATAATGAATATGAGATTTCCAGTTAAGTTTTGTATCTAGAGTAATACCTAGATACTTAATTGAAGCTAGGTACGGGAGTGTGTAATTTTTTAGTGTTATTGAAGACAGATGATGAAACCTCTTCCTAGTAAATGTAACAGCTGCTGACTTATTTTCTGAAATGGAAAATCCGTTATTCTTTACCCACTTTTCTAATGAATCTGAAGCTACCTCTAAATTTTGATGACATTTTTCTATATTTTGTTCTGGCGTATATATACATATATCATCAGCATATTATAATGTTTTTATATTCCTAGTGTCCAAGTCAAATGAGTATATAATGTACAAAATAGGACGTAATATGCTGCCCTGAGGAAGGCCAACAGCAGCTTTTTGAGGACCTATTAACTTGTCTACTGTACGAATAAAAATATTTCTCTCATTATACAATTTATAAATATTAAAAATAAGTAGTTCCGGTAGTTTTAGCTTTTGCATCTTGTCCATTAAAATGTCTAATTGAATATTATCGTACGCTCCTTTTATATCTATGAATAAACAGGTTGTTGAAAAATTGTGTGAGAATCCACTTTGTATGTCAGTAACTAAAGTAGTCACATTATCTAACGTTGAACGATTTTTTCTAAATCCGAATTGGCTTTCTGGTAATAGTTTATTGAATTCTAAAAAATGTTCTAGTCTATTTTTAATCATTCGTTCAAAAGTTTTTAATAAACAAGATGCCATAGCTATAGGTCGATAAGAATCTGAATTATTAGATTTTTTCCCAGGCTTTAATAAAGGGACTATAATATAATCAAGCCAATCATTGGGAATTGGTATTTTATTAAACCATATATTATTATATATATCCAACAACGCATTTCTGCCGGAATAAGATAGATTAAATATCATATTATACTGAATTTGATCCTTTCCAGGGGATGTATTACAATTTTTTTTCATAGCTCTATTCAATTCATACAGGCTGAAAGGCGCTGTTAAATAATTATCTGAATTTCCAGAGGAATCATATACACAAGGTTGCAATGGTTTAGAAATGCAAACTTTTGGAGCTAATTTATTTTAAAAATCCTCTATCCATTCAGCACTTGATTATATGTAATGTGTATTGTTTTGTCTTCTATTTTTATAACTATTTACTTTTTGCCAAACTTGTTTCGTAGGCGTGGTTTTATTTAAGGACTGACAATATATTTTCCATGATTCCGATTTGGTTATTTTTATCGTTCTTTTTGCTATTGCATCAGCTCTTTTATAGTTTATTAAATTTTGCAGGTTTGGATTGTTTTTGTATATTATAAATAAATGTTTTCTGTTATTAACTTTTGCCTGACATTCATCATTCCACCAGTGTTTATTTTTTTTATTTTGCTTATATTTATATCTCTGCATAATTGCATTAATAAATTGGCTGTTATTAGAATTAATATCTTTATATATAAATTGTTCGTCCATTTCGCTTTGAAATTTATTCCAATTGGCTTTTTTTGTTATCCATCTACTTATACACCATCATTTCATTACTGCTCATTTCACATTTAAATTTAATTAAAATCGGAATATGGTTAGAACCATGTGGATCGTCCATAATTTGCCTCTCAAAAAGATGTGCTATACCTGATGAACAGAGTGTTAAGTCTATCGCTGAGGAGTTACTGTTTAATGTGGGCACTAATGTATGACTGCCATCGTTTAATAGTACCAAATCCGTATTATCTATTGCATCTTGTAACCTGTTACCCTGAGAATTGGTTGTTAAACATCCTCAAGCAGTGTGATGAGCATTGAAATCGCCCCCGATTACACATGGTTTCGGGAGAGATTCCAAAAACTCGCCCCACTCATCCGTCCCTATGGAACTTCTTGGAGTAACATAAATGTTTACAAAAAATATACTGATTTTGTTGGTTGATAGTAGTTGGATACAGTTTGCTTGCAGTTTATTGGAGTGTCTTACCATAATCTCATTATATTTTAACTTTAACTTCACCAGAAAAGCCACCCCGCCGTATCCGTCAGGGCGGTCTTCCCTAATAACGTTATAACCTGCAAAATTTACATATTTTGATGGCTTAAACCACGTCTCTGAAAGCATAGCAATATCTATATCTTCACTTATTAACATATTTTGAAGATTTTCTTTATTAGATGTAGCTGATCTACAATTCCACTGGCAAATCTTAAAACAACTCTTCATCAGATATTGCATTAAATTTATCTTGAATAATACTTAGTAAAGTTGATTCTTGAATTTCAAATTTATTTTCTTGTTTTAAGATTCCTATAATGGATAAAATAAACCTACTAAAGCATTATCCGTAACAGTGACACAAGTCTCTTAATGAGGAGGATTCAATGTTAAGTTTGAAGTGTAATTTTGTTTTTCGAAAACGGCTGTCGATGAACTCGGTAAATGAATTGGTGATAAAATTTTTTTGTGTAAATTCAGTATATTATCATGTTCTTGAGACCTCACCAACCTAGGTCTTTTGTGAGAAACCGCAGAATGCTGTGAGTTTACCGAACTCGACTTTTGCCCGCTTGGCTGCATTTGGGAAGAAGGAAATATATTAGATTGTGACTGAAAAGCATTAGAATTACTGTTTAAATTGTGATTACTGTCGGCTAAATAATTATTGTTTAAGATTTCGGTCGGTCCCGGATATTTATTAACCACTTGTGCATAAGTAAATTTAGGGGTTTTTTTGTTTGTTAGCTTCGGCATAAGATAAATTTTGCTCAGTCATTAATTTTTTAATTGCTTTTTGTCTATTGAATTCTGGACACTCTTTTATTTCATTTGTGTAATGTTTTCCACTACAATAGAAATATGATTTTTCTACCAAATTTTTTTTACAGTCTTTTGTCTCGTGTCCCTCTTTACACTTTAAACAGCGAACGTTACTTTTACATTGTTTTATTAAATGACCGTATCTATAACAATGAAATAGTAGGACCTTTTGCTCGTAGGGTTCTACCGGAATTCTTACATGATTAATGCATATATATTGTGGTAACTTAGATGCTTTAAAAGTAACAAAAAAGGTTTTTGTAGGCACGTATTCTTTAGTACCGTCCGGTTTAATTACTTTGCGATTCATTCGTTTAACTGCCTCAACACTAAATTTACAATGCATATTAACTGGATTTATTTTCCCTTTAACATACCCTTCATCAAACTCATAATCTATATTTCGTATTATGCCAAATTTATGGGTAATAAATTTAGGAATATATGCCAACAAATTATATTTCTTTAAATTAACCGATTTTAATAAATTGTTTGCCGATTTATAGTCTTTTAATTTAATTCTTAACCTATTACGCCCTATCGAATCTATGCAATTAATTTAGGAATCCAATTGTGGATGTTCTTTGAACAAAATATCTCCTATTCTAATTGCATTTAATTTACCATCAAATTTATCTAGACTATTTTCAACATACACGTAAAAAGGAGCGATATCTACATTATTATAAAAACTTGGAATACGTACTGGTTTTTCGTTTATATCTGTTGTTGTCTCCGGATGTTTTACGTTAGAATTATTAATTATTGTACTTACATTTGGATTATTGATATTTTCTATTGTTGTTCTGTCTAATACATTACGATTTGATTCTACGTCCATATCCCAAATATTTGGGACATCTATGTCACCTTTGGATGAGGGTTGAGTTCCAATTTGGGGGGTTTCACCACCCCCCTGGTTGGCACTCATATTATACACTCACTGATAATTAAGTTTCTTATAAGATCTACTACACTAGAAATTTTAACAAAATTATTCACAATTAAACACTGTTGTTAATTACTTCGCACTCGATAAATCGACTGGTCGATTCAATGATCACGAACGAACTGATATGGTTATTTATACTTTGAACATTTAATAACATTAATTTAGGGTTAAACATTACCTCTGGAACCTCTGATTTTTCCGTAGGTACAAAAAATTGTTCACACATGCATTTTCAGGCCAGAGTGCTGGATCCATAGCTTTATTGAAATTATTTTGATATATTCGGACCTTAAATGATGAGTAAAGACTTGGGTAGCGAGACTCCATAGACTCGCAAAGCACTTCCGGAAAATGGGGTTTTAGAAGATTTTCCATTGCAGTCACATTGGTGCTAGGATCAATGCGATACACATGTAGATCCACATATTTTGGAACACCTTTGACAGATCCAGCACCAGTTCCAACAACTAACTGTCTTCTTCTTTTGTTTCTGTCTTGAACTTTCTGCCATGGAGCTTCGTCATTTGTGACTTCTTTCGTAAGATTTATTACAGATGACATAATACTTTCTTGGGCCTTTTGACACTCATTACTTCCTAAATCAACTGAAGCTGGAAGTGCTACTTCCACAGTAGACGTAGATTGACTTTTACTACGACTACGACTACTATTATTAGCTACAGCATTTGAATTTTCAGGTGGTTTACTACAGGTTTAAGTCCCCCGTTAGTAGGTTTGGCAACGTTGGACGTAGTCCGTTTATGTTCAATATTTTTATTTGAATTTGTTTTTAATAAAGAAATAATTAAATCTTGACGTTTATTACCTTTTACTAGCTCTGTATTTAACGATTTTAAGTAAGTAATCTCGATCTCGGCACACTTTAACTTGCACTGTAGTTGAGTGAGTTCTAACCTCAAATCACTATTGCACAGTTTCACATCGGAACAAGAAGATCCACTGGTCTCCAAAACATGTTTGACACTTTCACTAATTTTTATTCCTTCGGGGACCTTTTTGTGAATAAGTATTTCCAATAATTCTGATTTCTTAAGACGATCTAGTTCTTTGTGTATTAATTCGTCAGTCGCCATCTTGACGTTATATTCACCATTTGGGAAAAATGTGACAAATGTCATAGACTAAATGTATCCAAGTACCAAAAATAGAGGATCCAACATTCCTTGTTCTATTTGTTAGGAAGTCGTTAGGAATTTACCATTTTGATTTTTTTAAAGTTCCAACAAATATCCAACCCTTTTTCTTCTTCAATTCGGTTTATAGCTCTATAGAGGAAAACCAATCTGCAAACATTTCTGTCACTTTGTTCTATTGGTTTGCAGAGGCCTATCACAGACTAATTTTTTTGCCAGATTTGGATAGATCTCGCACATCGCTATTTTTTCCACAGTATAAGTAAGCATTATAAAGATAGTTGGTTTGCGCGTCAATAAGGCACATTATTTTTAGCCGCAGTTGTTCGGCATTAAATTTACACCAACCTCTAAAGATTTCATCAATACAGGCACTAATGGTGTAATTTCTTTGACAGTTTTGGCAAAGTTCTGTGAATATTTCATCAACAAATGCTGCAGGATTTTCCTGTTTTCGCTATTCTCTGGAAGTTTTATCATCAAATCGCAGGTAGGTATAAAAGTAAATTAAAAAATATTATCTCACTCGTATTTCGAAAAATGTCACGTGCAAAACCGTCTGTGGAAAAGAGGATCAAAAAAGAGTCGTGACCAAATTTGCTAATACTACTTATCGACATCAACTAATTAAGGTCTATCCGGATCTTTCCATTTATTGCTGTATAAATGTAGCTGTTGATTGGTATATCTCATATAATTTTTGCAATAAGTGTATCATCATAGTCGCCAAAGGAACCATCTGCATCTACTAAAGTCCTCGCATCATTACATGCTCCCGGTAAATGCGTAACAAGATTATAAGCTCGTATTCTAACATTAGCAGCTGGAGCTTTTTTAGCCCATTTGTAATGATTTTTTCCACGAAAATATGCTGACTGAATAATAATAATAATAATCTTCAGTTGATTCAACATCACTCGCTTCGTCTTCGCTCAAATGTATATCATTAACACACAAACTTTGATCACCTTCTTCATCAGCAGATTACTCAGAGTCACTTTCATGATTGCTGAGAATCCAGTCCTCATCTGGAACATTTTCAGTTTCACTGTCCTCAACACTACTGTCCATCAGTTCTTGACTCTCCTCGAAATCCGGATTTTTTTTGGGAAAATTAACGTGCTAAATTCTCTGGCGGTTATTTTAAATTGGTGCAGCATACTTTGTAAATCATCTTCACTTTGAGAGAGTAGTATTACGTAGTCTGCATAGCAGATTATTTTAAGTTATTTTTCTCCTGTTTGGTATCCTTTTTAGTTCTTTCTTTTTGCTTATTATTTCATCCATAATCAGGTTGAACAATAGCGGACTTATCGACTCTCCCTGGGTTATCCCATTGCCAGCTTCAATAGGGTCAGTTAGTTCTTCTTCTACTTTTCCTTTTATTGTGTTGTTTTGGTAGATATTTTAGATTTGATTATTTGTATTATTCTGAAGCTATTTTCTTGTGGCAATTTAAAGTAATTACTATTTTAATGGGAATTAGCCACGATTAAAGCTTAAAATAAGTTTATTGACGTTTCAATCTCCACTTCGGAAATCGTTCTTAAAATACAAACATTCAATTGTGACTTATTCCCATTAAAATACGAAATGATAATTTTTGTTTTGATCATTCCTAAAGATATCTTTCTTGTGTACAATACATGGATAACGTCCTCTAGTTTGACCGAGCCAAATGCCTTCTTAAGGTCCACGAAACATAGGTATGCCGGTTTTTGTATTCTAATAATTTCTCTTGAACTTTATTATATTATAAATATAACGTCGGTGCATGATCTTCCCGACCTAAAACCTTGCTGTTCTTCCGCTATTATTACAATTTTATTCATATAGTTTATTTGTTATCACTTTGGTTGTTAAATTTAGTATTGTGTTAAAGGCATTATCTGCCACCGTTAGGTATGGAACTGGAAAATCTTTTTGGTATAGTGCTTCTGGTTCAGGAAGAGAAGTCAGTTGCTTTCCAAAGCTTCGTGCAGGAAGCAGTTACTAAAAACTCCTCCATCAGATAGTTCTTATAGGTATAGTGTGTGTTCTTATAGGTATAGTAAAGGCTTCCCCAATTCTGTAGAGCCACCACTGTAATATGCTTGACGTTGATGGTTTCGAAGCAATGTGGGAAATTCCATTTTAATGCAAATTCATCTACATATTTCTTCAATTCTTCTATACTTGAAGGACACTGAAATAAAAATAAATTTGTTTATTGTTAGCACAATATAAACAAAATATAAGGTAGTATAGTTATAACTAATAATTCCTAATTCTTTTTAGAATAGTACCCTGGAAAACCCGGAAAGTGTACAGAATGAAGAAACATTACATGCAGCAGTACCACCTGTACAAAAAAATATAAAAAAGAGATCTAACAAAAGGCTTGGAATTAAAAACTTTAAAATCGGATTATTACAGAGGACTATCGAAAATTAAGATTCGTAAAGAAATAGCAAATATATTTGGTATGGACGAAGCCACTGGTCCAATGCAATGTCCTCCTCTTCAACTGCAAGTACTTTAACCTGTTACACTCCAATGCCTTCGCCAACTGTGTTTGAAAATAACTTTTCTCCGTCAGGAGAGTCTCAGACAGCTCAAAATTATTATAATTCCTACAATCAGTTTATGTAAATAACTGTTTGGGTTTGTACTATTTTTGTAGTAAAAATGAAGTTAATTAGAAATTGATTTGCCTTTAAATTATTATAAATAGCTGAACACTGAACATACTTTGGCAACTATTCTTCCAATAGTACATAATGGAATGAGGAAAAGATACTGTAAACTAAAGGGTGTTTTTTTAGAGGAATAGAACTTTGAAATGGAATAAAACAAAGATGATTTTTGTAAATTGACATGAAATTGACTTTATTTAAAAGATAATCTTTTGGCATTATAAGTTAAATATGATTTCTAACATATGACTGCTACGGCTGGCTCTGGCGTAGTCTAATCTAGAGGTCTAATTTTCGATGACTTTTCCAACAATTGTGGCTGTATATCGGCAATAACGAGGCGAATGTTGTTCTTCAAGTGATCAATCGTTTCAGGCTTATCGGCGGTGACTAGCGACTTCACATATCCCAACAAAAAATAGTCTGGCGGTGTTAAATTGCACTATCTTGGATCCAATTCACGGGTCCAAAACGTGAAACTCTGCGGTAACTAAACGTTTCTTTTAATAAATCAATTGTGGTACGAACTCTGTGACATATTTCGCCATTTTGTTAAAACCACAGCTCCTGCACATCATGATTTTTCAAATTAGGGATAAAATAGTCTGTAATCATGGCTCTATAGCGGTCACCATTGACTGTAATGTTCTGGTCAGCATTGTTTTTAAAGAAGTACGGACCAATAATTCTACCAGCTCACAAAGCACACCAATCAGTTTTTCTGGATGTAATGGTGTCTCAACATACACTTGAGGATTATTTTCACTCCAAATATAGCATTTTTGTTTGTTGACATAGCCATTCAACCAAAAGTGAGATTCAGCGATAAACAAAATTCGTTTATGAAAATCAGGTTCAACGACAATCCCGTTTTGGGCCCATTCACAGAGTCTACGCCTTGCTAGGTGATCTTGTAGTTTCAATTCTTACACTAGTTGGAATTTGTAAGCTCGCAAACCAAGATCTTTCCGCAAAATCTTTCATAAAGTGGATGGACACATATCCATCTGCTGTGCACATTGTAACGAAATATTTTGCCTACCACATAGGGTATTATTATGAGGGGTTGAAAATTGGCGACAGAAATTATTGGGGCCGAGATAGGACAAGCAAAATAAACGAAACTTATGCGAACGGCACTAGGGGTTTATTTAGAGTAGCTGGGTCGTAGATAAGAAAATGGCAAATGGGTTTGGATTGGGGCAACTAAAAAAATGAAACAAACGGGTACTTACATGAATCTACTGGACAAATGGGCAAACAAAAACAACAAGAAAGACCTCTAGCTATTTAAAATAAGGACGCCGCTTTGAGGTGTCAAATTGTAACCACATCTGTGAGAAACAAATTGTTTTGGTGAAAAATTAACGAAAATAAATTAGAAATGGTTTAAGAAAAAAATTAAACATTTATTGTTGTCTCACCACAAACCGTTACAAAAATAGGTAATATAAAAAAAACGTACAGAAGTTAAAACATTTCACCATTGTATTTAGGTATATAAAAAACATAGTTAAAAACTTTTACAAGTGTCGTCAAAATTTATACAGTAGCATAACGTTTTCGATCTAATCAGATCATCTTCAGTGCCTTATGTACTTGAAGCTAACAATGAATTTGTGGCTATGACATCCATATATGGGTTTACATCTTTCCAAAATTAAATTATATGTTGACTCTAGGTCGATGACATTGGATAAAATTTAATACTTAAGGAGCTACATGTCTCCCTGTTCGGTTTTTAACATTTTAACACGTGGTTTTTGTCAGTTAAGGCGACTCAGACCAAAAAAGATTTGCTGTATTTTTTTCCTTAAAATTGCTTGAACTCCGCCTTCCTTTCCCGACATAGTGGAGCAACCACCAAACCCCAGGCTGACGCATTTGAGTGGATCAACTTCATGATTTGTCAGGAAATCATCAATTGCCTTTACAATGCTTGGTGAACTCAGAGCATCGAGCTGAACAAACCCTGCAAATTCTTCACGAATCTTCTGCTTCTTCATCAAAATATCTCAAAGCAATTGACAACTGTTCTTTGCCTGAAATGTCAGCGGTTTCGTCAGATAATTTTGCGTAGTAGTTTGCATTTTTGACTTTTTCAAAAATTTATCTTCTAATCAGATGTCAACTATTTCATTTGGTATCCTCACTAACTTGTATGAGGCAGTCTTAGCGCCATGTTTAAAATGCTCCTGCAATATTTGTCTCCGGCATCAATTCGAAAATTACACAAGTCTTGGAAAACACCCTCACTCGATTCTTTCCCACGGAGAGGTAAATCATGAGTGCCTGAGAAGGCGATACATGATAATAATCATTTTTTGCAGCCCAAAATATTAATTTTTGCAACCCAAAATATTATTTTTTTCCAAAAATCGTAAAAAATTACAATATTTATTTTTGTTTTAATTTTTGTCCATGACTTTTTTGTGACTCAAAATAGGTATAGCCATTGCTTAAAAAAAATCGAATTTCCGAATATCCACCGTAAAACAAACACACCAAAGACACAAAACACTCGTACAAATATCAAAATTCGGGAGATCACTTTTGCAACTTATTACTTCTACATCTACTATCTACTAAAGCTAAAGAATGACTGAAAAAGTGAAATGAATAATGAACCCTAGAGCAAAGCCTCTGCTCAAAGTTCAAAGAAGCTAAAATTCGTTGAATTGCATATTTGGACTTATTAGTTGTTGGGAAATACATGTATTCCCAGAACTATAATATGTGCATAAGGTAAAAGGCAACCGTATATACGTATTTCTGGCTATTGGTTGTCTTCAGTACGGCTGCTAACCAACTTGGCATTCATATTAGTAGACGTCGATCTAGCGTCTGTCTGTAAATATTTTAAATATTTACTTTTATGGGTGGAAAAGGTTTTATTTCGTTAGAGCTTACCATGAGTTCGCTCTGAGGAAGCCAATAGACACAGATATACATATCAGCGAATGGTGGCACGCTGTAACGAAATTAAACCTTAACTGTCTATTTTATAATCTGTAAGATCTTCGAATCTTATAACAATTAACAAAATACGCTCCTTATATTCTGCACATTTAACTCCATACAGCTCCCAGTCAAATAAACAAAATTAACTTTTTTCGTTTTTTTTTAAGTATATTTATTTTAAGTATGTTTTTGATAAGTGATATATATTTTTTAATTCAATGGTCTTTAAAACATTAAATAATTGTCCACCTGTTCTAAGACAATTAGTGTTTGGTGCTTAATTAATAATAATATTACTGAGAACTCAATATATCCATCTGCACTGGAGTTACCGCGTCACTGAGTTATTCAGATTCTGAAATTTCACAGATAATCTCCATGTCGGTATCCATTTAGAACTAATGAAAATGATACTGAAACAAAAAGTTTACCTATTGAATCGCTATATGCTTACAGCACGCACTTTCGAATCCTGTTCTTAATTCTTTTACTACTTTGCGCAGCAGTTTTATTAGTGCCGTATAAGGGATCCGGGCTCGTTTATTGACGGCAGCTATGTTTGCTATTTATCGTTAAACAATGGGTTGCCGAACGTGTACCCATAAGGGAAAAGTACCATAACGAAAAAAATTAATGTATATGTTGTTATAATATGTATAGTTTCTCGTATCGATCATTAGAACTCGCTTCAAAGTTATTACAACCATAACGTTACCTGATTAAATGTTCATGTATCTAATAAACTATTAGTATAGAGGAAAGGCACCAAATTTGAGATACTTTTTTTGAAAAACAAATATGATACAGAATATTCAAAAGTTTTTAAAACATTTATTTCAAAAACTTAAATTTAATGTTTCTAGAACACAACAAAAAAAAATAAAGCGAATAAAACATATATTTTGGCAAAAAAATACATTAAATTTTTTTTGCGACATTTAATATTAAAAATAAAAGGTGCCCTAATTTGGGATACCCAGGTATCTAAACTTGAGACAGGTACCTTAATTTGAGATACTATTCAAAAAAGCCCTTTCCTTCGCGGAAAAGGCAAATAAATGTGCTGGACTTTATTTCTCCACAGTCTTCATGTGCCCACCTGCCACATTGCTAACACTTTGCCCATCGTTCGCCATATCTATCGTCGGAAAATTTTCCGGTGCAAAATAAACATTCCGCGTCGTCTTCTCCACTTTCGTTGGACGATGAATCAGCTAATGGAAAGTCTTCACTGCTATCTGAGCTTGAACTCGAAGAAACTTTCCGCTTCCTTCTTGATGTTTTGCCTTTTGATATAGAAGGTTGACCTACGTCTTCATCTGCTATTTTTTCTTCGGGCGTTGCTGTTTTTTTTTATCTAACACCTTTTGTTGAAATGTTTTTTTCTGGAGCAAATACACAATCCAAGTTTAGCTGGGGTACTAGTTTTTTTGCTTTTTTCTTCTGCAAACTTTGCTCTAATTCTTCTTTGTAGGGTGTTAAGAGTAATTACTGAAGCCTTTCTACTATCTCTATTATATGTAGGGATTGGACAGATGTCTTTCGGAGAAACAAGTTGTTGATGAGGTAGTGGTGGACTAGGAGTTCTATGTTCTCGCATTGGATAATTTGGTTGTTCATGGTTTGGTTCTATTATTTGTTCATCCCTTTCGTTTTGTATTTCCAAGTGCTCTTAAATTCCAAATTCAAAGTCCCTAAAAATATGGCGACAAATAGGGACCAGTCCAGTTTTTCGGAAACCATTGCAAGATATTTCCATCGTCGCAGCTTTGTTATACGCTCTACAAAAAATACTGGCAACGGCATAAGACGACACAACACTCAAGTGATTTTCTCTAAGCCAGTTTTCTATTTCTTTTGCGTAGTAAGTTTTCAGCGGTGCCATAAAAGGCACTTTGCATTTTATGTGTAGAATGTGGTGGGAGGCAAATAATCGTCACATGATTTTGTTTGGCCAAATCTATTAGAGCAACGTTTCTCGTATGAGAATAGTGACCATCAAGGACGAGAAGAACAGGGTCTGCAGCTGAAGGTTTAGTGAATTTTATGAAGTGTTGAAGCCATCTAGTGAAAATATCAGCCTGTACCCAACCTGACACATGACATTCTGTGACTGCTCCAGTGGGAGCTCCTAGCATCAACTCTGTTTTCATATTTTTTCTAGGGAAGATTAATAATGGTGATACGAAAACTCCTGCAGCATTTGTAGCTAAAACAAAAATATTTTTACTGTATATCAAAAAAAATGTATTTAACATGTATTTCAATGAAATAATTTAGACCTCCTAGGACGGTTAGCCTTTAGCCCAATACCCAAAGGCCCAATACCCAAAGGCCAGTGGAATTCCCACCAGATCAGCACTCTGCCATAATTCGATTATCAAAAAGGCAGCCTTCGAAGTCGGATCAGATAGTAAGTACACTTAATTATTTGTAAAAAATACTATTACTTTTTTATTTATTAAAATACTTAAACTTCCGCTCTTCGGTTAGCACTTTTGGTACCTATAAAGTTTATTTTCACTTTCTTTTTACTGTAAAATAGTTCTTTATGAAAAATATTTTAAGCAACACGGGAGTAAAAAGAGCAAATTACAATGTAAATATATTAAGACTCGTAAATTTATCACTTTAATAGTAAAAAATATAAATAACATAAAAACACATTCATTTGCACTGTTATGTTGTTACAAATGATATTCTGAGGTAGAGCATAATCTTCCTGCGATTCGACTAAGCCAACACCATTTAAATAATCGCAAAATGTGTTTCTTGTTTCCAATGCAGCGGTTGGGAACCTGTGATGAATGGAATTATGCTGTTCTTCATTTGTATTCGATATTATTTCTCATTGGAAAGGCATGTTCGAATCAGTTTTTTCAAGAGTTAGGACAAAGTAATGCAAAACGCAAATAGCTTTCACCATTTGCACGGCATTCTCCACATTCGCCTAAATGCTTTTATGTAATGAATTATGAATGCTAAGTCTCCACTTAGCGGTCATAATTCCAAATTCACATTTAACACTGTTTCGTGCGCGACTTAATCGGTAATTAAATATTCTTTTCTGGTCATCCAAGTTTCGGGCAGGATAAGGCCGCATTAAGTACTGAAGTAAGGGGTATCCTTCATCACCTTCTTCTTCAAGTGCCATCTCCGCGACGGAGCTCGGCAATCATCATAGCTATTCACTAAGAAGCACAAAAGGAACAGGTATATTAGTAGATGGAAGAGGTTTACACTCAGGAATATCTAGATGCCCGCTTTCTAAAGAACCATAGAGTGATGATTCGGAAATTCCCTCCATTACTTTGTCTTCCGGCAGTACCAACATCAACACCAATGAATTTTTTGTCAGCGTCTACTACTACTTGCAGCAAAATAGGGAAAAACTGTTTATAATTACGATATTTAGGACCACTGTTAGGGGAACATTTTACTTTGATATATTTTCCGTCTATACTTCCAATGCAGTTGGGAAAATTCCATTTCTCATAGTACTTTTCAGATACAGATTGCTACATTTCTTTGTTGGGAGTTTGAAGGTAAACGGGTTGTAAGGTATCCCATTACACTGTACAGTACATGCTTCATAAATAATCTACAGTTGTCTTGCCGTAAATCAGCGTAAATCATTATATTAATAATATCGTCCTATTATAGATAAAACTCACACGGTACTGACCAGCCCTCGAGAAGTCATCTGGAGCTCTAACCCTTCTAATTGCTTAGATAATTTATGGTACAATTCACTAAGTGCATTATTGTGAATTAGTGAATTTTTACTTACAAGCTGGGGTGCAATATTGTGAATTTCGGTTTCAGGATAAAACTCATTAAAATTTATTATTGCACTTAGTGAACTTTTCCTTACAATCTGGAGTGCTGCATCGGTATCTTTCAAACAATACATACATTAGGAAACACAATTGTGTATTATTTGTGTGCATTATCTATTCGGCGATTGAGTAAAGTAATGAGTTTGAAATATTTTTTATTTATTCTTTGCAGTTGCATTAAAAAAAAATCCAATATTTAAGTCACGTGAATTTAAAAAACAATTTGTACCTTCAAGTCGATTTTTCTCCATTTTCTGAAAAGTGTAGTTAGTGAGTTTTACCTAAAATAAGACGATATGCTTAGAAACAAACCAAATGTAAACTAACGAATGAAATTTTCTATAGCATTATTTCACCTTTGTATTCTTGTTTCAGTAAAAACGGTGAAGTGAAATAGAAAAATCTACAGACCTACTTCACAAAGGAGCTGAGCAACATTTCGCATCCGAAATCTGGATCTGGAGGTGGCGAAAATGTTGCAAGCTCATGGTCACACTTCAAACAAATGATGTTCCTGAAAGACATTGTGGGTTCTGAAGAGCTTCGGGATTCCAATATCGGATCGCAAGTATACAGTGATGACCAAAATCCAGCAGAAACTAGCGCATTAAGTGAAATGACGGTCTCAGTTGACCAAAGTAGCTATGAGTCCGACAGTACGCTTGTTGAGATCCTAAGTCCACCGACAACATCCTCAATTCATACTGATCTCAGTTCCCCAGGGACTCTCTTGGACACATCTACAGATAGATGCCGTGCAAATAAATGCAAATTGTCTCATACGGTGAGAGATGCCAGCAACAAAAAAATTAATGATGAGCTCGTTAAGATAGAGAACAAAAAATTGGCACTTGTGGAAAAATAAATCAACTCCGAGGAAGATCCAGATTTGTGTTTCTTCAAGAGTTTAGTCACATAATGCGAGAATTAAGTCCAGGTAATAGGCTCAGAGTTCGTGGAAAATTTCAAGACCTTGTCGTGGATGAATACGAAAAAAGAAATTTGTTCGTGAGAGCTCTTCAATGTGGCCACTCATCATATGTGGCCACTCATCATTATCAAATTGTACTGATGTTTCATGCTTTTCGATAGAACAACAATCGTATGGTAGACCATCTACATTTTAACAGCAAGATCCTTCTTTCCATAACTTTTAAATCAATATATTAGTATTTATGTTGTAATGTTTATTTTCAATGATTATGTTTTAATGGTTTTTCGATTAAATTTTTTCTCTTTCTCTTAATCTCCTAATGGCACAATCTGGAAGAACAAACACCTAAGACTGGACACAAAAGCAAGAATCTATAAAGCAGCAATTAGACCTATATTGACATAAATGGCAGAGGCGAGACCTGGCACATCTAAAACAAGACGACTACTAGAAACAATACAGATGAAAATGATTCGATAAATTTTAGGGAACAGTCTGTTGGATAGGGAGAAAAGCAAAAACATAAGAAGAGCATGCAATGTAGAAGGCATAAATGGATGGTTGACAAAACGGAGACAGGAGTGAAACGAACACATAGTAGAATGGCAGAGGATAGGATAGTACGAACAGCACGAGATAAGTCACCTCACAGTGATGACAAGACGTTCTTCTGCTGATATACCTTCTCTGAAATTCGTTGAAGTTCTTTGCAATTTGCATTCAGTCAACCTCAAAAGTAAGTTGAATGCCTCAATTGACATCCTTAAATACAAATAAAAATTTTCAGAGTCTTGTCGTACGTTTTTGTAGACTCTCACGAATTCTCCGTCCTGTTGCAGCCATTATAATTGCCGAAGATAGTAACATTCTCCTCAGCAGTCAGTTGGATACTGACTTCTGACTTCTTTTCACTGCGTCCACGACGCAGCGACCCTCCACCTTCCACCTTTAAAATCCACCCTCCAAGCCACCATCTAGCATCTTACAGTGCGGCATCGGCCTTACGGCGTAAGGCCAATGTGTATTATACCATTGCTTGTCAGCCATCTCCAGCGCTCATCGAAAGAAGTGGAATTTATCGGTGGGAGCTCTAGATCTTCACCCAACGTGACCGGAAGTAGCACCGGAAGTCGATATTTGAACTCTTCGTGTAACTTTGCGTCGATTGGTATACGATTTCACCAATTTTGAATAATTTACTTTTTTATACCTTTTTACATCACATACAAATTACATCAAAACCGAAAAAAACCGGAAGTATATATTTATTCCCGTCTTTCTAAGGAGAGTCGAATCATATATCGCTTATAATATTTCGGGGACTTTAAAACAGTACTTGCGGTTGCAACTCTGGAATCGAATGTCAGAGGTCAAATTTTTCACTGTACTGCCATCTTTGGGTTATAAGCTCTTATTCGATACTTCATTTTTCATTCTATCTGTTCTAATAACAGAAGAGTTGTGTTTACGGACAAATGGACGGACAGACAGACATTGATATTTCAAGAGTCTCACCATTTTTTTCTTCTTCTTCCTCTTTATAAGCAATTCTGCTTGTTCATTGGCGGATTATTTTAACGACACGGGTCTCCTCCATTCTGCTTATGTGGTTGTTCCATTCTTCTTTCTTCACTTCCCTTTCGATAGCTCATCGTATTTTCCGTAATTCTTCACAGTACTCTTATCTCTGCCGTTTCCAGGGGCCTTTGCATTGTGGCTGCGTCGGGTCTTATTTCTGAGGCATATGTCATTATTGGTCTTACACTGGCGTTATAAATTCTTGACTTCATACCATTGTAAATGTGTCTGATTCGCCATATAGTGTTATTAAGGCATCCTGCCAGTCTATTTGCTTTTTGTACTTCATCTCTCACTTCTTTGTCCAGGTTTCCATACCTTGACAGGGTAATTCCCAGGTATTTTATTTCCATTACTTGTTCGATACTGATGCCATCAATTTCTTTTTTACATCTAGTTGGTTCTTTGCTGACTACTATTGTGTTTGTTTTCTGAGATGAGATTGTCACATTAAATTCTTTTGCTCTTATATTAAATCTGTGGACCAGTTTTTTCAGAATATCTTTATCTTGGGCTATCAATATTACATTGTCTGCGTAACAGAGTATTTTTCTGTATCCCCTTCCTTTGTTAACGCTTTTGATGGTTTCATCCTTGATTAAATTAAAGAGCATGGGTCTCAATGAGTCCTCTTGTATTATTCCGCTGCCTATTTCTGTAGGTTCTGTAAGTTGTCCATCTATTCTGACTTCCATTTTGTTGTTTTTTGGTAGATGTTTTCGATAGTTCTTATAATATTTAGGAGAACTTCTCTATTATACAGAAGATGGATTACATCTTTGAGTCTTACTTTGTCAAACGCTTTCTTTAGGTCAATCAGACACAGAAATGCTTGTCTATTTTACTCTAGTGATTTCTCAGTAATTCTCTTTATAACGAATATTGCATCTGTACACGATCTTTCACTATAAAAACCCTGTTTTTCATCTACTAAACTTGTTCTCTGATTTATTCTTCTTTAAGTGCCATCTCCGCGATGAAGGTTGGCAATCATCATGGTTATTCTGACCTTCGAGGCAGCTGCTCTCAACAATTGCCTTGAGCTGCAACCAAACCACTCTCTTCAGGTTCTTCAACCAGGAAACGCGTCTTCTTCCTACTCTTCTCCTACCCTCTACTTTTCCTTAAATTATGAGTCTCAAGATGTTGTATCTTTCGCCTCTCATCGCATGTCTGAGATATTGCAATTTTCTTTCTTTTATTGTATTTTCCATTTCCTTCTCTTTGCCTATTCTTCTTAACACTTCTGTATTCGTGATTCTATCTACCCATGGAATTCTCAACAATCTTCTAAATGTCCACATTTCAAACGCGTTAAGTCGATTTATTGTAATCCGGTTTAACTTCAACAGCTCTTTATGCAGACGACACAGCAGTGTATGCATCCGGAAAAGACGAAGGAAGAATAATCAGGGATATGGAAAATCGCTTGGACAAAATCACGAGATACACCGAAAAATGGAAGATAAAAATCAACGCCCAAGAGACGCAATTTATAGTCTTCAGCCAGAGTTCGAGACCACCACGAAACCAAATCAGAGTAGGAGGTAACAGGATCCAGGAAGAAGATTCAGTCAAGTACCTAGGAGTCCACCTCGACAGAAGACTCAACTTCCGGGTGCATGAACAAAAAACTAAGGTAAAAGCTAATGCAGCTAAAAGACTAATTCTCCCTTTCATTTTTAGGACCAGTCCACTGTCCAAGGCCAAGAAGATTCAGTTATACCAGGCCTATGTTAGATCGGTGATGCTATATGCTGTACCAATGTGGAGTTCCATAGCAGAGACACACTAAAGAAGATTAGAAGCCACGGAAACATCATGCTACCGGATCATCGACGGAACATCATGGGAGAACAGAATCACGAATGCAACCATCAGAGAGAGGCTCCAGTACACACCACTGAGGGAGGTGGCCGAGAAAAGAACCAGGTATTTCTTCCACCAGGCCACAAGAAGACTCCATAAGACCAGGGGCATCCTCGACATTAACAGGATCCAGAGGATGCATAGAACTACCCATAGACTGATCGACCATCTGATCAGGGTCTAGCCGGATGGTTGCCGGAAAACAGCCATGCAGGGAAGTAGGTACGGTGCCTTAAATTAGTACCTACAGAAGAAGACGAGGATAAATCCACACAAAGATGTCCAGGATGCCGAGAGGTCAAATCATCAAGAAGCTGGCGGTGCAAGAGCGGGACGCCGAAGAAAGAAGAAAGAAGGCTAAAATGAATGAAATACTGAATGACATGTAAAATTTTTATTAGGCAATAAACGTTTTTATTTATATTTTTATTTTTATTTTTATTATTATCCGGTTTAATGTCCATGATTCAGCTCCATAGTAGAGTACACTGTGTACATAACATTTAAATAGCTTCATTCTGAGGGTCAATGTCAGATCTTTGCTGCATAAAATCTTTTTCATTTTCACGAAGTTAGCACGTGCTTTTTTAATTCTGACTCTTATTTCTGCAGTATAATCGTTATTTTTTGTGATTATCGTTCAGAAGTAAGTATATCTTTTTACTCTCTCAATCTGTTGACCGCCTACCGTTAATATTTCGTTTGTATTGTTGTTCTTGCTAATTTTCGTGAATTTGGTTTTTTTGATGTTAAAAGAGAGTCAGTATTCTTCACTATATCTTAATATTTTGTTCATTATTCTTTCTAAGTCTTCCAAGTTGTCGGCTATTATGACTGTATCGTCGGCATACCTAATGTTGTTAATTAAACTTCCGTTCACTTTTATGCCGACTGTCTCGTTTACCAAAGCTTCTTGTATGATTTCTTCAGAATAAGCAATTAACAATAACGGCGACAGTATACAACCTTGCCTGACCCCTCTCCTTATCTCCACTTCTTCTGAAACTTCTCTTCCAATTTTCACATTTGATCGTTGGCTGTAGTATAAATTTGATATCAATGTTACATTCCTCACATCCAGATTCTTGTTTTTGAGTCCTTCTATAAGTCGGTCATGTTTTACCTTATCGAATGCCTTGTTGTAGTCTATAAAGCATACATAAAGATCTCGAATCTGATTTATTAGTAGTTGTTAAATTTTAAATGTAAGGTTTAGGGTAGTATTTAACAAGTTTATACCTCTGTAGTTTTCTGGCTGTTTTTATCTCCGTTTTTGAATAGTAGAATTAGTTCGCTCGTTCTCCATTCTTTCGGTATTTTATTGTGTTTTATAATTTTATTAATTAACATTGTTAATTGTTGCTGCTAAGCTGCTAATGCTACAACATTAAAAACATGTTTGCTAAAATCATGTTTTTAATGCTGTAAAATGGGTGAAAACAAAATAGAAAATGACCCTCAAAACAATATATGCATATATTATCTTGTATACGATACTACCGATTTGGATTTAGTAAACGTAAGTAAATAAATGTAAACATTGCCAATTGACCAAGGATCGCCCAAAATCGAAAATGATTACATTATTCAAAGCAAGTCTGACTTAACGTGGCGTAAAATTTCAGTGTGACAGCCGAAAGATTTATTTTTCTTTGTATTAATATTCCCGTAAATTATTGCAAATTATGGTTAAAGTTATATTATGATGATTGATGATATATACTCCAAGAATGCTGAACAGTACTCTGCATAATAATATATTCCGTCATGTTACTTTTACTTTCCCACAATAACGGATCGCGGAGAATTAGGAGTGACATTATTTATTGATTTCGAAGGTAACAAAACGTGTCGGAGTGATAAATAATTATTATGACAAAAAAGAGGACGCCCAACAGCGCCAACGTAGTTTAAAAAATATATTTCTAATTAAAGTTCGTAGAACTAAGTAATAACAATAAGCTTTAGATATATTGAAAGTTTTAATATATACAAGAAGTAACAAACATTTTAAATGCAATAACGGGTAATAGACGGAAAAGAGTACCGCAAACCATAAGAAACTCCAATGGAGATCTTCAATTATCAGAAGAAGAAAAACAACAAACTTGGGAGAAATAAATCAAGGGCTTATTTACAGATAATAGGGAAGAAATAAATGAAACAAGCAATTTAAAACTCAAAAAGCGCCAGGTCCTGATGAAATTCCAATAGAATTATTAGAAATCCTGAATGACAAAATTATTTAATAAAATACACCACGGCGGTCAAATTCCTGATGAACGGTTAAAATCTATCTTTTTGCTCTTACCCAAGAGTAATAATAGTACCGATTAATTAGCCTCATGAGTCCCACTTTAAAAATACTATTTAAAGCTATTCAACAGCGTATATATAAAAAATGTGAAGAACAATTAGACAACATACAATTTGGATTTAGAAGAGAAATGGCAGTAAGAGAGGCGTTGTGCAATTGTGCATTACAAAAATGCAGGGCATATAATAAAAACGTATTTATGTGTTATCTCGTATATAAACGTATTTATATATTAAAAGATTCTCTTATACGCACATGTGAGACAACACTAATACCTAAGCGGATCAAGAACAAAAATGAATGGATGACCGATGAGATTCTGGATCTCATGGAAGCAAGGAGATCTTATAAAACCAAAGACAAAAACATGTATAATATTATACACACAGAAATAAGGAGAAATATCAGAGATGCAAAGGAAAGATGGTATAGTGACAGATGCGAAAAGATTGAACAGTTGGTAGAGAAACATGATAACCTAAACCTTCATAAAAAAATTAGGGAAATAACAGGCACTAATATTAAGAAAAAATCAAACATACTGCTGGATAAAAACGGCAAAATAATTATAGACGTCGGTGAAAGGCTTAAAAGATGGCAGGAATATATTCAAGAGCTATTTAAAGACGAACGGACTGAGATAGTACTAGAGCAGGAAAAGTTCGACAACGGCCCAGACATAACAGAAGATGAGGTATTAGAGGCGATAAAGAGAACAAAGAACAACAAGGCAACAGGTCCTGACGAAATACCTGTAGACATAATACGGTTAATAGAAGTACAGTACAGGAATCATTCCCAGAGATTGGCTGATGTCAACATTCATAACATTACCAAAAAAAACCAAATGCAAGAGAATGCCAAGACCACCGGATAATAAGTTTAATGAGTAATACGCCAAAATATTTTTAAAAATTATACACCGGAGAATACATAACAAACTTAAGCAGGACATAAGTGACACACAATTTGGAGTTAGAAATGCACTGGGAACGAGGGAAGCCCTATTCGCTGTGAATATACTTGTGCAAAGGTGCACGGATGTTAATCAGCCAGTATATATGTGTTTCTTGGATTACAACAAAGCCTCCGATAAGGTCAGACATAACCGTCTTATCGAATTACTTGAAAAGAAAAACTTAGATATGAGAGACATCAGGATCATTAGCGCTATCTATTATAATCAGATCGCTGTGGTAAAAGAGAACAATGTCTTTTCGAATGAAATACAGATTGAGAGTGGCGTCAGGCAGGGCTGTGTCCTGTCTCCTACTTTGTCCAATTTGTATTCAGAGAAAATAATTTAGGAAGCACTAGAATGGGAATACTATGGGAATAAAAGTAAATGGCCGACTAATGAATAATATACGGTTTGTCGACCGGACACTATTTTATTAGCGGAACGTCTTGAGGATTTTCAACAAATGGTTGACTGAGTGGTAGAAGTCAGTGAAGAAAACGGACTGTCCCTAAACACAAAAAAGACAAAATTTATGGTAATTACAAAAGCCCAACAGCGCCAAGAAAATATAACAATACATGGAGAACAAATTAAAAAAGTTGAAAAATATAAATATCTGGGTACAATAATTAACGAAAATAATGAGTACAGAGAAGAGATTAAGGCAAGAATAGGACAGGCAAGAAATTCTTTCAACAAACTGAAAAAAGTACTCTGCAACAGGGACATTTCAATTTCTTTAAAGATAAGACCTCTGAGATGCTATGTGTTCTCCGTATTATTTTATAGGTTGGAGGCTTGGACATTAAAGAAAGATGTTTCGGACAGATTAGAAGCCTTCGAGTTATGGGCCTAGAGAAGGATATTAAGAATAAGTTGGGTGGATAGAGTCACGAATGTCGAGGTGTTGAGAAGAATGGGAAAAATAAAGAGGTTTTCTTCTTCAGGTACCATCTCCGCTACGGAGGTTGGCAATCATCATAGCTATTTTAATTTTTAAGGCAGTAGCTCTAAAAAGTTGTTTTGAGCTGCATCCAAACCATTCTCTCAGGTTCTTGAGCCATGAAATTCGTCTTCTTCCGATGCTTCTTCTGCCATCTATCTTTCCTTGCATTATGAGTCGCCATACTTCTCGCTCCGCATCACATGTCCGAGATACTGTAGCTTTCTTTCTTTAGTTCAACTTCCTTCTCTTTACCTATTCTTCTCAGTACTTCATTATTCGTAACTCTATCTACCCAGGAAACCCTCATAATTCTTCTATAGGTCCACATTTCAAAGGCGTTAAGTCGTCTCATTGTGTCTAAATTTAACGTCCATGATTCCACTCCATAGTATAGTACACTGTATATGTAACATTTTGTTAGGCATACTTTAAGAGCTAATGTTAAATCTTTGCCACTTAGGATCTTTTTCATTTTTATAAAATTAGAACGTGCTTTTTCGATTCTGACTTTGATTTCTGCAGTGTAGTCATTATTTTCTGTTATAAGTGTTCCTAGGTAAGAGTACTTTTTTATTCTTTCGATCTGCTGGCCTTTTACTGTCAAGATTTCGTTAGTATTATGGTTGTTTTTACAAATTTTTATAAACTTCGTCTTTTTGATATTGAGCGAGAGTCCGTACTCCCTACTACACATTACTATTTTACTTATGAGTCTTTCCAGGTCTTGTAAACTATCGGCTATTATTACTGTATCATCTGCATATCTGATGTTGTTAACTAAGACTCCATTTACTCTTATGCCGACTGTTTCATCTTCCAGAGTTTCTCTAATTATCTCTTCAGAATAAGCGTTAACTAATAGAGGTGATAGTATGCAGCCTTGCCTGACTCCTCTCTTTATTTCCATTTCTTCATATGTCTCTTTTTCAATTCGTACTATTGCTCGCTGATTGTAATAAAGGTTTGTTATTAGCCTTAAATCTCTTTCATCTATAAAGTTATGACTTTACCCCTCTTACTTATAACCATGGTTTTTGTTTTAATAAATAAATAAATAAATAAATAAATAAATAAATAAATAAATAAATAAATAAATAAATAAATAAATAAATAAATAAATAAATAAATAAATAAATAAATAAATAAATAAATAAATAAATAAATAAATAAATAAATAAATAAATAAATAAATAAATAAATAAATAAATAAATAAATAAATAAATAAATAAATAAATAAATAAATAAATAAATAAATAAATAAATAAATAAATAAATAAATAAATAAATAAATAAATAAATAAATAAATAAATAAATAAATAAATAAATAAATAAATAAATAAATAAATAAATAAATAAATAAATAAATAAATAAATAAATAAATAAATAAATAAATAAATAAATAAATAAATAAATAAATAAATAAATAAATAAATAAATAAATAAATAAATAAATAAATAAATAAATAAATAAATAAATAAATAAATAAATAAATAAATAAATAAATAAATAAATAAATAAATAAATAAATAAATAAATAAATAAATAAATAAATAATAGCTTTATTACCCAACAGTTTCCCATTTCTAGGGTAAAAATTTAAGATACATTTTTAATTAGTATACAATCATTAGTAGGTGATACAAAAATATCAAGTAAAAAAATAAGTGCAAAAAATAAGAAGGTGAAAAACAAAATAAAGAGTGAGAACAATATAATTAAACAAATCACTACGTATACAAGAAATAAAAAAAAATAGACAAAAAAAAATTAACAATCTAATGTAGGTACTCCATAAACCAGAGCGGTATCAACCAGATGATTAATTGAGCATGAGAAAATATCACAATGGTTGCATATTTTGTTATACTTATTGCACATAATATAAATAGGTGACTTTAGTAACATATTTGTTCTCGCACGTGGACAAGTAAACACTATAGTCGACCTGGAAGTAATTCTTGGCACATTAAATCTAATTTGACCTAATATATCACTGCAGTCAATACAGTTGTGTAACAACTTATATAAAAATGAAACAGAAAACATAATTCTTCTTAACTCTAAACTTACAATATTAAACCTGTTACATAACAAATCGTAATCATAACCATGGACAGGATATACTCCATCAACCTTAAAAGCTAAATATTTTAAAAGTTTCCGTTGTACCTTTTCAATCTGTTGCATGTAACATTTATAAATGGGATACCAAATTATTTACTTAATACATTTTTATAGCATCGGATACTTTCTGCTCAATATGGTTGTTAAAGGTTAATTTTGAATCAAATATAACTCCTAAATCTTTAATGCTATTACATTTTTCAAGATCTGACCCCTGAATTACATAATTAAAATCAACCTTATTTTCCCTTCTAGAGTAACTTACTACTTTACACTTATTGACATTAAGAAAAAGTTTATTTTTTACACACCAAGTATCTATATAATTTAGATCGTTCTGTAAATCTATACAGTTAGCAATTGTTTTAATTTCACAGTATATTTTAAGATCATCCGCAAAACACAATTTTCTGTTATTAATATCTAAAAATAAATCATTGATATATAATAGGAACAACAATGGACCTAAATTTGATCCCTGTGGAACACCGGATGTAGTACAGATTAATTCTGATATGAAACCATTATAGGATACAAATTGGTTCCTACCTATTAAATAGCTTTCCAGTAACTTTAAAATGTTTCCAGCAAATCCCAAATTTGATAATTTAAAGGGAAGGTATTTGTGATCAACCTTATCAAACGCTTTAGAAAAATCAGTATATATCACATCTACTTGACCTTGTACATCCAAAATATCTGAAATATATTGAGTTATTACAGCCAAGTTTGATACAGTAGAACGTTTATCTATAAAGCCATGTTGATAAGGTGATATCCATCCCCTAACAGAAGGGTAAATACGGTTATATAGAGTTACTTCGAAAACCTTTGAAAGATTGGATAACAAAGATACCGGTCTGTAATTGGATACATCAGATTTCGATCCGTTTTTGAATACAGGGCATATTTTTGCGTTTTTCCATAACTCGGGATAAGTTCCCGTTTTTATTGATAAGTTAAAAAATTTTTGAAGTGGCTTTACATATACCCGAGAACAATCTTTCACTAAAAATGCTGGAATATTATCCGGTCCGGACGTCATTTTATTTTTAATTCTTTTAAAGGCTACTAAAATTTCGTTTTCTTGAAATTCGTTAAAATTAATAGTAGGTAAGTAGATATCACTACATTCTTGATTATTTAATACATTGTTGTCGACAGGTAAATAAACTTTTTCAAAAAACATCTTAAAAGCATGGATTATATCGCGAGGATTATTAAATGTATCGCCGTTGTAACACATTTCACCTGGGATTCTAGAAGTTTTATTCTTTGCATGAACATATGCCCAGAAATTATTAGATTCGTTAGAAATACTATTCTGAATTTTTTCAAGATAAACGTTATATTGAGCTTTAATCATTTGTTTAATTATTTTTCGCAACCTTTTAAATTCATGCATATAAAGTATATTACCTGTTTTCTTATAATTTGTGATATTTTTGATTTCAACTTTATCATTCTAATTATTTCCGCATTGTACCATGTAGGATATTGATGTTTATAATTTCTGTATATTGGTACACACATATCAAATAATTCATATATCTTAGCATAAAATAATTCTAGGACTGTATTTACATCATCAGACATATTATCTAAAAAATTCCAGTCGCAATTAAGAAATTCTGAGTACAGTAAAGGAAAATTTGCTTTTTTAAAATTATATCTTTTAGTTTTAGAATGAGCCACAAAACTGGTTTCCTTTTTCTGAAAATTATTAATATTTATCATTAATGCTGGATGATGTAAATCTTCTTGAACAAGTGGTGCATTATCGCGACTTACATGACATGTATCTGATGATATAACTAAATCTAACAATCGATTTAAATTATTTCCCACCTGATTATACTGATTTAAATTAAACAAACACATGAAGTCTAGCACTGCCGATGTCTTCACATCAGATTTATTTTGATCAATATACTTTGGAATGTTAAGGTCGCCCAGGAGAATAACAGTGTCATTAAATAATTCAAGTTGCTCTAACATTTCAAAAAAATATTCAAAATCTTTCAACTTTAATTTGTCAGGAATATATAATACTGAAACATAAAACTTCTTATTTCCTGTGCGACACTCAACAACCAACAAATCAACTAGTGGAAAATGTAAATCAAATGTTGAGACATCAACAACAACACACTCAAAATTTGACTTAAGTGCCAACAGTACACCTCCACCAGTCGATTTATTAACTACATCGAACTTTCGATCTTTTCTAAAAACCTGATAGTCATCATTAAACAATTCCGAACTAATAACATCAGAGTTGAGCCAAGTCTCAGTTAGAGCAATGACATCAAATTCACATTCACTAACACTAGAGTAAAAATCAATTACTTTGGAATTCAAACCACGCACATTCTGATAGTAAACCTGAAGATCTTGGCTTGTAAAACTGTTGGGACCTATCTGTTTAAAGGAACAATTTTTGGGATGCCATCCAAGTATTTAATTCTAAATTGTCCTGTATTGTTAGCGTTCTTAGCTTCTAATTCTTCCTTTAATTGTTTGTAGTATGCAATTTCTTTTTTCGTACGGTCATATGAAATTGACACATGGCTGTAGATACCAGTTTTCAGAACCTTGGCTTGTCTGATTAATGCTGAGACGCCATTTTCATCTTTAAGTGTAATCTTGATCGGACGTATTTACCTAGTGCTGGTTGTCCAAGCCTAAATATTTTGAGTTCATTGACATTCACACTAGTATTCAAACTTTGAATTATTGTTTGGACTTCCTGTGTATCATTATCATTGCGACTATTGGGAGGGAGCTGAGTATTTTGCTCAGGTACACCAAATAAAATAGCATTGCGTTTGCGTTTTCTACGCTCATTTATTTCCTGAATGACTTCTTCCATAACCAACATGGTTGAAGAATTCTTCATTGATTGCTTTTCATTTTTAAGTTCTTGAATATCAATTTGTAAAGTTAAAATGAATGCTTTCAGATCTTTTATTTGGTTCCCAACCTGCCTACAACTCATGCAGGACCAATCGAATCCTTTATCATTATCATTAAACAATTCCAGTTCTACATTACTAACATTCACACAGGTATGTCTAAAAATTCTATTGCAAACGGAACATTTTATCATTAAATTCGATTTATACGATTTACTACAGCAGGAACAAATCATATTCGAAGTCGAAGGCATGATAAAAACCGTTGAAGATACGCCTATGTATTTATACAGTAATTAAGAATTCTCGTTGTTGTTATTATTATCTTAATTGGTGTTACAATTGTAGGTTAGGACGTATAAATACAAAATATTGACTAAAAATGAAGATAAATTTCTTACTGTTTATGTCCGTATATTTAGCTGCAAATATTTGTGTGGTTTCACAATCACTTTCACCTCATTGCACGAGTTTTTTAAAAAAATGATAACAGTACCTTGAAAACACCTTCGCACTGGTCGGCTTCTAATGACTGACTTTAGGTTTATTGTTAAGCCAAACTGTTCCCCAGTATCACAAATTGTGTTTAGGAGCGTCTGTAGGTCTTTCTCACTTTCAGTGATAATGACTGTATCGTTAGCATAACGAATGTTATTTATATTTTCACCATTTATCTTGATCCTTTCTATACAGTTTTCAAGTCCACAAGGAAACTAAATTCCTGTAGCTGGCTGTATACCATGTATCACAAAAAATTTATTTAAAACTTCCTTTATAAAAGGTATAATATTAAAAACCCTAGCGGGCTACATCACAGATCGTTTTTGGAATTAATATTCCATCAATACTGCTATCTGGATGTACACTTTAAAAGCCATTTAATACATGCGCAAAAACCCTTTAAATGTTGTTAAATTAACTTTGAATTATATCATTTAACTTTATAAACTATGATGTTTAAGTTACAACAGGAATGGATAACATGGCAAAATGGATAACATTGCCATGTTATCCATTTCTGTTGTAACTTAAACATCATAGTTTATAAGTTTATAATTTATAGTTTATAAGTAATTCAAAAATGTAATTCAAAGTTAATTTAACAACATTTAAAGGGTTTTTACCCATGTATTAAATGGCTTTTAAGATGTACATCCAGATAGCACTGATGAATTGAATATTAATTCCCAAAAATGTTTTGTGATAGCTCGATAGGGTTTTTAATATTATACCTTTTATAAATGAATTTTTAAATAAGTTTTCAAATGTTTTGTATAAATAACTCTTCGGAGTATATATTAAATAGTAATGGTGAAAGTACACAGCCTTGTCTCACTCCCCTACTTATCTGTTGCGCATCCGTGCTATGTCCATCTAATGTTACCACAACTTATTTGTTTCAATAGAGATTTCTCACTATGTTCCCAGTAGTAACGGCCGATTAACATCACGCAATTATAGAGAAAGGTTTTCAAAATTTGTTATTTCATGTTTAACTGTATTTTCACCAAGATGATTATATTCAGTAATAAACTGTATGTTTGTTGTGATAACTACATGATCAGAATTGCCCAGAGGAGTGCATATCACCGGTTCTGTAAGCAATTGGCCATCATTTGTAAAAACCAAATATAACGTTGATGGCAAATTGTTTATTTTGAAACGACTTGGATTCATAATCAATTGGTGTAGATTAGAACTTTGAACAAAGTTTATAAAAATGTTTCTCGCATTTGTTAGGTCATTGCTTACAACTGGCAAAGGCCAAGAGATATCAGGAAAATTAAAGTCACCAAATAAGACAAGGTTTTCAAGGTTTGAAAGGAGTTTCATTTTTTCGATCAAGATTTGGTCATCTTCTAGGACAGTACTACCTGGACGATATAGGCACGCCAAATGAATAACAAGTAAATTAAGAGAAATTTTTAAACATAAAAATTTAATGTTAGGAACAACAATATCCAGATGACCAACAGAAAAAGTTTCAAAAATTTCTAAAGACAGGTATATGCACACTCCTTTCCCTCTTCGACTACTGCGATCAAATCTGTAAAGAGAGTATCCATCTATAGTATATAAATTGTCAGAATCATTTTGTGTTAGCCAAATCTCGGTTATTAGTATTATTTTAGGTTTTAAATCCTGAATGTAACATAAAAGTTCATTAAATTTAGAATGTAGTGTAGCCAAATTGGTATAAAAGCAGAGCCAGTCGCAAAGCCAGTTTTTTTAATATTACTGTCGAAAATTAGTAATTTTTGGTAAACCACGTATGTATTTTATTGTTAAATTTTGTTCGCCGTTTTTTTTTTCTAATCTCTAACTCAGATCGCAAATCTTTTAAAAAGTTAACTTGCATTGGTGTCTTATCATCAACAATGGATACATTTTTTGTTTTTGCCTTTTCTAAGAGTTTCTTTTTATTTTGCAGAATTTGTTTAGCTTCATACTCATTATTCATAACTATTTTGATCATTCTAGGATATTTATTACCAACTTTGCCTAGTTCTAAGGAAGTAACCGGGGTTGCGTCACATTCTACAGTCTGTAAAATTTCTTTCAAAATTTGTTTATCTTGATCTTTTTTAGTTTGAATATCTCCTGTAGATTCTGGAACGCCTCTGACATTAACATTTTTGGCACGATTGATATAATCGATGGCTTCATCGATTGGCGATATTTTCAGCAAATTGTGGTGACGAATGTTGGTCAGTAGATGATAATTTAATTTCAAGTTCATTGAATTTCGTTGTAATTTCAGCAACCTTTACATCTATTTGGCTAATTTTTAATTGCAAATCATCATTATATTCCTTAAGTATTGATTTTAAATTTGAAAACGCTTCAATATTGATTGAGCAGCCGTTACAAATAATTTTAATTAGGACCTACTCGCACTTACCTACTCGCACCTTACATCTAGTTACTCTATCATCTACGCGAAGATCGGTACGAGCCAGGTGAATTTCTCTTTTGCAGGCATCGCATTGTAGCGCAGTTCGTTCACGATCTTCGATCGCTTTCGAACAATTTGCGCAGGTTTGATTACTTGGCATGGTGGGAGTGAATAAATGTAAATCAAATGTAAATACCTCTGACCTTGCAATACGATGAATTTAATAACAAGTGGATCTGGATACAATTTTCTGGAGCCAAATTCACCAAACAGACTGGATAACACTTTAACTTATGTGCACTACTTAAATTCAACTTCAGACAGTTTACTACCGCTAAATTCCAAAACTACACGGACTATCAAAACTACATGTGTATGTGTACATGCCCTACATGTGTATGTTCTCCTACATCACTTATCAGTTCTGAAATGTGGTTTCATGGTCCATCATGGCTAGCTAAACCAGAAACTCATTGGCCTAATAGAACATTCGAACCTTCTGAACTCCCTGTGCTTCGACCAGTATCAGCCCTTATCGCAAGAGTTCACATGAAATTGGACATCATCACTAAAATATCCTCATTTGTAAAACTACAACGCATTATCGCTTATGTATTACGCTTTATAAATAATTATAAATGTTTTCCTAAACGAAGGAGCTTCGACAACCTTTCTTGTGAGGAAATAGATAATGCTTTAAAATATATAATACGACTAGTACAAAATGAAACATTTTATAACGATTTGACACACCTTAAAAAACATGGTAACGTTGACTCTAAAAGTAAACTACTTACCCTCAATCCGTTTATCGATAAGGAAAACATACTCCGCGTTGGTGGAAAACTGCAAAACATACTCCGCGTTGGTGGAAGACTGCATAATTCTGATTTTTGTTGCAATAAAAAACATCCCATTGTCCTTGATTCTAAACACCACTTTACTACTATTCTTATACGAAATGAGCATCTTCGCGATCTTCTGAAAATCGTTTGCGATTGTATTATCTGTTGTAGGGTAGCTCCTAAATTAGAAACCTATCTTATGGGTAATTTCCCCTTGTCACGTCTTGTTCCCTTTAGGCCATTCTACAACTCTGGACTTTATTATGCAGGATCTTTTTTGCTAAAGGATGGACACACCCGAAATTATAAAACTATCAAAGGTTACATGGCTTTATTCATCTGTTTAGCAACTAAGGCCATATATGAGTCGTGAGCAGCTTGACCATGGAAAGCTTTCTAGCAACGCTCAGACGCTTTATTTGTCGACGCGGAAAATACGCTTCCATCCTTTTGGACAATGGTAGTACCTTCGTTGGCGCAGAAAATGAGCTTGTCAAATTTTTTGACACCTCTAGTTCAACTATTTAGGACAATTTAACTACCGGAGGTATCAATTGGCAGTTTATTCCGCCACGATCACCTCACTTTGGAGGAGTTTGGGAGGCGGGAGTAAAATCTGTCAAATTTCACCTAAAGCGTGTCATTGGCACTCTACCTAGGAGTAGGATTGGATCCTACCTTCTAGCTTTTCTTTTCAAGCATACTCCTCTCGGCTATCCATCTATCGCATAGAGTATGTGAGACAGTGTCCGATATTTTATAACACTCGTACAAGCAATTGTCACTTTCGGCCTTTTCGCATATTCTTTAAAAAAATTGCATATTTGCGACAATTTTGTGCATATATATTTACATATTTGCTCTATTTTCTGTTGCATATATTCCGGTCTCTTAAATTATATTAAAAACTATCCAAAAAGGATATAATATTGCTATCAAACAAAATGAACAAACTGGGGGAAATGGTTAGTAACTTACAAATGGTAACGCAGAAAGTATGGTTAAAAATAAACATATCAAAAACAAAAGTAATGGAAAAGTTTCCCAAAAATGGCGAGCGGGCACTATTTTGTAATATAATTTTAAATGGGAACATGTGACAAGTAATACATTATTTGAGAACACTTGTATCAGCTGGTATGTTTCTACATTTTTTTGCGATTCTTTCATACGGTTTAAGATAGTGACCGTTGATGCGTGAAAGTTATCTTAAATTAACTTTAATGCTCCCGTTAAAAAAACTCTTTCTTATAGTCGGTTCGCTATTCCCAGTCCAAACGGTCTAGTGAAATTAGTAATTATTTTTTTGCGAAGTTGGTTACTTTTTGACAGACTAGAAGTGGCTGGAAATTTCTATACAACCAAACACTTGTACTCACAGCCAATATTAATAGTAAACAAACTAAATAGTAAATAAAATGAAACTTTACGAATTACCGACAATCAATGTTTATTTATTTGCACCATATAATAAATAGTTATGTTAAATTATACCGACTGAAATATATTTTTTAAATATATACTACCCAAAATTTTATGGGTTTGGTATACACTTCCACTATTTATAATAATTCTTCTTTTTTCAATGAAAGAAGCCTGTAATAAAAGTTTATTTAACGATGTTATTTAAGCTGTTAATACTGTGAGCTAGGAACTTTTGTGTTTCCAGCTATAAATCTGTCAAAATATGCCCGAGTTGAGAGAATGGACCTTATTTCTAGAAATATAATAAGTGATACAACAGCTTATAAATCGTCATAAATCGTATTTATAAAGTGTCATATATTATCATTTAAGAAACATGTCGATGTCATATTTTTGACACGTGTCACTAAAAATTACATAAAAAAAAATAAAGATATTTGTTTATTTATATAGTTAAGTAACCAGTTGAGAAGAAGCAAATGCTGAGAAATGATGATGTCTATTATTGTGTTCCTTTTATCTTCTTATTCTTGGTTTTTCTTATTATTATTTTGTTACTTTATCTTACGATTAGTAAGGTTTTGTCAATATTTCTCATTTTTTAGTTCTAATACAATTTTTTTGTGATAACTATCTTATTTTAAATCTCTTGATCATCTTCCACGCACGCTCTAAGTAGAAAGATTTTTATTGCGATAATAATTTAAAAAAATTAATTTTTTATTGCGTTTCTTTAATTATTGCAAAATAAGATATTATAGGCCATGCCATTTGGTTTATTATGCGATAATAGAAAACAATAAATAACTATTCGATACAATAAAATCCGGGTTTCATAGTAGTGGCAACAAACAAAAGTGCCCTAGTTTAGTTTCAATTTTATTATGTAACAAGAATAAACATCGATGTTATCAGAGTTTATTTATTTTCTCACTTATACGACCGCGAAGAAACTGAAAGAAAACTGACAGGCCACACAAGAGGTATTGTTCACCATATCGCTGTTCATTTAATTAAATTCTGTTACTATAGTTATGCAACACAAACTACGACTGCTGTCTTTTAATAGTTTAGTTAGAATATTTCTTCCTTTAGCACTTGCATACGTTATTAAATTTTCTTTTCTGGTAAGATCATAGTTTCCAGATTTAATGTATTTCCATTTTAATTAATTGAATGTATTTTTTACTTTCATTGAGATTAAAAACTAAACATTGTATATGTTACTGTGAAAGTCCGAAATTCATATGTGTCTACATTCAGCGGTGAATATCGATACATACCAAATGCCCTTGTGAAAGACCGAACAGTTATAAATTTTGTGATAGTTTCGGAGTATCACCGGTGTATCTCGAGAAACGCAAATGAGTTTCGGCGAATGTCAGAATTAGAAAGATTGTTTGATATACTTTTCGAAACTCATATAAGAACAGGCTATGGAGGAAAAACACGAATGCTTAAAGAATTGTAAGTTATATAAATACATGAATAGTGAATGCTTAAAGAATTATAAGTTAAATACATATACTTATGAAGTTTTAATGTTATATTTAAATTTGTGTAAACAGTGTCAAATGAAACATAGTGCTGTGAAAAAAGTGTGTGCGTGTGTGGGTGTGTGTGTGTGCGTACGTGTGCGTGTGTGTGTGTGCGTGTGTGGGTGTGTGTGCGCGTGTGTGGGTGTGTGTTGCATTTGTAATATGTATTGTGTATGATTGAAGACGATGTGTCACAGCGCTCCTTAATCCGCTATTGTTGGTATATTCTTGTTGTTGACTTCTTGATTTAGTATTGGCATCCAAAACCTGCTACATTGTGTTGATGGGTTTGCTACACATTGAAAGAAACAAAGATAGAAAAGAGGAAAGTCAAAGAAGCAGCTCTCATTCTACTTAATAAAGAAAAATATGTAGCATATAATAAATTTTAAAAAACAACCTATCAACAACTTGTTGGTTATACATTTTCCCAGAATTTTTAAAATAATCTTTTTTTGAAATCGATTTCCTGAGTGGAAATCAAAACGTCAAATGTTTTGGTTACAAATGTAATTTTGATTAAAATAAATCAAGGCTTAATACAGTTTTTTTGTTTTTAGTGTGTTCGAGCATTTTATTTGAATGACACCCGCTTTCAAGACGGAGAGCATGTTTGGACCCTTTCTCTCCGATTTTATGCACCACGTGGGTGCATAGCGCAGCACACATGGTTAAATGGTTTGCGACCGTAAAGTACAAAGAACAATGGGTATCAGTTGTAAGGACAGATATATCATAAACTGTTAAACGTGAACACGTATTTTAAAATTGCCTACCTATTTTTCTTTTCAGTAAGAAAAAATATTAACAAATTCACTTCTTCTTCCTCTTTATAAGCAATTCTGCTTGTTCATTGGCGGATGAATACCTCTATGTAAGGTTGTCACTCCATCTTTTGCGCGGTCGGTCGATACTTCTTCTGCCGATTGATGACTTATCTCATAGATAAAGAATATATATTACTGAAACTTATCTCTTGATATTTTGACGACACGGGTCTCCTCCATTCTGCTTATGTGGTTATTCCATTCTTTTTTTCTATTTTGTATCCATTCGTTGATACACTGTACATTACATTTTCTTCTGTCTTCACTTCTCTTTCGATCTCTCAGCGTATTTCTTGTAATTCTTCTCAGTACTCTTATCTCTACCGTTTCTAGTAGCCTTTGCGTTGTGGCTGTGTCGGGTATTTCGGGTTGTTTCTGAGGCATATTATGTCATTAATGGTCTTACACTGCTTTATAAATTCTTGATTTCATCTCAATGTTGATGTGTCTGTTTCGCCATATAGTGTTATTAAGACATCCTACCAGTCTATTTGCTTTTTGTACTTGATCTCTCACTTATTTGTCCAGGTCTCCACAACTAGACAGTGTAATTCCCAGGTAGGTAAAAAAAATGATGACTGGGAACGCTTTTCGAAAAAAATTGAACATGATTTTTACGGTCTGCAAAAGGTCAAAAGGCCTTTTGCAGACAAAAAATAAGAGGTCAAAAAACGGAGGAACTAATAGAATCAAAACACGTAGAAAAGGATACGTGGATTGACTACCTAAAAAAGCTATATGCAGAGGAAGAACAAACGACGCTAGAACCAGAAACACCAAAAATTGCCACAAATTAAGAACTTAATATAAATGTACAGAAAGTTCGGAAAATACTTGAAAATCTGAAGAACGGAAAAGCAGCAGGTAAAGACGGGATACCAAACGAGTTCTGAAATATTGTGGAGCAGCAATGACTGAGCAATGAGATAAAAACAGCCAGAAAACTACAGAGGTATAAACTTGTTAAATACTACGCTAAAACTTACAGCTAAAATTTTACAAGTGCTAATAAATCAGAGGATAAATTTAGCAGATGAACAACAGGGTTTTCGTAGTGGAAGATCGTGTACAGATGCAATATTCGTTATAAAGCAAATTACTGAGAAATCCTAGACTATAATAGACCAGCATTTATGTGTCTAATTGACCTAAAGAAAGCGTTTAACAGAGTAAGACTCAAAGATATAATCCGTCTTTTGTATAATATAAAAATTCACTTCTGTTCATTAAAATTAATAATTAATCGACAGTCTCTCTTTGTCAACCATTTTCCATCCACTCCTGATTGTAGGTCTCTCCCAATTGCTTCCACCTTTCTCTGTCTTGCGCCAATCTAATCTGCTGTTTGCCTTCATCGACAGTATCTGTCGATAATAAGTTGGAAAAGAATATATTTTAAAATAAAAAAAAATGTTTAAAAAACATAATTTTATTACAAATGAATAACAACATACATATTATTCTTTGAATTATATAAGATAAAAAAAGGTCAAAGTCATAGAAAAATGTTTTTTCAGAATTCACTAATATTAATTTGTTGAAAATTAATAAAAAAAAAACAATTTTTATACAAAATGAAAGACAACAAATTTCATATGCATCCTAGGTATTTTTTTATTTTTAGGATAAATTTTATGATTAGCATACTCGTGTGTAAAATATAATAATCATGTCGTCACACATAACAAAATATAGCGGAAATACATTTCCAAACAATCTTCTAATACCATCTAAAACCTTATACAACATATTTCGCTTCAACCAACTAAAAGATATTCATTTGAAAAGGTCGTTTGACCTTGTACCTTTCCACACTGCTACCTGAATCACGTTACGGTTAGAAATCGGTATAGATATTCAACCATCCACTTTGTTTTATTGGTATTAAGTTAAACTTAAAAAGACAAGAAAAAAAAAGATATAATAAACCTTTAAATATAACAAAATAACAATAGTTTCCTACATAGTTAAGAGATATGTACACTCGATAAAGCAATTGCAAAAAAATGTATTTCGAAAAAAAAAAAATAGCATTCTGAATAACACACTTTGGAGCCAAAATATTTCAAAGCACTAAACTGAGTAGGAGCACTCATCTCTGAGCTACCTACGCCGCTAAGTAGTTCCGGACTACCTTAAACCAAATACACATGTAGAAATCTACACTATGCCCAGCCACACAAAAACTGATCCATCACACGGTTAGATTTATGATGCGGCTACAGCACTCTCCGATCTGAGGTGAACACCATTGTATCCAGAGGATGAATGATTATACTCTTGGCACAGTATAGGGGCACTGACGTTTCTGATAGAAGTTCGTAGGAATAAAACGAAGATAAAAGAGAAAAGAGAGAGGAAGAGTCACAAATGAGTGCCACTGCTGAGTGGACAAATAAAAATATAATGGAAACGAGCTGCGGGGCGATCCTTCGTATAATAGTTATTATAACATATAGAATAAGCCAATTGAAGCCACTAAAAGAGAAATCAGAAAGGTTTCTTAAGGATTTCTGAAGTAGATCGACAGGAAGATAGAGACAAGAAAGATATATAAAGAGCATATAAGGGAACTCATTGTAGTCAAACATACCACAATAGAAATTTGGAAACTTTAAGAATAAATGGATAATTTGGAAACTTCAAGAATAACGAAAAATATGACGATCAAGAAAAGACTAGGAAGAGGAGATCATGAGAGGAGACATGGAAGAGGATCTATCAATGTACAGAAACTAGTAGCGATTGGGTGTAGGACTGGGATATATTTTCTGTTATAGTTTAAAAGGCATAATCTCACCATGAATATATGTATTGTACCAGTGTGTCAGTATTTTCTTAGAACTAATGCTACTACATAAAAAAGGAAATAAAATAAAAAATTTAAAAAAAGAACGCATATATATGCATATACGTATGTCCGTTCTAATGATCAGGGTGAAACTGCATTTTTACTTCTGTAATCACTATACCATTCGGAAGTTTACAGCTTTTAAAGTCATAATTACTTTTCAAACCGATAATACAACCACATAAATCGATACTATATAATATCGAAGGTCCCGACTAGATTTTCTATGTCTTATTCCACTTTGAAGACCACACTCTCTATCCTAAGTTACCTTTAACTTTAACCATCTTTGATCTGCTGATCCCAAATTAAATAGGTCCAAGAATTCATCCTTGGACCAAGATGAATCTATGTATCGCGCATCAAAGTTATCGCACAGATATATGTACAGATAAAAAGACAGACAATGATACGATTTCAAGAACGACCTGTCGGGACTTTAATAAAAAAATAAAGTCAAAATATTAGAATAAAATAAATGTAACATAAATATTTTACGAATATTTACATTTCATTAGAAGTTGACATGGAAATATTGCATCCTATCATTTTAGATTTTAGAACATTTTTAATTTGTAAATACTAGTGAATTCTTCAATGAGTGTTATCTAAACCTAATTTATTACAAAGCAATATAACAAAATAAAAAAATTATTTTACTGGTTCTTTAAACCGTTCTAAACGAAGTTTCGCCTTTTCACTGTCGGACACACCATTGGAAGATTTTCCCTCTGTGTCGGAACCAAACCGTTGCTTCCTTTTTTCTAATTTTTCCTTATTTTCTAAATTTGACATCGCAGACGATACAGACACTCCAAATCTTGCTGCTCTTTGTTTTAGAACATCTAATTTGGTATTCTAGAAAAAAAAAAGGTATAATCAAATTATTTTCAAAAAGATTTTCTTACAAAATATATTTATTCTGATGCCACAGTGCGTAAAAAAATCGGAAAAATCTCTCTACAAAAAAAATGAAAAGATAAGATTCGGATTATAGGGTATTGACTGATGATATTGCAGCTTTGAAATGGATGGACGGAAATGGATGGGTGAAAAGTGTATTGTTTCTTGACAATTATATTAATCTTTTAATTAACGTAACGATCAAAAGAAGAAAGAAAGACAGATTAGTACAAGAAGAGTAGAAGATGTTGTTTGTCCCTTTATATCTACTCTGTTTAACAAACGCATAGGAATGTTTGACATGTTACTCAGTTTATAGAATATATAGAAAATCCCAGTGGCATTGTATTTTCCGGTATTTTCTAGATGCTTGGATTGTAAATGCATGCGTTTTATTTTATTTTATTTATTTTATTTTATTTCGAGAAACAATTACAAATTGCAAAGATGCCATTAAAAATGTTTCGTCTTTAAGTTTTGTTTTTTAATAAATTTGTAATATTACTTTATTATGATAGTTTTCCTATTAGACTAATAGTAATTAATTTTTGACAAATATTTTATTTCATTCCTTTATTTTTTGAATAAAATACGCTGATCATGACGTATATGCGCGTTTTTTTTATATAAAAGTAAAGCTAATTGTTTTCTTAATACGATGATATAAGGTTGCATGAGAAAAAACGGTCGAAAATTAGGGTTGCCAGCTGTCAAAAACGCATGGTATCAAAGATAAAGTAAAATAGAGTTAGGGCGCAACGACCCTGGTTTGACAATTGATAATATGTATATTATTATCTATCGACGCATGCTTTAAAAACTCACAAACTGACACTTCAAACCAGTAGCGTTGGGCGAATTATGAATGTTCTTTTGGAAAACACTTGTTTAAAATGTCTGAAACACTCAAAATAAACTTTAAATTGCACGAGCAAAGATTTTAGTTGAATTTTAAAATATAATCAGACTACAAATACAAATATATCAGACAGCTTCTGTGGGTAGAATTGCCTAACCAATTGCTGCCATTGCGGAGGTGCAACATTTGGTTGTTGATAGAATGGTTTTGGATGGATGCTTGATAAGTTGAACTTTGCGGTCGATATTCTTGGTAATTTTCGTTTCTTTCTGATGTGGGTTGAGTTATCTGATTTTTTTAAAGATATCGTACATTGTTTTCTTCTTGTACACATTGTATTGCCGTTGCTAAACTTCTTGGTCTCATTGTCCTAATAAAGGAACCCATTGGTTGTCGTATCCCTGGTAGGAATGTTGTGAGAGCATATAAGCGGAAAAATTTTTGTTTGCTTTTTTTTATCCCAGCATTTTACAGTATGCAGTTCTATGTAGTTATTAATACAGCTTAAAAGTCCCATTATTTTTTGGTAAAAATGCATTATAGATTTCGTTGAGTCTTGTCTGAAATTTACTAGGTCCCTTGTAAGCGAATTTTCATCTCTCTGATCTCCAAAATTTTGAATTAATGCATTTTTTATTTCATCCCAAATTTCACATTCATATACAGATATACTTATTTTGCTCTACCTGTTAATTTACTTATAATGCCATGAAGCAAAAATTAATTTTGTATACTATAGCTGCATTAGGTCTATCATAATAATGGTTGTGAAGTATTGTCAAAACTGTAATAAATTCATGTAGTAGGTTTTTACCCAGATATTTAGTGGCTCAAAACATGTACACCTAGACACTGATGATGGAATATGGATTCCGAAAACGTTTTGTTGTTTTAATATAACCCGATTGGGTTTTTTAACATATACCTTTTATAAAGGATTTTAATAATTTTTTTTTCAAAAACTAGTCTTTTTTAGTCAAAAAAAAAAATAAGATTTAAATAAGGCTACTGAGGCCATAGAGGACACTAAACGCATTCTTCAAAATAAAAGATCAAATGCTGAATCTGTTTTTGGCAAACTTTAATATAAAGTAAATAAAATAGCTGAACAAACAAACCTGTCGTCAAAACCAACCTGCTAACTCTTGCGACGAATATTTCCGAAGATCTATTTATTTACCCCTTTTAGACAATATCTAATTGATTTAGAAGAACGACTTTCACCGAAAGTTATGAATCTATTGAAACTTCGAGTTGTTTTACCTAAAACTGATAACACACCAAAAGATAAAGTTGCATCATAAAAAATTGTTGACACCTTTCAGGATATTATTGGACCATCTACTACATATTCCACAGTAGCTGCACTGCCAGTCAGTCCAGCAACAGCAGAGCGTAGTTTTTTTTACGCTTAAGCGTCTAAAGACTTGGTTTAGAAATAGAACTTCGGAGGAAAGGTTAACTGGTTTAGCACTTATCAATGTGCATCCTGAAATTTCTCTAGATGTTGATGCAACCATAGAGCAATTTTCTAAATCGGATAGGCGAAAGGAATACATTTTATTTACCACTTGTTGCCGGCTGTTGCTGACACTTCATGAGAAAAATTTCAATACTGAGTAAAAAATATTTCACTCACTTGTAGCCTAATATGCCTAATTATAGAAATATCTATTCTTAAATTATATTATGTTTTTTGTTGAATAAATTAATTTAAATAAAATGCTTTTTACGCTTCTTAAGGTTCTTTCTTCATTACGGAAGGGTGACTATAACTACAGCAAATTGCTCTTTATCTTGAGCTGTTCTTAGTATCGAATGTGTGTCCATGCCTGTCCAGTCTCTTACATTCTTTAGCCAGGAGCATTTTCTTCTTCCTGGACGTCTTTTTCCTTCTACTTTCCCTTCCATTATGAGTCTTATCTATGAGTATTAGAAAGTTATATTTTTCTCCTCTGTAAATATGCCCTAGATTAGATAACTCGTTTTTCTGTTTACAATATTTAGGAGTTCTCTCTCAGTCCTCATTCTTCTCAGCACCTCGTTGTTAGTCACGTGCTCTGTCCACAAAATCATCATCAGCCTCCTTCGAAAAACACACATTTCAAAGGCTTTTTGGCAAATTGATATCGGATATCAAACGATAAGATAGAGTTTCATAGGAATGTTTAATACATTCATTAATGTTTACACGTACATTGAGTCATTGCATTTAAATTACTTAACTTTGGTTTATACTTATATATCCTTGGTTTGTTCTTGATTTTGTAGCCATAGGATAAGTGGGATTAAATTAATTGTCTTTAAAATACCTAGTTTAAATAATTGACAGTCCTTGATTTTTCAGTATTTATATTTTAATAACTTTCCTTTGGTTTAATAGTCTTGTACACTTGATTTTACTGTCATAGGGTATGTGGCTTTTAAATTATTTTTTTTGGTTTAAGTTTAAGACCCCTTAATGTTGTACCCTTCTTTGTACCTGTAGGGTATTTGGATTTTAATAACTTCTCATTGGTTTAATATATCGCTTAATATATATATAGAAAAGAAATTTAATCTTTGCAGATAAGTTAAATAGTAAACTCTTAAATATTGGGGAAATGCAAGAAAGACTCTAATGAGTATCAATTGTTTCGCCGAACGTTTTCGCCAAAGAGAATTAATGTGGCTTCTTCAGGGCGGAAAGAGAATAAATTATAATTAGCTACCATATATTATCTATTAAAAACATTATTGATCTTACCGTAACTTAGAATTGTAGAGTTAGAAAGTTAAAAAACTTAGCTAGTAACAACATGGTGGTGTTTTTTGTTACTATGTGCAAAAAAAAAGTTTTTTTTAACGCAAACGTTTACAAGGTTAATCGAAAAACCCAATGTAACTACATTTAAAAGGAGGTAATTCTTTGAATTGTCGGCAATAACTAAATTTTTGATTGTTAGAAAGTTTAAATGTGAGGTTCTGTTTTACGAATATATATAAATATATATATATATATATATATATATATATATATATATATATATATATATATATTAATGTGATATTTAAAGTCTTGGTGCGCCAAGCAATAATTAGCTAATTAATTTTTTTTGATTAATTAAAATTATTTAAATGATATGATTATTACTCTATCACAATCTTTAATTCTTTTATCTCAGGGTTAAATTCGTGCTTCAATATCTATGCTATTACATGTGAAAGGTAGGGTCCAGAGAATACCGGAATAATAAAAAACACATATGATCTAACACTATATATTGAAATAAAAATAATGAAATAATTCACACTCAAAAGTTTTCAATAAACAAATCTCATATAAGCTTTCTCAAAATTTTGTTCTCCGTACGTGAACAATCAAAATTAATGGTATAAACAATATTAATTGAAATCTCAAAATCCCAAACTATTCTAACTCTCCTAATCAAAATATTTATATCCTTTCTAAATTACGTGTAAAAATTGTGTTATCAATAAAAGAAAAAAACAGCAGAAACAAAAATATCTCTCTCTGATGATGAATGGTCCAAATCCTTGTTCCTTGTAGACTATATTATCTCCTCTCAACCGCTCCCTATGTAATCAGCAATCTTACACAGATTGTTGCAAGTATATCGTCCTTAATGATCTCCTTCAAAAGCACAAATCATTCAAATTATGATAGCCTTTCTCCTCTCGATAAACTGAATCTCTCGTTGGCCCGAGTGAAAAATGACTCTTGGAATATCTTCTCTTTACGATAAACTGAATCTCTCGTTGGCCTGAACAGTGACTCTTGGAATATAAGTAGAGAAATATGACTTACAATATTTTGCTGCTTCAGCTTCTGTCAGATACACTAACTCCACAAAAACTCACTAACATTCAACACTACTGCTTGCTACATTTCAGGAACCGCCAGAGAACAATCACTGTTCGTCTTACAGACTTGGAAACCAACTGATTCTCCTTTCTCTCTCCTCAATCTCGCTAAACTTTTTCCTACATACTTATCCCACCTTTTTCAATCTCCGCCAATCAAAACTCGTCACAATTCCCCCATTTTTTCATTTCGATAACAAACAAATTTTTACCTATAATTATAAAATTTCCTAAAACTTATTTACAAATAATATTTTCTATAATTCTTAAAAACTAACAAAAACCTCTTTCTAAAATCTCTTCTATTTGTCTCTAATCACTGCATTAATGTATTTTGGAAAACCCGTTTCAATTGTCTTTGGATTTCACTTAAAATTATGCGGGTCACTCAAGTATAACAAAGAAATAATTTATGTATAGCTTACATTTTGTTTAGTACAGGTAATCCAAGAATTTAATAACTTTCCTTCTTTGAAATGTTTGTTGTTTATTATCTTACTTATCTGAATTATTTTAATGTTTTTGAACTTTGAAATATTTTTAAACAAACCAATATTTTTCTCGATTTTACATATCATAACAATATATATATATATATATATATATATATATATATATATATATATATATATATATATTCGTAAAACAGAACCTCACATTTAAACTTTCTAACAATCAAAAATTTAGTTATTGCCGACAATTCAAAGAATTACCTCCTTTTACATGTAGTTACATTGGGTTTTTCGATTAACCTTGTAAACGTTTGCGTTTTAAGTTCAAAGCTACCATACATTTCCAACGTAAAAAAAACTTTTTTTACGCGGTTTTTATCGCGGTTCTCAAAGAATTAGTTTGTAAGCACTTTTTGAAATTATCTGTTAATTAATCTGTTAATTATGATTATTATGAAACACACATATATATCTAATATAAACAATGTAAATTTAAAACACACTATCTTTAAATTGAAATTGTTATGACACTAATTAAATTATATAGACAATATAAATTTAAAACAAACTATCTTTAAATTGAAATTCTTATGACACTAATTAACTTGGTAACTAATATTAACAAAATTTGGTACCTTTCTGTCACTGAATGCCTAAATGAAACTGTTTTCCACAATAAAGATTTTAATCAGCACTCAATATCTTCGTTGTCAGCCTCGGTTATCTTTCTTTTGTAAACTTGCCTTGCCAAATACACCACAATGTTTTAATTATCACTTCCACCATTCTAGAATATTTTTCTTCTTAATAGTATTTATAAATCAGTAAAATATTGTTCTTTCTTCTTTTCTATTTATTCTTCTTTCTAATAATCTTTTTTTTTTCTTCCAATCACCATATATATATTATATAATTTTAATTTTCAATTAATACTCTCTCCATTCTCCAATCACAATATACATAACATAATTTTTAATCTTCAATTATATTCTCTTTATTCTGTTTCTTAATCTTCATCTAATATACTAAATCACTGATAACTGTGTATCTTGACTGAACTTACTATCTTACTATATTGAACATCTCACCAACTGACTGACTTTACTATATTGAAATTCTGACCGATTGACCTTTTGAATCCAAATCACATCATGTTTATATAATTTTTTCTGTTCATGAATGTTCTTGAAAAAATATATGTTCGAATGTTTCTATTTCATAGACATAACCATGTTCGCGAAAATTCTACTACGAACAAAGGTTAAATTCTTTCTATTGACGTCTTTCTAGATAATTCTTTTTATGCTATCTAGAAAACTACTATTATAACTAAAATTCTATCGAGAATTTTATGGAAATTTAGGCTTTTCAGATCAGAATACCAATTTATATATATATATATATATATATATATATATATATATATATATATATATATATATATATATATATATATATATATATATATATATATATATATATATATATATTGTTCACGCCTCTATCTAATTCAAGTTTATTGTATGCATTTTTACAATCCGGCAACATAGTGGCGTAGGGATATATATTGTGCTATATGTGAAGATAAGGCGAGTCCCTTAAGGCACCCCAAAGAAGACAGCACTCAAGTACGAGAAGGGATCGGTGATACAACATTAGAGCGAGCGGACATAATACTTAATAAGCGTTATATATATTGTATTGTGTAATTCAAAATAAATTCAGTTTTGTTTTCGCACGGAGTTTGATTATTAACCAGCGGCACAAGCAAAGTGCATATCAAGCAAATCCATGGTCTATTCGAGCCGAATCATCAAATTTTTGTGTTGAAACAGTGTAAATTCACCGAATTCCGAACTCATATTTGTGTCATCAAATTAGCGGGCGAAATAGTGCATTCATAGTGGCCCGAGCGCGTTATAGACTGTCGAACGTTGTTCTTAAGACAGTTACATAATTGGACAACTGTGGGTTTAAAATCTGTGAAGACCTGAGGCATATCCTTGGCGCCAGGAGGCTAGGGCTGTTAGAATAAACATACAATATTTTGGTGAGCATATCCATTTCACATTTCCTTTTATTTATCAGTCTTTGTACCTTTATTCTGCACATGTGATAATTCTGAGAACGTTAGGGTCGAATATCAAGCGATTTATAATCTGTTTCTGTTTACTGTATAATTCATTATAAAATTATGGAGAATTTAAAGCGAAAAAGGGGCGGTTTTAAATGCAAACTCACAATATTTTCGAAATTTATATTAGCGTTAAATGATAAAATAACTAAGGGTGAAACGATTTCAGATTTAGAAGTATTACAGGCTATTGAAATGGTAAATAATATAGAACATTTACAGGGCGAATTCGATGAGGTTCAAGGGCAAATAGAAAATACGGTTCAATTTGAATTATTAGAGGATGAATATACGGAACGCGAAGAATTCTATAACAAATATTATTCACAATTAGCGGTAGCGCGAAAAATCATTCGCGATAATCAACAAGTAGCTTGTAGAGAAAGCGATAAAGCAAGTGAGCGCTCTAAGAATTCATATACAGGGCATTGTATTGAGCTTAAACCTATCGAGTTACCAAAATTTGATGGTAATTATAATAATTGGTTAGATTTTGCAGATCTTTTTGAATCTTTAGTTAACAGAAATGAGTACTTAGACAATATAAGGCGTTTTCATTATTTACGAAGTTCATTACAGGGCGGTGCGGCGCAGGTCATACGAACATTAGAGTTTACCGCCGAAAACTATGCAGTTGCGTGGAAATTAATTAGGGAAAGGTACGATAATAAGAGATTATTAATTTCCAATCATATTAATGCCTTATTTAATATAGAGCCAATACATAAAGAGTCATCTAATAAATTGCGGCAATTAGTTGACATTTTTTCGAAACATTTATACACGTTAAAGCAGCTAGGGCTACCTACTGATTCGTGGGACATACTCCTTATTCATATTATTTCTTGTAAGTTCGATACATCGACTTTACGCGCATGGGAGAATAGCAAGACACATAATGAAATTCCTAGTTTTGATGATTTTAAAACGTTTTTAAAATCAAGGGCGGACCTCTTAGAATCTCTTGAGGTAAATCAAGCTGAAAAACAAAATACACGGAATATTTCTCAGGCGGGCGCATATTCACGGAATACGAAATATTCACATAACATTCGCGGTCTATATTCATCACAGGGAACTTTAAATAAATCGGATAATACGCAGTGTTGCCCTATTTGCAAAAGGGAACACAACATTTATCAATGCGGCGAATTTTCAAAACTTTCATCTAGGGACAGGTTTGATAAAGTAAGACAGGTCAATCTTTGCACGAATTGTCTTAAACCTGGACATTTCTATAAGCGGTGTAGACAATCAACATGCAAGAAATGTGCGTCAAAACATCATACGTTATTGCATCCAGATAGATCAAGCGAACAGAACGCAGCTTTAGTTCATCAACCGGTAGAAAACGCGAGCGATATACGATCTGCAGATAATATACAAGGTAGCTTAAACACTACCAATTTGTCAGTTTCGGCAGTTAGCGCTGCAGATCAAACTATACTGTCCACAGTATTAGTTAATATTTTTGACGGCCAAGGTAAGGCATACATAGTGCGAGCTTTGTTAGATTGCGGTTCACAAAGCTCATTCATAACCGAAAATTTATGCGATAAACTTAGATTAAAAACGACAAGCGCGAACATATCAGCCATGGGCATAAATAATATTGCATCTCCCGTTCGATTCAAATGCGAAATAAATATACAGTCGCGTAGCGATATAACTTTTCATAAAACTTTAAATTGTTTCGTAATACCAGAAATTACGGGGTGCGTGCCGGCATCTGAAATAAACATTAGCGATTTGCACATACCTAAACATTTAAAATTAGCGGATAATTATTTTCATAAACCACAAAAGGTCGAATTGTTGATAGGAAGTGATCTATTTTGGCAAATACTGGGCGCAAACAGAATTAGTTTAGGTAAAAATAAACCATTCATGCAAGAAACAATGTTTGGCTGGATCATAGCAGGGCCGTATATCAGCCAAAACAAAGCATCAGAAAAGCGAATAACTAAGTGTAATTTCACAAACACAATCGAAGTTACAGAACAGCTAAGTAAGTTCTGGGAACTTGAAGAGGTTTTCAATGGAAAACCTGCACTCTCGGGCGAAGAAATTGCATGCGAAAAACATTTCGAAGATACGGTGAAACGCGACGCGACAGGCAAATTCATAATATCATTGCCATTCAAGGAATCGATAAGTTCACTCGGTGATTCATTTCGTCAAGCAAAAAATAGATTTTTAAATCTCGAGCGTAAGTTGAATAAAGATGCCAATCTTAAAACTCTTTATAGCGAATTCATCCAGGAATATAAAGAGTTAGGACATATGAAAGGTTTATGCAGAATTACGGAAGCGGCAACAGACTTTAGGGTAAATACTACATTTTATTTTATGCCACATCATCCAGTTTTAAAAGAAAATTCTTTGACGACACGTTTGCGCGTTGTGTTCGATTGTAGTGCGCCAACTACAAACGGCATTTCATTAAATAGTATTCAAATGGCCGGACCAACCTTACAAAATGATTTACTCTCCATTTTATTGCGTTTTAGAACACACTTATATGTAGTTAGTGCGGATATAGAAAAAATGTACCGTCAGGTATTGGTTGCAGATGATCAAAAATCCTTACAATGTATCTTATGGCGAAATAATCCGGAAGAACCGATTGAAATATTTCAGTTACAAACAGTTACATACGGTATGAAATGCTCTTCTTACTTAGCGATTAAATGTCTAATGACATTGGCAGAGGAGCAAGAAGCTAAAAATCCTAACATTGCTAGCATTATTAAATCCGATTTTTATGTGGACGACCTTTTGACAGGTTTTGATTCAAAACAGAAAGCGCGCGAAGCATGTAAACAACTTTTTGAGGTCCTCAAAGGCGGAGGATTTACATTGCGTAAATTCTATTCAAATGATCCTGAAATATTGAGAGATATACCGGATAATTCAACTACGGGTTCCGTTATTCAATTCGGTGAAAACGAGAAGGCGAAAACTTTGGGATTATTGTACTCACCGCAATCAGATACTATGTTTTATAGCATAAGTTCATCTCTAGGCCATATAATCACAAAGCGAACTTTATTATCGGACATAGCTCAAATTTTTGATCCCTTGGGTCTATTAAGTGCGTGTACCATCATAGCGAAAATTATGTTACAACAACTATGGCTCGAGCGTCTTTCATGGGATGATCCCATACCGGAGCATTTAGCAAATAATTATTTACAGTTTAGGAATAAATTAGGAAGCTTAAACAATTTAAAAATACCTCGGCATGTTATATGTTCTAGTAAGGTCAAACTAGAACTTCATGGATTTTGCGACTCCTCAGAAAAGGCGTACGGTGCTTGCATATTCATTAAATCTACCGATTCGTTAGGCAGGTCGTATTCATTCTTATTATGTGCAAAAAGCAAGGTTGCGCCCTTAAAGCCAGTTACTTTGCCGCGTTTAGAGCTCTGTGGAGCAGTAATTTTATCGCGTTTGACCAATAAGGTCAAAAATTCATTAAATGTGCAATTTGATACGTGTTACCTCTGGACAGATTCATCGATAGTACTTAGTTGGTTGAAAACAGCAGCCAATGCATTGAAGACGTTTGTTAGTAACCGCGTAGCAGAGATCCAGGAAACCACTTCGTTTGCGCAGTGGCGTCATGTGCCAGGCAAGGATAATCCTGCAGATCTAGTGTCCAGAGGCGTGGAACCAGATAAAATAATGGAGTGCAACTTATGGTGGCATGGACCGGAGTGGATCATGCAAGATTCAGATAAATGGCCAAATTTACAAGTTGTCCCCACTGAAACAAGCGAAACGAGGAAAAACATAAAGGTTTTTACGAATAAACTTGATGAAACACAGAATACGGAAGTATTTTCATTTGAGCGCTTCTCTAATATTTTACGTTTAAAAAGAACCGCTGCATATGTGTTCAGATTCATCCGCATGTGTAAAAATAAGGAAAGAACTTCTGAACCCCTTTCTTTGGATGAAATACATTCTGCATTTAATCGTATTCTAAAACTGTGTCAATCACAGTCATTTTCTAATGAAATAAAGCATTTGAACCAAAAGGGATCTTTAGATAAAAACAGCAAACTTATAAATTTATCTCCATTTCTTGATGATCAGGGCATCATGAGAGTAGGCGGGCGTTTAAAGCATTCCGAGTTTACGTATGACAAAAAACATCCCATCATTTTAGCGGCAGATCATATAGTTACGTCGTTAATATTTAATCATTTTCACAAGGATCTTATGCATGCTGGTCCTCAACTTTTACTTGCAACTATAAGAGAAACTTTCTGGCCGTTATCAGGAAGAAATTTAGCGCGACGTACCGTACACAAATGTGTAAAATGTTTTAGATTAAAATCTAAATCCATTCAGCCAATAATGGGTGACCTACCTGCCCAGCGTCTCGCAGGTGGCCCACCGTTTATTGTAACAGGTGTAGATTATGCGGGTCCTTTCTTAATTCGCGATAGAAAGGGTCGAGGTTGTAAACTAATAAAGAGTTACATGTGTCTTTTTATTTGTTTTTGTACGAAGGCCATACATTTAGAATTAGTTACAGAACTGTCTAAGGAATCATTTCTGTTGGCCTTTAAAAGATTTATTGCGCGAAGAGGCAAGCCTCAAAAGATGGTCTCCGACAATGGAACCAATTTTATAGCAGCTAGTTCGGAATTAAAATTGTTAAGCAAATTTTTAGAGCAGCACACTCCCGCGATAAGAGAATCCTTGCTAAAGAATAATATTTCGTGGTCCTTCATACCTCCCTATTCTCCACATTTTGGCGGACTGTGGGAAAGCGGAGTAAAAACAGTTAAGCATCATTTGCATAGGGTTTTGGAAAACGCGCACTTAACGTTCGAGGAATTTTATTCGTTGCTTGTGCAGATTGAAGCTATAATAAATTCCCGACCCATTCATCCTTTATCCTGTGATCCAAATGATCTCTCCCCATTAACTCCTGCACATTTTCTCATCGGAAGACCACTTATTACCAATCCAGATCCAGATTTGCGTCATGTTCCAGTTAATCGGCTCTCAAAATTCCAGCATATTCAGCAGCTTTCTCAGCATATATGGGAACGATGGAACAAAGAATACATCTCCGAACTACAAAAACGCACGAAATGGACTACTACTAACGGTGAAGTTGCGGAAAACACGTTAGTGCTCATAAAAGAGGACAATTTACCTCCATTAAGGTGGAAGTTAGGTCGCGTGATCGAACTTTTACGCGGCAGTGATGGTGTAGCCAGAGTTTTTAGGATAAAGACAGACAATGGTATCATAACTCGTTCTTTTTCCAAGGTGTGTCCGCTACCCGTTTCGGACTAAGTGTAGTTTAAACATTTGAACATTTAGCGTTAGCAGACGATTTTGTTGGCAGTGTTTGCCAAGGCGGGGGCCATGTTCACGCCTCTATCTAATTCAAGTTTATTGTATGCATTTTTACAATCCGGCAACATAGTGGCGTAGGGATATATATTGTGCTATATGTGAAGATAAGGCGAGTCCCTTAAGGCACCCCAAAGAAGACAGCACTCAAGTACGAGAAGGGATCGGTGATACAACATTAGAGCGAGCGGACATAATACTTAATAAGCGTTATATATATTGTATTGTGTAATTCAAAATAAATTCAGTTTTGTTTTCGCACGGAGTTTGATTATTAACCAGCGGCACAAGCGAAGTGCATATCAAGCAAATCCATATATATATATATATATATATATATATATATATATATATATATATATATATATATATATATATATATATATATATATATATATATATATATATATATTGTTGTGATCTGCTTTATGATGTTTTATTATTAATTAACACTAATTTAATTAATCCAATTATTTAATTAATTGATTCACTAATTTATGCAGAGTCATACAATTCAATTACTATTAAAAATTCTCAGGGTGCCTTTTTAATTTTACTTTAATCAGTTTACTTTATATATCTCTTCTAGTGGGTTCAGTATCTCCTAGTTGCTCATAATCGGGATAGAACAGGAAACGAAACTAACATTAAAACAACATAAATATGCACACAAATTATTATTTATTTTCAATAAGCAATACGATGAATGTTAATAAATAACTTTTTGTGGGCAATTATCTTTCCCAACAAACTCCTATACTCTAAATTCAATTTTAATTACAAACTATCTATTGATCTGTTTTATAATAATATCTACTAAAAAAAATGACCATATAAAAATATAATTTATTCACAAAAAAAATAACTCTTTGAAACTTGGAATCTTAGTTCGTATGCTTATATTTGATTTTATTTTTAGAATATCTTAAAAATTTCTTTCATTCAAATTATTTGACTGACCTTTAATTTTTTTTACACCAATGATGTCTCCTCTCGATCAAAACCACAGTTCCTTCCTTGATTGATTATGTCCGGCTACCATCAAATCTTTCCCGTTCTCAGCATCGATCCAAACCGCATACCAGCAAACTACTCCTCCGAAAACACAAGCCCAAGCCTCTTTTGACCGGTATTCTTTATTCACAAATTCTCCTTTCTTTCTCAATTATATCTCGTGGACTATGCAGACTCAAAAGAGGTATTAATCTTCTCAATTTTGATCTGCTCTCAGCTTCCACCTTTTTCACTAACAAACGAAAACACTGGTACTCAGATTGACTACACGAAAAACACGTCTTCTCTTCTGGTCTGCCGGTAACATCATAATCCTTTTCAATCTCCCCAGACAAACTTCTCAACTCTCTCATTCCCCATCATTCCTTTTTTAACCAATCATAAGCATTCATCTTTCCCACTTATTTTAGATTTAAAAAATTTCCAACATAATATTTAAAACAAATAAACTACTTTCACTCAAATTACTTTTCAGAAACCATTAACAATTTTGCCTTTTTCAACAGAAATAAGTTTCCAAATTCTTGTTATCTCATATCTAAATCCAATTCTTATTTACTTTCGAAAAATGCCCACCGCAAAATACAATTACAAGTTTATTCTTAAATCTATAAAATTATACGGGTTCCATTGTCCTTTCACTATTCACTCAGTCTTTCAAGGAAAACTTGTTCCGTCACGGAACAATGTCTTCTATTATTCTAACTATTACCTAAAAACGAAGATTGTTTTCCATGTATCTCTGTTCCTATCGTACAAGTTAAAATACCCGAAATATTATTTCAATTTCTTCTTAGGTCGGCTCGAGTTAATATAAACCATTTTAGAGTTGTTTATTATTTTACAGATGTGTCCTTTCTCGACATTTTCTTTTAATGTTTTATTCGAAGTCGCCTTACAATTTTTGTGCGTCATAGAAATAGGATATTTTGCGTTTTAATTCACGTCAAGTGTTTTGTTATTCCAAATTATGTGAATGAATTTAAAAGATAATTTCGTCATTCTCGCTAGGATCGCCACCAGAGATAGTCGATTTTAGCTTGGGTCCAAATTTTGCATCATTTGTAATGTCCTTTTGTTCTTCGTCATACGTTATGGAAAATAAGTTTAGTAACGGTTAATAGTAGCAATTTAATGTGTAATTTCAGTCCAATTCTACCTGTCCCAGTTTTTCTTAAGATGAAAAGTTCCAAGTTTTGTGTTCAATGCTTCTTCAACCTCGCTGTTCCTGTTTTATTCCTGAAGCAGTTTTTTTGATCGTGTCCAGAGAGTTCAACCCCAGAAATTTTAGCAATAATCCCAGAAGTTTCAGTGCAAAATTTTATGTCAAAACCCAGGTAACATTTTGTGTTTAATTTTCAAAGTAAAGTAGACATTTTTTTCAAATAACAATAATTGCTTTCATAACAATTTAAATAATGTAATATGTATTATATATTGTAAATAAAAGGTGTGGTTATGCTGTCAATTTATTTGTTCTTTGTCGTCAGTATAAATGTCGACATATGCCAGCTAGCCTTAAGCCATTTTCTATGACGTTTGTTTATTTTGTTTTTTTTTTGAAGAGGTTAACTTTATGAAGTTTCATTTTAATTAAAAGATAGATCTTTAATTTTGATAATCTATTTCTGCCACAGGTATATATAATATAATAATAGTTTTGAAAGTTTTTTGTAGCGTTTCCCAATTGTAAACAGGACATATGTAAGTCTTTTTTTAAATTTTATTTTGGTACAAACTGTTTGTTTGAGACAAAAATAAATGTTTATTTCATTTCTCTGAACCATTGTGTCTTTTATTTTAGAAAAATCTCTTAACCTTTTTTTGTGTTTATTTCTTTAGGAGGGAAGAGCCTTTTTTCCTTCATCCAACAAGTTTAGGATCCTTCGAAGCGGCGTCCTTTTTTTTCTTAAATCGCTAGAAGTCTTTCTTGTTGTTCTATTTGTTCATTTGTCCCAGGAGATTCATGTTAGTAACCCCTTTGTTTCATTTTTTTTGTAGTTGCCCCATTCCAACCCCCTTGCCATTTACTTATCCACGACCCCAGCTCTCCTAACAAACCCTGAGTGCCGTTTTCGCATACGTTTCGATTTATTTTGCTTGCCCTATCTCGCCCCATCATAATTTTAGTCCCCAGTTTTCTACCCCTTATAATAATACCCCATGTGGTAGGCAAAAATATTTCGTTACAGATCAAGTGGTATTTAAGAACTTTTTAAAAGACACAGTTTCCATTACAGATGAAAAAATTTCATTAGATTTAGCACGAAAACAAGAACAATCTCTTCAAGATGCAAGAGGCAAACATCCACCCCATAATTAAACCAATATTGAAGACGAGCAGTATTTATGTGGCTTCATTGAACTGTTTCCAGCATAAGAATCCCATTACTCCCGACGAGATAACATAAAAAGGAAATATCTTTCACCAATTTTGAATAAGTCGATCATGTATCGAGAGTATGAAAAAAAATGCACAGAAGACTTAAGAAAACCCCTCTCGCTGTTTATGTTTCGCAAAATTTTTAACACCAAGGTTAATTTGCATTTTCATGCACCACATAAACATACTTGTCGAAAGTGTGACAGTCTTAATACTGAAATAAAATCATCTGATACTTCAGAACAGCGTAAACAGGATGCAAAAGTTGAATTGGAACTACACCAAAGAAAAACAGAAGCAGTTAAAGAAAATAAAAAGCAAAATATAATTAAAGCAAAAGAATCACAGCAAAAAATATCAGTTTCAGTCTTTGATCTTCAGAAAATGCTTCCTACTCCTGAGTTAACTACAGTTAGTTACTACTAGTTTATTATAAGAGACAACTGTGGACATATAATTTAAGTGACAGAAACAGGACACATGTATGTCTGGCCAGAAAATGTCGCATCCCGAGGAGCTCAAGTGATAGCTTCATGCTTTATAAACAATCTTGAGGCGCACTTACCGGACCCAACCGAATATCTGATTTTGCATATCGATGCTTGTGAGGGCCAGAATCGAAATATAAAGGTAGGGTCAATGTTAAGCAATTACCTTTAAAAGTGTAAATCGTCACTTAAAGTTATAGAACAAAGATTTTTGTATCTGGACATAGTTTTAATACATGCGATCAAGATTTTGGGTTGACTGAAAAGGAGAGGAAAAACCATGAACGAATTTTTGATCCCGATGATTGGGTTTCCATAATTCAATCGGTCAAAAAAAGAAATCCAAAATTCCAGGTCAAAAGAATGAACTCACTCGAGTTTATTAGTAGCAAGTCCCTTGAGAATATGATAATAAATAGAAAAGTTACTATAACATGCGAAAAAGTTGAATGGCTTAAAATTCAACAGATAAGGTATCTTAAAAACGAACCAAAAAAAATTTATGTAAAATATACAGCACAGGTCATGGTTTTGTTTCATTTACCAAGAAAACCATAGGCCGCCCATCATCATCTACTGTAATGTACAACCTAGATGTTCTGTATCCAATAACAAAAGAAAAGAAAAAGGATTTACTGATAGGAAGTTTATTCCGCCGGAGTTCCACAGCTTTTATTCTGGATTGAAAGATAGTTCCGATGCATTAGATGAGGGTTCAGAAGAAGCAATTATACATGAAAATTAAAAATACGCACTAGAATAAGTTTTTAGCTAATAAGTTGGAGATTTGTTTTCTGTTTATCTTAATTTTTGTTTTGGACAATTTACTTGTTTTAGTTTTCTTTATGGCAAATGTGCCTAAATTTATGTTAACACACAAGTTCCTCTAGGAATATATTTTTTTGTAACGGCAAATGTGCCTATACTTTTTGAACACAGACAGAATGATAAAACTTTTTTTCCTTAAATGTTGTTTTTAGTTTTCCTTAAAAAACATTAAGTGTTACATTTTTTTATCATAAAAATTGTATTTTTTATTTAAAGTTAACTTTGACATGATTTATAACAAAAACTCCACTTTGTGGCTTAGTCACCTTTGCCTCTGGGCCACTGATATGTTAATTCATAAATTGTAATAATTATTAAGGTTTAAACTTTGATATAATTTCGAATTCCTGCATTTTATAAAGAGTATATAAATAATAGTTCTTACATAAAATAGGGTTGTTGTTATTATTTTTATTATTATTAAGAAATAATACAAACGACCTAACTCAACAATATATTAAAGCAAGAATTGTAACCAAATTAAAAGATCATAAAAGGCACTATCAGAGGCAGCAAAACATTTTAACATAAGCAGAACCACAGTTTTTCTATTAATAAAAAATAGAGGGAACAAGAAACTCTCGAAAGAAAGCGAGGGTCTTTAAGACCAAAAGTATACTAAATTTAGAAATGTAAAAATAAAATTAATATTTTGTAATATCTCCATCAGAATTGATAACAGCTTGTAGTCTTCGGTCCATCTGCGTGAAAAGAACTACGAAATTGTCTTCTTCAGAGAGCTCTTTCCAAACCTTTTGTATACCGTGCCACAGCTCTTCGGCATTTTGAGATATAAAATTACGCCGATACAACTGTTTTATAATAACCCCCACACATTCTCGATTGGGTTTAAATTTGGACTGTAGCTGGGTCATGGTAAGGTTTCGATGTTGTTATTCTGGAGCCACTGGTTTATTATATTTGCAGTGCGAACAGAACAATTATTTTGTTGGAGGATAAAATTATTTTCTGGACAAAACTGTTCTACACTGGGATACATGATGTTTTCTAGAATATTCAGATAAGTCTGCCCAACAAACCTGCCATCAATACGCCATACCATTCCCATTCCTCTAAATAAAATCCATCCCCATAAATTGCCGCTAAAATGACCAGCTGCTCAATATCTATCAACATATAGAGGATTAAATCTATTATTATCTGGTCTATACACCCCAATTTTGCCCTTTTTAGAAGATTGAAAGATTTTCTCATCTGTATTACCCTGTCCCAAAAATCTTGATTTTGTAGTTGATGGTTTAAAGCAAATATAAGTCTTGATTGCTTCTGTTGTGGTGTAAGAGCTTGTTTTTTTGCTGCAGTTCTGTACCTAAGACGCGATGCTTTAATTCTGTACCAAGCTGTTGACTTTCTTCCCGGAAACTGTAACATAATTCTTGCAGTTTTCGCATCTTCAAAAGGATTCTCTTCTAATCTCTCCAAAAGCGTACGATCTTCATGAGCGGTACAAATTTTTGGTCGTCCAAAACCTTGCTTTCTTTCGAGAGTTTCTTGTTCTCTCCATCTTTTATTAAAATTAAAAACTATTGTCCTGCTTACGTTCAAATGGTTCGCTATCGCAGATAGTGACCAACCATCTTTTAATTTCGTTACAATTCTTGCTTTTAGTTCTTTGCTAGCATGTGGAGCCATTTTTTGAGGTTGAACAGAATAAGTTATCTGACAAATTTTAAGATTTGGCAGTGACAGTGCCAGTATGTAAATAATAAGTATTTATCCTTCAAACTACACTGCTCAATTTTCTACAAAATATGCTTTAAGAGTTATATCAGTTTTTTTTAGCAACCAGCTTTCCAAGGCAGATGAAAATCTCCTGCTTATATTTGAACGAAGGATCCTGAGAAGAATATTTGGTGGCATCTGTGAAAATGGTGTTTGGAGAAGGAGGTATAACTACGAGATATATCACAGATATAAACATATATTTGGTGGTAAAGACGTAGTATCCTTTATAAAAATAGGAAGACTAAGATGGGCAGGACATCTGGCAAGATCACAGCAGAACAACCCTCCTAGAAGAATCCTTATGTCACAACCTGTGGGAAGTAGAAAAAGGGGTAGACCAAAACTCTGATGGAGTGATGGTGTAGATGAGGATGGTAGACAAATAGGCGCAGCAAACTGGCAACAGTTGGCAATGGATAGAACTGACTGGCGTAATAGACTTGGGAAGGTCGAGGTTCTTTTATAGGGCTGTAGCACCAATGATGATGAGCTGTACATACACCTGAGACAGAGCTAGTCGAAGTCCCAGCAATAAAATTGGCATCTCAAGTGCCTTTTTAGAATTACACGACTGAGTTTTCATTTTATTTTTAAACAATTGGGATCCAATGATCTAAGTGATAGGTTCACAGTTAAACATTGGTTGTTGTATTGTTACAAAATAAAAAGGGAAACTTAAACAAATTTAAAGTGTTTGATTAACAAGTTTAAAATATGTGGGATTGATTAATTAATCTCTCTGTTGCTCAGTTTCAATATAGTTCTTAAAAAATTAAAATTTTCACAAACTCTAACAAAATTTCGATTTTGCAGTTCCTATATCCAATTTTTATGGAAACTAATTTAAAAAATGCTTCTATCGCCCTCCTAATAGTTAGCAGAGAAAAAGCAATAGATCTTTGATGATCACACTACATTCTAACATATTCATGCAATAACTTACCACTTGAGATGATTTAATACTATCAGCTGATGCATTAGATGTACCAAACCTCTCTGCTCTAGCTGCTTTCTTGGCGTCTGGACTGGTGACAGTTACTCCAAATTTCTTTGCTCTCATTTCTAACCTCTAAAAATTTTTTTTCATTGAGCAAAAGTTTAAAATGTTACAAATGTTTTTACGTTTTGTTAATTTTTCATTCACATCTAGCAATTGTTCTTTATTTTAACCAAATTGTTCTTTAGGATTAAGATTACAAGAATTTTTATGAAAGTTTTCATATTAACAATCCCAATTTTCGTGAATCTTTTAACAAACAAATTTAGGTAATTATTGTTTTTGTATCATAGAGGAATACATCAAAATAGAAACCAAAACATTAACATTATTATGTTGGTTATCGGCTTTAAGTTTTGGTAAACTTTTTGTACTTTCTTACCTCTTTAGTTGTCAATTCTGAAAGTTTAATAACTTTCTTGTCCTCGTGTTTATCTTCTTCCGGTTTAACTTCGGGATCAACTTTTTCTGATTCAGATTTTTCTTCCTCTGTATCTAATTCTGAACTACTTAGTCTCTTTAACACAACCTTTTTTGGTGGTTCTGAGGCAATTTCAGTTTTGCAGGTTTCATCGGCCTTGCGTTTTACAGGTAATGATGGTAAAGCTTCATCTAACTCAGTATCTAATATAACTGACTCACTGGCGTCTTCATGGTCGTCATCCTCATCCTGCAAAATGTATATATAAAAATATAATATAGTAAAACCCCTCGTAACTGTAATATTTATTGCGGCAGAGAGACGTTTGTGGAAATAAAAAAATTCTTAAAAAAACAATACGGTACAGTAAACATTTAATGTTAAAGAAATTTTATATACTGATTGAAGAAGTTGTAATACAGTGTGTTAATTTTAAAATTAGTGATGACCCACGTGGCAACGTCGTATGGTAGGTTTCAATGCAAGCAAGGGTCCGTGTATAGCAAAATAACAATATATTTTTAATGTTTATTATGCAAAAGCATAAATTGCCGAAATACAATTTCTTTGCGTGTTTAATAATTAAATTTTATTTTTGTTGCAGTTTTTAGCGACGCTGTTCTTTTTCTGTCAATTCTTCATTCACTTTAATTTTTTCTTTAATTATTAAATAATAGATATTATCATTGTTTGGGAAAATATATAGTATTATTTAGTTAGTAATATTTTTCCTTTACTGTACTACAATGTGATCTAATTTGATGGTATATTCTAACTTATTTGCTTTAAAATATATTGTTTGCTGTTATTTCGTAAAATCTCATTGTTAAACTGTCTTAAACACAATTAGTCTGTTCAGAGAATTTGACTTCTTTTGTTATTTTTGGAAAATATTTCAAAGCGCCCTACAATAGAGTGGTAGGTGCACATTTTTATCCTTAAAAAGGGCGAAACACTTGTTACCGAGACAGCGGACAGTAAGCATGGGACGTCCCTTCTTTTGCGCCTCGGATGGCGTCGCGACGATCAACGCTACAACGCTAATCTAGTGGCTACGATACATCAATATTTCAAAAGGTGAGTCTACATTCTTTGTACAGATAGCAGTATGAGTTAAAGCTAGTTAATTATCGTAATTTATTCACAATTGAATATTTGCTATTTTCGATACTTTTATTTACAGTCAAAATATTGCATTTTTTCTTCATTATTATTCTAATATCATTTAACCAGCGACCTCTTAAGTTTTATACCTTTCATTTTTACGGTACTGGGTCTAAAATGGAATCCTACGACTGACTTCTTTTCTTATTCCTCTCGTCCCTTTGACAAACCTTGTACAAAGCGGGCTATTCATTCGTAAATCAGTCGTATTTTTGTTTCTATCATCTTGTTTTTATTCTTTTTCCATGTCTCTTTGCTAGTCAAACGTCTTCTACAACCGTTGTGATACTTAAGTGTATCCTGGGATGATGAAACATCTGAACAGATACATCTGACCTCTGTACTTATATGTGTTACATTTCTGGTGTTATTTCTATACAAGAACATCTATCGCAAGATCGGAGCTCTTGGCAGCTATACTGCTGACTGATCTAGTCACTTTTGTTAACGAGTCTCGTCCAATTTTCATGCTCGCTCTGACTCGACAAGATTGAAGCTCTTGGCAGCCATATTGCTGGCTGATCTAGTCACCTTTGTCAAAGGGTTCTCCTTCCGATCTTCCGATATTTGATCTAACTCGACGATTGCGCTTCCTTGAGCTAATTTTTCTACCCATAAATTGGCAATCGTATTAAACACATACAAGAACTGATATCACACTCTACTCGAAATATGCCTTCTAATCAAAATCTCTCTGATTGTGTTAGTCGTGTTTTATTACCGGCACAATTGTTACAATTTTCACCAAACTGGCATTTTCCTACCGTGGAGATCGTCGAAATATCATTACTTCCCGGCTGTCATTGAAGACTTTCTTCTGAAATGCGACACCACGCCGAGATTTCGACGCTGTTCTTCTTCTTGTTTTTTCGCACCCCACGGAATTCTTATAGGAAAAGGGACAAGGTATCGTGTTTGACACAGTCTTTCTAGTTTAGTAGGTCGAAAAATTCTTCTGATTCGACGCTATTCTTTTCTAATTGATGGCATTGTACGCGTTGTCAATCTGAGCACAGTTTCAGATGGCATCCAACAATGTCCTGTGGTCAAAACATGACCGCCGCTTAACTACAACAAAACCGTGATGCATCTTGGAGCTCTAGTTAATAACACACTCGGTTATGAACCCGAAATACGAAGACACATTCAACTAGCATGAGCAGCAATGAATGAACTAAACGGGGTCTGGTGTCACACTACTATAACAAACAAGAAGAGACTCGTTTCAAGTCTGCTCTGTTCCATATTTTACTATGAATACGAGACATCAACAGTCAAAGCCAGATAGACGATGCATAGACGCTTTTGAAATGTGGACATGGAGACGACTGCTTCAAATTCCATGGACGGGTCGCAGTACGAATATCTCGGTTTATAGATGAAATTAAACTAAATCAGCGTCTCTCTAGTACTGTTTACTCTAGAATTTGAAAGTTCTTTGGTCATATCCATCGAAGTGATTACAAAATGGAGCGGTTGGTGGTCCTTAGAGTCAAGGCCAACGCGGCAGACCTCCACGGCGATGGGCAGATATTACAAAAAAGCTTCCCTACAAGCAGTAAACTGAGGCAGTATACGTAACAGATGTTAATATACTGTTAATAGATCAGTCCAAATTAGCGCTAGTAGCAGAACGAATGAGATTACATATAAATCAAAATAAAACAAAATTCATGCTAATAACACAAACACAAGAGCTAGAAATATTGACAGAGACCTAATTGTTCTGTAAGTTCCGTTGAAAAATCTAGATATTTTCATTTGTAATAATAGTTTAAATTCCTATAAGTGTCCCCAACGTCTGGAGCTTGTAAATCATTACAAATAGCGCCATTGTAAGTTTTGTTGGTAAATTTTGTTAATATTATTTGTAATAACTGTTGATGTGAAGTAATAATAAATATGTAATGTTTCTCTCTAAACTAGGAGTTGTAGAATTATTTCCTATAAAAAGATTTTCATCCTTTCAATATTTTTTAGGAAAGAAAAGCCTTTCTTTCTATCCAGCAAGGGGATTCTTTTAAACAGCATTCAAATTCAAATAGTTTAGGAACCTTCTTGTATGTGTTGCCCAGGAAATCTATGTAAGTATTTTTTTTATTTCTCTCTTTGTATTTACCCCTTCCAGTCCCTCCTTTATTCACTTACTTACGACCCAGCTCTCCAACCAAAACAAGAGTGGCCGTTCGCAAACGTCTCGGTTTGTTTGCTTACTCTATCTCCAGATCAGTAATTGCTCAGTCCACACTTTCAATCCCCTATAAGTGATACCCAATGTGGTAGGCAAAATTATATCGTTACAAACATTTAGGTCATATTTCTTACTAATGTCAACTACTATAATCCTTGAGCAAAAATGTCATCGGTAAATCTGAAATTGTTTACTTGTTCATAGTTTACAGTATTCCTGCTTCCGTGTATTCTACGGCTTCTTGGAAAATTGAATCTGAATACATGATGAAGATGAGAGATGACAATATAAATCCCTGTCGAACGGCTCGCAGAATTTTCACTTCCTGTTTTCTCTTTGATTTTAACAGAAGCTGATTGATTCGAGTATAAATTTCTGATTATATGCAGGTCCTTGTCATCAACTCCACTATCTTACAGGACTTCCATCATTTTGTTTTGTTGAACTTTGTTAAATGCCTTTTGATAATCAATGTAACAGGCATATACATTACAGTTCATATCTCTACATCTTAGTAATTGTATGCTGGATAGGGCATCTCTTGTTCCCAGACCTTCCATTTAATTAAATTGATGCATTACTGTCTAGTGTGTGGTTCATTAAAGGCAAAATATGATAAAAAGTAAATAAACAGATAAAATGAAAGATTAAAAAAAAAACATTACTTAGAAAAATACTTCAAAAAAATCCAAAATTATTGACTTCTGGAGTTTGAAAAGGAGCTTAGCACTTGTAAATAATATATAATTTTGCCTAAAATCTAAGAATTTAACAATATATAGGGTGTTCTATTAAAAATAACAATGTTGCTGGCAAGTGCCAGTTTTACCGGAAGTGATAGTCTACAGAATGTATAATCTGCATACCATACATCATGTACACTATAAGCCAGAAAAAAAAATAAGTACAGTAATACAAGCTAGAAGTAGCTTAGTGCGTGTTAACCAAATATACTATTAAATAATTCATAAAAAGGTTCTGAAACTGTTTTCTTGTAGCATGTCGTAAGTTAAATATTATGTTTATATGGAATTAAATTAACGCTTGAAGTTTCGATTTCCACTTAGGAAATCGTTTTCAAAAAAAATTATTCTAAAAATTCTGGGAAAATGTGTAAGGTTATGTTTTTCAAAATTGATGGTTGAGTTACTGGCCTGGATTATCTAGGCAATAGCCTGCTTTTGGTTGAAAAAATCTGAGGGTGGTGTTTTTACCCTCATAATATCAAATTATGTATATTTTGTGAGTTTTTGTATTATTTATTTGTGTAATGTGTCTTTACGTAAATTATATGTTTGTGAATTGCGTGTTGCATATGTACTGTGTATAATTGTAGGTGATATGTCTGCAACTTCTTTTAATCCGCTATTGTTGGAATGTTTATCCATCATACAGACCTATTATCCTACTTCCTGCTATGACAAAGTTACCAAAAAAATTACTTGTAGAGAAAATAGAATTAATTCTGAAAGCAAATCAATTAGTTCCTAACCACGAATTTGAATATAGAACAAAACATGCCCCTATGGAACAAGTCCACCGAGTTATAAAAAAATTATATAAATCATTTAAAGATTAAGAATACTGCTCTGCTGTATTCTTAATTAGACAAAACTTTCTTAGACAAAACCGCAACTCTATACCAAATAAGCTCTGGCGTGCCTCAGGGGAGTGTACTTGGTCCGATCCTCTATATCATCTACACAGCTGATTTTCCCACTAGTACAAAAATAACCATTGCAACATTATGCAGATAATAATGCTGTTATGTCATCTCACAAAAATCTTGTCATTACTTCTCAAATGTTGCACTCACTTGAATGTTCTTGTTGTTGCCTTCTACTTTTAGTATTGTGACTTTTGTCTTTTTCATGTCTGTTTCTGGTAAGGTTATTAATTCATCTTTCCATTGTACTCTGTGCTCGTTATCCCAGGAATGTTTGCATAGCTGAGATTTGTCGAAGTATCTGCTCTTGAAGTATGTTTCATGCTAGTTTATACTCACGCTTAGTAGTCTTAGAGTTTCTCCCAAATAGAAATTGTTGCATTCACAGGGTATTTTATAGATGCAATTCTATGAAGTTTCTTGTGTGTTGTTGGATTTGGTTTTGGAAAGGATATATCTGTGTTGTTTGTTTTGAATATTGTGATATTGTACTTCTTATCCTAACTTCAAGGTTAAATATTTCTTTGTTGTTATCTGACGGCTCTAGGTCTATGAAGGTTAGGCAACACTCTTGCTACAACAATTGTCATTCTGGTATTCTAGAGTTTGGGAAAAGGTTAAAAATAAAAAGGTGTAATAGATGTTGGACATATACAGATGCCACCGATAAATGCCGAGGCCCTTATAGTAGCGGAATGGGTTACAGCTGCAGTAAGTCACAGCATGAAGCAGAGAACTGTAAAGGGAAAGAAAGGTGCGTCCTTTGTAATAACGCCCACAGAATTCGTAGCATGGACTCCACACATTTTAAGAAGACCCTTCAGGAGGCGAGATATGAAAAAATCAGGAAACAGAAGGAAGAATATGTCTTTTCTCATATGCTCACTCCCATACCTTGTTTCCCCTCTCCAAACCACGATTATATTGACTCGCTTTTGGAGTCCTCTAAACCCCCACAAGACGAAGCTACGGCTACTTTTAGCGCAGTGACATTGTCAAAGGAGTTTCGACAAATTCAGTCTAAGTACCTGTCTCCCTCATCTGGTGACCTATAACACATGTTACTAAGGTAACAAATTCAAAATGGCTTCAATCAGGGCAAAAAGACTAAACATTCTACAACTGCTAAAAATTCTACAACTGAATGTCGGAAGAGCCAAGGTTGCACACAATCTGATATATGTGAAAGCCCTCGAAATTGGAGCAGATATTCTAATAGTACCCGAACAAAACAAGAAAATCATCCAAAATAACAGATCGATTGCAAATAACAGCGAAGATTTTGCAATCTACCTCATATATATTAAACTGTGCATCAATAAAATTATAAAAAGAGAGGGGCACATATTAATCAAACTAGAAAAAGTAGGCATTATTGCCTGTTATATCTCACCCAACATAGGTAGAGAATACTACAAACAACATAATGAATCCATTACACAAACCTCACATATAGGAAAGAATTTTATAGTCGCTGATAACATAAAATGTTAAATCTATTTTATGGAGTTTTCGAATTGTATGAGAAGTATAAAAAAATAGTTAATGGTAGAGATGTAATAGTAGAGAGGTAGACCAAGACTGTGATGGAGGGATGGTGTGGATGAGGACGCGAGGAAGATCGGCTCAGCAAACTGGCAACAGTTGATGCCAGGTGAATCCAGGTGATGCCGGTTGATGAACAGAAATGACTAGAGAAATAGGCTGGAGAAGGTTTAGGCTCAACTAGGGCTGTAGCACCACTGATGATGATCTTATGAGGTTCACTAGTAAATGACTATAGAGGGATGTATAGAATAAATGGCTCTCTATGGCGAATCTAATAGCACTAAATAATGAAAAAAATTTAGCATCGTTTATAAGAGAAGATGACACCTTTTTATATTTCAGGCGGTCAGTATGCTGTGATACTTAATCGAAGTAACAGCCCTCTTTAGGTGAGGGTACTCCTCACTGCGGATCACGTTTTTGTGATTTCAAAGAAACTTTTATGTTTTTGTTTAATAGTTGGGTAAGTTTAAGGTATTAAATCCATTTTACACATCGAAGCTACTTTAAACATTCAAACTACACAAGCTACTACACAAATCAACCAGATAGCACAGCACACAGAGGAATCGCAATTATTATTAGGTCGACAATCAAGCATCACGAACTAAACCAATATTCAAAAGATCACATAATACAAGCAACCAATATAAGCATAGAGGACTGGCATGGTTCACTGACAGTTTCTTAATAATAAATTAACAAACTGTCAGTGACAGGCACTTAATAATCAACAAACAATATGATCAGCTGTTTACTACACTTTGCAACAGATTTATTGTGGCTGGTGATTATAATGCCAAGCATACACAATGGGTCTGTAGATTAATAACACCAAAAGACAGACAACTGTTCAAAGCAACAGAAAACAAAAGCCTTGACTTTATATTAACAGGCAAACCAACCTATTGGCCAACCAACAGAACTAAAATCCCTGATCTTGTTGACTTTGTAATTTACAAGGGAATTCCCAAAAATTGCATATTGGCAAACTCTTGTCTTGAATTGCCCTCTGATCATTCTCCAATTCTAATTACAGTCAGCACTGACATAATACAAAAAGAGCTGGCGCCAAGCTTAGCCAACAAATACACTAATTTGAATGATTTTCGTGAATATCTGGATACCTTGTTGTATCTCCATATTCCTCTAAAAACCAATGATGAAATGGAGAACATGGTGGAACATTTTACATGATCGATACAACAAGCGATACGGGACACAATTTCAAGCCAAATGTCAACTAGCACAGTTCAAGAATTGCCTTCAATAATGAATAAAAAAATAGCCAAGAAATGGTCCTCGTGCCAACTCGTGCTCCTGCAGACAAAAGTAAATTAAATAAAGCTACTCTAGAACTCAAGACCTTACTAAATACTAATAAAAACAATGAAATTCAACACTTAGGAACTTAACAGCTTCAGAAGCTACTGACTATGATTTATGGGAAGCTGTAAAAAAATTAAAAAGGCCTCAATTTAGCAACCCTCCTATATGTAGTCCAGATGATCAATGGGTAAAAAGTAATGAGGACAGAGCCAATGTTTTTGCCAAGCATTTAGAAAAAGTCTTCCAAACATATCCAGCTGAAAATAACTCCGACCTTGAAGACAAAGTGAAAGTATTTCTGCAAACCTCATATCAACTGGAATTACCTATTCAAAATTTTACCATTAGCAAAGTCACAAGATCCATACATATGTTGAATCCAAAAAAATCTGCAGGATATGACTTAATTAGTGCTAAATCTCTGAAAGAACTTGCATACAAGGGACTGAGATATTTGACACAAATATATAATGCTGTTTTAAGAATGGGATACTTTCCACTTTTGTGGAAGGTAACCCAATTATACTAATCCCTAAGCCATGAAAATCTGCTGAGCAAACAACATCCTACAGACCTATTAGCCTACCCCCTGCTATGGCAAAGTTACTAGAAAAATTGCTTATAGAGAAAATAGAACCAATCTTGAAAGCAAATCAATTCCTAATCATCAATTTGGATTTAGAACGAAACACACCCCATCAAACAAGTTTACCGAGTTATAAAAAAATTATATAAATCATTTGAAGATCAAAAATACTGCCTTGTTGCCTTTTTAGATATCGCCAAAGCTTTTGACAAAGTTTGGAATTATGGACTATTATACAAAATCAGAAAAAGCTTACCAAACAACATTTTCCTTATCCTCAAATCCTACCTTCAAAATAGACACATCAAAATGTGTCAAGACAAAACCACAACTCTATACCCATCTACACAGTATGTGATCTTCCCACTAGTAAAACTATAACGATTGCAACACATGCAGCTGTTATGGCATCTCACAAAGTTCCTGTAATTGTTTCTCAAATCATGCAGACTCATTTAAATTTTATTTCCTCTTGGCTAAAAACCTGGCGAATTAAATCAAATGAAATTAAATCTATCCATGTCACCTACACCCTACGAAGAGATGCCTGTCCAACTGTAGCATTAAATTGTAAGTTCTTGCAACAATAAGATGATGCAAAATATCTGCATATATTTGCTAAGAGAAAGCAACTGGGCTTAAAACTTAACAAATCATACTGGATGTTAGGTTGTAAATCACAATTAACAGTTAATGACAAATTGTTAATTTACAAAGTTGTCCTAAAACCGATATATAGCTAGGAATTCAATTGTGGGGTACAGCATCCCACTCAAATATAGAAATCCTACAAAGATTCCAGTCCAAAGTACTTAGGATTATCATAAATGCTCCATCGTATGTAACTAACAGTGTTATTGCTAGTGATCTTAAAATGAAATCTGTCAAAGAAGAAATATCCTACTTCTTCCTCAAGTATGATGAATGCATAGAAAATCACCCCAACGCATTAGCTTGACCCATAATGAGACATCCCATCCAGCTAAGGTTAAGAAGGCATCTTCCATGTGACCTGCCTGTCAGATTTTAACCTTAGTACTGTTCTACAGTATAGTGTTGTGTAGTAGTTTAGTTTCCCAAACTTAACCTTATATATGTTAAAGCAAACTGGACAGTTTTCCTAAATGTTTTGTTACTGTTGTGTCTAGGCAAATGTTGTTAACATTTGCCTATTGTAAAATTTTACAGATTGTAATATTGTTGGGTTAGGAAGTCATTGCCATTTTTAATTTGTAAGTTTTAGTAAAATGGATCTGTGTCAAGAACCAAGTAACCATTTGGGAATTTGAGATGAAGCAGAGCCTCTAGAAAGGAAAGAGAATGTAATAAATGTGGCACTTATACTAAGATGAAGAACTGTAAAACTCAGACAATGTAATGAAATCCAAACCGTGGAAACTTGATTTGTAAGAAATCCACAAAAAAGTTTTATGCAATTCCTGTTGGGAAATAGAGGAAGAAGATTATGAATAGATCCAATCATTATCTCTAGATATGTACATTACTTTTAAAACTTTTTATTTGTATATTCATGATCTTATTTGTTTATTACCTAATTATATTTGATTTATTTATTAGTTGTTTCTAAACTTTTGATTTATAATATTTTATTACTTTGTTTAGTAAATTAATAAAAATATTTTGGTTTATAAGACTTTATATTATATGTATGTAATTTTTTTCATTCTTCATTCATTTCATTCATTCTTCCTTGAAGTAAGTGGAATTGATATAGGTGAGGGTGACACTTATATGTATGCAACTACGTTACAATAGAAGATGCATGTAACAGCAGGTTAATACAATTATGGTGGTAAAAGTGGAACAAATGCCAGAAAAATGGAGAAGCAGTACATTAGTACCTATGTATAAAAATAAAGGAAATATTTCAACAATCTGCAAACTACATGGCCATAAAACTATAAAAAATGTAAGGGAGTGAGTAAATAATAGACTGATAAAGAAACAAACATACATGGTATTTATTGATCTTGAAACAGCTTATGATACAAGTTCCTCAAGAAATTCTGTGCTGGGCACTTAACAATGAAGGAGTTCCCAGTGAGTATGTGAAGATTGTGATAGACATGTATGAGGGGTAACAATTAGTGTTAACACAAGTGAGGGATGGACTAATAAATTTCATGTAAAAGTAGGATTGCATCAGGGCTAGTGCTTAGTAGTTATTTACCTTTATTAGTATTAGATCAAATAATCGGGATTAATCAAATACATTCCCTGTTGCTTAATGTATGCTGATAATGTAGTGTTAGTATGAAATACTGAAAAAAATTTAATACAAAAACTAGAACAATGGAAACAAGCTCTTGAGAAATTTTAATGTTCATAGTTGCCACTGTAAATAAAATATAGTCACCCAATATGAAGAATTGCTGATCTACTAGTTCCTGGAAGGAGTAGGAGAGCAAGACCACAGAAGACATGGGGGAGCCCCTTAAGCAGAATATGACGGTAACAAGGATTGGTATTGGTATAACCCAAGATAGAAACTTAAGGAGAAATGTAATCAGGGAAATTGACTCCACATAGGGATAATGGCAAAAAGAATAATGATGAGGGATAGATCAAACATGCATACAAGGATCACTTATACTCAAATAAAAACTGACAGTACAGTGATATACATTTTATGAAGATTTTGAAAAAGAATACTCCTGGTATAAGCCATAGGTATATATTATCTTGGTGATTTCAATTCTTCATTGTAAATTACATTATATAATACATACTATAGGCCAGCAATAATGTAACATTTGTATAAACCTTGCACATGGTCATCATTGTTTACAAGACATGCACAAAGAGTGTTTATTAGTAAAGATAACTAGACTTATTTTAATTGATAATCTCCTATTTTAATTAATAGATCGGTACCCAAATTTACCAGAGTTATCAAAAAAATAAAAAATTAGGTACCCAAATACACTGGCGCCAATTATTGAAATAGAAAAGTAGCTTACATTTAATAAATCTTCCTCTAGATCATCTACAGATTCGGGATTAATTGATTCATTTGACTTGACAGCATTTTGCAATCTCTCTATAAGTTCATTTTTATTGCCGCTAGTACTCAGTCCTCGCTGTTTTAGCTCCTTTTTTAAATCGGGAACCTGGAACCGATAACATAACCTTTACAAACTTCCATAAAAAATTTACTTAAGTAAATCATCAAAGGTATTAACTTAAGAAACAATTATATCATTGTGTATCAATATAATTATACCTTTAATTTCGATAAATCTGAAGAATTTTCCAACAAACTTAAATCTGCCATCTTTGAGTACACTGTTTTCTTCCTCTTGTTTTTTTTTGTTCAACCCAGAGAGCCACAGAACTCGATTAATAAAAAATTTTATTTCTCGATGCCACAGAACACGAAATTTCTACTTTCAAGGTCTAAGGTCTAAAGTCGACTTTACACTACATGATTTATCATATGAGATGTGTTATGATTCCTCGTTTCTATGATGTTTTAAAAAATCATGTGATCGTGTTTACACTGAATGATAAGTTATGACTTCTTATGAAATGATATGAGTGACAATGAGGTTTTGTTGATTTTTCTTTTTGTTTATGCTCATAGATATATTATAGGTAAAGTAGACTTTACACTACATGATTTTATCATATGACAATATCATATGAGATTTGTTATGATTCCTCGTTCCTATGATGTTTTAAAAAATCGTGTTTACACTTCATGATAAGTTATGACTTATGATATGAGTGAGGTTTTATTGATTTTTCTTTTTGTTTATGGTTATAGAGATATTAGACACAGTATAGGTATCAACTATTAGATTTTTAAACTATTATAATGGAAAATAAATCTTTGATTGCATTGACTTCCCGACTTTTAATAATAATACGCCGGCAACAACTGCGTACAGCGTACAGCAATAAGAAGAAAAAGATCAGACGCCTTTGTGCTTGCAGGTGGCTCTTACGAAGAAATCGTAATGGGTGTACCAAATTTAGTGTTGATATTATACCAAATCAAAAATAATTAATAAAGAAACTAAACTAAAATTATAAAAGAAATAATAAATTAGACTTACTCACAATCAATTTAATTTAACTATCCAGACGACCGGTTTCGCTTTCTACAATATGCAAAGCATCTTCAGGTCTCGATACAAAGTTAAATAAATGCTAAAATAATAAACCCATATTAGGGTGTTGTCTAATAAAGATAAACAAAGATAGATGATATAAATTACAGTAATTATGCCAATATTACATGTCTGTTTTTTTTTTCAAAATGAATAAAATGTTTAAGCAGACAAGGTAAGACAGACATATATATATTTAGGGATTCTACAGTATTCACTGCCTTCCCTCGCTCAACCGTTTCCATCTCTCTCTGTTGTTCCATTCTCCATCGTTTAGTCCTCTCTTACTCATGGCGTCGTCTACTTCGTTCCTCCAGGATTTTCGGGGTCGTCCTCTTTTCCTCCTTCCTATGGGGCTCCATTCGGTTATTCTTTTTATCCATCTGCTGTCGCTAGCTCTTCTTACATGTCCATACTACTTTAGTCTTTTTTGTTCTATATATGTTAGTATGTCTGTTTCTATTGATGTTCTTTGCTTTATTTCGTCATTACTTCTCCTATCCATTCTTGTTACTCTGCAGCATCTTCGCAGGCATTCCATCTCTGTTGTTATTATCTTACTGCTGTTTTTCTTGTTTATGATCCAATTTTCGGCCCCATATGTCATAATACTTCGCACTAATGTTTTATAAATCTGCGTTTTTGTCTTCATATTTAGGTGTCTATCCCACCATACTGAGTTAAGTTGTCGGATTGCTGTTCTTGTTTGTCCTAATCTTTGTGTAATTTCTTCCTCTGTTGTTGCCTTTTTCGTGATTATGAACCCCAGGTATTTGAATTTATCCTTTCCTTTGATTGTTACGTTGTCATCAATCTGTAGATCTTCTATGTCTTCTTCACTTGTAGATAGGTACTCTGTTTTCGCGAGGTTAATATCTAGGCCAGCCTTGGTATATTCTTCTTGTAGTTTCTTCATCATGTAGCTGAGGTCGTCTTGGTCTTGTGCAATCACTACTTGATCGTCTGCAAAACTTAACGTATATAGATATTCGTTCCGTACCGGTACTCCCATGCCTTCGCATTTTCTTTTCCATGTAGTCAAGGCTTTCTCTAAGTATATTTTGAATAGGGTTGGAGATGTGGAACAACCCTGCAGGAGCCCTTTTGTTATGGTGAAGTCTCCTATGATTCTTGTTCCCATTTTAATGGACACTTTATTTTCTTTATACAGAGCTTTTGTAGCTTCTATGAGTTCCGTCTGTATTTCTAATTTGTACATTGCCTCCCATAGTTCTGACCTTGGTACAGAGTCATACGCCTTTCTCAGATCCACAAATGCCAAGTGTATATCTCTATTTTTTGCTTTTTTCTTTTCCAACAGTTGTTCCAGTGTGTATATGTGGTCTATGCATGATCTTCCTGCCGTGAAGCCTGCCTGATCCTCCCCGATTTTGCCTTTTATCGCTTGCTCTATCTTTTCTCGCAGTATCTTCCCATATAATCTTCCTATTGATGATATTACGCTTATTCCTCTGTAGTTTTCGCATCGTTTTCTATCTCCTTTCTTAAATATAGATGTCATATATGCCGCCGTCCATTCCTTTGGGAGCTGTTCTCCATTTATGGCTTTCTGAAATATCCATTGTATCATCCGGTGTAATTTTTTTGATCCGTATTTTATAAGCTCAGGTGAGATGCCTCCAGGTCCCGGTGCTTTCTTATTTTTGATTGCTTTTATGGCCGTTCTCATTTCCCTATCTGTTATTTCTATTTCTTGTTGTGGGAATCTGCTTCGTCTTCGCCTGTTTTCTTTTCCAATGAATTGTGGTCTTTGTTCTGTTAATAGTTCCTTGTAGTAGTCCTTTCATTCTTTGTCCTGTATATTTCCCAATTTAGTTTTTTCTTTTGAGTTTTGTTCCTCTCAGTACTTTCCATGACTCCGAAGTTCTTGTACCTCCTATATATGTTTCAATATTTAAGCAGATTCTTTCCCATTCTTCGTTCTTTTGCTGTGTTATTTGTTTTTTCACTTCTCTATCTTTTTCTCTATATTCTTTATAAACTTCATCGTTGTTTGTAGTCAGCCATTTTCTGTATAGTTGCTTTTTTTCTTCAATTATTCTTTTTGTTGGTTCATTTATTTCATTATAGTGCTGTTTATTTGTTATATGTTCTTTTTCCCCAAGGGCTTCGAATGCTGCTTGCTTTATACTCGCCTTTATATGCTCGTATATTTCTTCGATGTTGCCGTATCTAAATTCTATTAATTTTTGGTCTAGACGTTGTTGGTATAGTTCTCTTATTGATTGTTCTTGGAGTAGTTCTATATTGTATTGTTTTTCTCTTATAGTGTTCAACGGTTCTTCTGTGGAGGGGGTCTTGTTATTTTTTCAATTAATGCCCATTTTTGCTGTCAGTAGTCTATGGTCCGTTCCACATTCTGCTCCTCTTTTGACTCGCACATCTTTGATCTTTATTGTGGTATCTTGTTTGATTATTATGTAGTCTATTATCGATTTCAGCTTTCGTGTTTCTTGCGTCCATGTATATTTATGAATATTTTTATGTCTGAAGAATCCGTTGGTGATTTTTAGGTTGTTTAATTCGCATAATTCAATCAGACGTTCTCCGTTATCGTTTTGTTCATCCTCTCCAAATCTCCCCACTACTTTATCGTTTTCTTTCCTTCCGGTTCTGCCGTTAAGGTCTCCTGTTATAATTATCTCCACGTTCTTTTTAATTAGCTCTATTTGATTCTGGAGTTGTTCCGTGAAATGTTCTTTTTCTACTCTCGGAGAATCGTCTGTTGGTGCATATACTCCGAGTATCACTGTCTCTTTACCGTATATGTCTATATGCATTTTAATTATTCTCTCGTTGATTGGTTCCCAAGACAGACAAATTGGTAAAATAGTCTATTAAACTGTAATAAATTAATAAATGAACAAATAAATAAAACATTACTTACATGCGGGTACTCTATTAATTGATGGTTGAAAGAACATGGTTCAAACTATCCTGTATTGTTGATTGGAGAACTTAAGTCTGCTATTATAATTGTTTGACAGTAAACGGGGAAGTTCTTGAGGAGACAGATTTTATCCAATGAAGTAGAGATAGGTGTAATGTAATTGTTTGTTTGATGAAAGTAATGTTCTATACCATTGAGTTATTTAAAAGTTATTTATATCTAGAGATATATTTATGAAATGTGTGTTAACACATATTTCATAAATATATCTCTAGAATAAATATAAATAACTTTTAAATAACTCAATGGTATAGAACATTACTTTCATCAAACAAACAATCACATTACACAATAACTCAATGGTATAGAACATTACTTTCATCAAACAAACAATCACATTACACCTATCTCTACTCCATTGGATAAAATCTGTCCTCTCAAGAACTTCCCCGTTTACTGTCAAACAATTACAATAGCAGACTTAAGTTCTCCAATCAACAATACAGGATAGTTTGAACCATGTTCTTTCAACCATCAATTAATAGAGTACCGGCATGTAAGTAATGTTTTATTTATTTGTTCATTTATTAATTTATTACAGTTTAATAGACTATTTTACCAATTTGTGGGTCTTACCTTGTCTGCTTAAACATTTTATTCATTTTGAAAAACCACAGACATGTAATATTGGCATAATTACTGTAATTTATATCATCTATCTTTGTTTATCTTTATTAGACAACAGCCTAATATGGATTTATTATTTCAGCATTTATTTAACTTTGTATCGAGACCTGAAGATGCTTTGCATATTGTAGAAAGCGAAACCGGTCGTCTGGATAGTTAAATTAAATTGATTTTGAGTAAGTCTAATTTATTATTTCTTTTACCTTTTGAAATGGACTCACACAAGCAACACATTCATGATTTAAACTAAAATTATGACTAAGAAGACTATAAAACACTAAACCAAGAATAAAATAAACTAAATAAATAATAAAAGAAACATACCACACAATAGCACACATTAGATAATAGGTTCAATATCAAAGCAACAAACAAAAAATAAATAAATAAATAAAGAATGTTGTCTTTCGGTAAGCGGATATTGCTGAATTGACATAAGGATAAGGCACGATATTTAAATATATTGGTGTTACCCGTATTATTACCGAAAATCATATGATTTTATCATGCGGAATAGGTACCGTCCTATTCTCCTGTGACAAGCTATGACGAGCCGCATGACAGTGCTTATGACAAAATCATATGACAAATCACACAGTGTAAACATGTAAATTTTACTTCATGGTATGGTCAAAACATATGACAAATCACATGATAAATCATGTAGTGTAAAGTCAACTTAACATTATACACAAATTAGACACATAGGTAACAGCTATTAGATTTTTAAACTATGGAGAATAAATCTTTGCTTGCATTAGCTTCCCGAGTTTTAATAATAATACGCCGGCAACAACTGCGTAGAGCTATTAGTAAGAAGAAAAAGATCAGATGCCTTTGGCCTCGCAGATGGCTCTTAAGAAGAATAGTGGACGGGGTATATCAAATTTAGTGTTTATATTATACCAAATTAAAAATAATTAATAAAGAAACTAAACTAAAATTATGACTAAGATGACTAAAATACTAAACTAAGAATAAAATAAACTAAATAAATAATAAAAGAAAAATACGACAATAGCACAGATTAGACAATAGGCTCAATATCAATGCAACAAACAAAAAATAAATAAATAAATAAAGGATGTTGTCTCTCGGTAAGAGAATGTCGCCGGATTGACATAAGAAATGAGGCGCGATATTTAAAGATGTTGGTGTTACTGGTATTATTACCAAAAATCATATGATTTTATCATGCGGAATAGATACCGTCCTATTCTCCTGTGACAAGCTATGACGAGCCGCATAACAATGCTTATGACAATATCATATGACAAATCACACAGTATAAACATGTAAATTTCACTCCATGACCAGATCATATGACAAATCACATGATAAATCATGTAGTATAAAGTCGACTTAAGGCAGTGACACTGCAGCACAGAATAATAAACAATCAGAATGCTCACTCTGCTTGTCAAGATAAGTACGCGCATCTCGTTCGCGCAAACGAAATCAGCCAGTTTTAAACGGAACCAGTGTTGTTCAGTGAAATTTTATCTCGTGTGCATAGAAAAATTAACCCGGTTTAATTTATTTACGGCAACCATAGACATAATATGCAATATTTAATTCATACTTCTAGTTAAAAAATATATTGAATTATTTCAAATTTACTAAATTATTAATCTCTAAAAATTTAAATTACAGTTCTGTCGTAGCTTGTTACAAATTTCTCAATCTGAGTCTGTATTTCCGTTTAAAATATGGCGATCGCGTGCTGACACACTTCAAAGGCGGCATCTGAAAGTGGGCATTCTGATTGTTATTTATTCTGTAACCGCAGTGACAACATTCAAAAATCACTAGAAAAAAAAAGAAAGTAAAACCATTAGATTTAAGGGGACTTTCTCCTTTTTACATGCAATCCAATGAACTATTATAATTGACTACCATAGAATATAAAACAACTGGTGGTTGTATTTTAATTAGATTACAAGTAATTTATAACATACTCACAAAGTAACATCTTCTAAAGAACGTACCAGTTGGAATCTCTCGAAAGGGATAGCTGGCACGTATTGGATTCAGAGTAAAAGACCCTCTTTTTTTTTTGACATTCCCAGTTATTTAATTCTTTCGAAGATGGTTACATCTTGTCTCTTGTACGAAAATCAACCACTTTTGGTTGCTATTTTATTTGGTTCAGACACAATAATCAGGTCCGCTCCCACTTCTTTCCCTCTCATTGTGAGTAGGTCATATGCCGTCCTACACGTCCACTAATTAACCTGTAGTCCTATTATCCCCTTGAAGTCATTCGTTGTTGGTTTTTTTTTGTGTGAGAATGGAAATCTCTAAAGACCCGTACCAGGTGAATCGTATCTGGACTGAGTTGGATTAGAAGTAGACGGAGTACATCCGAACGCAATTCCCCTTTTGGGGGTCTTGTCTCCGGATGCATCAATGCTTACCAACTAAAAGCACTTTTGGCTTACGAGTGTGGCACGTCTTTTCAACCGTTTTCTCGAGCGTGCCCCGATCCTTTCTCTTCTCTTTTCTTTTTCTCTATGTATCTTCTTTTTTAACGGTTTTCGTCACAGCCTTCAGCACTTTTTTGGCAGCCCTTTTCTGCTGTGTCACTTATTTCGCAGTCCACAGCTACCATCTATTGCCTTGCGTATCCTCTCAAGACATGCTCTAAATGACCCGTGTGCTACGATGAATTGCGTTAAGAAGTAGTTCGTGCTTTTATATTTGCACTCCACCCCCTCCTCTATGACCGGGATCCTTGTTAATGCAGTCCTCCGTTCCTTTACCAACTCTTCCTGCCATTTGGTGATGATTTCTGTCCTTTCTTCTGTCTTCTCTTATATTATATTTGGCCAACGATCCTAGGGCAGAGCCCTGTGGTACTCCTGCCGATAACCTGTGGTAGTTACGCCGATGCATTACATCTACTCTTGCTATGTTAATCCATCTAATTAACTATGTTTTGTATTTATGGAGATAGTATTCCTTTATTATGTTTTGTAGGTATGGAGTTTCAATTCTTTAGTATTCCAGGTATTACTCCCAAGCTTGCACAGTTGAACCAATTTTTTATATCCAGAAAGAAGGCCACCAATCATGTGGCAGTTAATTCCATGATCCAAATGACTACGTCTATTGCAGATTTCTCTTTCCGAAACCCGTATTGGTGTTCAGACAAGCCGAGTATTTTGAAGATTTTGCCCATTATGTTTAATAGGCAGATCAGTATAAAAGCTCCCGGTTCCTCAAGTTATTTTCCCGGTTTGTGAATAAGTAAGAAATTTGCTGTTTTCTCTGCTTCTGGGAATTTTGCTTTCTTAGGAGGTCATTCGTGAGTTCTTTTACCCATGCTGCTTTTTCCTCATTAATAATTTTTACAATTTCTGGTACAACTCTGTCAGGTCCAGGTACTCTTCTGTCCTTTAATGTTTTCCCCTCCTCTATCAGCTCCTCTATAGAAAAGTCTGCTGATAGCGTTTCTACATGCAAAGGTGTGAATTTCTTTATCAATCTCTGTGGGAATAGCTCTTAGGTTAGCTCCCTTCTGCTGCTTTCTTCGGTTTTGAGGATATAACTTTCTTTGAGATTTTTGGTAAATATCTTATACGCATCACCAGCGATAGCATTCTCGAGTTGATCGCACATATCTTTCAGCACCTTTTCTTTTGATTGTTTATTTTCTTTGCAAGTTACTTCTTAAATTTTTAACCGCTCTGCCTCGTTCTCCACTGGTTGGTTCTTTCTTTCGTCCCTAGTGACTTTTCTTCTCAGTTCAGTGCATCCTCTTCTTATCCCCTCTATGTTGTCTGTCCATCAATATGGGACGTTGCTTATTATTCTACCTTGTGGGCAGCACCTTCTGACCAGCTCTTTGATTTTTTCGTATCCTCTCTTCATAGTTGTTGGAATATTCTTCCATTGCTCTGATTTCTTTTTTTAGTTTCTGCTTATCGATGTATTTCGTTCTTCTAGCATCGTTAGTTTTCTCGTCTTATCTTCTAGTCTATGATGGGTAAATACTTCCCCTTTCAGTGCATCTTATTCAGCCGTTTTCCTTCTCGTCGACGCCATCGCTAGCGTGACATCTATATAAGTCCGTCTTTCCCCTGTTACAAAGGTTGGTTTGCCATTACTAAGGACCGATAAATTAATTGCTTGGAATACCTTATTCCACACCTCCTCTATTATCATCATACTGTGGTGCCCCCATAGCACATATTTCGCATTTATGTCACCCGCAATAATTAATCTCTTTTTCCCTTTCGCATGACTGGCTATATCTTCCAAGGCTTTCTTCTATTCCTTAATGTGGTATTCCGGGAGAAGTAGGTCGCCACCAGAACAAACATTCCAAGGTCCAGGACCACAAAACCCTCCTTCCTTAGACATGTTTTCACTCCTATTTCTCTGTTTCTTATATAGATTGCTACATCTTGCTCCTTGTCTACAATTCATCTTCGTATGGTTGTAATCTTTTTATTGGGTTCGGATACTAGGATACTATTATTAGATCCGTTCCGTTTCCTCTCCTATTATCATGAGTAATTTACAGTTTAAATCTAATATTTTCTTAATTTATATATATATATATATTTTAAACGATGTCCACATTGAAAATCGAAAAGTCCAAACAAATGCAAAATGTAATTTGCATTACAAACAATTCTGGTTTAATCGCATATTTAACTTAAACATGCGACAAGAAAACCGTTTTAGAACATCTTTCAGATCTTTTTCATACGTTGGATTATTGTGTTATTTGCATCTCATTATAAGACTAAAATATACAGAGAAATTAATAGGTAAGCAAAAATTGAGCTAGCCGATCAATTAGAAAATAAAAGAATACAAGAATAACAAAATTTAAACAACATATGAATGAAAATCGACTTACTAAACAAACACTAAATTACAAACTGCAAGGAAAAAAGTGTTTGGAGTCTCTTTAGGAAAGATGAAGCTAACCATACATAAACCTGGAAAAGCCTGGAATAAAGAAGACAAATAATAATACGTGACTGAAAGTGGAATGATAAGAGGCCTTCGAATAAAGGAGATAGTTTATGTTCTCTGGTTTGGTTTTGTATTTTGTCATTGTCATTTCATTTGTGTTTTGTGTTTGTTTTTTGTGTCCTTCATAATTGATGAAGAAAAAGATAGGGTTATGTTCTAAATTGTTGAATCTTTATATCTATTATTATTATTTAAATTCTAGTATGTCTGAAAAAACCCCAGCTCCTGGAGATGGCTTAAGATCTGTTAAAACAACCACATTGTTCCGAACAGTAAACTTTGAATTATATACAAAACCTGTAAGCATTCATGAAATTTTCAATGAGTATTATATCAGTTTGATTTTATTTAATTCATATTTAATTTAGTCTTAAGTAACTTTTTCATTTTTTAATACTTTATACTTTTAGTTTACTTATTTAACTTCAATTTAACGTCAAATTTTGAAAGTCATTCTTAATAACCAGAGATTTCAAAATTCTCACTGGGAATGGGACATAGCCCAATATCCAAAATTTTCTTGTAAGAAAATAAAATATGTAATACAATTTTGAAACATATTTTTTTTTAAATACAATTTGTAGACTCTATGGGCTCCTCCAGGATTATTTTCAAGGGGGTGCATCAATATAAAAGAAAGTAGAATAGGTTTTTTCAATTATTATAGAAAGTGATTTTTTGAGTTGCTACACTTTTAATAATATAGGTGTGTGATTTGGAGGTGCAGATTACCACCCAGGAAATATTCCTTTTTGGCATGGGTGCCAGCACTAGGGTGTGATTGCACCCTCCTGTTGGGAAAGAAAGTAATGTGTATATGCAGATGCACCTCTCTGAAAATAATCCTGGCGGAGCCCATGCCTATTGGAGGATCTATAGGTATATCGCGGTATTTGAGTTAATAAAATAAATATGTGGCTGTCACCTCTGATTCTATGACAATGTTAGCGACATCATGACAGTCCTTTCATTATACGTGGAAAAGCTCTATAGTTAAGAATGACCAAATAAGATGAAATACCAAAAAAATATATGCTAGACAATTATTATTTTAATTGGCAATAAGCCACAATTTAAGTTTAAAATACGTTTATTGACGTTTCAATTTCAATTTCGGAAGTAGAAATTAAAATGTCAATAAACCTATTTTAAACTTAAATTGTAGTTTATTCCCAATTAAAATAGTAATTGCTTTAAGATGTCACAAGGAAATAGCTTCAGAAAAATATATACTAAATAAGATCTGTACCAAGTCACAGGTTAAAAATTATAATTTTAGTTGTGTTATAGTAGTATTTAGTATCTAAACTGCTAAATCGAATGTTTTGACATTTCAAAGTTTTGGCACGCTACAAGAAAACAGTTTCAGAACCTATCTAAACCATATTATAATTTTATAATGCTGTTATAATGGGAATAGGATTGGTGGCTATAGCAGGTTGTGCCGGATATATTGCATATATGAGGAGCAAGTATGAAGGAATGGGATATTATGGAGCAGTAAAAGAAGATGGTACAGAACATTTTGAAAAAAAATCATCAAAATGGTATTCTTGATGTTGTTATATAATATCTATAACTTGTATAATAAATTGTATATAGTCTAGATAATTTATTTAAGGTTGTAAAATAAATTTCTTAATATTGTTGTTAGTATTATACCATATTCTCTTTTTTTAATCCCCTGTATTTTCTTACAATGAGTAAAAATCTTCCTGTGTTTTTATTAAAGAGAGAGACAATTCACACACATAATCCATCCGTTAATCTCTTTTGAAAACTGTTTTTTTTTTCTCTTGGAAGGGTTTACACATCATAGGTTTAGTGACACCAGAACAAATGATGCTTGGACAAGAAAACCTCATATGGTTATGCCTTTTGAAACTTTAAACCTAGATCCCTCTTACTGTATTGATTTTGGGTCACTATAATAATAGTAATTTATTATTTTAATATATATATATATATATATATATATATATATATATATATATATATATATATATATATATATATATGTATATTTATATATACAGTATAGGTGAAAGTTTATGGTCGGTATGGTAAAATTTAACAGGATATCTAACACAGATATAAAATCATATTTTCAGCGAATAGACAAAGAAAACAGTCATATTTCCCCTTGCTCTCCCCTTAATATTCTTTATACAAGCCCGTTAGGGAACACCAGACGATTATTTCCGATCCAGCTGATACGTAAGAAACGGCAGCAGGGTTGCTTTATTACATATTTGAATTAAAACATTGAATTGATTTAAAAAGTTGGTGATCAATGGTGCGGTTATATTGCCATTAAAAACTGGACACAAATACTTGTACAAAATTTATTGAATCCATGAAAAATTTACAGATTCGCATTTTTATTTGACGAAATTGTAAATTTGACAATTTTGAATAAAACAAGATAATTTGTGCAACATCGCCATTCGTCCCTTCTCTTGAATGGTAAATTGCATACGAGACAGGCCGACAGCTATGCTATGTATTTCTTTTTGGAGGTAATTTTGTAAGTGTGAAGATAAGAATTAAATATGCCGACTGTTTATACAACAGAAGAACGGGTACAAATAATAAAATGGTACTTTGGGGGCAATTCAGTACAAGAAACTATCAATTTATTTATTATGGCTTTTGAAAATAGGCCAATACCTATAGAAAACATTGTATCAGCCATTATTCATCAATTTGAAAAGTTTGGCTGTACTAGTGGCAGATGTAAAAATGCTGCCCATCAGATCAACCTTGCGAAAAGAAAATTTCTCAAGAACGAGAAATTAGAGAAATTTTGAAGTGAGGAATATTTTGAAAAGAAACAACTATCATTGTTATAAAGTGCAGACAACTCAAGAAATATTTCCTGATGATAAATTTAAACGGATGCAATTTTGTGAAATTATGATGAAGAGATGGCATGCAAATAATAATTAAAAAATATATATTTTGTTTACAGATGAGTCCTCCTTCACAATTCACAAGAAACATAATACATCCTTTGTACGTTATTGGTCTCAGGAGAATAAGCATTTGAGTGTGTCTGTGCGTACGCAGTATCCACAAAAATTGAATGTTTGGACTGGAATTTCGGGAGACCATATTATTGGTCCTTTTTTTATTAAACGCAGTCAAATATATACAATTACTGCAAAATCAAATTATTCCTGCACTTCAACGTCTTCAAATTAACTTCAACGAAATTTGGTTTTAACAAGACGGCTCTCCTGCACATAATGCAAAAGCCGTTAGAGACTATTTAGCGTTAATTTTTGCTGAACGTGTCATTAGTACAGACGGTACAATAAAATTGCCCCCTCGGTCACCAGACTTAGTTCCTCCAGATTTTTTTTTTGGGGATGCTAAAAACGTAATTGTACAGGCATGAGTTCGATCGAGCCACCAACTTGGAGGAACTGAAGGAAAATATGGATTCAAAGATATTATTTGCAAAATACCAAATAATATCTTATTTTTAATTAAAAGACGTAATGTTTCGTCCAGTTTAAATTTAATATAATACACCTGCTCCTTCCTAATGCTTTAGTACTGACCAGAGACCAGAGTATATATTGTGGTACTGACTGACTGTCTTTATTTATTATGCTTTATGAAAGAACAACCCACTATAAACCGTGCAATACGCATGACATAACAAACTAGTTCTGTTCTGTAGAGATGAGCGTTGAATCAATGAACTGTTTTATTCAATCGTTTATTTGTCGTTAACGAATCTACGGTTTCTCACTGGGAAGCCAACTAGTTGATGGGTGATTAAAAAAAACTACGTTTTGTGTTGACGTAAACAGAGGAACAACGAATACTTCACGTCGACGAGGACAATTAGTTGGTCTGAGAGACTACTACAAAACTAAAAATAACATTCCGACTCTTTCGAGACGGTGGACAGTCAGGCTATTGGTTGACATTGAAAATAAAATAACTATGTAGGTATTCTAATTGATGAATGAGTTTCGATTTTCGATTGATCTGCATTTTCGATTTCAAATCTTTATTTTAATTACTATTTAAATGGGAATAAGCCACAATTAAAGGTTAAAGTACGTTTATTGACGTTTCAATTTCCACTTCGGAAATCGTTCTCAAAATACAAACATTAGTAAATTAAACAAATTTTGTTTTTTTGTTACTTAGTGAAAAATTCTAATAATTTAATTTTATCTGACTCATCTATATTGACAATTCAGACATACATTATACATTTTAAAGTAGAGGACTTTAAAATAAAATTGCCAATATTGTTGAGTTGCGTTCCTGGGACGACTTTACTTATAAGATAGTTCATTCGATTACATGAAATCAACTTTAACTTGAGAATATCCGTCAGAAAAGATCATAGCATGTAATTCGTCTTTAAAAAGACAAACACATGCCATGATGACCGTAAAATTCTCCTGTTAGTGATTCCGTAGTAAATTATGAGGAAAAAACCTCATAATACTATCCCGACATGGTAAGTATTTGGTCGTGCATTTAATTTACCTTCAATAAACACCAAATTCTGATTTTATATGTTTGTTATTTAAAAAACATAAATGATGTATCCTCTATATGTTACTGATTTACCAATACTGGTATTTTCTTCTTAATAACTTCCTCTTTCAATATGGGTAACCAGATCCTACTACATTCTGCCGAGGAATTTGCGACACAATTGGTCTCATTTAGCATAATTAGCGCCGCTTCTTTGATTTTTCTCTTTTTACCATCCGTTTCTTTTAGGACTATATTTGAATCATTCCATTGAACCCTATGTTCATTATCCCATGCGTGTTTACATATTTGAGATCTATCAAATTCTCTATTTTTAATATAGGATTGATGTTCACTTATTCTAACATTTAATGGCCTTGATGTTTCACCTAGACATGAAAGGAAAAAGAATTACATTTATAAAATACCTTGTGAATGCGATCAGTTTTATTATCAGAGATTAAATGTTAGAATAAGTGAACATCAATCCTATATTAAAAATAGAGAATTTGATAGATCTCAAATATGTAAACACGCATGGGATAATGAACATAGGGTTCAATGGAATGATTCAAATATAGTCCTAAAAGAAACGGATGGTAAAAAGAGAAAAATCAAAGAAGCGGCTCTAATTATGCTAAATGAGACCAATTGTGTTGCGAAGTCCTCGGCAGAATGTAGTAGGATCTGGTTACCCATATTGAAAGAGGAAGTTATTAAGAAGAAAATACCAGTATTGGTAAGTCAGTAACATATGGAGGATACATCATTTATGTTTTTTAAATAACAAACATATAAAATCAGAATTTGGTGTTTATTGAAGGTAAATTAAATGCACGACCAAATAATTACCACTAGCGGACCAACTCGACATCGAGTTTTTTAAATGAAATTTTTATTTTGCGAGAAAAATATACAATATATACAATGACCGGAAGTAAAAATATTTTTATCAATAACTCAAAAACTATAAATGATAATTTCGTGAACTTACATTTTTGAACTCTACGTTGAATTCTCTATTGATTTGACTAATAAAAACGAAACCGGAAGTCGACCTCAACACCGGAATGCAATTTTTAGTTCATCAAATGTCGACATGGACATCATTTAGCAGTTAATTTTGCATGCTGATCACGAATCCGGTGTCAGATTTGCTCTATCTTGACGTTTTAGGCGCGTTTCGGGTCACTTCCGGTTTCAGATCGCAACCGGAAGTACATATTTAGATTCGTCTCGACGAGACCTTTCGATCCATATATACATTGTGGGGTCTAAAACTTAAAGTAAATTTTAACTTCCGGTCATCTTAAAACCGGAAGTGAATTTTTGTACCAAAAGTATATCTTGACAATCTCATACGTAATACTAATAATATTCCGAAAAATATTTTAATTATCTAATATGGTTTTTGAGTACAGTGGTGGACAAGAAAAGGGCTTAGCGTTTTAGTATATAAGATGTCGGGATAGTATTATGAGGTTTTTTCCTGGTTTTTTCCTCATAATTTACTATGGAATCACTAACAGGAGAATTTTACTGTCATCATGGCATGTGTTTGTCTTTTTAAAGACGAATTACATGCTATGATCTTTTCTGACGGATATTCTCAAGTTAAAGTTGATCTCATGTAATCGAATGAACTATCTTATAAGTAAAGTCGTCCCAGGAACGCAACTCAACAATATTGGCAATATTATTTTGAAGTCCTCTACTTTAAAACGTATAATGTATGTCTGAATTGTCAATATAGATGAGTCAGATAAAATTAAATTATTAGAAGAATTTTTCACTAAGTAACAAAAAAACAAAATTTGTTTAATTTACTAATGTTTGTATTTTGAGAACGATTTCCGAAGTGGAAATTGAAACGTCAATAAACGTACTTTAACCTTTAATTGTGGCTTATTCTCATTTAAATAGTAATTACTTTAAAATGCCACAAGAAAATAGCTTCAGAACAATATCAAATCTTTATTGATAGTTCGTTAAAGGATTTATTTATTGTAAATATTCAGTTATGTCTTTTTCTTAGTTAAAATTATTTACCTAGTACCTAGTACAAGAGTAATAATTTTATTTTCAAAAAATGCACATTTGTAGAAGATGCAGCTTTTATGCTCGACTTTCTGAATTTTGCAATGATCGATTATTTTTAATTTGAAATATTTAACACATGGGAGTCCCCGATGCATGTTTTGTATTGTTCGGCAAACATAATTTTTATTTGGAGTTTGTGTTTTGTCTAACGTAAATGTGAATTTATTCTGTGAGTACTGAATATTTATTTTATTAACTGTTTGTGTGTTTAACATGTCTGCGCGTAAAAATGTTAGTATTTTATGGCATCTCTTTGAGAAAGACATTAACAGTGAGAAAGCTGTATGCAATATTTGCAAAGAAAAACTTAGTTATAAATCAACTACAGCAAATTCGAAAAGCCATTTAAAGTATTTCAGTATTTTTTTCTTTGATTCAAGAAAGCATGTTCGTTTTAAGTACTCGCTTATTTGAAACTACTGTTAAACAATCAACTAGTTGAATATTTAACTAGCTTTTTTATTGTGGCGTCATAATGCAGTTTATTATTTTTATTGGGAATAAGGCACAATGTGACTTTAAAATAAGCTTATATTTTGATGTTTAGATTTCCAATTCGGAAATCGTATTTAAAATACGAAACATTAATAAATTTTATTTATATAAAACGATTTCCGAAGTGGAAACCAAAATGTTAAATTAAACTTATTGTAAAGGAAAATTGTGGCATATTTCCAATAAAAAACAGTAAGCTGTCATTTAAATCAATTTGCCCAAATTTAATTATCTTAGAACATTGTTAAAATGCTAAAAAGGCAACAGGTCAAATAAAACCAATAAGTTTAATAATCGATCATTCAAAAAGTCGAGCATAAAGCTGCATCTTCTACAAATGTGCATTTTTGGAAAATACAATTATTACGCTTGTAATAATCGCAACTATCAATAAAGATTGAAATCGAAAATGCAGATCAATCGAAAATAGAAACTCATTCATCAATTATTAGAATACCTACATAGTTATTTTATTTTCAACGTCAATCGACCGCCCGAGTGTCCACCGTCACGAAAGAGTCGGGATGTTATTTTTAGTTTTGTAGTAGTCTGTCAGATCAACTAATTGTCCTCGTCGCGAATCTGTAAATTAGTCATGGATTTAAGAACTTTGGTACCGGTATTTGTGTCAATTAATGTTTAATTTTTAATATCATCATCCAGTTTTGAATGGCAATATAACCGCGCCACTGATCGCCAATTTTTTAAATCAATTCAATATTTTAATTCAAATATGTAATAAGGCAACCTGCTGCCGTTTCTTACGTATAAGCTGGATCGGAAATAATCGTCTGGCATTCACTAATGGGCGTGTATAAAGAATGTGGAGGGGAGATCAAGGAGAAATATGATTGTTTTCTTTGTCTATTCGCCGAAAATATGATTTTATATTTGTGTTAGATATCCTGTTAAATTCTACTATACCGACCATCAACTTTTACCTACACTGTATATTATTATAAAAATTAATATTAAACTCACCAGTCTTCCGGGTAGAACGGCGTTGATTTTCATTGCGCCGAGCTTTCGACATCTTTGATGTCTTCTTCGGGGCTTTCGAGGTCTCAGTCTCCCGAGACATTACTATACTGATCAATATTCACTTCATTACTACCACTGGGAACATTCATTTATACCATGCTCGAATATTATATATGAGAGTTGGCATTGGCCTGATGCGACGATTCCGATTGTTTTTGAGGAGTCTATCAAAAATTTTGACAAACAAATGGTTGAATACTATATAGCACCGACGCGCAGTGGGGAGAGAACGCTAAAAAATGATTAAATCCTCAGGAGATTGAAGTATAGCCTTCGAAACCTACTATAATATTACCCTGACTTTTTAATGTAAAATGACCAGAAAAAAAAATTATAAGGTCCAAAAGAAAATTTGTTCAAAAATTTTGTTATTTTTATTAATAACTTTTTTATTTTCCACTTTACGATAAAAAATAATAAAAATAAAGTTGTATACAATTTAATTTGCTACAAATAATGTTAAATACAATTTTCTGTACGATTGCTAGTTTACGAGATACAGCGCGAAAACCCTTTGAACCACTTTTTCCAATGCCTGATGCTATTTTATTGTAAAATTACAAGAAAAAAGTTATAAGGCCCAAAAGAAAATATGTTCAAAAATTTTTGTTTACAACATATTTATTTTCAATTTTACGAATAAATTAATACAAATAAATTTTATGTAAGGTTGCTAATTTACGAGATACAGCACGAAAACCCTTCCCCCTTTTTTTTTCTAAGATAGCGGCGGGGGACAAGGGTGGCGACATACTTGAATTTAAGCTTATACTAACCACTCCCACACATTAAAAAATAAAATTGCGTCCTCCCAAAATGTAACTTTTCAATGGACTATTAGCATAGTATGGTTTTGTACACAGAATGATTACTATACTTATATTTAAAATGTCATTAATAATAGTATATTACTTTATGAGGCGGAGAAGCATGACTTTTCTTGACGCGCCCGATATTACGCTCCGAACGAAGTGAGGCGCGTAATAGAGGGCAAGTGAAGAAAATTCGCTTCTTTGTCGAATAAAGTATACTATTTTTTCTTCAAACGTAGCAATTTTCAAAGATAAATAGTACAATTCATACGCTATTTTTACTCGAAATTAACTGTGACAACTATCAAAGTCGTCTAGATGTTAGAAATTAAAATAATTAAGTCGTCGGTGGGATTTGCGTCTCCCTGGTTACAGTTGTTTGACAGTTGTTTGCAATTATTAAAGACAGCTTATTGTTGTTGCAACCGCAAATTTAGTGCGAAAATGGAAAACCTAAACGAAATTGAGTCCGCGGCTAATGATGCAGTAGCACGTTTGGGGCCCTCCAAGTCCGGAATAAAGTATCGGTTAGCGTACAAGCACTTCCAAGAGTGGTGCGATACAAGAGGAGTACGGCAAGTTACCGAAGACGTTTTACTGGCATATTTTAATATAATGGAAAATGAAAATAAATGGAAATCTTCTACAATGTGGTCACGATACTCTATGATAAAATCCGAGTTAGTTATTAGAAAAACTGTGGATATAAGCAAATTTTTAAAGTTACGTGCCTTTCTGAAAAAACAAGCGAAGGATATACTGCAAAGAAGTCTAAAGTTTTCACTAAAGACGAGTTTGATAAATTTTTGTTTGAAGCGCCAGATAAGTTGTATTTAGGATTAAAGATAAAAAAAATATATATTGCAAAGCATGTATAAAAATATTTCAGATTGTTTTGTTAATTGGGGTTACCGGCGCCTGTCGATGCGACGAAATGGTAAAAATGAAGACTGTGGACATTGAGGATAAAGAAAATGTAATAATTATCAAAATTCCAGACAGTAAAACACGACAAATTAGATCTTTTACGATAATTGGTCAAAACTAAATTAAACTGTATAAAAAGTATGCATCACTGCGGCCTAAAAATTTCACAAAAAACCGATTTTTTATCAAGTACCAAAATAGAAAGTGTTACCGAAGCGTCATGGGAATACATTCGATCAGCGCAGTAGCCCAAAAAGTAGCTAGTTATTTAAATTTAAACGATGCAAGCGCATACACGGGTCACTCTTTACGACGAACTTCAGCAACACTTTTAATTGATGGAGGCGGAAATCTAGAATGCCTCAAACGACATGGGGGCTGGAAATCAAGCACGGTTGCCGAAGGATATATAGAGGATTCAATAAGAAATAAGAACGATAATGCTCAAAAAATTTTAAACTCTCATGATTCGCCAACATCGGGAATGATTGCTGAAAGTTGTTCTCGACCATCAGTATCATCAACAATTACCAATGTGTATCAAGAGTCGGGAACATTTTTGCACGGTTTCAATTTTGAAAATGCCTCATTAACTAATTGTACTTTTAATATTACTATAAGTAAAAATGATGTTTAATTGTTGTTAATGACATTTGTATTATTGCTTTGTGACATGTTTCATATTGTTGCCATGGAAATATATTATTTTGTCTCACATATCGCGGGTCCATGTAAGTAAGCAATAGATCTTTATACACTGTGATCATTCCGCTGTGAAAATTTGTGATAACTACTTTGTCGCTTTGAAAAAAATTATTTAATTCACAAATTTTGGTAAACCCCATTCCAAAATAGGTGAAAAAGTTCCCAAGCCAATTCATCCACTAGTTTTAGTTTTAATTTACTAACGTTGCCTTAAGATTTTGAAATTTAGCGCCCGAGAAATGGTTGTTATTATTTCAACGTTTGTATGTGTTGCACGAGATACTAAAAATAAAAATTTTAAAGAGAATGATCATAGTATGAACTAAAAATAAATATATGATATGATATATTATATAATGTTGCGGCACTTGGCGCTGGGAAAATTTTACCGACCGTGGGAAAAAGCGGCATCCTTTGATGTTTGCACCTGCTCAGGTGTTCGGGTAACATCACGCTTACTGACAAGTCGAATCATTTTTTTCTTTTCCTTTATTTCGTCTTCTTCTTTTCTTTAGCTAATCTGTTTTTCATCTCATGTTACCTTCTTCTATTCACTAATTGAACGTCCACTGCTTGACAGGGGAACCCAATATTTTATACACTGTTACATATAAGCTTTCGTTCTTTCGTCTAGTGCTCGACACAGATTTTTTCGCCCAGTACTCTACATAGGTCTACGATTCTTTCCTCCAGTGCTATACATAGGTCTACGATTGTTTCCTCCAATGCTTTATATAGGTCTTCTTTTTATTTTTTGTCCACGGCTAGACACAGATCTTTTCGCAAATCATCAAAGTGTCCCACTGCCCAAATTGGATAACCAATATTTTCTTCTTTTCGTCCGTTGTCTACTTTTTATATTTAGATGCTGATATATACAAGGTAAGGTGAGAAAATACAATTCATGTTACAGTGATAGTGGGGATATGATCACATATTGATGGCACGCTATTATACATTATAATATGTACTATACGTCTCACTTTATTTGATTTGATGTGTCATATGCTAGTTCTTTATTTTGCAATCAGTCCGAGGCCTTTTTTCAGGTCAATAAAGCAAATTTACCTTATGCTTTATATATAAAGCAAATATGTCTATTATTATCCATAATATCATGTAATATGTCGTTATACGTTCATTAAAAGTCACACAAAGACGATGTGTAGTGCCCTTTTGGTAGTCTCTTTGTTTATTTTTTATATCTAAAATATGTTCGTTATATCCTTTCTCTTTATATTTGCTATGTCGCATATTAGGATTTGCTTAATTGTTTATTTTATAGTCAGCCTGAGGCCTTCTGTAGGTCAATAAATGAAAATTTGTCTTATAGTCGCCTTGTTTGTCTTTTCTTACTTAATATATTCGTTATTGCTTCCCCTTTCATTTGCTATGTCGCATATTAGGATTTGTTCAGTTATTTATTTTGTACTCAGCCAGGGGCCTTCTTTACGTCAATAAATTAAAATTTGTCTTATAGTAAATTTATTTGTATTCATAGTGCCCTATTACATCTCGTATGTCGCCATACGTTCATTATTAATGAAGATACTATGTAGTACCATTTGATAGCCACCTTGTTTGATTTTTTACTTAATATATTCGTTATTTCCTCCCCTTTCACTTGCTATGTCGCATGTTAGAATTCATTCAGTTGTTTATTTTATACTCAGCCAGAGGCCTTTTTTAGCCAGAGTCAATAAATCAAAATTTATCTTTTAATTAAACTATTTTTATCCATAGTGTCCTTTAGTCACGTATGTAACTACACGTTCATTCATAACGAACACATTGTGTAGTGCCCTTTTGGTCGTCACCTTGTTTGTTTTTCTATCTTATTATATTCGTGATATCCTTCCCTTTCATTTAACGTATCACTCGCTCCAATTGACCCATAACAAAGGGGATATGATGTAATGCATATTATCTATCCCTTCTCCTTTCCAATGATTTATCATACGTCACGATCCGACGAACTATTCTACCAGCCCCCCCCCCACAAAACGCTCAAAAAATTAGCAAAATGAACCTTAGCATTTTCTTTTCTAATTCTGTTTAACTTAATTTAATTCTATTTACCTTTATTTAATTTTATTTTTTTTTTGGTAAAGCGTTGACGTTTATTAAACGTCATTTTATTTTTATAGAAAGTGTATGTTCATATCTTACGCAATGGCATAATAAATGAATATTATATGTCATTGTTCTTACGCAGTAACCTATATTTTTAGTAATTTTGCGGAAAAATTATTTACTGGTAAGTAGTAAAATTTCTGATTAACAATATTTCAATTATCAATATGTATAATGAATTAGGTAGCAATAAATCAACCGTATATTTTCAAGAACAAAATATGATTAAAATGTCATATGTTGGTAGCTCAATTTCTTTTCCTAGATGTCGTCGTTACCTTTTATATAGATAGATTATATTAATATGTAATTAATATTTTTTGTATTATTAATTAAGCGTATCGTTCCAAAAACAAAATATGAATGAAATGTCAGATGCTGGTAGTTCAGATTTTCTTTCCTAGATGGAGCTAGGTATTAAATCTAAACTAACATTAAGTTTAAATTATTGTGTATTAAATTCTACCTTAAGAATATTATTAAAATTATTAAGAATACAGTATTATTAATTAAACGTATCGTTTCAAGAACAAAATATGATTGAAATATGGTAGTTTACATTTCTTACCTATATGACGCCGTTAGTTTACTAGACTTACAGTGTGAGCTGTTATTATAGCCCTTGGAATAGATAGATAATATATAGCCTCATAAGAGCAGGCGAACTTTCTGACACTAGAGGACACATCTTTTCATTATCATCAGTGGCATTACAGCTCGTTATGAGCCAAAGCCTTCTTCAGAACAATCTTCCATTCGCCCCTGTCTCTGGCAACTCTTCTCCATGCTTTAACTCCGATGGATTTTAGATCATTCTTTATGTCAGGGATCACCAAATGGCGGACCGCGGACCGTGAGCTTGTTTTTTGCGGATCGACGTTGAATTCAAAATATTATCTTTACGTTTTTATTGTGTTCTAGTTAATACGTTTAAGTGTTGTTTTCTATATAGTTCTAGCGGTGCTTATATTTTACATTCATATCAATATGGATAAGAAGCAAAAATTGAATCGGAAAACAGGCAGTTTCAACCTAAATGGACAGATTTATATTGTTTCACTTTGCCAAACCGAGTTGGAGCGGTACCTCTTTGTTTGATTTGCCATGTTTGTGAACTTCTGTCGGATATTAGAAGTGTTTCTAAAAAGATTGAACATTTTCTGGGGATATTAAGACAGAACTTTTACATTTTTCTCTCCTTAAATTCGTTTGTGATAGTAATAAAGATACTGATGTTACCCAGTTCTCACGTTTTATTAATGAACTTGATTTGGAATTTAAAAAACGATTTGCTGATTTCCACAAAATTGAAAATGTTTTGCAACTGTTAAGTATTAGTTTTTCACTCAAGCCTAATCGTGTATATAAGAAGGTTTATACTTAAGTTCCAGAAACGCACGTCTGGGACAAATTTTGGATTAAATATGTGTGACAAAAAATATCCAGAACTAAAATCTTTGGCAATGAAACTGTGTGCTATGTTTAGCTCAACTTATGTGTGCGAAGCTGCTTTTTCAAAAATGAATTTAGTGATTAAAAATCGGTACAGATCTCGGTTAACAGATGAATATCTTGGCTTCCTAATGAGAATCAGTTGCACTATCCTCACTCCAAATTTCAGACAGGTTATACAAAATAAAAAGTGTCATTTTCCCACTAATAGTTTAATTTTGTAAGTAGTTTTTTTTTATATTCCCTTCTTCTCTGCATGTTAAATAAGAGTACTTTTCAGCTGAGCATTTAATTAAAATAGTTTTCAGGTTTATAAAGTTTAAAACTAACATCTATCTTGCATTGAAACTAATGTAGAAAAGATAACATGTTAATTACCATTTTGTATAAATTTCTAACTTTTAAAATATTTTCAGTAATAATTTACAATAATGCTGTGTTCAAAATGTACTGATAATAATATCAAAACAATACACAATTTATATTTCAATTTAATATACCAGGAAACTGTACAGTGGCCAAAAAACAATGAGATATTAGTTTGCTTTCCATACTTATATAGTTTTTTTATTCGCCGTAAAATGTACAGAACTGCAGTTGCAAATTAAACAAACGCTATTTAAGGTAAGCTGTTACTAACATTTAATTGTTTAAATAGATTTAGATATGTTCCATAAAAGTGTTGTAACACTACAATTGCAGAAAGAAAACAACCAGTAAGAGTAGTATTAAATGATTAAAAAATTTATTAAACAAAGACGGGAAAAAACAATATAATAGTTTTATAATCATCTTTTTCCTTGAGTGTATTTCATACCCCTCCTTAATCGAGGTGGTCTAGTTGCCTGGTTCCAACTACGTAACCAGGATGATCTCCTAAGGGGAAGTTACAACTACTGGAGGATTTCTGGGTAACCTCCCTTCGCCCCCCCCTCCCGCCTGGTATATTGCTGAGTTTCCGGACCGCAGAAGTGTAGTAGGTTTTCGAAACGAACCCACAGGGAATATAATTGGTGACCCCTTCTCTATGTTATCTTGGTACCTAAGTTTTGGTCTTCCTCTTGCTCGTCTTCCCACTGGCCCTCTTCGGTCGAAATTTTTTCTGATCGTTGCATGTCCTATCCATCGAAGGCGTGTTAATTTAATACATTTTACAACGTCAGGTTCCCCAAAACTTCTGTATAACTCAAAGTTGTAGCGCCTACACCACAAACCCTGTTCTTGGAGTTCTCCATATATTTTCCTTAGAATTTTTCTCTCGAAACGTTTAAGCAATTCTTGGTCGTTCTGTGTAAGTGATCACGTTTCTGACCCGTATGTTAACACTGGCCTTATTAGTGTTTTATATATGGTAACTTTAATTTTTCTGGGTAGTTTTGGTGCCATCTGTTTCCCAAAGCTACAATAGCACTTATTGGCAAGCACTATTCTTCTTTTAATTTCTTCGCTGACATTGTCTTTGGTCTGCAGCGAGCCCAGGTAGACGGTGTCCACACCTTCCATCATCATCAATTAATATTCTAGGTATCTGGTTGCCTGATCTAGTACAATACATATACTTGGTTTTCTGTGCGTTTATTTTTAATCCCATTCTCAGTGCAGACGCCCTTAGTGATCGAAATGCTTCGATCAGAGATTCTGTGGACCTAGCAATAATGTCTATGTCATCTGCATATCCGACCACTTTTACAGATTTATTAAAGATGGTGCCATTCGTATTAATATGGCACTCTCGAATTACTTTTTCAAGTGAAAGGTTAAATAAGAGACACGACAGCCCATCTCCCTGTCTCAGTCCATTTTTACATTGAAAAGTCGTTTTGGATTCTGACTACACTCTCTACGCCTGTGAGTGTAAGTTCCGTTAGTTGAACAAGATGAAGCGTCATTTGAAATTCCACCATAGCCTGTACATATTTTACGGTTAAATATTTCAGCAATTAACCCAAAAAAGAAATGCTGCTACATGCTTAAAATCACCCTCTAAAGCCACACAATCATGACAACAAACTCAAGAAAAAGCATCATCTTCTTACTTAACAACTGTTATAAAAGCGTATAACATTGACTGAACTTTTTTATTCTAGGCATCTTTTACAATACTTCATTTGCTGCCAGCTTAATACTTCAATACTTTTACAATACTTCTTTGCATAGGGAATTATACTTATTTTGTAAAATAACAAAACCAAAGTTTATTTTGGTTCCATCCTAGGAAAATGTGAACAAAAATGAAGTATGTCGCATTGTATTAACCTTTTCAGATTGACAGCTTAATTTTATGGAATTTATTTCCTCAAAATATTTTTATTTTGTACAATAAATTTTTTTATTATTATTTATTATCAATACATTGTGGTGTAAATCAATAAATAGATTGGCGATAATTCGTTTTAAAATTCTTTTATTTAGGTACGTTTGTTTACTATTAATATTGGCTAAGTACGTGTGCTTGGTTGTATAGTAATTTCCAGCCACTTCAAGTCTGTCAAAAACTACCAACTGATCTAACTGACCAACTACTAACTAACTTGACAAAAAAATAATTATTAAATTCTTAAATTCACTAGACAGTTGGGAATGGGATTATGACGTCATACTTTTGCCAAATGTCAATAAGTAATCAATTTAATTTTATCAGAAAGCGAAAACTGGGAAAAATAAATTAATCTGTTTAAGCGCTTGGAATAAAAACTGAAGACTATCAAATTAGAAGGGGTAATCCTTACCTAATTGAATGATGGCCATTTTGAAATGGCAATAGAAAATCCCAAAAAATGTAGAACCACACTGAGCGACACACTAGCTCTTGAATGATACACTATTGGCTATATAATCTCACTTAAAAGTGGGTTATAAAATCGCGACCTTAATTTAGTTACCTAAAAGTTTATTACTTTAAGTTTTATGGCTAAGAAAATGGACTTATACTCGTACTGTATAATAAATTGTGCAAGAGAACACTTATTATGTATTCCATTTTATACAATGCTAACGTTTTGTAAATACAAAACAAACGGTGTTCTGTAATCATTAAGATAATTAAAGAAAACAAGTTAGTTATAAAAATACAATTTTAATACATTATAAAAATCAAACATTGCATAGTAATAAACATCAAATTCACAAATAATAAATATTTAACTAAAACACAACCCATTTTAACTGCCTGCAGCAAGCGTATCACAAATATTTTTAAAAATCCATTCACAGAGCATTCTCTTTGTTGCTTTTCTTCAATTTCATCTAAAATAAATTTGAAAATTAATCAAACTGTTTTAATTCCTAATGAAACAAATGAAAATAGTTTATGTCATGTCGTGTATTAAATATTCATAAAAAATTACTGTTTTTCTATGTTTAGACGAAGCTGGTTCATAAGTACAAATACTACATATTGAAAGGTAAAAAGGACAAATAGCAGACTTACAATTGATTGTATTATAACTTCGATGACCGGTTGTGGGCTGTACAATACAATTTCGGCTCATCATCAGGTCCACGACAGAAGGTTACTTAACCATTAAAAAACAAGAGAGAAAAGAGTACAGCTGTTAGGAGTATAAATTATGCCAACTTATGATGAACCAAATTTAATATAAGTGTATTGCAATATAATTACATAGCGGTACAAAGTTTAAATGAGCACTCTATTAGCTTGATTATTGCCAGGCCCAGGGACCAAATAACTGTTCATAGAAATAAGGGCAGTGTCTTAAGGAAAAATGTAGTAGTGGGCCAGGAAAAATGTAGTACACAATGATTTTTTTTGTGATTTTTTAAAAACAAAAAACAATGAAAAAATGATGAAATGAAAATCAGCACCAATCTATAGCGACAACAACTTCTTCTTTAGGTGCCGTCTCTAATGCAAGTTGGCGATGATTTCCGCAAATTCATCTCTATCCTGTGCTTTTCTTATTAGGGTTTGGAGGTCTAGTTCTTTCCAATTCTTGATGTTATGCAGCCAGGTCATTTCTCGTCTGTCAGGACCACGCTCTTTTTTTATTTTTCCTTCCATTATTAGTTAAAAGAAGTTGTATCTATCGAGTCTGAATATATGTTTTCCGTTTTTTAATCATTTCTACACGTTCACGATCTCCTACGTCTTAAAACTTCTTCATTTCTAACATGGTCAGTCAATGGAATGCGGCGGAATATCCACATCTCAAAGTTTTAATCTAAGCTCTTAAGTTTAAGCTAATCGTCCAGGCTTCCATACCATGTAGTAGGATACCGTGTATATAGCATTTTATCATGCGATATCGTAGAGTTAGATCAAGATCTCGATTGATGAAAAATTGTTTTATTTTTAGAAATATCTTTCTGGCCTGTTCTGTTCTACATTTTACTTCTGGTTCTGACCCTAAAGTCTCATGAATTCAGCAACACACAATAAAAACATCAATAAAATGATAAGAGGAATATATATTTTTTCACATATTAAAAGTGTTTTTACGTAAAATCAAAAAAAGTTCTAAAGTGTTTTTATGCAAGGTCAAATAAAGTTGTAGATCATTATCTGATTTACAACTTTTTTGATCTTGCATAATAACGCTTTTCAATATGTGAAACAATAACTTCCTCCAATGTTAATTATATTTTTATTGTATTGTTGTCCCTTTGGATTGGTGGTGTTTTTCATTTCATCGTTTTTTGAGCGTATCTCGTTGTTTGCTTTTAAAAACTTACAATAAAATTCATGGAATATGCATAGTACTTACATAAAAAATATAAAACCAGTATTTTATCTATCTCTACATTTTTTTCCTTAAGTAACTGCCCTTATTTCTATGCAATTATTTGGTTTCTCGTCCTGACAATAATCAAGCTAATAAAGTGCTCACTTTAAACCTTGTACCGTAAGTATACTTACGGTATATATATTATATACTTACACCTACATTAAATTTGATTTATTATAGACTTAGTATTGGCATAACTTATACTTTAACAACATAATATAACAACTGTAGCACTCTGTTCTCTTTTTGTTTTAGTGGTTAAGAAACCTTTTATCGTGGACCTGATGATAAGCTGATATTTTAAAGCTCAAAATCGGTCTTCTAAGTTATAATACAACCAATCGTGAAAAAGTATTTTCCTTTTTATTTTTTGAAAATAGTTTACCCTTACAATTCATCATTTAATACAGAATAAGTACATTATAAAGTAAATTATTGAAAACTTGAATCCTCGGCGTTTAAATCATATCCACTCAAATCCAAACTAAATTATCAATTGGCGAACCCCATAGTGAACACGCTCTTTGTTATCTAGACCATCTTAATTGTTGACATTCAGATAAAAAAGTTCTCGATTAAGACGGAGTAGTCAATTACATCCCTTCTGTGAAGAGTTTGTGGCTTGTACAATAAGTGGTAGATTAAGCCATTCAGGATACCAAAAACCTGCCAATAGAAAAATTTATATATTTGATTTCACCACCGTCTAGTGCAAAATAACTATGCAATATATACCATTGTCAAGTCACAATTGATATACAATTTAGTGGTGCAAAACTTTTAACAATATAAGACGGCAGTGCAGTAGTGCCTGGGGGCTCGGGAAACTGAGACCTCGGAAGCCATGAAGAAGACATCAAAGGGGATGTCGAAAGCTCGGCGCAATGATAATCCGGTTCAACCCGGAAGACTGTTGAGTTTAATATTAACTCTTGTAATAGTATTAAACTTATATATATATATATATATATATATATATATATATATATATATATATATTGTTATGATGTATTTTTTGTGTTTGAATGATGAGCAATGAGTATTTTTAATAATATAATATATAGGGTTTTTATCGCGGTTCTCAAAGAATTAGCTTGTAAGTACTTTTTTAAATTATCTTTATTATAACTATTATGAAACACACATATATATCTAACCTAGTCAATGTAAATTTAAATATAAACTATCTTTAAACTGATATTCTTATAAAACTAATTAAATTCTATAGACAATCTAAAATTTAAACAAACTATCTTCAAAATTGAAATTGTTATGACACTAACTAAATTATATTAACAAAGTTTTGTACCTTTCTTTCACTGAATGCCTAAATGAACTATTTTCCACTAAGTATATAGATTCTAATCACCACTGAATGTCTTCGTACTTCAGTTCTCCTTGTTTTTTGTGAAATTACTTTTTTCAATTATCAGCTTCTACCAATTTAAGATATATTTTTCTTCACCAGCATCTATACACTACCAACCAAACCAGCAAACAGCATTTATATTTATTCTTCTTTTCAATATACCAATATCCAATTATTATAAGTTGATTTATACTAATCTCCAACCATAATATAATTTAATTTCTTCCAATATATCTTTTTTTATCTTCAATAATTATTTGTGTATAATTATAAATGTGCATTAAATTATATGCATAATTTTTAATCTTCATTTAACTCACTATATTAAACATTTTGACTATTTGTACTTGATTTACTGACTCCAACTAACTTTCATAATAAACTGCTTGACTTCTGACTAAAAACTTCCAAAACTGACCTAAAAACTTCTTAAAACTCTTCTGACTGCACTATCTAAAACTTTTCTGACTAAAAACTTTCAAAAACTGCCATCTTGAATCCAAATCACGGGTATTTATATGTTTTGGATTTCTAGAACCATCTCGTAAGATATCATGTTCTATTTAGATCTATTTAATACATGTCTGAATTTTCTGGAACAAACCATTTCGCAAACATGGCCATCTCCGGAGATCCAGAGAATTCCATTCTTTTCTATTAATAATTTTGTTTACATTTAGGCTTTTCAGATCAGAATATATAATTAAATTAGTAACTTAACATTCTAATTTAATAAAATACACATTTCAAACAATATATTATTATATCCCACTTTATATTCGTAAATATTCTTAAACGTCACTTCAGAGTATAAATATCTGTCAATCTCCGAGAGTATTTTTGGTTGCCTAAGCACATGGCTCACTTATATATATTTACAATATTAAAATACAACTTTTTACAATTATTATGCTAATTTATTAAAAATGCCCTCACATAAATATATTTTTATTAAATTCTCTAGTATATAACTTATTTAAAACAACCAAATATCTAATATTATGTAGTATATAACTTATAAATTATTTTCTATAAACCCCAATCGTTACAATACCCCAAAAATAATATTTAAAATAAATAATTTACATATTATTTCTTTAAATATTAATTTTCTCATACCTTATTAAATTTAATAATTCAATTTTTTTTTTTTTTTTTTTTTTTTTTTTTTTTTAAATGTGTTAAATACATCCCTGTTCGCTGTCTATGTCAAAACAGAGAACAACGGAGCACAGTTCGTCTATTCTATGGTCAAACTGTCATGTCAAATGGAGCAATGGATGCGATATCAGAGAATAAAATATAACCTTAATTAAAAATATAATAGATATGGTGTTCTGTTTATTTATAGACAAAATCTAGGAATTATTTCTATTCAAAATAACTTTCATCAATATAAATTGGTAAGTTTTACACTTTTTATAAAGACATTTACACAATCAATTCTGTATCTAACCCCAAATTATGATTTTTAGGGTACCAAACAATTTCCATATGTACAAAATTCAACAAGTATGATGTCAAATTTATTCACAACAAAGAAATCTACCATCTATCTATGAAATGGATCTATCAGTAAGTTTTTTTTTTAAATTCTTTTCTTTGTTTAGTTGACATATTGGGCATTGGTTAGTAATTTCTTTTGCTATACTTATGTCATTCTTTGCAAAATAATTGTTCCTAAATAGCATCCATAGCTTTCTTGAACCAATATGCATATAATTGTTATGTAAATTTTTCAATATTTTCTTTGCTAAAGTTCTAGTTATTACATATACTTCTATGCCATTTATTATTTTATAATATACCCCATCTTTCCTAAGGACTTTTTGTTTTTCACTCAAATTGATCTGATCTCTTATAATTTCTTCTTTAGAATATAATCCTGTACTTTCTACTAATTGATTTAATCCAATTTTTATTGTGCGCTGCCCTTTTTGTGGTGTATTTTCTAACCTTGATAAAGCATCTGCCACTATATTGGATTTTCCAGAAATGTATTTGATTTCAAAGCAGTATTCACTAAGTATTAGACTCCACCGATGTATTCTACTGTTTCCATATTTGTTATTTAATATAGACGTTAAAGCTTGGTGATCTGTTTCTATTGTAAATTCATTACCCAACAAATAAAATCTTAATTTTGTGACACAGTGTATTATACTTGCTAGTTCTAATTCTGAAACTGAGTAACCCTTTTCATGTGGCTTTGTGATTCTTGAAATGAATTGTATTGGGTATTCGACCCCATCATGTATTTGTAATAATACCCCTGATAATCTCTCTATTGATGCATCTGTTCTTAATATGAATGGCTGTGTATAGTCAGGATAGTATATTTTCAAATTTGACAGAAAAATGTTTTTAATCTCTTGGAATGCTAGTTCTCTTCTCTGATCCCATCTCCATTTTACACCTTTTCTCAGTAGTTCAAGTAATGGAATTTCTTTTATACTTAGATCTGGTATCATCCTTTTATAATAATTAATTATTCCAATAAATCCTCTTAAAGTTCTTAAATTGTGTGGTGTTTTATATTCCTGAATGACTTGTGTCCGTTCTGGATCCATTTCGATTCCCTTAGTGTTAAGTTTATAACCTAGATATATGACTTCTTTTTGAAAAAATGTACATTTTTCTTGATTTATTTTTAGTCCAACTTTGTCTAATCTATTTATTATAATTTTTAGGTGTTTCTCATGATCTTCAGCCGTTTTAGAAAAAATTAATATATCATCAATGTAGTGAATTACAAAATGTTCATATTGATCCAAAATATCATGAAGACATCTACATAGAGCACTGCAAGATGATTGAAGTCCAAATGGTACTACTTTGAATTGATATACTACTCCATCTATCTGAAATCCTGTATACTGTCTACTTTTTCTTTCTAGAGGTATTAACCAGAAACTATGCTGTAAATCGATTTTAGTGAAAAATGACATTCCTGTAATTCTTCCTAATATTCCATCTATACTCATTGGTGCTTCAAATTGCTTTTCAGTAATCTTGTTAATATTCCTTGCATCCAAACATAACCTGATTTCACCTGATCTTTTTCGTACTACTACTATGGGGTTAATAAAACGTGTGTCTGCCTTCTCAATGATCCCATCTTCTAACATATTATTAATTGTTTTGTTTACTTCTTCTCTGTATTTATATGGTATTGGGTATGATTTTGTTTTAAAATCTTTTTCTTCTTTAACTTTTATACTATGGATATAATTTTGTGCAATTCTATTTTCTTTATTGACAAGTCCCTTGTGTTGCTGCAATATGGAAATGACTATTGATTTATATTCTTCAGGGCAATTTAAAACTTTCATCATATCTTCTTCTTTACAAATAACATTATTCTTCATTATGTACTCATTATTCCTTGCTTCCAATTTTACGCACTCCGCCTCGTAGGCATCCATCTGCTTAAAATTTCCATTCCTTAAATATTCACTACAATAATTATTCTTTACATTCTTTTGGGACATTTCCCTATCATCAAAATACATTTCTTCTTCATAAACATCATTATTTTCTTTTAATAATATCCTATCAACTCTTATTCCTTCTTCTACCTCATCTTTCTGCATAAATTTAATTATTTGCCCTTCCAAAGTTACCATTTTTTCTTCAAAATCTATCTTTACTTTCTTCTTTTCCAATTCATCATTTCCCATTAATATATCAACACATAAATCCTTGACAATAAATCCTTGCATATTAATTTCTTTATTAAGAATATTAATTTTAAAATTGGCTAGTTTATCAATTTCACCCAACTTCTTATTATTTGCACCAATAATTTTAATTTTTGGAATCTTTATTATATCTGATAGTTTTAATGTATTAAAAATAAAATTCTCCGAGACTAAAGTACTTTCTGAACCAGTATCTATCATAATCTTAATCATTTTATTTTTGGCCAAAGCATTTATATAAATTAAATTAATAGATTCAATAATTTTATCTTCATCTAAAGAAATAAATTCAGAAGGTTTTTCATAATAGCAATGGCCTAACTTGTAATTCAGAAAGTTTACTGCACAAAATTTTGACTATTAGAATTGTCAGATTGTATCTGACCACTTGGATCTGATGTCCTATGTCTTTCCCTACTATGACTTCTACTCACATTTTCCTGACTTGTACTACTTCGTTCCCTGTCTTCGCAGCTTCTATTCCTTCGAACACAATTTACCTGTCTGTTATAGTTAGGTCGCTCTGTATTTCTTCTATTATTAAAATCTTGTCTATTATTATTAGTACTGTTATTAAAATGTTGTCTATTATAATTACTGTTATTATTATTAAAATTTTGTAAATTATTACCATATCTATTATATGATTGCCTATATTGTTGATTATCATTTTTATTATATTGAAAGTTATTATTGTTTTTTCTGTTGTTATTATTACTTGTCATATTGCCTCTTTGTATTCTTTGAATAAAATTAATAAAACTATCAATTGTTTGAATATTTTGTACAGTTACGGTTTGCACAACATCAGCATCAAAATGTCTAGATACATTTAAGACTGTTTCATCCTCTCTAAGTGGTGGTTCTAAATATTTTGCAACTGTTATCAGTTTTAATGCATAATCTACCATATTTGATTTTAAATTGTGATTATACTTTCCAAAATATAGAATTTCTCTAAACTTTGCTTGCTCTAATTCACCCCAATAATAATTTAAAAATTTATTTTCAAATGTTTGAAAGTTATCTAAATCATTTTCAATACTAGCAAACCAAGTTGCTGCATTGTCATTTAATGTCACTCTAATATAATCTTTAATATCATTAATATTATTCACAAATCTTAATTTATGTTTTAAACTATTTATGTATACTCTAGGATGCAAATTTTTTATATTACCAGAGAATTTAATCCCAGTCTCATTTGTTAAATTTAAGTAAGGTCTCCCTATGTCTCTCATTTGTGAAATATCATCTATTCTCTGTTCCACATTTCTTATTTGATTACAATTTATTTGGATATTTTGTTGTATATCGTCTAATTTTTCTTCTGTGTTTCTCCTGTCTTCGTTAATTTTTACTTCTAAGTTACATTTCTGTAACTCTATTTTCTGTTCTATATCTATCTTATTATCTTGAATAATCCTCTTTACTTCTGTCCTCTCATTATCTATCCTTTTCTTGTAGTCATTCCGTATACTTTTTATTTCATTTGCTACTTTTTTCTCTGCAGCTTCAAGTTTTTTATCCATTTGTTTTACAATTTTATTATTATTATCTTCTATTTTCTTTTCTAATTTTCTATAATTCTCTTCCAATTTCTGTTCCATTTTTTTCATGTCTTCTTTGACTTCTTTTGAATTCTCTTCCAATTTTTTTATGTCTTCTTTGATTTCTTTTGAATTCTCTTCCATTTTCTGTTCCATTTTTTTCATGTCTTCTTTGACTTCTTGTGAATTCTGTTCCATTTTGTGTTCTATTTTTTTCGTATTCTCTTCCATTGTCTTGTTCATCTGCATCAATAATGACATCAAAGCTGCCATATTGACATTTTCCTCTCTTTCTGGATTCATTTCTGCAGTATCTTGTGGAGCTTGAACTAAACTCTCCTCTTGTATAGGTTGTGTTTCTACTTCCACATCTTCTTCATTCTTTTTGCTTCTTGTACCTTTCTTTCCTTGAGACATTTTGAGACTTTACTTGTTCAAATATAATTAAAAATAAAATCTATAATTTTTGCTTTCTAATGAAAATTAATTTAATTATGTGAGAGCACTTATCTTTCCAAACTAATTCTTTTAAATAGAGAGCCACCGCGTTGGGTGCCAAATTGTTATGATGTATTTTTTGTGTTTGAATGATGAGCAATGAGTATTTTTAATAATATAATATATAGGGTTTTTATCGCGGTTCTCAAAGAATTAGCTTGTAAGTACTTTTTTAAATTATCTTTATTATAACTATTATGAAACACACATATATATCTAACCTAGTCAATGTAAATTTAAATATAAACTATCTTTAAACTGATATTCTTATAAAACTAATTAAATTCTATAGACAATCTAAAATTTAAACAAACTATCTTCAAAATTGAAATTGTTATGACACTAACTAAATTATATTAACAAAGTTTTGTACCTTTCTTTCACTGAATGCCTAAATGAACTATTTTCCACTAAGTATATAGATTCTAATCACCACTGAATGTCTTCGTACTTCAGTTCTCCTTGTTTTTTGTGAAATTACTTTTTTCAATTATCAGCTTCTACCAATTTAAGATATATTTTTCTTCACCAGCATCTATACACTACCAACCAAACCAGCAAACAGCATTTATATTTATTCTTCTTTTCAATATACCAATATCCAATTATTATAAGTTGATTTATACTAATCTCCAACCATAATATAATTTAATTTCTTCCAATATATCTTTTTTTATCTTCAATAATTATTTGTGTATAATTATAAATGTGCATTAAATTATATGCATAATTTTTAATCTTCATTTAACTCACTATATTAAACATTTTGACTATTTGTACTTGATTTACTGACTCCAACTAACTTTCATAATAAACTGCTTGACTTCTGACTAAAAACTTCCAAAACTGACCTAAAAACTTCTTAAAACTCTTCTGACTGCACTATCTAAAACTTTTCTGACTAAAAACTTTCAAAAACTGCCATCTTGAATCCAAATCACGGGTATTTATATGTTTTGGATTTCTAGAACCATCTCGTAAGATATCATGTTCTATTTAGATCTATTTAATACATGTCTGAATTTTCTGGAACAAACCATTTCGCAAACATGGCCATCTCCGGAGATCCAGAGAATTCCATTCTTTTCTATTAATAATTTTGTTTACATTTAGGCTTTTCAGATCAGAATATATAATTAAATTAGTAACTTAACATTCTAATTTAATAAAATACACATTTCAAACAATATATTATTATATCCCACTTTATATTCGTAAATATTCTTAAACGTCACTTCAGAGTATAAATATCTGTCAATCTCCGAGAGTATTTTTGGTTGCCTAAGCACATGGCTCACTTATATATATTTACAATATTAAAATACAACTTTTTACAATTATTATGCTAATTTATTAAAAATGCCCTCACATAAATATATTTTTATTAAATTCTCTAGTATATAACTTATTTAAAACAACCAAATATCTAATATTATGTAGTATATAACTTATAAATTATTTTCTATAAACCCCAATCGTTACAATATATATATATATATATATATATATATATATATATATATATATATATATATATATATATATATATATATATATATATATATATATATATTGAATAAAATGGGCGATTGATCTACATTTATGTGCAACTTCGTCTGACATATTTAATATAACTAGTTATATGCAACCTCACAATGTCCATTAGATTCACTTTAAGCTTCGACTTTCGAGCTTTGTGCCACGCGGAGAATGATAAGGCGCATTATCCATTATACTGCCCAATCCTAGCTCCATGAGTAATAACACAGACGAATACCACTTTTCAACAACATCGACTTTATATCTTAAGAATGATTCCCAATTTCCAAAAAAAAACAAATATATTCAATTGTTAAGCGACGGCTTTATCGGAAGATGCTTTTAAGTCATGTAATATTAGTTAACTTTAAGTATCATATTTTGTTCCTGCATTCCTTTGTTTACATATTGCCTTTAAAAACTGTCTCCTACATAAAATAATTTCATCTTTTTCTGCCAATAGACTTTTCCAATTTCTTTTTAAGTATCTCAAATTCATTTCCCTTTCAGTTCTTTTTAATATTTTGTTACCGGATAGTTGGAGCTCAGTGGCTATGTTACTGGCTTAACAAGCTGAAGGGCCGAGGTTCGATTTCCGACACGGATAAATTTTTCAATTTCTAATCTGAGCCACCAGCGGAGGGAACGTAAAGCCATCAGTCCCGGCTGCGTAAGTGGTCGTTAAGTCGTGTTAAGGGTGCTAAAACGACCTGAAAACCCTAACAGTAGACCTTAGCCAGAAGACTCCACCAGCTTTACTACCTTGTTAAATTACAATAATTAAGCTAATTAATGTTAGTTCCCATGATGTTAATTTTTATGTTCTGAAAGCCTGGAATAAACTTGTGTTTTCATATGGATAAATTTGATAGAAGAGGTCTCGTGTGTATTGTATTGCATAAAAAAGAACCAAACGCGTAGTTTGCTGAGTGTGCAATGTTGCCCCTAATTAAGAGTATCAATTGAGATGGACCCAGATTTGGCGCTTTTAATATATGTACCTTGGTTAACACTTCAGTCATCGCTGTATGAAATTAAGTTCAAGTGTACTTATTTGAGCTACCATTAAATTATTTTTCCCATGCTACTACAAACGAATGCGTATTATTTTTCCATCGTCGATCGATGAAAAAAGACAAGGAGCACTCAATTTAAATACTGGTCCTTCGAGCCGGATCGACGATGGAACAATAATATGCAGTTGATGGAAGTAGCACAGCATAATAAACAATCAGAATGCCCACTCTGCTTGTCAAGATAAGTAAGCGTATCGGAATCAGCCATGTTTAAACGGAACGAGTGCTGTTCAGTGAAATTTTATCTGTTGTGCATAGAAAAATTAACCCGGTTTAATTTATTTACGGCAACCATAGACATAATATGCACGATTTTATTCGTACTTTTAGTTGAAGAATAACTTAAATTATTTCAAATTTACTAAATTAATTATATTTAAATTACACTTCTGTCGTAGCTGGTCACACATTTCTCAATTCGAGTCTATGTCTCCGTTTAAAATATGGCGATCGCGTGCTGGCAAACTTCAAAGGCGGTATCTGAGAGTGGGCATTCTAATTGTTATTTATTCTGTGGGAGTAGTGTGGGAAAATAATGTGTTTGTAGCTCAAATAAGTATACTTAAACAACATTTTTAAGCAAGTCATTCGTTTCCGACAACTACTTCGTATTTTAATGTCATAAATGTCGTAAGCAAACCTTGAGATGAAATAATTATTAAAGTAAGATAAGATAGCACAAATCAGTCAAAACACGGTAGTTTTCCCACATCTGGTATAATATATGCGTAGTGAATGGGAAATACCAGAATAACAATAATATAAAATAATATTTACAAAGTATTGTAACTAATACTTACTGAATTGTTTAAAGATTTTTTAAAAGTAACTTTCTTTTCAACATCAGTCTCTATTTTATTATTTCCATCCACCAAAATTCCAGCTTTTTGATCATAATATGGTGATTTGAGCAAATTTTCTCTAACTTTACGGAGAGATGACATTATGCCCGTTTCCTTTCCCAAAGAATTGCTGCGTTTTTGCTTGAATTGTGGAGCTACTCCCTCAGTAATACTGTTTCGCCTGGTTATTTTGTATTGCTCTTGGAATCTAGATGAAACCGATGAACTTGTGTTTGTTTTTTCTTTAGATGATACAGGAGATGAACTGAAACTATATTAAAATATATTTGAAAACTTCAACGCTAATAGAAAAATGTGATTCATTTATATTTATGACCTATATTTATTTGAAAACTACTATTTAAATTATTAATTAGGTACCTTGGTCTTCTCAGTTTTGAGGTGTTTGGAGTACCAGATAAATCTCTACCGTTTTTAATTACTTTGTCATTTAGAGAATTAGACCTGCAAAAAGATTAGTTATCAATTTCATCGAAATTTCAGATAATATAAAACTAACCTGATAAGTTTAGATTTGTGTGCCATCCATTTAGGAGAACTGTTAGTGTGACTATCAGTATTTCCTAATGTAGGTGTTGAAGAAGCCATAGGTTTTATACGAGGTTCCTAACAGAATTATTGTATTAGATACGTAATATTATCAATTACTTACTACAAATCATTTTTATACATACACATAAAACTAAAAGTTTGCAATAAACTATCTAAACAGCACATTATCTATAACAAAATATCCAATAAGTGCGTCTAAAATGTTACTCCAACTATTATCCGAATAATAAACTTCTTTTTCTATTTTCATAAGGATAACTGTCTAAGAAAGTATGCATTACTGGCATTGACATCTGTATGCAGAGTCGAATCGTGGACGCTTAATCGACAGGCGATGAGAAGACTTAATTCCTTTCAGATCTGGATAGATAGAATAAAACAATAAAAGAAAGAAAACTGCAATATATAGGATATATAAGGCGAGAAAACATGGTATCTTGCGGCACATAACACCCCGAATAGATAATCTCCCAGCTAAACTATATAAAGAGGGTGGCCATGATACCATAATGGCATTACAGCAGCTTATAAACGAAATATGGACACAGAAACCCCTCCCCAATGATTGGAATATTGGAATACTTTGCACCATACACAAAAAAGGAGATATCTTTGAATGCTTTAACCACAGAAGAATTGAGCTTCTAAATGCAGCGTATAAAATATTTTCCACAGTACTACATCATCGTATGGCACCATATGCAGAACGGATAGTAGGAAAATACCAGGCTGGTTTCAGAGGTGGTAAATCAACAATTCATCAGATTGCAACCCTGAAAAAAAATTTTGGAAAAAACACTGGAATATGGCATTGATACTCATCACATATTTATAGACTACAAAGCAGACTACGACTCTGTGAATAGAAGAGAAATGTTCAACGCAATGAAAGAGCTAGGAATACCAAATCAGTTGGTAAATTTAACAAAACTAACTCTTGAAAAAGTTGAATGTAGAGTACCAATTTAGGGGGAACTGTCTGGAGCTTTTAAAACAAATACCGGCTGCGCCAAGGAGACCCTCTATCCTGTATACTGTTCAATCTTGTTCTGGAAAAAGTAATACGTATGTTACAAATCACAACCTCAATATCTAATAAATCAGTGCAAATCCTGGCCTATGCTGATTATATCAATATTGTTGGGAGAACGGAAAACGTTGTACGAGAGGCGTATATAACATTAAAATAATCAGTTACAAAAATGGGTTTAATAATAAACACCAACAAAACGAAGCATATGAAAATAAGCACGCAACCACAAATCCTATGACCACTCGTTATAGAAAATAACGTCATCAAAGTAGTTAATGAATTTGTATATCTGGGAGCGCTTCTTAACACTAAAAATAATACTATCGCATAGATAAATCGCAGAATTTGCACGATCAACAGACGCTATTTTGGGCCCAATCTCCTCCCTAAATCCACAACTATATCAAGAAATACAAATATAAAACTCTACAAAACAATAATAAGCCCAGTCCTAACATATGGTTCAGAGACATGGACTCTAACAAAAAATAATGAAAACATGTTAGAATGTTTCGAAAGAAAAGTACTAAGGCGAATTTATGAAGCAGTGAATGACAATGGAGTGTGAAGAAGACGATACAACTTCGAACTTTATAGAATATACCAGGAACCTGATATCGTAAAACATATTAAGATATGACGTCTGAGGTGGATAGGGCATGTAATGCGGATGGAACAAAATGACCCAGCTAGAAAAACGCTCCTTGATGGACTAATTGGTCAGAGAAGAAGAGGAAGACCTAGAACAAGCTTATTTGATAAGTCATCGATGAAGACATGAGAAATATGGGAATACGTGCTTGGCGGAGAAAGGCGATGGATAGGGACGACTGGAGAGAAATTCTTAAGGAGGCTAGGACCCACGTAGGGTTGTAAAGCCAGAATGATGATGATGAAATATTATTGAGTTAAGTAACGTAATTATTACTAAATAAATACTTACATTAATAGGAGTGCTAGTTCTTTTTGACTGGATTTGTAAAGTTTTTTGCTCAATTCGCTCTGGTGTCGAGTGACCTAGAAAATCAAATGGTATATTTCAGTATTATATAAGCTGATGCTCTTCAAATAAGTTGTTTCATAATTGTTCAGCCATCACAAGTGGACATTGTTTCTCCTAATATTTTCGATATTTGTAGATTTTATATTGTTTGATTTTTTTGCAATATTTGGAAAATTTTATTGGTTGTTGTCACCACTTATTTAAAAATATAGTATCGTTAATATCTTGTACTTTTGAATTTCATATTCGCTATTTCTAACACTCTTGATGATAGTGTGTATTGAGACCGAACCTCCTATTAATTGGATGAATGATAAAATTATCCGATTTACATTCACACATATGTACCTACTAATTGTTTATATGCACCTATTATGTATATGTTTATATGTATATATGTATTTTGTTTATATACATAGATACATTCTTAATATACTTGTAGCCATTAGGTATACAAATTGACTAAATCTATCGAAAAAAGTAAAAGATGCAGCATAAAAAGAATACATAATAAAACAAAGATTCAGTCACATCTCATATTTAAAAAAATATTGTAGTCTACTTTGGGTTTTCAAAAGATAACCGATATTCGGTAACATATTCTTTCGATTAACATACATATATCAGCTGCACATGGATCAGTTTGCAGCTTATTGTACCACAAAACTGTCAAAACGGGACACTGACATTAATGAAGTCCCTTCATTAATGTCAGTGTCCCGTTTTACGTTTTGATTCTTGACAAAGGCAAGGGTTTCCTGCCGGAACGTTGATTTCTATGGAAAATAAAATCTAGTTCCACATGTAATATAATTTATTGAACATAAACCCAAGAACAACTAATTTTATATTAAATATAGGTTCAAGAAATATATATATATATATATATATATATATATATATATATATATATATGAGCTTGCTATTGCTTTGATGTATTCAAGAAAGACCAACAAACGACTCCTGACTGTATCCCACCCAAGTGGTAAGCATACAAAGGTGTGCTATCTACTGTGATGGCCATGAACGAAAACCGTTTATTGATATTGTTGTTTGTCCTTTGGAAATGTGTCAAAGTTTACATTTTCTAGTAAAAGCTTGCTATCGTTTTGATGTATTTAAGACAGTATATGTCGGTGCATCAAAGAGATAGCAAGCTTTTGCTCAAATATGTAAACTTTTACAAATTTCTGGGTGACGCAACGGACATAAAAAAATTCACAAACAATGAATCCAATGCATGTGATGTCCTTATATTTTAACAATTAAACATTTCACCTAAATAACTATAACTGACAAAGGCAACTAATATTATAAGTTGAAAAAACTCCTTACTACATACATATGGCTTAGCCACATACAATATAGAAATAAATATTTTCATATTTGAGTAAATGGGTCCCTTGAGGGTGGTCGTGAGCTACAGAATTATCCATACTAGAAAAGCCTTCTTGTGTCTGATCTGTAAGTCGTAACTCTTTCATATAATAGGTTTATATTTAAACTTTTTTATTTTAAATCTACATTTACAAACCCTTTATCTATTATCTAATTAACGACTGACTATATTGTACAGTTTCCATCCGACTGGCTTTAGCCAATGCAACAGATGTCTCAATATATTGTATATTGTGTCAAATTACTCACTCACAATTAATTTTACAGTTCTCATTTAATTAACATTATAACAGCCACCTGTGTATTACCCACTAATCTCCCATACTATGCCGTCAGTAGCTCCGCCGACTTCCCGAGCCGACACGAAGCCCCGCGAGAGAGCCAGTTGGACAACGCAAGCGAACCTAGAAACAGCACCGCGTGGGTTCCTCGCGCTATGTATTTTATTTTATTGTCAACTCAATGTTTAATCTCAATATAATCTACAGTACCAAGTGTTGAACGTGTATTTCGTGTACCTACCCCCAAACCCCCCTTATAACATTATATATAGTATCAGCTCTCTTATTTAATTAAGGTTATAGTTGTTGACTTAATTTAATTTAGATTTTAACTCTTGTTTTGTATTAGGTGTTAATTGTTAGTTTCATGTTGTTTTTAGTTTATAGTTTTTGTTAGAACAAACCTATGCACTAATGCTTGATTATGAAGCATATATTATAAGCCTCATGAAGCATATGTTGTAAGTCTCGAAAACCGGTAGCCTAAAAATTCAACAACAATAAAAAACTACTGCTGAAGATTTTGAGTGTTGACTCATCTCCTATACATTAGTATTATGGACTCACATTGGCAACCCTTTCATGATTTAATAAAAACATATTTTTAAGAGTGGTTGTTTTGCAGCCAATTGTTGGATATTGGTTCTTTTGCAAGTTAACAATGACGGGATTAGTTGTTTTGTAATTTAATAAAAGTGGCAAAAACTTTTTACAAATTTATTGAGCAAAAATCAGGAAAAACCTGTACACTTTGGCTCGAAAATAATTTCCTCTTCTTCTGCAACTGTGGAGTCTTAAAGTTCTCCAGACACTTTTTGAAGTAAGTTAGACCGGTATCCTCCTCCCATTCTTGACCCAAAATGAGCTTGAAGAATGTTACATCGCGCATCTTTTCTTTCTTAAAGGTGAAATTACCATTTGCAATTTTATCCAGATTGATGTGTTAAGTGGTTAACCCCTTTTTGACAATACTTTTAAACAATTCTTTGTACATGGTGTAAAACTCAACAGGATCCACTTCGTGGATTTTTTAGGAAATGCCTTTTTGATTTTGGATAACTTGAACGCCAAGTTTGTAAGCCTTTGAACAACGTAACACGCGAAGAGCTTCACTGCGCCAGTTATAAAACTAAAAATCCTTACCAGGCCGAAGCAGAGTTGAACTCCCACCAATAATGTTACAGTATTCATCAGGCTTTCTTTTTACGACTTTCTTTTTACTCTTCTTTCATTGTTTCCAAAAACTCAGTCAGGCAGAAGAAACAAATGATTGTGCACAGGAAAAGCTAATTCGATCGATTTTACATTCTTAGGTGCTTGCAACATCAAGCGACTACACATCGCCATTAAGGTCTGATTTTTATTTTGGCCTCCACAGTCGTCACAAACCAATCGAACCATTTTGGACATTGGTTGAATTTTGACTAACCTATCAATATATCACAGGTGACAGTTGGTTAAAATGTTTTCCGTACTCATCTTTTAACCAAAAATGAAACAGTTGTCTTTTAGACCAGGGAAAAAAATTTTTTTTTTTCGTGATATTAACCTGGCCAGGCAAACGACGGTTGTTTTCAGTAGTATGAACGTCTGTAACAAAAACCTATATGTTTACTGCAGTGATTTATTCCGTCGCGGGAGTATAGGCCGAACTTTACGGGGCCCATACATTTTACCAAGTAACGAAAACAATTTTTTTTATTAATGTATTGTATTTTTTAAAACGATTCCGAAGTGGAAAACGAAACGTCAAATAAAATTATTTTAAAGTTAAATTGTGGCTTATTCCCAATAAAAATAGTAAATTGCATTTACTGGACCACTCAATTCAAAATTTAACGAAGTCTAAAATAATTCCGGCTACTGGCGTAAATCCTGCTATTATACTTAGTTCTCGGTTGGATTTGACGATTTTACCCCACATGACTCAAAAGAACAATAAAATTTGATAAAAGCAGTAACATTTTGTAAATGGCAAATTTTTATAAATGTAATAAATTATAAAACGTATAAAATATGATTCTTACGTTTTTTCATATCTTTTACTGGAATCACGGCTCTTAAAGGTCCTGCCTTCAGTCCAGGATTTCCAATTTTTGGTTTAAACTTTGATCCAAAAGATGGTCCAATATTTGGTGCACTTTTCACAGCATTACTGCTAGTTCTAGGTTTATTAGTAGTAGGAAGACTAACCGAAGATATGGAAGAATTTCTTCTTTCTAATTTTTGCTCTTTTTTATCAAGGCTTGAAGACTGAGATAATTGTGATGTGGTCTTCGCTTCTGATTTTACAGTTGGTTCTATTGTTTGAGGTTGTTCTAGACAAAGTAAAACAAAGTATTTAAAACGAAATAAAATAAAACAGTTAAGGTTTGATTTCTTATAGCGTATACCATTCGCTGATATGCATATTTCTGCATCTTGGTTTTCTTAAAGCGAACTCATGGTAAGCTCTAACGAAATAAAACCTTTTCCATCCATAAAAGTAAATATTTAAAATTTTACCGACAGACGCTAGAGCGACATCTACTAACGAGAATATAAATCGGAAATCGAATTCAGGATTCGATTTAAAACGAATTTAATATACTTACAATTTCCAAGAATGGTTACAAGCTTACCTGAGATTTGAGTTGGTTCTATTCCATCTGCCATATCAGGCTTATCTTTGTCCGAATCATTATCAATGATTGACGAATGTCCTGAATCTTCTTCATCTTTGCTAGACTGAGTGTTATTAAGAATTTCTGCTAAGCTGCTCAGCAATTTTCTTCCTTCTAATTTCATTTTGTCACTTTTATGTGTAGTGTTAAAAATGTCAGATAAGTTTTGTAACATCTCCTTAGCGTCTCTTGATCTAGTGGATGAACTGGAAGAACTAGAGCTCTTTGTATTAGGTTCAGATTTTGATTTTAGACTCGGAACTAGTTTGTCAATTGTTTTAAAAACAGTTTCTGTATCCACTTTATGATCATTTTCTTCATTCCTTGATCCACTGTCATCCATGTCAGTTGGCCATTCAGGTTGAGGAGTAGAATCAAGGGGCCCATTTTCATAATCTTAAAAAATTAAAAATATGTATTTTTAACACAAAAAAATCTATATAAATAAAAATGAATCGCCGAAATTTTTGTACACGCATAACTTTGTATTATCATAACGCGGTTTGTGTAAAAGATAATTTTCAAAAAATTATAAGGAAAGACGTAAAAACAGTTTTAAATCGCAAAATAACTAATAGACAGCTATGATTAACAAAATAAATGTCAGTATTGATATATTGACATAACGACATAGTGTATATTTCTATCAAACTATTCAAAAAGAATAAAATAGAGTAAAATAAAATACAGTAAAACCTCCGTTAACCGAATTAATGGGGGGAGGCCGTTTCGGATAACAAGAATTTCGGTTAAAAATAACATTGTTTTTTATAATATTCTTGATCAAATGAGTTGATTTCGTAATGTTTTCTAATAAGTAAATCCAAAATAAAGTAATAAAATTAAGGAAAATGAACAAGTTTAACATGCTTTTTTAAAGAAATCTGCTATTTTTTGCGTTTTCGTTTGACAACGATTTTTCTCTCTCCCTCCATCGTTAATTTGCAGAACGTCATGAGTTTGCCTCATTCGATTGTTCGACGAAACGTAAAGCAATCTGAAAAGGACAAAACTTTATGTAATGACAACAAAAATTAAGAATCTAGTCGTGTCCCTAACTAATTAGGCCTACTGTATAAAATTCTTTCCTCTAAAGCATTGAAAATCTCGTCGACGGTCTTGTGCTATCTGTTGCCTCTTGGGTCGTCATCTTCGTCATCTGATATGCTCAGGTTGTCTTGATAAAGAACCATATCAATGATGTCCTGGTCGATAAATTCACGTTCTGAGTCATCAGCTGCTAACCAGTCACGTATCTCTTCTTAAAAAAAGGTAAAATGGTAAATAGGTACACATTCATGATTATTTCTTCTTAGTTAAATTCGTCATGTCCCGGCAAATTTTTAATGAAAGGTTTAATTTCTTCTGTAGTTTCTTACCATTTTCTTCTTCAGGATCGTCAATCAAAATCTTATCAAAAAGTTTGTTCCAGCATTTTTCCAAAGTTGAAGATTTGATCTTGGCCCACGACTCAGCTCACCAATAAAAATGTTTTATTGTTAAAGATTTGAGAATTTCGGGAACACTTTTGGATTAATTCGTCTCCTGTAATAACAGATGTCTTAAGAATGCTTCTCTATAATGTCTTTATGACTCCCTGGTCTAACGGCTGGATTAAGCTTGTGACATTCGGTGGCAAAAATTTGACAATTGTCACCATTTTGTAGATGTTGAGGGTGAGGGCGCATTGTCAACAAACAACAATGCTTCGATGGGAAGGTTTTTTGATTTTAAAAAGGATTTTACACCTGAGACAAATTCATTTTCAAACCATCTTAAAAATGAAGTGGTCGACATCCATAAACTTTTTTGGCTTCTATACCTTAAAATGCCTTTTCAGAAATATCTTTTAGTGCTCTTGGTTTTTGTGATTTCCCAATACACATAGACATCAATTGGTGAGTGAAATTAACGGAATTGTTTACGTTTTGCGACAAACATTTACTTTTTATTGACGAAATTATTGAAACTGTCAGCCGTTTCGGTTAAACGATGTTTCGGTTAAGGGAGGTTTTACTGTAAAATAAAACATAATTAAAAAAAAAATATTTGTGACTTTGTGAAAGAGATCAACAGTTCAAGACTTAAGCATTTGTTCTAATAGTTAGTACAAATTTTCTAAAAATTTAATCAACAACAAAGGATTGCGTGTGATACTTTGATAAAAGCTGTGGACATTGGATCTGGTGGAATTTAGTTTCTTGATGCTTGGGAGGGACAGAAAAACATTACTAATTTTACTGTTATTGATCAGATCGCAGTAACCCTAGCGTTGGATTCATCTGAAATATCTCGAACTTTATTATAAGTATTATTGATACAAATCAATGAAACACCAGATTGCAACATCGCCAAAAATAGCGCAATCGCGAAGATTTTACAGGTATGAAAATTAATTGAATGAATTTACTTTGTTCTACAAGAGGTCATTACCGGCAATGGGCAGAACTTTGAAAGATATTCGTGACAACCAATACATTTTTGGTGGAGGCATGATTCTATTGTCTTCTAAATATGCCTATCTTCTAGAGATATTGGCGACCACATTGACCCATCTTTTTCTATTCACAGCAGCTCGAAATAGATCAGTTGACGTTAGACCAGTCCACTTCCTAAGATTGGCCAGCCAGGATATACGTCTACGTCCAGAAACCGTAGTGTAGAATCAACCGTAGAAGTCGGTATTTATCATTACGCATGATGTGGCCGAAGTAAGCCAATTTTCTGTTTTTTATGGTGTTAATAATTTCTTTGTCTTTTCTTAGCCTCTGGAGAATAGTCATGTTACTTGTGTAGTGTATATATGAGACCCTCAACATACGTCGGTAGTACCACATTTCAAATGCCTCTAATCGTTTTATGGCATCTTCTCTAAGGCTCCAGCTTTCTACTTCGTAGAGGACACTAAAGACGTAACATCTGAGAATTCTTATGCGTATATTGATACGTAAAGATACGTTGCAGAGAATCTTCCTAAGGCTGTTGAAGGAGCTTCTGGCTTTTTCAATAAGAGTTTTTATTTCCTAGCTGTGATCCCAAGTATCCTTATTATTGCAGCCTAAATAGCATATTTTTTCCACTCTTTCTAACGGTGTATCGCCTATTGTTATTTTTTGGTTTATGTTGGTGTTCTTACTAATTCTTCTTGCAATTTAAATTTAGGCCGTATTTGTTCCATGCTTCTACAACGTTATCGATCAGCCTTTGAAGCTCCTGCGCCCTATCTGCCAGCAACACTGTATCATCTGCATGTCTAATATTGTTTATAAGTTGGCCATTTACAGCAATCCCATCTTCTGATTCGTCAAAGACCTCTCTAAAGATGTTTTCAGAGTATATGTTAAATAATGCCGGTGACAATATGCATCACTGTTTAACTCCTTTTTTGACTGTGAAGATCTCGGACAGTTCATTTTATAATCGTACTGTTGCTTTTTGTCGGAGATATAAGTTTGAGATCAGTCTTATATCCTTAACATCGAGACCTGATGTTTTTAGGATATCGATTAGTTTCCCATGTGGGACTTTATCAAATGCCTTCTCGAAATCATACACATGCAGTTGACATCCCTGGCTCTCTGTATTAGAGCTTGCAAACTAAAAAGTGCTTCCCTCGTTCCGAATTCTGCTCTGAATCCAAATTGAACTTCATTCTATTGTCAGACTCTCCCAATTATTATTCAATTAACTGCTACGGACGAACTAAACGCATGCCTAACATCATCCAATTTGTGGCGGTCTCATGTCGATCGGATTCATTTCATTACCCAGAAATTTCTGTTACTGAACAGATTTGAAAGAGGAATTTATTGAATTTGACACATTATTTAATTTTAAGGCGGTACGAAGTTCGCCGGGTCAGCTAGTATACAATAAATGTGATAATTTTAGCAACATTATTAATACGTATTTAAAAAATATAAAAAACACGCAATTTATAAACAGAATTAGATTTATTTTTTATTCAGGCATGATACTTCGTGGCTGTCACTTGATCGTCAGACCTTTTTACCAAACCTTGACCTTTCATTAAACTTCTCAAATACGTCCCATGCCCTTAACAAAATGTTTACCTTTTTTAAATTAAGTTTTATGATTTTTGTTGATATATATCTGACTTATGTCACTAAGCATTTGTCATTCACAAAGCGGATGTATGACAATTTCTCCCTCCATTTCGCATTTCTTGCACCATAGTTCAGTTACCCTACAGTATTCTATTTCAGAGATAACAATAGGAAAGGAAACAAAAAATGAATTTAACAACAAAAAGCTTTTGTTTGTGAATGACATCAAAATTAAAATGCCGAAAACCTAAGTAAATTATATGTAGTTCACCCGACTTAACACCACATAATTTTTGGGGGTTACCTGAAAACCCGCGTTTATGTTACAGACAAATTAACATTATATAAAAGATCGCATACGGCGTGAAATACAGGGAATGGAAAAGTATAAATGCGGCAATCAAAACGAAACTGTTCCTTTCAAGAGAAGTTTCAATTTAAAAAAAGCAAAATGGGAAAATTTGTGTGAAGCCCTGGAGCAAGAAGTTTCCCACCTGGAACAGTGCCCTGGGTCAAAGTTTGTACAAATACCACGAAAGATTATTCGTAGAGGTTGCCGAACTGAATACATAGCGGGGCCCAATGAAGAATCTAATCCCTTACTTAAAAGATATGAGAAGATGTATGAGGATGCCCCTTTTTCGGAAGCAACAATACATACTGAAAAGGATTTGCTACATGTGATATCCGCCAACAGAACGAACAGATGGTGCATGCTGATGACGGGTCTGGACTTGAAACAAAATAGCAGACGCGCCTAGAGGTTGATTCGGAATCTTGGGATCGATCCCGCTGCCCAGACACCCATCGTTCCCTGATGAACGGTAGGTCGAGATCAAAGAAGAACGAGAGTTCAACGAAGTCTCGACGATGTTCTAGGTACCTCATTTTGTCTGAAGGAGATGAAAGACACGACCCACCAAATGAAAGATAATAACCATTCGTTGGGTATGTCACCCGATTGATAAATTTTATTAAAAAGCTTTAAGAGGACATCAATGTACTCATTTTCTATTATTTTAAGGATATCAATAGGCAGTTGATCTGGCCCCGGGCTTTTTCCGTTTCTGGTATTCTTTAGTGCATACAATATTTCTTCCTTTGTAATTTCTACACTTGTTTCTCTGTCCTCAAAAGACAAGTCTTGTGGGTTTCCTCTTTCGTCGTCGAAGAGCTCTTCCATATACTCTTCCCACCGTTTTAGTTTTTCGTCAGTCGTTATCATAGTATTTTCATTTTTATCTAAAAGAGTTGTGTTGTGGTTTCTTTTTTGCAGTCCTGCCATTTCTTTAACCTTTTTATGTATGTTGAATAGGTCGTATTTGCTCTGAAGATCCTCTGTCTCTTTACATTTTTCCTCATAGTAAGTTTGTTTTGTCTCTCTTATCTTTTTTCTGATTTCGTTGTTAATGATTTTGTAATTGTGACTGTCTTTGTTCTTGGCTTGTCTTCGTTGTTCCATCATGCCGAGTATCTAGTCGGTCATCCAATTGTCTTTCTTTCGTGTCGGTTCTTTTAATATCTCTTTGCATGGAGCAAGGAGGCAGTTTTTTAGTGTTTCCCATTGTTCGTTTATCTCGTAAGTGTTAGTATCTAATTTATCAAAGTTTTCGTATATTTTCTGTTGAAGTTTGATTTTTATATCAACTTCTTTCAGTTTTCTAACATCTAATTTTGGATTAGTGGTTTGTAGGTAACACCAAAAAAGAGATAAAAAAAATCGGCGCGAGGACACTTCTCACAGAGACGTGTCCTCGCGCTAATTCTATCCAACCTATACACCAACGACCAACCCATAAACTAACAAATAAAACAATTTACTTACGCTGATGATATAGCGATGGTAGCTCAGGGAAGAACCTTCAATAATGAAGTCGAAGAAAAACTGACAGATTCTCTTAGCACTATACTATGATGAAAATGATCTGAAACTCAATCCCACAAAAACACAGGTCTGTACTTTCCACCTTAGTAACAAGCATGTTCGAATGACGCTCGAGTTGGAATGGCGTGACCAGATACTGGAACACAGCGAGACGCCAAAATACCTCGATATAAGTCTAAATAGAACTCTGTCTTACCGATACCATTGTCAAGTGATCAAGAAAAAAGTAAGCGCAAGAAATAACATCATCCGCAAACTAACTAATACAAAATGGAGAACATAACCACACACTCTCCGCACCTGTGCCTTAGCATTCTGTTTAAATGCCGCGGAATTACGACCACTAGTGTGGACAAACTCCTGCTAAAAACGTCGACGTGGCTCTCAATGAAATAGTCCAAATAATATATCGAGTTACCTGCAACTGACACTGCAACAAGAGATATACCCCATAGTTAGAATCGCTCCACCACCCATCAGAAGACTGGTAACGTGAGACGTAGAACGAAAGAAGCAAGAGACGGATCAAACACACCTCTCGTATGACCACCAAATTCAGCCAGGCCGACTAAGGTCTCGGAAAAGCTTTTTGAAGAAATCAAGATTATTCTTCGAGGTACCGAAAACCGCCGAATAAACTATTGTAAGCGTCAGCTACTATAACACTTTTTGCCCCTTCGGAGGAAATGACTGCTGGACACAATTTGCCGTATCCGACATTGAAAGCGCTAAACTACTACTGTTGCGCTAGTAACCTGAAAAGGTGAGGATACCAGGAGGCCTTGCGACTGTGGCGCGGTTCAGATGATTCACCAACTATTAACATGCACAAGCATGAGAGAGACCTGCAGAAGACATAATTTTAGCAAATAACAGGCCATCCCTGTGGCCAAGCATTGAAAATATAAGATTAAGTTGTTGGTGTTTTGGACACGGAAAGTAAGTATGTATCAAAGGGCCTAAGTCCCATAAAATCGATATAAAAAAAAACAGGAAGCAAACAAATTCAAAATACTGATAGCTATAAATATCTCGGTGTAAATATTACAAACAATGGTCGGAATACAAAAGAAATAGCTACTAGAATTGGTCAAGGAAATTCAGCAATACGTCAACTGAATAGTATACTTTGGAATAACCACATCACCCGAAACACAAAAATTAGGATATACAAAAGTATCATAGAAAGCATTGCTACATATGGTTCAGAGCTTTGGGTAATAAATAAAAATGACGCATCCAAAATAAAAGCAATGGAAATGAATTATTGGAGAAGATGTTGCCAACTCACTAGAAGAAATAGAGTAAGGAATACTGAAATCAGAGAGCGTATGGGCATAGACATTGACGTCCTGGAAACTATAGAATGCAAAAGGCTGAAAAGGTATGGCCATGTAGAAAGGATGAATGATCAACGATGGCCAAAGAGAATATTACAGTGGATCCCCACCAACCGCAGGAAAAAGGGAAAACCAAGAAGATCGTGGAGACAAGAAGTAAAAGGTGCAATGGAAGATAGGGGTCTACAAGTAGATGACTGGAACGATCGCAAGCGTTGGAAGCTAGATTGCGAGAAACGGCGGCAGCTGTAATAAACTCGCTATATATATATATATATATATATATATATATATATATATATATAAAACAAAAAATTGCCACACAAAACTTCAAGTTAGGCATCTGTTTTTAAGCATCCATATCGATCAAGTACGACAGCTAAAATTATAAAGTGGAGAAATTTTAGATGTCAAAGAAACTGAGGAAATACTATGGGTACTAACCTACATGAATAAATTAGATTTTTAATATACTTACGTTCATTTAAAAATGAGCCATCAGCTAATTTCTGTGCAATGTGGTTTCCCTCAATAAATACAGAGTCCTGCTAAAATTACATTGATACAAATTACATAAATTTTGATGTTTATAAAATCACTTTACTAAATATAAGCATTTAAATTATATTTTATAAATTGCGGCTGACCCAAAATCGTTATTACAAAGATAAAAAAACGACTGATGTAATTGCGAGTCATTGCTTCCACTTAATATCTTATTCAACACAAATATTCGAGTTTTCCTAAAGTAGAGTCAATCTCAGAAGAAACGCGCTTCATAGACATTTATGAAGGATCAAGTTTGAAAATCCAAATATCAAACCATTTGGAGAGACTAATTGAAGAGTTCCTTAAATACTTCCCAAACACTTGTGACGATAGTATTTTCAGAATGTCAATTGACCCATTCCATGTCAACATAGACTCCCTACCTGAATCACTTCAAGAAGATGCTTTGCAAATAAAACATGATTCCTCTGCCAAATACAACTTTGATATAATGGATAAACCTTCATTTTGGTTAATATTTAAAAGTGTATAATAGTGTATGACGGGAACCTTTTCGTTTATATTTGCCTTTTTCAAGCACCTATTTGTGCGAAAAAGCATTTTCAACACTTGTGGCAAAAAAAAAACAAAGTATCGAAATAAACTTATGCTGCTAGCTGTTGATACTTAAGTTGTGTACTTACAAAACTCAGCCACGAATAGGCATACTAGTAAGGAAAATGCAAGCACATCCATCTCACTAACCAACCTAACTGATATTATTGTATCTTATGGCAGTATAAATAAATGTTTTGTTTTCTATGTAATACTTATTTGTTTTTTTCCTAGACCCATACAATTTATTGTTAAGGGGTGGATGGTGCGAGAAACTTTCATTTCAACAAAAGGGGGCGTGGTACAAAAAAGTTGGGGAACCCCTGCTCTAGAGGGTTTATTTAAGGAGATAAAGAAAGAATGTGTTCAGAAAATGTGAAGTTTTTGGACAGGAAGGGGATATGTAACATATCCCCTTCCTCCCCACAAAAAAAACACATACCTCTTATACTAAGAGGTATGTGTTGTTTATGGTTACATTCATAAAAATAATCAAACAAATACATCCTGCTAGATAAAAAACGAGGCTCTGACGTCCGAATGATTGCCGGGATGAGCCAATCCCCCACTTACTGGCTTCGGGCGGATGAGTTGGTAAGTGGCAGGGCACTCTTTTGTCCTGGGGTTGAGAAATCGGCCCCTAAGACGGATGAATCAACAAATGGTCAACGGCATAAGCATGTAGAAGGCAAAGGGGAACCACTGCGTTAAAGACTTATAAAGTTCCCTCAGGAAAATCACCATGGAATTGACACATAAATTGCAAAACGTTACTAATCATGGAGAGCGGAAGTCAAGATTCGGCAGGAGAGGGAGAATATATTTATACCACGAGGCCCCTCAGGTCCTAAACATACGAAAACCTCGTGAAGAAATCCTAGAAAGAAGAAAATCCAATTTGGGAATATTCACATGGAATGTCAGAAGTCTATTTGCGACTGGAAAACTTAAAAATGCAATTCAAGAAATGAAAAGAATGAAAATAGATTTACTTTTGCTCCTGATCAACCACACAATTTTATGAACAACTTTTAAATGAGCAAGAAGAAAACGCTGCCTAACGAATGCATTTATGAGTAGGTTTGTATAACTGTTAACTCATTGTAATACACATTGTAAACAGTTTGTAAAGTAGTTTTTTTTACTGACTTTCTATCACATCCTTTTTTATATCAGTTATCATTTTCAACAACTTTCATTTAAAAATGCCAACAACTTTACAGAGGCATAATGGACGTAATTCAAAACTTTTTATCACGTAACCCCTTCATGCATTCACCTCTTCAATTATGAAACAATTAATGTGCCATACGTCAAGTGGTTGCAGTATGAACAATGTATTAGACGCAGTCCAAAAAGAAGAAATTAAACAATTGACAATTAAACAATAACATGAAGAGCGAACACTTGAATAAAAAAATAATAAACAAATTTGTTAATATCAGGTGTTGCCTCGTCTATGATATCCATTTTCCGAATCATTTCACGCGTTGGTGTTCAAATATACTTCTTAGACATGTTATTCCACTCCTCTGTAAGTGGAACAGGAAGTTCAGTTTCTTTAAATCACTACTCGATTCTCCATATAGTATAATGAATGACATTTAATCTTGTCGCGACATATTAATAATACTTTCTTCCCTCTCCTAAAAGAGCTACCAAAACCAAACCATTATTATAATGAAAATAAATATACAAACTTCATTATGGTTTCAGCTTTTAGATCAGAAGTGTATTGTGGACTTGAAAATTAGTCAGTTAGTCAAGCGGACAGAGATTATCTTTTTGCAAAGATCGCAGATATGGATGGGTGTATGTAGAGGCAAAAATATATCGCTATTAATACAATCAAAAGAAGTTGTTAATAGCGGGTGTTGCCTCGTCTATGATATAAATTTTCCGAATAATTCCATGCGTTGGTGTTCAAATATACTTATTATTAGACATGGTATTCCACTCCTCTATAAGTGGAACAGGAACTTCAGTTTCTTTAAATCACTACTCGATTCTCCATATACTATAATGACTGACCTTTAATATTGTCGTTACATATTAATACTTTCTTCCCTCTCCTAAAAGAGCTACCAAAACCAAACCATTATTATAATGAAAATAAATATACAAACTTCATTACGGTTTAAGCTTTTAGATCAGAAGTGTATTGTGGCCTTAAAAATCAGTCATGTTTGTCAAGCGGACAAAGATATTATCTTTTTTTGTAAAGTTCGCAGATATGGATGGGTGTATGTAGAGGCAAAACTATATCACTATTAATACAATCAAAAGAAGTATTACTCAACACTGCAAATACTTACAAACATGTCATCTTTGTCATCATCAAACTTCAGTTGTTCACAACAAAATATATCCGAAACCTTTTTGTTGTTTGGCCTCCTTGTACTCCAGAACGCAACTTCTGCCTGTGTCGTTTTAGCTGGCAGAGGTTGAGAGTTAATCCTATTACGTTGTTCTACATCACAGGAATTTATAATATGAGCATTATTGAAAAGTGATTTGCTAGGAGAAAAAAGTGAACTACTAAAATCAGTTCTGGTTAATGTAAAAATTTTTGATGGAAATTCTAAACTGTTACTGTTAAATGATAATACTGAATTAGGTGATGTGGTAGATATTAAGAATTTTGATGGACTAGTAATAAGAAAACCTGTATCTAAAACCTGATGAGCCTGATTAACGTTATCAATAAACGATAACTTAATATCTGGTATTTTGTCTGTGTCATTTCCAAAATTTACATCCAGGTCATTTATTTGTAAAATACCTAGAGATTCTCTACCGGGATCTGAGTCTTCTAACAAAATATTTTTAAAACTTAATGAATCTCTATCTGTAAAATTAAAAAAATTTGCTTCTGAATCAAAATTTGGTGACAATATGCCTAATGATTCTCTACCATCAGGATATATTTCTAAGGATTCAAGAAAATTTGGAGAAATTTGTCTGTTTATCGGAGATTTCATCGACATACAGGACTTATCGTTGGAAGTATTTGACTGAACATGAGTGTTTAAAATGTCCATCATTTTCCTAAAAAATAAATAATAAAAAAATATTAAAATAGTAAAAAGTAAAATATAGCAATAAAAATAAGTAAATTAGGAGATGACTAAAGGGAAAGGAAATAGAACTACGCGAAGAGTTTGAAATAGCATAGCTAGATATACTGATAATTCCCAACACAAAAAAAAGAACAGGGAATACGGAAAGGTATATATGGAGTGGAATTGATAAGAAAAATAGAGTATCGGGAGGTGCTAGGTAGGTGTTTAATACAAAGTCTTAAAAATAGAATAAATAATTGAGAAGCATAAGTAGAACGGATATTAAAAAAGCGTGAAGATGAAAAAGCAGAAAAAAAAGACGCTTTTTAAGAAGAATTATCACTATCGATGGAACTATTTAAAGGAAAAATATTTGTCTTAGGCAATTTCAATGGAAGAGTAGGAAAACAGATATGAATTTATACAACTGTATTTGGAAAGTACGGAGAAAATGTTCACAACAATAATGAAAGTAGATTAATGGACTTCAGTAATAACTAGACTTCGGCAAATATGCAAATAAAAATGTAGAAAATATGCGCATAAATATGCACGTGTTTACCCGAAAATATGCAAATATTTTACAAAATATGCATACAAATAAATAAAAAAATCGTAAAATAGTAACAATTTTATTTAAAAAAAAAGTGTACATAACTAAATATTTCCTACTATTCATTAAGATTTACATTTATTTTAAGTAACTACATCATTTTTAAGTATGAATAAACTTATTTAGAATTATGGTAACAATAAATGACCAAGTGGTGTTCAAAATTTTCTAACAAAAACTTGTGGCTTCTGTCTGAGTACATATATTTATATATGGAGAAACTTCGTTCAACATCAACTGATGTAACGGGAGCATTTTTCAAACTAACCAAAACATTTGGTTCTAAATTAATTGTTTCCGAAATATTTCCAGCTAGAACACTGACTACTTCAGAAAGAATATGGTAACCTTTATTTTTTTCCATAGTTGCTTCAAATTTTTTTAAAATATCTTTTCCAATATTACCTCTAACGTTCCGACAACATGACGCAAATTCTTTTATTAATGCTGTACTTTCGAACAATGACAGTTTTGGTGATTCTATGGAATGGAGTAATTGTTTTTTGAACAAAACTAAAATTTGATTTTATAAATGAAAGTTCTTGTTGAAGCAAGTTACTCTGAAAAGTTTGTTTAGAATCCAAAAGAGATTGGGAACTTTCATCTGTTAACGTATCAATTATGTTCTTTATTTTAACAAAATGATCTGCATAAAAATTAGCTGCTTCTAACCATGTTCCCCATCGCGTTAAAATAGGTTGTGGTGGAAGAGGAATGTTAGATAGCATTTCTTTATAAAGTTGAATTCTTATAGGAGATTTAAGAAATACTTTTTTGACACTGGATATCATGGTATTTACAAGAGGAAACTTTTTTCGTATTTCCTCTGCAACTCTGTTTAATCCATGCGCTACACAAGTAACATGTATTAAATCTGGGAAAAATATTTTTAAATTTTGTCCTGCTTTCACCATATAAGGAGCAGCATCCGATAAAATAAGCAGTAATTTATTAGAAGGAATAGTTGTCGGAAGAAAAAAAGTTGCTAATGTTTCTTGTATAAAACGCGAAATTGTTAAAGCATTTGTTTTCTCAAGTTGCTGGCATGAAATAAGATGAGATTTTGGTAAGGTATCTTCTTTAAGAACACCAATCAATAAATGAGCAATATACTTTCCTGAGGAATCAGTGGTTTCGTCTACAGATATGTAAAAATAATTATCTGCAATTTCTTCCTTAATATTAATTAACACCGACGAGTATAGCCCGTTCACATTATTTCTTCTTAGAGACCGATCACTTGGAACATTAAGTTTGCAATATTTTTTTAGAAACGAACTAAAATTTACATTTGCTAATTTTGAAAGCGGTATGTTTGCAGACACTAATGCGCGACACAAGTCTTCATTAAAAGTTTCTTGCTCATCTAATTTTTTTGAAGTAGATTGGAAACATTTAGCCATTGAAGTTTGATGTTTTCCTCCTATTTTTCCTTTTTTTGCAATGTGTGAAGCAGTTCTCACATGTTGGTCTATCTGAAATTTCTTCTCACATGCTATCTATAAATAAAAATAAAAACCTTTATTTTAACCCAACCTTTAAAATATAAAAATATACAAGGTGTTTTTGGTTAATCAAATAACTGGTTTGGAAAAAAAAAACACTCGCTAAGTGTTTTAAATGCAGTATTAATCCACAAATTAGTTTTTGTTACTAACCATTAGTACATAATATAACTTATTTTAAAATTCAACAAAAGTTTTTTTTTGTTAATTCAATTACAATAAAAATAATTGTGTTTTAGAATAGCTGACTTCATAAAAAAAAGTAAAGGTGAAAAATTTTTCTAAATACACACCATTGTATTGTACCATGGACAATTTTTTCTCACTAAAGGAAGCTATTTTTCATTTAAAAACAACCTACGAGTACTAAATTTCAAGTAAATACGTTTATTGGTTTTAAAGTTACTGTTGTTATTAACTAAAAGAATTTAATTTTTTTTAATTTTAACACCCTGTATCTCGAAAAGTAAATAAGTTTGACCCCTCATTAACTATATCGTTTTGTTCAATTTTTCGAGAAGTATCTACAGTCAAACGTTGTAAGTGTCATTTGGAAACACCCTGTATGTATGAAATATTAGATATTTAATAGAAAATATTAGATACTTACAATTTTGCCACAGACTGAACAGTAGATTTTTCCCATATCCATAGACAGCTTTTTATAAGGTTTAATCCAAGTTGAAGCACTGGTTGTTTTAGGCATTATAAAATCACAATCTTCCTTTTTGTTACGCACAACGAGTGTTTACGCTTTGAATATCAAAACAAAAATGATTTACAAATCTGAGCATCAAATTAGAAATGTTTAGGTACCTAATTCAATAAACTGGGAGATTTTGGAAAATCCCTAAATTAGGAACAAAACTATTAGCCGTTTACCTGCTGTTAAGATACAATAAATTGTAGATAGATTTGGGGATTAGATCATAAAATGCAAATGAGCGAACCCTTAGCGATTATCCAATAACTGAATGCCTCAGTGACCGAGACTTTCTAAGAATGTTGAGGGCTACTTAAATTGATCTTCTTTGAAATTGTAAATGTTTTGTACCTGTAGAGATTACGTACTTAGATCATTTCTTGATTAAAATGACTACAAAATTTTATACAAGAATTGAAATAAATTGGTATGTTTAAAAATTTTCAAATACAGTATAAAAATCTGAACTTTTATGCACTTTATGCAAACTTTTATACAAATATGCCAAAATATGAAATATTTGCATAAAATATGCACAATATGCAAAATATGCAATATGCATATTTACCGAAGTATAGTAATAACCATGATATGATCATAACAAACACTTTTTACGAACATTAAAACATTAGTTGAAAGAAGTAATCGAAATCCCATTATATATGTGTGGGTAAGAAAAGGTTATGACATAGGCAGTACTATTTTCTACTGGTTTGCAAAATAAAAGATGCGTATATATAAAAAGTAAGACATAGCAAAGCATAGAATATGACACATTTAGAGCTTATAAACTAAAAGACAAAAATATCGCTACTAAATTTGAATAAAGAATGAAACAAAAATGTACAAACGTATCAGAAAGAATACAGATACCTAGATTGGAAGAACTTTGGGAGATACTTAAAAATAGGGATGTACCGAAATTCCCGCGATACCACTAATCCGACCGGATCCAGCCAATTGGCCGGAACTACCATTTTTCCGATATTTCTGAAATCCAGTTGCCATTAGTCACACTAATAAATCTTTGATGCTAAATAAATCGATGCCGTTTCTTTCAAAAAGGTAGAATTTACAAAACAGTCATAAGACCAATAATGACATACGCGGCAGAAACAAGACCTGACACAGAGAGGACAAAAACGAAAAGGATGTTAGAAACAGCAGAGATGAAAACACTTAAAAAAATTGATGGTAAGACATTATGGAACAGAGCTAGAAGTACAGATATACGACGTAGATGCAAGGTGGAGAACTTCAAGAACTGGGTAAGAAACAGAAGAGTAGAATGGAACGCTCATATCAGCCGAATGACAACAAATAGAGTAGTAAAGACGGCAAGAGATATTTCCCCAATAGGAAGACGATCAGTAGGAAGACCACGAAAACGATAGAACGACAACTTACTATAGGCACATTGAAAAACAGACAGTTATGCCTATATAAAGAGAAGAAGATAAAGAAATTTTTCCCCAACACTATTTTAAATATAAGGTATTATTTTTTCACTTACATATTTTCTGGAGAGTATTTTATATTGAGGAACAATAGTATTCAACAGTGTCTTAAACCCAGCATTTTTAACAAGGAAAACGGTTGATTATCAATACAAATCATTTCAACAATTTTATAAGGAATTCTCTCTGTACGTATATCATTGATTTTGCATACTTTGTGTAAAGATTTGAATTCAGGTAAAGTTGGCGGTATAGTCTGGACAGAACAAGTAAATGTAGTGCAGAATTGTCTTTCTCTGCGGAAAAAAGTTGAATAAAAAAAAATTATCGTAAGCATTTATAAAATAACATTAAGCGGTTAGAACACTTCCTTACAGGTAGGTAGGTCCTGATCTGGCCGAAATTCCGGGGTCCGGTCCGGTTAATGGTAGGAATTCCGGTTCCGGCCGGATTGGCCAGGTACCCGATCCGGTACATCTCTATTTAAAAATAATATTATTCAAACAGCAAAAGAAGTTTGTGGTACATATGAAACAAAAAAAAAAACATAAAAAACAGACAGCGTGCTGGACAAACTAAATATAATAAGAAATAATAATAAAAAAGAACAGAGAGCAAAATTATTAACTGTATAAAGAACAAAATAAAAAGTAAATAATTTGCTAAACAATAATCTTAAGAGATAATTTGGAGCAAAATTAGATTGTGACAGCAAAGGCACCCGATTTTTTTTTAAAGTGCTAAATGATTTAAAATGCAAGAAAAGGATATATTATTCAGTAGCAATAAAAAGTACAGACGGGGTAATTACTACCGAGGAATTTGAAATAATGGCGAGATGGAAAGAATATTTTCAAAGCCTACTAGATGCTGATAAAAAAATTATAAAAATATTAATAACTATAAAAAATGTCACATTGAGAGTGCAGTACGGGTAAGATACGGCAATGCTTTTCTTATGGAGAATAAACGCGCAGGGTTGTCGGTTTTCTCCAGCTGTTGATTGCTCATTGTCTCACAGGACCGGCTTGGATAAAATGCATCTGCCGGCAGTACGAGTAAAATATTTTATATCATGTATACGTATACAGTAGAATAAAAAGGCATTGAGGCATATTCATAAGAGTAACATTTGAACACCTCTTTACAAGAACAACATACAATAACTGTAGTTTTAATGTTTTACATAAAATAGAAAAAACCTACATAATTTCTAGGAAAGAATTTGGAAACTTGGAAATGATATTATTTATAGATATTATATATAATATTCAAATTTCCAATTCTTTCATAGAAATTAGATTTTTTCTATTGTAGGTATGTAAAATATTAAAAATACAGTTATGTTGTTTCTATAAATAGGTCTTCATTTCTTTTGTAAAACTTCTGCTACAAATTACCATCATTAACATAATCACCTAAATATGGCCATAAACTTGTTTGTCATAATTAGTATTTGATAAACTCCAAGCTTTCTCTATTTCACCCCCTACCCATCCTAAGGATGGGTAGGGGGTGAAAAAACCCCCTACCCATTTTCTAAGCAATTAGAAAAAACCAACTCTGCAACAATATCACGTTTTGTACAAGAAGAAATAACAAACTTTTCTTCTTCCTGCAGCTGTTCCTAATTATAAATTATTGCTTTTTTATCCGATTCTTCACCACATATGGTCAAGACAGGACAAAATTTAAAAATATTTTATACCAACTTAATACATGTTACTTGTTTAGTATACGGAATGAACAGAGTTGCGGAAGAAGAAAAAGTTTCCTTTTGTAAACTCCCTGATATCAAGCAAAAAAAAAGTATTAGTCAAATCTCCTATAAGAATTCAACTTTATAAAGAAGTGCTTCCAAATATTACACGTCCAACAGAACACGTTCTAATACGATGGGGAACATGGTTGGAAGCCGCTTTTTTTACAGACTATTTCGTAGATTTAAAAAATATAATTGACGCTTTAACGGATGTAAGTTCCCAATCTCTGCTAGATGCTAAACAAATTTTTAAAAAGGTTCTTCAGCAGCAACTTTTATTCATTAAATCAAATTTTAGTTTGCTTAAAAAACTTAGCTTAGAAAGCATAGCCTTAATAAAATAAATTAGATCAGCTTGTCAGATTGTTAAAGGTGACAGTGGAAAAGATATTTTTCAAAAATTTGAAACAATAAATCAAAAAAACAATGATTTTCAGAAACTTTGCAGTTACCTACTTAGTTTTAAATTTATTTATATTGTTTTTTAATTATCAAAATAAATATTAATTAATATACCATTATTAAATATGTTTCCATTGACAGTATGCATATTTTCTAAAAGGAATGCATATTTAATGCATATTTTGGGCAAATTAGTACATATTTTGCACTTTTTTTTGCATTTTGTTTAAGTCTATTAATAATGAGATGGAAAATCGACAAAACTACCTTACTTACGAAGAATTGAGACAAGCAATAAAAGCATTGGAGGAACAAAGGATACCAGGATTAGCAATTAGGTCTTATAATAATTACAAATGGAATTACATTCAATACCATAACTAAGATGTATGAAAGAGTACTGGGGGGAAATGATTGAGAAGTATTGTTGAGCCAACACTAATACAGTCTTAGAGTGGCTTTGGAAAAGGAAGAAGTATAATGGATCATAAATTCACCACAAAAAAAATTACTAGGAAGACACAAAGCATAGAGTTTGTAACAAGAACCAAAATTTGAGAATGGCTAGGGAATATGAATATACTGAGTAAACTTATAAAAAGTATACAAAATCTGTACAAAGAAACAACAAACTGTGTTAGTAAGAATAGATCTGTACTTGGCAAAACCACTATACATGGGATATCAGAATATCTTAATTTATGGAGTGACCTGTAATTAGTAAGTGGTATGATAATCCAGTCATCAGAGACGAAAATGCCACTGAAACTTTAAAAAGCATATGAACAAGCTGAATTTTGCTGAGAATGTCAATATTGGAACCCCAAAAAAGTTTGTCACTCCTACCCCCGGGCTTTCCCATAAAATATCGGATTTATCGGGAAAAACGGAAAACATCGATTTATCAAGAATGTATGCCGTAGGAAAAAATGTTTCAAACAAGAAATGTAGCTGAGATAATTTTGAACAAAAATCTTTATTAGCACTTTTTGTGTAGAATGAACTAGACACTAAAAATTTGATATATTTTGATCAGAGTATCCCATCAAAATTAGGCAAAAAGTGTAGCTTTCATACTCAATTTTTGTATTGTGTCACAAATGAAATAAGTTTCTACGAAGCTGTTAAATAAATAATAATTGCGCAATTTTCGATTATGAGTTTTGGCAACACAAAGTTTTGTTTTTAGGTTTTGGTTTTTATTAAGACTAAGACCTTTGTACTGTGGCATGATGATGGGGTATATATTGTAAACCTCGAAACCAGTAGCCTACAAGATTATTACAATAAAAACTAACTAAGTATTATCGTATCACATTGGCAACTTTTTCATCATTTGACATATGAGACATTTGAAATATACCTAAAAAACGCTGAATAAAAAGAAATCAATTTGGTGTTGGATATTTAGAGAGACAAACTTAGCTTCACAGATAAAATAAATTATAACTAAGCGCTTGAACAAAGGGAAAACCATGAACTATAATTTAAACATTCACATTACAAACATTCTGAAACATTTAAAACTTCTTCTTTTCAATTGCACAAATATATTTTTCCAAACTAAACAACTTCAGCTACAAATTCCACCTAATACCGTCTTTTTGCAAGCATTTATCATGACATGAGATCGTTTGTTATGTGAAAGTTTAAATTCAGCATTTTTAGGCATATTTCAAATGCCTCATATTTGTGGCTAAAACTGAAAATTGAAATTTTATGTTATAAGTTTTAAAGAATAGGCTTTAACAAAATGGAAATTCCACAATCACTAGAAGTGATAAATTTTATTCATCTCAAGTCTCATAACTTTTATTTAAAAAAATGATTTCACACGCATAACTGATATTAAAAAACTCTGTTCGCTTCAAACATTGTTTCTGGGAGAATGGTTCATTCTACACAAAAAGTGCTACTAAACATTTCTGTTCAAAATTATCTCAGCTACATTTCTTGTTTGATAATGGCGTTTTTTTCTACATAGAGTACAGATTGTTGGTAAATCAATGTTTTCCATTTCCCCCCCTATGAGGAGTATTTTAGGTGGAAGCCCGGTGGTAGGAGTGGAAAACTTTTTTGCATCTTTTTGAGGTCTCAAAACTGACATTCTCAGCAAATTCAGCTTGTTTGTATGATTTTTAGAGGTCAAATCTCTGACGACTGGACTATAACAATGAACAATAAAAAGACCATGGTTATGGTAATATCCAGAGAAGAATCATGAAAAAATATAAAGATAAATGAAATAGATAGAGAGCAAGAAGAATATTTTAAAAATCTAGGAACAGAAATAAATCAGTAACAAAACCAGGAGAAAGAAATAAATAATATGATAAAAAAGTCAAACAAATGCAATGAACCAAACATTTATCTATAAAAAGCAAATATCTAAACAGAGTAACACATATGTTTTTAAGGCAAAGCATGGTGTTAACACTAAATACTTAAGAAATAAAATGCTAACGGCTCAAATGAAATATAAGAGGACTAAAAGGCGTCACACAAATAGAAGTAAAACAATTCAACAAAAGTTGAATACTGAATCAATAACACACTTTACAGAAAAACAACAACCTGGCTGGTTATGACACTTACATAGAATGAACAGTAACATACTTGTTAAATGTATATGGGAAGAAATAATGGCAAAAAAGAGAATAAGAGTAAGACCTAAAGTGACTTCACAAAACATTGTGGACTGCAACAGATGGGCAAAACATAAGTGGAGGAGATGGCAAAAAGCAGGAATTATAATTGCAAAAAAAAGAAACAGTACATTTTTGTTAAATAACTACATTATGTAATTTTTTGCTTGATTTTTTTAAATATTTATTTTGTTTTATTAAGCAAATTGATTTAAAAAGCATTTATTAATCAATTTTAAATTTGTAAATGTATGTATGTATTGTAAGTGCTTACTTGTAAATAAGTAAATATTATTTTCATCACACACTTTTCTGCTATGAAATGGACTACATATTACATAACTATTATATAATATACTATACTACAAAATTGAACAGTACATCAGAGACCAATTCAATTGGCATAGTGCATTTGTTAACAAGAGTGAAATTGGGACTGATCAATGCATATAGGAATAAAAGAAAAATTTAAATGTAAATGTAAAAATATAATATGAATAAAAAAACCTTAGAAAGAAATTTCTTACAATTATTCAAAAGATAATACTTATGAATGTTTCATTATTTATATTCTTCAATCAGTACCAAGCAATATCTACTTTATTTCATTCTTTCATAAGTTATATTAATTTGTAAACAGAACGTTGATGACAATCAATACTTTGTTGGAGTTCACGAATACTAATTTTTTTACTCTGGCTGTTTTTTATAAAAAACCAAGGAGGGAGGGAATTTATTTATCATTTAAGAGGTACAACCTATAACTTACTATAGATTTAGATAAGTATATGTATTATTTTACACCACCATTTCTTTGTAGACTGGCCTATGATGCCAAAAATTATCTCTATTTAATCCTAAAATTATCTCCCCAAAAAATACTAATGGGTCTAATTCTGAAGGTGTCAACATTTAGCCCTCTGTCTGATATCTAGCACTCATTGCTTATCCCTCTTTATATGTTTTCTTAGGTTCATTATATCTTCTGTATTTGAGACATGTTGTGCTAGGGGCGACTTTTTCTCAAACATATCTCAAATACAGGACATATAATAAACCTGAGCCAAACGATGACACTAGCTAACATTCTAATTAAAAGAAAATATGAAGAGAAGCAAAATAAATTTAAAAAATCCCAATAAGCTAACTAAAGAAATAAGGCTTCCAATAACATGGAAAACAGTATTGAAGAAGAATAAAAAAATAAATCAGGCAATGATGAGTAAGATCCTACCTATACATGTACAGGCCTAGTATAGTAAAAGTAAAATGAGTAATAAAAATGAAATTTTTAGATAAACCAATTGTTCCCACAGAAAAGTAGATAATAAACTATTACTCTTCTAAGTTCTTAAATCACTTATGATCCCGATCTTAAAATACCCGGATCATAATAATTTCGAGAGCCAGATCTTTCGGGTCAGTGTAAGGATCTGGATATTCTATTAATTCTTACATAGCAGATCAGTACTTTCAACACGCGAGTGTATTCTTTTTATGTACTAGGTACGACGCGAAGTATAGTAGCATGAATTAAATACCTACTCAATGTATTAATTTTATCATGAAATTTCTTGATTTCTATTAAGGAAGTGATTTCGTTAATTAATTACAATGAGATAATTTTAAAATAACAATTTTTAAATTGACTTCCACACTAACCACTATAAGTTTAAATATAAATAACTTACCAATACAAGTGTAACAATATTGCCTTAATTCTATATATACTTTCAATTATTATTTTATGATTTCTTTTACATGTTACAAAGTGGACTCATGGTAAAAGCTAATTTTCAAAGTATATTATAAAAACACATTAACGGATTTTTTAACTTTGGCAAATGACAAGAGCAAGTAAAGTAATAAAAACTATTGTGAAGTTAGCAACAGTTTCAAGAAACTTAAATCACAGAATATTTTCTTATTCTGTGATTGAATTAATTTTAAAGTCGACTTTACACTACATGATTTATCATATATGACAAAATCATATGAGGTTGGTTATGATTCCTCGTTTCTATGATGTTTTAAAACATCATGTTTACACTGAATGATAAAGTGTTGTAACTTATGACAGAATAATAAAAAAATTGATTAATTAATTAATTGTAAGAAAGCTTTCGGAATGTCTGAGAAAGAACTAGAGAACAGGCTAGATCAGTGGAGACAGGATATCGACGATCCAATTCTAATACCCCAAATAAGTGAATTAAGAGTTAGTTTACGGGAAAAACATTTTTCTATTTCTACAAGTTAATACAGGTCCAATTTTAAAATAATTTTTAATTTTAATAATTTTGATTGTATTGAAAGTCTACCGTCCTTTGTTTTTTAATTTTTTTTATATATTTATTATTATACAGCAGATGCAGGCTATTGAAACTGATTGGATACAAAAAACTGAGATACGGACTATTGCAGTGATCAATCGAAATTTGTTAAATGGGTAGTATTATTCTTCTTCTTAGAGTGCCGTCTCCCTACGGAGGTTGGCAATCATATAATGGCTTTTTTTATTTTTGAACTTGCTGCTCTAAACGAATCAATCGATCTGCATTGATACCAATCACGTAGATTCTTCAACCATGAGTTCTGCCTATGGCCAACAGATCTTCTTCCTTGAACCTTTCCCTGTATTATGAGTCTCAAAATTTCATAGTTTGGTCCCCTCATCACGTGGCCTAGGTATTCTAGTTTTCTGGTTTGTATAGTGGTGATTAGTTCTGTTTCTTTACCAACTCTCTCCAGTACTTCTTTATTTGTAATTCTATCAGTCCATGATATTTTTAATACTCTGCAGTATAACCAGAGTTCAAACAAATAAATAAATAATGTTTCTAATTATTAAAAAATAATAATAATATGAAAATGCCACGGTGAAAGTATAATGAATAAAAGAAAAAATTGCAAATTCGCAAGGTATTTTGGTTTAAGATAATCATAAAAAATGTAAAAAATGCAACCAGTTGAATAAAAAATTAATGTTTAATAATACTTATAAACTGAACTATTCCCCAATTTATGAGAAGTGTAAGTTGTAATCAAATGTATGACAATACCGAGGTAAAATAGGCTTTATTTCTTGCAAATGTGCCACTTTTTTTGTTTAATGCGAAGTCGATCTTTATGTAGTGAGTCATATATAAAACTTTTGGGATACTTTAGGGATCTGACTGGTAGTGGTTGTAGTTCATAACTAAAATCAATCTTATATTGAATATTTTTTTCGCAGTGGTCATATTTCAAGTGTCTCAAATCCGTGACAGTGGGATCATTTGATTTCTTGCCTGGACGAATGCTTTAAATCCATGTTTCTGAATTTAAGAAATAAGTACTTTTGTACATTGTGGGATGCCAAATTATAAATTGTAAAATTATAGACAGCGAGTTTTGTTTTGTAATAAAACTTAATTGCGTTAATAACTGGACATTATTTTAAATGCTTGTATGTCAATGTAAAAAGCGTAGTTAGAACCTTAAATGACTAGCTGCTTGTTTGCGTATTTTTCTTTGCTTGCTGCATTTTTTCTCTCAAGATGTTTTGCATACTCTCAATTTGACATTGTCGTTATTCCTTAAAAAGTAGTAATAAGTGCCTTGTCTTCGAGATACTTCGCCAACTGAACTTCTTGTCTTTGGTAAATATTCAATATCCGAAGTAGCTTATATTTTCTTTTCACTCCAATTCATATTTTTCCAAAAGTTATTAAATATTAATTGACGTTCGCTTGTTGAAAATTCCGAACAATGTCTATTGTTTGCTTTTTTGCAATTCTCTGATTCTCATGCTTGTGATAATTCTTTTTGCGGTCTTTAAATTCCCGTTTTTACTTCACCGGTACTGGATCTTTGATAGCCGATGTATTGTTCGCCGCACATTCTTTTATTTTGTGTCAAATTTTTTTTCCAACTTCCTGGGCTTCTTTTTTTTATTAATAGGAGACTTGGTCACTGCATTGTCACTTTCATTTTCATTTTCTTCGATGTCACGTTGTTCCTCAGTATCTTCTATTTCATTTAGGTCATCTGCAACAACAAAAGACAAAATAAGCTTACATTTTACATAATAAAATGGTATGCCTACCTTGACAGTTTAATTTACCTTGGAATTCCTCTAGTGTAAAGATCCATTAATTTCCAGTGAATAATTTCCTTCTAAATTTTGGTCTTCTAAAACTAAATATTTATTTTTTTTTGTATTGGCTTTTTCCAGTATATTCGTATTATGCTAATTAGTAATTTCATTGATTTTATCTGGACTGAAATCATAAAGTTGATCGATGATTTTAATTTGTATATTTTTCTGTGCTTGGTCATGTAAGATATTTAGGTCATTGTAAAATACAGGATCTAGCACACTGTAAGTTTTTTCGCCCACATTATCTGCCATATGCTCCTGACAAGATCATCTTGTACATGTAAAAAAGAGTACTCCCTATGACTATTATTATTACTATTTGTCAGATTATCTAACGATTTATTAGGGTATGTATAAAGATTTGTTTCTGTCTAGTTTGCTATCATCTTGTAGACTGCTGTTAATGTTGTACTTTGTAAATAAAAGATCTTGTTCATTACTTTCTAAAGCTTCAGTGACCACCACACTCATCGTAACTAATTTTTTATCACGTGATATGCTTTGTTTCTGAAAATAAAAAAACAGCATGTTAATAATGCGTATAAAACAATTAAGGTAAACCGAATTAATAACGGCCCAGTTAAAAAAATATTTGACTTTAGACGTAAATATGAAGGAAACGAAATAATAAAGAAAATGGTTTAAAGTATTTGATAGCTTGATGTTTTCTTTATCAAAATTATCAATAAAAAATGAAAACTAAAATGTTTTCACTAAAATGCAAAAAACTTTAATTCCGGCCTATCTTGAAAAATCAGTGGTAATTCCGGCCTAATGGTTTTTTAATTACGGCCTTTATATCAAGGATTATGTTTTTTTTTGTTTTAAACTGTACACAAAATTTTTTGTAAACATGTATTTTAATATTTTTAAGGCAGGTATAAAAAACACAGAAGCATAAAAACATATTCTTTATTATAGAAGAGGCATAGGAAAACTAAATAAAATAAAAAGATGTACATATGTAATACATTTTGATCCTAAAAAAAACAAAAAAAAATACTTATATTTCTTTTCATTGATTGCATAAGGACATAGAACTATGAAAGACCTACAAATTATTTATTTCAGGTACAGAAAAAAGACCCCTTTTATTAAAGTACTGAGGGCTGTAATTAAACAAACAATTTCCTCTGGATCATACCGAATAATATAAAATGTCTCTGGTCATCTCCAATGATATCCTATTTTTTTCATAGCTTTGATTTTGAATTTATCTTGTGTTATTTCTTTTACTACTCCTTGAAAATGGTTCTCCTTTTAAACTACAATGACGTAGTGACCTAGCTACCATTTTCCATTTTCTAGAAAAAAAAATTAATGTGAACAATTGAGTCTTTTTTGTAGATACCGTATCATGCTTAATTTGAGTTAGGCCGAAATTAGAGCACATGCGAAATATAATAAAATCTAATACCGCCCAGAATAAAATAAAATTATTTTAATGTTTATTTGTAATTAATAAATTGCCAGACTATATATTTTAACTTAAGTAAGTTACAAAAAAATTAATTTTTTTTGGGAACAAGTTCGAGATTTTTTTTGAATTTTCTTCGATTAGAAATAACTACTTGACTTTCATAGTTGTAAACTTACTTATTTCTTTTACAGAAAAAAAGTATGGGACCGAATGTGATAGTACGTTTTTGGAAATATTTTTTAAATGGTATATTGCTTTTTTTAATAATTTTTGATATTAAAGAACAAAAAGTTAAATTGAAAAAAAAAATCCTTACATTCGTAATTACGGACCATTGGGCCGTAATTGGATTAGCTACTAAAATTGTGCCCTAATACCGGCTAATCTATTTTTGTAAACTCTACTTTGTTTTGGCCCAAAAACTAAAGTGTTTTATAAAAAGTACAACTATTAGCCATTTCCAATCAACAAAATGATAATGAACTAGAAACAAAATATGATATGAGAAATATGCACAAAAAAATAAGAGAAGTGACTGGAATGGGTCGAAATAGACAGCAAGAACACATAAAAGATAAAAAAGAAGTACTACTAATAGATTTACCAGAGAAATTAAGACGATGGGAGGAGTACGTTAGAGAACTTTTCCAAGATGAAAGAGGTGAAATGCAGAAAATACAAGAATTAAATCCTTTAGAGGGACAGAAGATCACGATGGATGAAATCAAATATGCTATCAAAAACTGTAAAGACAATAAGGCAGCTGGATTAGATGAAATACCAGTAGAACTGTTAAAACTAGTGGAAGAGAATAACTTGGAAGTATTAGCAGATTTATTCAACACGGTGTACGATACGGGAATAATACCACAAGAGTGGCTGAAGTCAGCATTTATAACCATCCCTAAAAAACAAGCATCAAAAGAGTGCTCTGATTATCGAACACTGAGCCTCATGAGTCATACTTTAAAAGTACTGCTGAAAGTAATACATAAGGGAATATACGAAAGGCTAGAGGAGGATATTAGCGAGACGCAGTTCGGGTTCCGAAATGGAATGGGTAGTCGAGAAGCACGATTTGCCATCAACATATTGATTTAGCGATGTCGGGATGTAAACGTTGATCTACACTTGTGTTTTGTTGACTACGAAAAAGCTTTCGATAAAGTAAGACATGAAAAACTATTATCAATACTTATGAACAAGCGCATTGACAGTAAAATCATAAATGTAGTGCAAACATTATATTGGAATCAAAGTGCCATAGTTCAAATTGATGGGCAACACTCAGAAAAAATGAAGATCTGTAGTGGATATGTGTTTTATCGCCACTTTTGTTTAACTTATATTCTGAAGAAATTTTCCAAAACACGCTCAATAATATTAAAGCGAGAGTTACCGTTAATAAAAAATTAATTAACAACTTACGATATGCAAACGACACTGTGATCATAGCAACGAGTATAGAAGATCTACAACATCTTATCGAAAGCTTAAGTATGAATAGTGCTGAGATGAGAATTACTATAAACGCTAAAAAAACGAAGTACATGCTAATTACAAAAAGACCACAAAATATACATCACCTATTGACAATCAATGGTAACGTGATAGAACAAGTAGAAAAATATCAGTACTTGGGAACTTTGATCAATAAAACCAATGATCATACTGCAGAAATTAACAGGCGAATGGAGATTGCCAGATCAGCATTTATACGAATGAAGCCACTCCTAACGTGCAAAAATCTAAATTTTGAGATCAGACTATGCACCATTCGCTGTTATATATTTTCAATATTATTATATGGAGCTGAGACTTGGACATTAAAAAAAATTCAATTTAAAAAGAATGGAGGTTTTCGAACTCTGGGTATAACGCAAAGTATTAATAATATCATGGACTGATAAAATTACAAATAAAGAAAGTACTGAAGAGGGTTGGTAAAGAAACAGAACTAATCACCACTATACAAACCAGAAAACTGGAATACCTAGGCCACGTGATGAGGGGACCAAAATATGAAATTTACTCATAATACAGGGAAAAATTCAAGGAAGAAGATCTGTTGGTCGAAGGCAGAACTCATGGTTGAAGAATCTACGTGATTGGTATCAATGCAGATCGATTGACTTGTTTAGAGCAGCAAGTTCAAAAATAAAAATAGGCGTTATGATTGCCAACCTCCGTAGGGAAACGGCACTCTAAGAAGAATAATAAACAAAATACTGCATGTAGGTGAAAAAATATTTTGTGTAATAATTTACAAGCAAATATTATAACCAATGAATTTCTAAATGCTTACCTGAAACACTAAGGATGGACGACCGCTCTCCAACTGATTGTGACGCTTGATTAAATCGAATTTATTAAAACAAAAGGTAGAATATTTCACACCCTCTGTAGTATTAAATTTATCCAACTTAAGCGTATTTACAAAAGAATTTCAATTTTTTTAATAAGCCGGATTTACATCACGAATTTGTGTAGGCCTTCTTGCTTCTCTATCTTTACCAGATAGACCCTGAAGGAGCCTTGTCCCCTCAGGAACTCTGTGCAGAAGTATTTAGTCTCCCTATGACCATATCATACCCGGTCTCTCACATTTGATATGAGTGTTCTTGTCCATTCAGCCCTATGCCTGTTTTCCCACTCTTCTTGCCATTTCGCGTTTGTCATCATCAGTACATCAGTTGTTCATTTGCGTAAGCAATTGGCGGTATTCCCTCTTCTAGGTTTATCTCATGGTACAATGAATACACAAGGTATGATATTGCGCATGACATTTGACAGCTGGCCCAGGAGTGTGACGTAGTCAAGACCGCCCGAACCACCTCGAACCCATTATTACAGCTTAACGTACACATTAATTTTGAAATTATGGTCAAAAAATGATCTATTTTTTTTAAATGTTTTGTTTTGGTTATAATTGAATAAAAAATATATTTTCAGTAGCGTAAAACCTTTACTTTTCCTAGAGATTCAGGGGAAATATTTATTTTTGTTTTCATAGATATAATAATAATATAAGTACTCTTTTTGTATGCAAATCCGTTGAAATTTAAAAATTTTCTGCAGAGGAAATACTGTGAATAGGTAAATAGTAGTAGATTTGCTTATTCTGATTCACTGTCACTCACTTCCAAGCAGTTTTACTGAAATAAAAACAAAATAGATTACAATAAAGAAAAATCTGTTTTACAATTCAATATGGTATTTTAGATGAGTTATAATGAAATTTAGTAAAATAAAAATATACACATTACTATAACCTACCGATTATTATATACAAAATTTACTTAGCAAACAATATAATAATATGAAAATAAGACACAAATTAGTTCAAACGCAAAACACAATAAATATCGACTTCAGACGACTTTACACCGGCAGTAAGCATTTGTTTTTATACAAGACAGAAAGCTTGTATAGAAACAAAAGTTCAACAATAATATCGGTTATTAATGGTGACTATTGCAAATTGCAAGTTATGAGATAATAAATATATTTTAAAGTAACTCAATACTGACTGAGTCATCTATTTTATAATAGAAAAATAATTTAGATATATGCTTACATAAATGTGTCTTTATACAAATATCCACTTCGCAAGGGCTTAAAAAATTTGATGGGTAAAATTTAACCGGCGGCCATATCTCAGACGAGCGCATAAAAAATTACCAGTAAGGCGCGCCTGTGTCTGAGACTTGTGTGTACTTGTGGTGTTTAGTTACTGTTTATTTATACTGTACCTTTTTCAAAGTGCGCTGTGCAATTGCTTGTTGCAATAGTGACAATGAAGATAAAATCTTTAGGTTTCATACATTTCCTAAAGATAGTGTGACCCGAAAACTGTGGATTATAACTTGTTGTAGATAGGATAATTTTAATTGTAATACTGCAAGAATTTGTTCTAAACATTTTAAAACTGAAGATTACCAAAGAAATCTACAACAGGAACTTTTAAATTACGTTTCTAAAAAGGGTCTAAAAGTTAAACCTGAGGCAGTACCTAGTCTTTATTTGCCTAAATCAAAATCGGCTACCCTTTTAACCAACCAAAAGAAACGCGTACAAAGAGCCGAACACGGAGAGTCCAAAAAGTATGTTGAGCAGCTTCTTACTACGTCTAGATCAACGACGTAAGTCTAAATCTTTATTTTTATTAATTATTTCTCAACTAACTAGCCTCAGCCTGCTATGCAATTTGCAATAAGAACTGTTTCGGAGGAAATCAATTTAACATCTTCCGAAATAACATATTTTTCTTTGTTAAATCATGTTATTATTATTAAAATATATAATGTTATCATTATTATAAACAATACCAAGACAATTTTATGTGTGAATATTACAAAAAATGTCATTTAAAATGTTGTGCAATATTGTGTGACCTCACTACACTCATATTCGATGGCCAGCTAGCTCATTCGATATAAATAAAGTTGACTTTATCATTATTTATTTTGATTTTGTGTTTAGTTCAGTAGGTATATACGTAAAAATTTTGTGTACCTTCATTACCACTTTTTTGTATATTTTTAAACATCTGAAATATCGAACTCTGGAGTATAAGTTAATTAAACTGTACCTACGTGTAATAAAAGATAATTAAAAATTTTATTTATGAATAAATATTATAATAATATAATTTTATCATCTCTTTATAATTACTATAATTAAATTAGCCAAATTATATATAAAAAAACTTAAAATTAAAAGTCTTTCCTATACAACTACATTCAAATGTTGCGGGAATAAGCGTTCTTGACTACGTCATGCGCGAAAGCGAACCGATTTTGGAACATTATGTATCATACCTTGTGTATTCATTGTACCATGGGTTTATCTCCAGTATGTCGTTATATACAGTACATTCCAGAGCAGCAGTCCTAGGACCGAGCACACTCCCGCAGACGTTTTCACTGTGTTGTCAACGGTAGTTTAGACTTCTTAATTTTATCGGTTGTGCTCACCTCACATTATTAGGGACCAAGATTAATTACTCGGCCCTTCCACCACGTTTCCACGGTCCAGGGAAAGGCGCTTTTCTCTGTGCCCATATTGTGTTTCATATCACATTTTATTTACTTTAAAAAAAAAGAAGAGAATTATTTATTGTGACAGTTTGTTACCATCATACATAAATGTTTTTGTTCCATGTCCTATCATGCATTGCCATTGCCACTGACAGTGTGCCAGTTTAGTTTAGATGTTTCTATGATAGTTTCTAAATATTGTGGTTTATAAGGAAAAATGTTTAACTGTTTAACAATATGTTATATATTTTTTATTATTTGCATGTTACTAAATTATGGCTTTTGCTCTGGAAAGGAATGAATTCAAATCAAATTCCACTAACATGGAGTTACAGTATATTGCCTCTATAACGAACACGGTTATTACGAGATTTCGCTTATAACGAGATACATTAGATGTCCCGTGAAATTTCTATTAAACTATAACCGTCTATAGCGAGGCAAATTTGGTTATAACGAGAGAAAATAAGATCCAAAAACGTGTTTTTTACGTTTTTGGTCCGGTCGTGGCTATAAATAAATACCTTTTCAAACAGCCCCTCAATAAACTTAACTGCAGCTCGCAATAAACTTCTTTACAATGAATAAATACAACTGTTTCACATCTTTAGAAAATATGATAGAATAATACTGGACCATTTAAAACAGTTAAAAATGACAGAGTTCTTAAAATTGCAGAAGTAATAGTTTATGTTATCCTTGAAAATACGCTTTATACATTATGTAGTTGGAAAAAAATATTAGTACAGATTTTTTGTTTTAACGTATATCATTGATAATAAAAGAAAACAACTCTTTTATGTTTTAATATATTTCATCTTTGAGGGTATAATTTTTCTTCATGAATTCTTTGACAAACTTAAATATTATCTGTATATCCTTTGATATTATTATCAGCAAAAATATTCAAGACAGATAATTTATTTTTTGTGTATTACACATGAATCAGTGTATTTTCCAATCTACTTTCTATTCGGCTTGTCATTTTTTTATTTTCTTCCCATTTTTGTTCTTGCTTTTCTTGTACTTTAAACATTTTTTATCTTCTCTATTCTCTTGCTGTTTTTTCACCATTGTCATTATTCAATTTTCTAACATGCCTGTTTCTTGTTTCTGCTTAACTACTGTGACATTTGCCTCTTTTACCTTCATGTGGAGATTAAACGAGTCGTGTCTACTTTCCAATGATTCTATTTCTCGGCATTGATCTTCCAACCATTTGTTTTTGGTTTCTCTAATAGTTTTTCTTATTTCTTTGTCAATTCGTTTATACTCCCACATGTCTCTGTTTTTAGCTCTTCTTCTATTCTCCATCATATTTAGGATTTTATTAGTAATCCATTCTTTCTTTTAATCGTTGTTGGGCGAAGATATTTATCTAGGATTGTCTGGTTAATTTGTTGTAGTTTTGCCATTTCGTTATCTGGTTCATTAGCTTTGTCTGTATTTTTTAATTCTTTTTCTATATAGGTTTGTATCTGGTGCCTGGTGTCTTCATTTTTTAATGGTCCTAAATAGTATTTTCTTGCTTTTGCACTCTCTATCTTCTTCATCTTTAGTCTGATGTTAACTACCGGTGGGTTATGGTCCGACCCGATATCAGCACCAGGATATGTTTTGGCTGATGTTATTGCGTTTCTGAATCTTTTATTCACCATAATGTAATCAATTTGATTTCTGATGATGTGATCTGGGGTGTCTTGGGGTGATCTCCACGTATATAATCTCCTAGCTGGTAGTTTAAAGAAAGTGTTGGTGATTACCAGTTGTTCTTCCACAGCGAAGGTGATCAGGCGATCTCCGCGTTCATTTCGTTCCCCCAGACCAAAGGGTCCCACGGTTTCTCCACATCTACCCTTTCCCACTTTGGCATTTAAGTCTCCTTTAAGCATTTTTATTTCGTTTTTGTGAAGTTTTTCCAGGACACTCATTAGTTCCGAATAGAAAGTTTCGATCTCTTCATCTGATTTGTCTGCAGTAGGTGCATATACCTGGATTATGTTGGTCTTAACAGGGAAGGTGTTAAACTGAATAAGGAGTATTCTCACTGAGATTGCTGAGATTGAATACACCCATTATATCGATAGCAAGTCTATCCATTTCCTTAATTGCATTGTGTGTCTTGCCCTCCTCGTACATTGTTCTCACATTCCACGTAGCGATCGTAATTGTTGATCTGTGGGGTTTTAAAGAACAGGGATTTTTCTGGTTGACGACCTGGGGAGCCCTGTTATCCTTGTTATATCTCCCCTGTCGGACCTTGGTATCCGAGAACCATGGTTAGTAAACTGTGACGTATTAATACTGATACTTGCCATGCTAAAGGACTAGGGATGTTTAATGATGTAGTTTCCCCTTACTTTCCTCATCGCAGTGTAGGAGCCATTAAAACTACTTCAGTCGTGCCTGCTAGTGTCCAATGATGAGTCGGTCCAGGATCCATTCCTATACGCCACAACTTGGTACTGAAAACGCTGCTTAAATTTCCAGGAAAGAGGAACTAGGCTATGCTTATTTAATGGCGGCAATACTCGCCATGTCACAATACTTTCCTTGGGCTATTGTAGCATTTTATAAGGTATGCTTTCCTAAGGCATACCCACTACACCCTCCAGTATCGCCGCTGCTTGGCCGGAGATTGCTTATTCAGTATATTCGCAACTAAACTTCATATCTGAAGGCCATCCAGCAATCCACTATCCGCCACCTGTGACCCCGCTGGTAGCCTGCAGCTTAGCCTCAGCTTACAAAATGTAGTCATACTTAAAAATGTACTTAATCTAGTAATAATTATTCTATTTTTTGGTATTTCCTACGTAAAATCTCTATATGATTAAAATATTTTTATAGAAAACACATTTTAATAATACAGAGCCTTAATAACTTAATGGCCTCAGTAACAATTAATTCAACTCATATTATAAAGTTTTTATTAAGTATTGTAGTATTTTTGAATATTTCTGTTCTAATTTTTTCAGTAATACTTAAAAATTAATCCAGAATAAATTAAAATATGTATTAGTATTTAATTGATTAGCGTACCTACGCTACGATATACGCTCTATCGTCTATTAAATGAATGCAAAGTGTATATAGGGACGCTCTAATAGCTGTTAGATGTATGGTTTTTGTATATACTCGGACGCCTTTACTCAGAACCATTTAAATCAATAAAAGATTTAGACAAGGTTGCTGCCTGTGGTCAACCTCATTTAAACTTTGTATAGATGAAACACTAAAAAACTGGAACAAGAAATTTAGACAGATGGGAGTAAAAATTAGGGGTAACAATAGTCTTAACATTGATTTTTCGGTTGGTCTGTCCGATGTACGATTTGTCACAGTCCCCACATGGAATCTCGTGTACTCTTTGATTTTCTAAAGATATTTTTGTTTTGGCGGATGGTAAAATGCTTGAGATTTTTCTGTCGGTATTAAATATAGTTCAAAAATCAAATATAATGTTGATAAATTAAAGTGTACTGAAGTCGAAAGAAACTTCCAAATATGCTTAGATCGTAAAATATCAGAACATCCCAGAAGTGAGGTATATCACACTGAACTTAACACAAATTGGGAGTTTATGAAAACCACGCTCAAAGAGACCGCAGAGGAAGTGCTGGGTGAAGTACCCAAGGGACAGCGAAACAACTGGTTTGATGAGGAATGCCAACGAGTAACGAAAGAGAAAAACGACGCGTATCTGAAAATGATTAACAGAAGGACTAGGAGCAATGTTGAAGAATATCGAGTAAAGAGACGAGAGGAAAAACAAAAACACAAACAGAAAAAGCGGCAACAAATCAGTAAAGAGTTCTAAGAAATGGAAAACCTTAATAGAGAACACGAATACAGAAAATTTTACAAACAGGTTAACACAAAAAGAAAAGTTTTCAAGCCACAAGCGAACCAAGTCAAGGCCCTTAACGAAAACTTTGAAAGAAATAAATAAAGCAATTTAGTCTCTAGCCAGAAACAAGTCACCCGGAGCAGAAATATTTAAATGTGGCGGTCAAACATTTGTAACCCTCCTTCACAAACTACTAATACAGGTATGGCAAGAAGGCGCGTTACCAGAAGATTGGAATACTGGAATTATATGCCCCATACACAAAAAAAGGAAACGCTCCAACTTGAATGTTCCAACTTTAGAGGAATTTCCCTTCTTAATACAGCATATAAAATTGTGTCCCTGATACTTAACGAACGACTGGCACGGTATACTGACAATATAATAGGATCCTACCAAAGAGGCTTCTTGAAAAATAAATCTATCATTGATCACATATCATCCATCAGACAAATATTAGAAAAAACGACGGAGTACGACATAGACTGCCATTACATCTTCGTAGACTTTAAGGCAGCGTACGATACTATTGACAGGTCTCAATTATATTCGGCGATGATCGAATTAGGAATACCAAAAGGATTGGTAGAATTAATTAAAATGACAATGATGAGTCGAATTTAAAGTGCGCTTACAAGGGAATGTTTCAAAACCATTTAAAACCAACAGAGGACTGCGCAAGGTAGATGCGCTATCATGCACGCTGTTCAACCTAGCGTTAGAAAAAGTTATGAGAGATTCGGGAATAAACTTAAAAGGTACGATATATACCCGTAGTATACAAATAATGGCATACGCTGATGATATCGTCATAATTGGAAGAACCCAAAATGAAGCAGTGGAGGCTTTCACACGTATCAAAAATGCCGCAGAAAACATCGGACTTCTGATTAACATTCAGAAAACTAAATATATGCCAGGCCATATCAAGAATTTAACAAAATAACTTAGAGGTGCAACACGAAACGATAGAAATGGTAGAAGAATTCTGCTACTTAGGATCACTGGTAGACTGCAAAAATAACACATCCAACGAGATAAAAAAAAAATAATATGCGTGGCTAACCGCTGTTATTTTGGCCTGGGCCCTCAACTAAGAGCGAGAAGTATGTCAAGAGCAACAAAGCACAAACTTTATAAAACAATAATACGCCCAGTGCTCACATACGGATCGGAAACATGGGCAATGACGACCCGAGATAAAGAGTTACTGCGAGTCTTTGAAAGAAAAGTATTGAGGACCATATATGCCGGAGTAAACGAGCAGGGTCTGTGGAGAAGGCGATATAACTTTGAAGTCTATAGACTTTTTGGTAATGCTGATATTGTGAAGACCATCAAAATAAACCGCCTAAGGTGGGTGGGCCACGTTATGCGGATTGATGAGAGTGATCCCACTAAAAAAACTATGCTAAACAGGCCGGTCGGAAGAAGAAGAAGGGGGCGACCTAAACTCAGATATCTAGACGATGTACAGGAAGATCTGAGGGAGATTGAAGTGAGGGACTGGAGAAGACAGACACTCGATAGGGAAGGATGGAAGAATGTTCTGAAGCAGGCCAAGGCTCACGAAGCGCTGTAGCGCCAACTGATGATGATGATTAAATATAGTTTCTATTTTGTGTTTCCTTAGCACTCTCCCTATTTTCTCTATTGTACCCTTTACATATGGTAGAATGGCTTTTGCAATCGGTTTTTCCTCTCCTGTTAAATCCTTAATTCTTTTTTGAGCAATATGAGCATTTTCAATGGTAAGCCTGAAAAGCCGTTTTTCTTTGCGCTGTTTTAACATTATGCATTTCTTTATTTTTATGTTCTTCATCTGTCAGTCTTTCGGATCGTGTCATCAGGGTTTTAATGGCTGAATGTATTTGTGCAGGATGGTGATGTGAATCAGCATGTAGGTATCTGTCGATATGTGTGGGTTTTCATTATACTGTGTGTCATATGTGCCCGTCTTCCCTCTTTATTATTAATACATCTAAAAATGGTAGTTGTTCGTTTTCTTCCAGTTCCATAGTAAACTGGTGTATATTTTATGGTGTATATTATTGATGTGTTCTAAAATACCTTTAGCTTTTCTTCTCTCCATGTGTCCAGATTATAAAAGTATCATCCACGTACCTAAGCCCAAGTTTGGGTTTGTTTTTGGCTGTGTCTATTTCTCGTGAGCGATATATATATATATATATATATATATATATATATATATATATATATATATATATATATATATATATATATATAAATATATATATATATATATATATATAAATATATATATACATATATATATATATATATATATATATATATATATATATATATATATATATATATATATATATATAAATACGTTCAAATTATCGGGTAAAGTGGTCTGTAATAAAAATCTTTCTTTTTTCTAAATTACTCAATATTTCGCCATTTATTTAAAAGCTTCCTCAGGAGTAAACTAAAAACAATTTGAACATTACAAAAAATGGCGTACAAATACATTTTAAAACACTCACAGAATTTAAAAGATTTCGCAAATAAAAACTGACATTGAAGTATTTGAAATATTGAATGTCAAGATTAAATTGTCTTAAGCACGTTCTTTACAGCTATACGATAAAAAATTAAAATTATTTCAAATGTAAAAATAAAAATAACAATAAAAGAAAAGTTAGAAGAATAATATTTATTTGATGAATTATTAAGGTTAGTTGTTATTAAGATGAATGTTGGCTATTTTTAATATTTATAAATTTTGTTCAATATGTTACAATATATGTTACTTCTGTCCAGTGTCCGTTTTATAATTTAAAGTGTTTTTATTTTTGTTAATGTAATACATTTCAAGAAATAATCTACTTTTGTAGTTATCAGTCTGTGTCAAAATATGAGCTTTGTTATAGTCTAGCATATGACCAGTGTTTTCATAGTGCTCAACCACTGCGCAAGTATTTTTTCTCAAGCGACAATCACTTTTATGTTGTGTGATGCGTTGTTTTAGCCATTGTGATGTTTGACCAATATAGCCATTTTGACATCCTAAACACGGTATTTCATAAACGACATTAGTTTTATATAAGGTTGGTACTGGGTCTTTGATTTTTGAAAATAGTTGTTTGCTGTTCATGGTATTATATTTAGCTATACTAATATTAGGAACATTTTTAAATATGGATACGACAGAATGAGTTAGACCATTAATAAAGGGAAGTTTTTTATATTTGATTGATTTGTTATTAGAATCATGGACGGGACCGTCATAGAAATTAGTGCTGTAAATCAGTTTTTTTTTAATTTGTTTAGGATATCCGTTGTTACGAAAAATTTTGTATATTATGTTCATGACTATGAAAACACTGGTCATATGCTAGACTATAACAAAGCTCATATTTTGGCACAGACTGATAACTACAAAAGTAGATTATTTCTTGAAATGTATTACATTAACAAAAATAAAAACGCTTTAAATTATAAAACGGACACTGGACAGTTAAGTACCATATATTGTAACATATTGAACAAAATTTATAAATATTAAAAATAGCCAACATTCATCTTAATAACAACTAACCTTAATAATTCATCAAATAAATATTATTCTTCTAACTTTTCTTTTATTGTTATTTTTATTTTTACATTTGAAATAATTTTAATTTTTTATCGCATAGCTGTAACGAACATGCTTAAGACAATTTAATCTTGACATTCAATATTTCAAATACTTCAATGTCAGTTTTTATTTGCGAAATCTTTTAAATTCTGTGAGTGTTTTAAAATGTATTTGTACGCCATTTTTTGTAATGTTCAAATTGTTTTTAGTTTACTCCTGAGGAAGCTTTTAAATAAATGGTGAAATATTGAGTAATTTAAAAAAAAGGAAGATTTTTATTACAGACCACTTTACCCGATAATTTGAACGTATGTATAAATTATTTTTTGGTCGAAATAATCACTTCTAATATATATATATATATATATATATATATATATATATATATATATATATACAGGTATGGAAATAATTTTTCGGAACATACGAATATCAATACAATAAGTAGATTTCTTGATTTGCAATTAACTAGTGTAAATTTCAAGATAACGTCGCGATGTGCCGTGTCTAATTCAATTGTTCGACTGGATACGCTGTACCCACTGAGTTCTCTGATTTGCAATTAACCAGTGTAAATTTCAAATATCAAGTCGGGATGTTTTAAAATGAATTTATTTGTTCGACTATAATCGACTTGTAATAAGGATTACAATGGAACAAATGAATTAATTTTAAAACATCGCGACGTTATAATATTTTAATTTACACTGGTTAATTACAAATCAGAGAACTCAGTGGGTACAGCGTATCCAGTCGAACAATTGAATTAGACACGGCACATCGCGACGTTATCTTGAAATGTACACTGGTTAATTGCAAATCAAGAAATCTACTTTTTGTATTGATATTCGTATGTTCCGAAAAATTATTTCCATACCTGTATATATATAGAAGTGATAAATAGTAATAATAACAAGATGAATCAGTTAATTAAACGGAAACTTGTAGGTACTTAATAAACAAATCCGACCGCAAGCTTTGTTTACTTTTTTGATGTTCATCATGTTCTAAATACGATAACTACACAAAACTTTTATACCGTTCATTTTACTCTGATACCCACTGGCAAATCCTGAAAACATCTTTTAGGAGGGAGGGCGAAAACAATTAAAATGTCTTATAATAGATCAAAAACAACGAACGATGCCGTTAAACCATTTTTCCGCTTATTCGTAATTTGTTCTTGGCCGAAGCCGTGTATATAGTAGAGGTGTGTTATTTTTGGAATACAAGTGTCAGTTGAACTGGTTAAATATGCTCTTCCTGGGCGTTTACTATAAAACAGAAAGTGAAAAAGTACGTAAATATTTCTCGTCTATTCCACAATTCTTCCAGCTGATCTATAACTTCCTAGGTAATTTTCATTAGTTTTAACTTCTTTCAATCTTTCATGTTTTACTTTGGCATCCACTAGACGTATTTTTTTATTGTGAAAGTTAGGTGTATTATTTTTTAATTTCTATATTTTTATATTACCGTTTTATATTTTTTGTAATTCTAGCCAGTAGCTGTTGAGTTCAATGTAAAATTTCTTTTATTTAATTATAAACGTGTACGGAAATAACAAGAATCTTAATATACTTCATTTTACCCTTTTTAAACGATTTGATATTGAAAACTACTAAACTAAGATGCAACTGTCAATCAAATTATCAAGAAACGAGAAAAATATACAGGGTGCGGCATTAGTGCGAAGAAGTCCAATTACTCATTTGTCGTAAGAGATACGAAAAAAAATATTTAGGTAAAAGTTAAAACACAGATAGGACCACACTCTAAAAATATTTTCAAATATACAGGGTAACCCTATTGACATGTGGAACAAATTTACCTTTTTTTTTAATGGAATACCCTGTATATTTTTACATTTTTGGACTCTTCTCGGTGTTCTCGTTTTTTCAATATAAGGATTGGCAGTGTTATACGGAGAAATTTAAAAGATTATTACGTTTTTTTAAATTACTTTCGTAGCAAAAATAATACACTGTAGAATTGTAGAGATTTGATATAAAAAATATGTTTACATTTAAAATATTTTTAATATAGTCCAATATTGTCTAAAATTATTAACATAGCGAAATATTTAATTTTGATATAGAGCTGCTCGAAACTTGGAATGGGTATTTTCTGAGTTTTCTTAAATAGATGTATTTTAGTATTGTAATTATTTTGTGTTATTTTATAACACTTTATTATTTTTTAAGCATTCCGTATACCTAACTGCTTTAATTTGTGAGTTATTCGTGATTTTTTTAACCAAACATTAATTGCAACAAAAATTAGGTGAAATTTTATCAGGTTGCTATGGAAATATTCATTCAAAACAAATTTGTCGAAAAAAATAGACAATAATCTAGACTGTCCCTTAATTTGTTAGTTTTGGATGAGCTATCAAAATATCTAAGTTATTATGATTTTTGGTGTGTAAAACATTAACAAAACATAATATTCTTTTTAGTTGGCTATGATTCTGACACTAAACTTGCTTAAAAGTTTTACGTTAGACTATTTTTATAAAAATAGTTCCTGTTGCTTTGTTACTATTACCAAAAATATTTTTTTGATGTATTGATATATAATAATAGTATTGTTCGGAAACTATTTTCTTGTGGCATGTTAAAGTAATTACTATTTAAATGGTGCCACAACTAAAGGTTAAATTACGTTTATTGACGTTTTAATTTCCACTTCGGAAATCGTTCTCAAAATACAAACATTAGTAAATTAAACAAATTTTGTTTTTTTGTTACTTGGTGAAAAATTATTCTAAATTTATTAAATTAGAAGAATTTTTCACCAAGTAACAAAAAAACAAAATTTGTTTAATTTACTAATGTTTGTATTTTGAGAACGATTTCCGAAGTGGAAATTGAAACGTCAATAAACGTACTTTAACCTTTAATTGTGGCTTATTCCCATTCAAATAGTATTGATATAGCTTGTATGCCAGGAGGGCATAATATAAATGTGCTACTAACAATAAGAATTTATCATCAACAACTCGTAGATAAACGATAACCAGAAGAAAAACTTTTCAAAGTTTACTAGAATAGTTTCACCGGAACCGGACAGGTAAATTACGAAAAATCTGACCGAACAAAAATTATTGTAAATGATGAAAATAAATTTAATGTAATCCTTAATATCACTGGGAATCCGCATATTCATACAAGGGAAATTGTACATGCTTTTAAAATTAGTGATCGTAGTGTTGGATTAATTAAAAAAAAAAAAGGAAAAGATGCACTCATATCATACACAGTTGCACCAAGTATTACATGAGCATAACTAAGATAATAGAGTAGAATTTTGTCGGTGGACGCAGTAACAGATTCAGAATGATGCATAATATTTCTTGGAGTATGTTCTATTTGAACTCTGAAGCTAATTTCCACAAGAATGGTAGTGTAAACAGGCTTAATTTTCACCATTATTTACTCATCTTCTAATTTACAAGAAAATTTTCAACCACAGTCAAACAACATGATCATTAAAATGTTTGGGCTGTAATTCCTGGAAATTATGTCATAGGACCCTTTTTTTGAGGATCCCGTAAACGGAAGACTGTATCTACATTTTTTGGACAACGAATTGCCGAAATTATTTATATAGTGTCAGAAGAGTCATTTCCGCCTTGGAGTTCCATGGGAAAACGGTCCTTTTCAGATTGTTGACCTTTTGTTTGTTTGGGTTTTGTTTTGTTTGTGATAGCTGTGGCTATGTCCGGCTATGTCGTGGCTATGAATTTGACTCTTAAGGAGTGTGTGTGGTGCTCACTGTTTGTTATTTGGTGTTTTGTTTAGGTGTTTATTAATGTGGTATATTGATATAATTATTGGATATGCGTTGTTGGCTTTTCTCTATATTTATGGATGTGAGCTACGTGGAGGTAAAGTGTATATATGGGTAAATGATAGTGTGTATTTGAATGATGTGTGTGGGTTATGGTATGTGTATATCGATGTGCATGTAGGTGTAGTGTTGTGTGTTTATGTACGGAGTTGGGTGAAGGTTTGGTTTATTAGGTTATTAAAACGGGAGGTGATTATGGCGTATCCATATAGGGTGTTGGACATTTGGTTGAGATAGCGGATAGTGTCGTTCCTCTTTTCAGGGAAGACGTTAAAGAGGATCATGGACATGAAATGTATTCATGTATGATATGAACAGAAATTCATTAAATAGTGGAAGTCATTTTTTTGAAGATTGCTTGTAATTATTTATTGACGTCGACGGAGGCCATTTTGAATAATTGATATAAATTTAACGATTTCTGTATTTTTTTTTGTTAAGTAAATATTTTGTTTTCCATTTAATTTTATTAGTAAACTTAGGTATTTTAATATTTTATTAAATGTTATCAAATTAAGGACCAGTCTAGACTATTATGTATTTTTTCACGGACAACCTGATAAAATTTCACCTAATTTGTGATGCAATTACCGTTTGGCACCAAGAATCACGAATAACTTTCAAAATTAGAGCAGTTAGGTATAGGGAAAGCTTAACAAATAATAAAATTTTAAAATAACATTTCATTACAATACTAAAATACAGGGTGTTCTATTTTAAAAAACTCAGAAAATACTCATACCGAGATTCATCTCTCCCTGTATATCAAAATTAAATATTTCGCTATGTTAATAATTTTATACAATAGTAGACTATATAAAAATCTTTAAAAAAAAAATATTATTTTATATGTCAAATCTTTACAATTCTATAGGTTATTAATTTTAATACGAAATTAATAAAAAACGTAATTATCTTTTAAATTAACATGTATGCAAATAAAATTACGAAAGTTTTTGTTAATAAAGCGAGAACTTCGAGAAGACTCCAAAAATGTAAAAATATACGAGGTGTTCCATTAAAAAAAGATAAGTTTGATCCACCCATCAATATGCGTGGCCCTGTATATTTGAAAATATTTTTAGAGTACTTGTGCTCCAACTTTAAGCTAAATAATTTTTTTGGTATCTCTTACAACAACTGAGTAATTGGACTTTCTCACACTAATGCCGCACCCTGTATTTTCTCAATTAAAATTTATCAATTGCAATTGAATTATAAATTCGTACAAATAATAGATATTTATAACGCCAAAAAGGCAAGGCAAGAAAAAAATAGGTAGTAGAAAAATAGAAATACAACAGAAAACAAATATTTGTCCTAAAAATCAGACAAAAAACATGAATCTATATAAAAAAACTCACAATTTATTTGGTGCATTTATGTACCTGGAAAAAATACTTAAGACAAGAATATTTTTTATATGTTCGCTTTAGTTTTGTCCACATGTTTTTTTTCCAGATTCTCTTTGAATATTTTCATAATAAAGGACGCAACGACTTTTGTTATTGGTACCAACATCTTCCAAGGAATATTGACGATTGTCAACAACATCCCGCGTATGCTGATCAACGTCATAACCTATAAGACTGTTGACGATTTCCTGCTTGAATTTGCTCATGCACATTTTTTCATTGGCTACTACGTGGTGCAACACTACCAATAAGAAGCTCAATGGCCAGCTTGCGGTATCACATCACCCTTCTGCGTAATGAGGTGGTATACGACTTCTTTTGACCTAAAAGGCCAATATAGGCTTTATGCTTGTTGTAGTCAACCGTAGCAGCATGCTTTTGCAATCCTTTATTATTGCCAGCTCTCAGTAACCTATCAGTGTATTTTGTGGATAAGGTAAGGACATCTCTTTTGTCCTTCCACTTCTGGATAATTATACCTGAAGAGCTTTCGGTTGTCTCGGTTTCTCCTTTTTTAAGCTTTTTTTTTTCGAGAACTGGTTTAGGATTCATCTTTTGATTCGATCAGAGAGTCCCAACCAAGTGAGTGTTTCTGGCAAGTAAAACATATCCCAACTCGACACTTGTATAGTAATTCTTAGTAAACATTGTCCGTCCCTTATCAAACAAGTCCTTTGCAAGAGTGAGTACTACATTTGGGACATTAGTCTTAACAAGACTACAATCGTTTTGTCAATGCAAAGGGCTTTGGTCGGTGTGAAATATCGTTGAAAATTATGTTTTTTTTAAGTTGTTCTGGGAAAGGCGATATTTTCTGCAAACTGTCCGTGGACTCATTTTCATTATTGTTAAAATGACCATTTAATTTTTGACCAATATGATTCGGTACTTGGGTATTGAACAAATCCTATCCAAATCAGTATACCATTGAATTTTTTCATTTCGTAAATACTTGTATCTTACCAATGACACACTCTATAAAGCCTCTATATCTATATATTATAGCCTCTCGTGTAACTTCTTTAGCGAGTCATTGAGCTGCGTATGTGTTTGTTTCTGTGGCCATCATTTCAACCAAGTCTTTGTCTAAAAATAGAGCGTAGAAGTAAAGCGGTAATTTATCATAATAGTTTTCATATACTTGCATATTCACTCCGGCATTAGGCTCGGTAAATACGAATTGTTTTAAATTCACTCCAGTTACGGGACTCTAAATAAGCTGGTTAACATCGACAAATTCTTTGTCAATAGAACTTCAACCAATATTGTCCTAAATAACCAGTTCAATTGTTTCCATGAATCTTCATTATCTAGTATATTTGAGCAACTTGGCTGTGACGAATTATCGGATTCATCCTCATTACCTGGAACGTATTTGTCGGCGATACACCAAATAGTTGATCGTCGTTTTCAGCAGATAACATTTTCCGCAACAAAATTTTGGGAATGAGAGAGAAAGAGAGGAGATTTCATAGAAGAAAAAAGGCAATTTGAGAAAAGCAGTATAAAAGCATACAATGGCTAAGAAGTCGGAACGAAAGTTCTACAGAAATCTCAACAAAATGAGCAAGGAATTCAAGCCAAGAGTAGAGAGCTGTTAGGATGGAGAGGAAAATATCCTAAATGATACGGCCTGAGTCTTGAAAAGATATGTTCAATTTTTCGACGCAAAATTTAATAGAAATTATATCGAAGAAGCAGATAACATACTAGCAGATCGTAATGATTGGATTCTATTCAACCCAAACGAAAAACCACCTACCACTGAAGGGGTTGACTAAGCCATTAAAAAGCTTAAAAATAATAAATCACCAGGAACTGATTAAATTTGCAGTGAGCTATACAAGAATGGTGGTGTCACTCTATTACAGACTGCATAAACCTTTACCTGTTATCTGGTAAAATGAGACCATGCCCTATGAATGGTTTCAATGCATGATATGCCTATTACATAAAAAAGCGACCAACTTGTGTGTCAATTAAAGAAGTATAAGACTGTTTATAACTGCTTACAAAATTAGAATTTAACATTGAAACCCCATTACCTATTCGTCAACTTAAAGGTCGCATACGACAATGTCAAAAGAACAGTACTACAGCAATCAATGCGTGAGTTTAGTATACCAGAAAAACTTATCCGATTAACAAGAATGGCAATATCTAACTTAAAAGCTAGTTTTAGGATAGAGGGAGAAAACTGGCTGCGTTCTATTTAATATTGCCTTGGAAAAGGCAGTCCAAAACACACGAATTAGAAACGGGGGTACTATTTATAATAGATAGATATAAATCTTAGCATTAGCTGATGACATTGACATAATAGGGCGTAACAAGCGAGATGTTGAGCTATATTTCCTAGAGTTGGAAACGGCGGTGAAACAGGTCGGTCTAGTCATCAAAGAAGACAAAATCAAGTACATGTTGGTTACTAATGATCTTATAACCAATGCCGAATGAGAAACTGTCTTTTGAAGTCATAAATTTAAACGTGAACAGCTTGACATATCTTGACTCGCTAGTGACTACTACCAACAAAACAAGTTAAGAAATAATTAAAAGACTAATTAACCTTACAAATCTTCTTCTTCAGATGCAAATCCACTAATGGATGTTAGCGATCACATTTTCCATTAATTCTCTATTTCTTGCAGTATGTATCAGAGATTGTATGTCGTTAATCCGTATCCATTGCCTTATGTTTCGGAGCCAGGACATTTTCTTGCGTCCCATTCCTCTCTTGCCTTCAATTTTACCCTCGATTATAAGTTGGAGGAACTGTTATTTTTCATTTCGCATGATGTGACCTAGATACGCCGTTTTCCTTTTCTTGATGATTTCGAAAAGTTGGCGTTCTTGGTTTATTCTTTTAAGGACATCTATATTTGTGATTTTTGCTGTTCATGGTATTTTTAGGATACGGCGATAGAGCCACATTTCGAAAGCTTCTAATCTGTTTATATCTCTCGTTTTGAGTATCCAATCCTCTACACCATATAGCAGCACTGACCACACGTAGCACTTAGTAAACCTTAGTCTCAGTTGAAGATCGAACTCTGAACAAGTCAGTACCTTCTTGAATTTTACAAAAGCTTGTCGAGCTTGCTCAATGCGACATTTTACTTCCCTGTCCGATGCCCAGTCTTCAAAAAGCCACAATCTCAGGTATTTAAATTTACTCACTCTTTCAATGGACTTAGTATTCAGTGTTATGGTGGAGTTTTCAAGTGCATCCAAGTTTCTGGAGATGATCATAAATTTGGTTTTTTTGGTATTAATCTCTAATCCCATTCGCTTACTGTATTCTCCGATTATAGTGACAAGTTGTTGAAGATCGACTATGTTGTCACAAATTAAGACACCATCATCAGCATATCGATACTCCATTCACTTTGATTCCCATCTTTGCATCCTCCAAAGACTCTTGAAATATGGCTTCCGAATAAATGTTAAATAAAAGAGGGGAAAGCACACATCACTGTCGAACGCCCCTTCTTATATGTATGGGTTTGGATATAGACTTGTCTATTTTTAACTGTGCGGTTTGATGCCAGTACAAGTTTTCAATGCATCTTATGTCTTTTTGGTCTATATCAACTTTCTTGAGGATCTGCATTAACTTGTGGTGTTGGACACGATCAAACGCTTTTTGGTAATCTAAAAAGCATAGGAACACATCCTTCTTCTGATCGTAACAATTTTGGACCAGCACCTGTGTTGCTAACCTTACAAATAGGGCTCCAAAAAACAATCTCACTCAAAAAATACTCAAAGACGTAAAATTATATACAAAACGCTGCTAAACCGGCTCCTCGACAAAATCCTCAGCAGAATATTTGTAGCTACAAACAACCAAGGGAAGTTGCACAAAAGATATTACTTCGAATAATAAACCATACATGGGATAGACATATAATACGAATGCCAGATAATACGATTTCTAAAAAGCTAATGACATTAACGATAGGAAGCAGAAGCAGAGGCCAAGCGCAAAATAGGTGGTTAGATGGAGTTGAGACCGACTTAGGGATATTAAAAATCAGAAGATAACACAGGTCGTCAGAAACCGAAGAAAAAGACGACGAATCTTAGAGCAGACCAGGATCCACAAAGTATTGTCGAGCCAAAGATCATGATCATGAAATGTGTATGAAATTACTTTCATCTAACTAAAACTAGACTACCATTTTGATAATTAAACATTTTTATAAACTTAAGAATAATTTTATACACCTTATACATATTTAATAATAGCAAATGAAGTAGATTGAAAGAGGGTATAATTTTTGTAACAATAAACTATTATTGAGTTACATTTTCTGTCTTTGCCTTTCAAATTTACTACAAGTATAAAATATGTGATCTAGGTCATATTGCATTTCGAATAAAACTTTTGATATAGTGTTCTATTACCATATTAAAATAATACACTTTTCCGTTAGGTACACTTTTAAAACCCGATATTTTTCTTCTAAACATATTATTTAAAAGAAAAAAGTGAATTAAAACATTTTTATATCGAAAGGTTGAAAGTTTGACCTAGTTGTGAAATTTTAAACTTTTCTTTTAGACTGATAAAATACTGATGTATTTTACTTAACTGACATAAACTTTTGACTGTCTATATAATTTATATTTGCTTCACTTTTCCTATAAAAAGAAATAGTTAATATGGTATATTCAGATATAACTATTTTATTTAAGTTCCAAGATGTCGTTGGATGAGGTAAGATCTTTTATATTGCTCTTTTCTTAGTTGTTTTAAAGATAAATTTATTTTGGATATTATGTTTATTAAAAATGAGGAAAAGACAATTTTTTTACATGTAATTGCTTACTTTTCTTTTATTTATTTAGTACAAACATTACTTAATAGATTATGTTATATACTAAATTACTTTACGCAAAAAAATATTACCTTTTTTTTGGTTTCATCATCATTGACTCGACAACCCGTTTCGGGTCTTGGTCTGTTCAATGATTCTTCTCCATTCTAACCTGTATCCTGCTTTTTTCTCCAATTTCTTATTTTTAAGGTTGTTATATCGTTTATCTTCGGTCTTTATGTGTCGCAGGATTTTTCTTTCAAAGGTGACTAATAATCTTTCATCACTTTTGGAGAGTGTCCTGGTTTCTGAACCATATTATGTGAATACTGGCCTTATTAAGGTTTTACATATTTGGCATTTTGTTTTTCTTTCAACGTTATCTGATATTCTTCTTCTGCTTCTTTCTCTTTATCAGCAATTCTGCTTGTTCATTGGCAGATTAATTCTTCCGTCGTCCGATACTTCTTCTGCTGATTGGTGACTTATCTCTTGCTATTTTGACGACACGGTTCTCCTCCATTCTGCTTATGTAATTATTCCATTCTTTTTTTCTATTTTGTGTCCATTCATTTATACACTGTACATTTTCTCCTAATGTCTTCACTTCTCTTTCGATCTCTCAGCGTATTTCCTGTAATTCTTCTCAGTACTCACAGCTCTGCCGTTTCCAGTAGCCTTTGCATTGTGGCTGTCTCGGGTCTTGTTTTTGAGGCATATGTCATTATTGGTCTTACACTGACTTTATATATTCATGATTTTATCTCAGTGTTAATGTGTCTGTTTCGCCATATAGTGTTATAAAGGCATCCTGCCAGTCTATTTGCTTTTTGTACTTAGTCTCTCACTTCTTTGTCCAGGTCTCCATAGCTAGATAGTGTAATTCCCAGGTATTTTGTTTCCATTACTTGTTCAATACTGATGCCATCAATTTCTATTTTACATCTGGTTGGTTCTTCGCTGACTACTATTGTTTTAGTTTTCTGAGATGAGATTGTCATATTAAATTCTTTTGCTCGTCAGTCTATGATATTTTATAACTACATGGATCAAATGAACTAAAACTGTAGAGGTTAAGTCGTATAAAACATTTTGAATTTACAATTAAAAAAAATAAGGGCCATTCATCGGACAAATTTCCTAGAGAAAATATTTCAATAATTTAATATTTATTTTTTTTTATATATTTAATTAAAAATATGTTAAAATATTATAAAGTTTAAATTTGTGCTCTTTTTTAGAAGTTTAAATCGGCTTGTGATCAAGTAAGAAAATTTTCAAAAAGACCTCCAGATAATGATCTTCTAGAATTGTATTCGCTTTACAAACAAGCTACAGTTGGAAATGTTAATATTGGTAAGTCTCTCATTATCTCAAAAATAATTTTGCATCTATCTGTAATTAATCTGTGTAAACTTGCGTAAAGCACAACTTTTAAAGCTTAAAATAATAATTTCTTAAATATGTTTCTTCTCATTGCTTTGGTAAGTATCCTTAGGACACTATAATTTCAGATAGTCTTTAATACAAGCCTTATATCAACATTTGTATAACATGATAAAAGAAAAACATATTTTTGGTATATTTGGTACTTCGTGTTTGCTTTTAATAATTTTTTTAGCTTGGCTTTGTTTTTTTTAATAATAATTAATAGTTAGGTTAAATTAGAATTACAAAAATAAACATATTTAGTCTTAAATAACTACTTAGTAAATGAATAGAGGCTTTCTCTAGTGCAGTGAATCTGAAAACTAAATAGTGCGGCAAGTAAAGTAGATAAAAATAATAAAACAAAATACTGGTACATAGAATATAATACAAATATAAAATATGATGGAAACAGGAAATATGAAAAGAATGAGACTGCTAGTGTCAATTGATCAGTTTGCATTTTTCTAATATTACGGTCGCGTCGCTTGCAAAAGATACTTGAAATTTCTACAAAAAAAAAAAAGAAATACGTGAATCCATGATAAAAAAAGGGTGTGGCAGTCCAGTGGGACTGCCGGTGGAAGTTACACTTCTATACACACATTCGCCGTTATAAATTTATTTGGGAGTCAATCTGCACAATCATTACATATGTAATGCTATAGGTAAGACATAGCAGAAAGAGAAACAAAATTAATAACAACTTACTAACAATTAATAAACAACTTTTGACCTGTAAATGAAGGATTGAATCAATATTTTGATGAAAATGTATATTTTTATTTTCATATATGTATGAAAGGAGTTGAATGCAAAAATTTTTTTACACATCCTCTGCAGTAAAATTCATTGTTTATTTTGTTATTAATATAATAATACAATACAAATTAAAATGCAATAATTCATAAGTATTTAAAAGTGACAATAATATACATAAAAAAAATACAGTACAATACAGTGCAACATAATTCAATATAATAATACAATACAAATTAAAATGCAATATTCATAAGTATTTAAAAATGACAATAATATACATAACTTTTCTACTTACGCATATATGTTTAATTTACCATGTAATAATATTTATAAAAAAGTCCTCCCCGTCTGGGAATCGAACCCCGGTCTCCCGCGTGACAGGCGGGGATACTGACTACTATACTACCGAGGACATGACACAAAGGTATTTCAAAATTGACAGTTCTGGGTCATACAGTGATTTATTGAGATTAATATTTTGAAATACAAAAGACTAATATAATTATGAACATTTGATAAATAATACAAAACGTATCACATAAATAATATTAATAAATATTTTATTATATATATATATATATAATATTATATAATATTAAATTATATATACAAAAGGAACATTTTTATATTCGAGAGAGGAAGAGAGAGAAAATATATCTTCTGTCTCTCTCTTACTTATTATCTTACATATGTAATGGTTTCACAGATTCACTCCCAACAAATTTCCAACGTGGAGCGCGCGTATAGAAGTATAACTTCAATAATATTAATAAATATTTTATTATATGTATAATATTATATGTATATATATCTTTATATAATATATATAATATTAAATTAAATATAAAAAAGAAACATTTTTCTATTCGATAGAGGAAGAGAGAAAATATATCTTCTGTCTTTCTCTTACTCATTATCTTACATATGTAATGATTTCACATATCTACTCCCATACAAATTTCCAACGTGGAGCGCGCGTATAGAAGTATAACTTCAAAAATTATGTCCTGTATAAAAAAATTCCTAAAATAGCCGAGGAATTATATGTTTCAAAAATCACGGTTTGAAAACTATTAAACACTATGGAAGAACTGCAACCATATCTAAAGTTAAATATCCTCGTCTTTCAAAACCTGTTTTCGATAGAGAAAGGAGAATTGTTGTTAAGATTTGTAAAAATAGTCAAAAAAATAGACTGTGGAAGATTACTTCCGATTGGAATCAAGACTGGGCTAAATTGTGCAATAAATTTTTATAAGGTTGAATTGGTATTAGGTTTTAAAAAAGTATACTATTGAAAATTTTGGTTTTTAAACAAAAGAAAAACGTTTATTGACAGAAAACCAAAACATAAGCTGATTGAGATGAGCAAAATTAAAACTTTATTGGTCAATAATAGATAAGTTCAAGAGATTTTGTATTAGCAATCACCGAAATCATGATTAGAATTCGTTTTATAAAGATTATCTAAAGAGAACTTTAACATTTTTTTAAGACATTATTGTTTTGGGGATGTATGTCAGAGTCAAATTGAGATTACTTTCAATTTATTGAAATATCATCAGTGCCACAAAATGCCGAGAAATTTTGCAAAACAGTGTATTTTTTCTGGAAGCCATCTGTTAAAACCGATCGTAATACAACCAATTGGCTTATTGTACATCTTCCATCCATTAATGATATGCATTTCCGAATTCTGGAACCCTCCACCAGCTTGTACAGGTCTAGTAGATGCTTGTCATAAGCAGAATTATTTTGCTATAAATACAAAGTGATATTCATAATAAAAAATTAGTTCAAATAAAGTTTTATTCGGTAATTGGTAGCAAATATCTTTTGTGAAGCACAGTGAAATACTACAAAAAGTAGTGAAACAGTGATGAACATTTGAGACAGCTGAAAACTCTTTTACGCTCACTTGGGCGTATTAAAGTTAGAAAAAAATATGAGACCTTCCTATTTTTGTGTACATTTCATAATTCGTAATGTAGGTTGTCACATAATTTAGTTGCTGTTACAGTACAGTATATTGTTATACAGTACAGTATAGTACAGCATTATCAACCAAAAAGTAATGATTTTTTTAATAACGCTTTACATGCTTGCATAATATTGGAAAGCAAAAAATATCTGCCCCACCCCCGTTAGGCAGGTAAAATAATGGCGACTGAATTATTTTTTAAAGACAAAGGTGTGTTACTTTTACTCATTCAAAAATGAAAGTTCTTTTTCTTTAAATGCTATTCCCTCTTTGAATGTTGAAGACCCACAGTGTGATTTTAGTAATGAAAAATTGTACAAATTTAAAAGAGCGAAATGGTGCTCGATTTGGATCATTGTAGCAAGTTAATAGTATTTTGCATCCTAAATTTATTTATTTTGCTTGTACGATATTTGCAAAAAAGGAATTTTATTGTTGCGAATGGCATATCCGAAATATTCTAAATAACTTGCTCCTACTTTTAATGTCGGCACTGAACGATACTCATTTAGATATCCTCGTGAATTATCATCTCTTTGTCGTCCATTTGTTAAATAATAGACTCCTGTCTTATGTACAGAAATGTTTTTGACTTTATTGAACAGAAGTATCGTACAGATTCTAAAGTTTTTTTCATTGAACAACTCTAATATGTAGATATTATGTAAAACTGAAAGGCCAACAAATACTAACGAAATATATATATAATATATGACGAAATATATATATAATATATATATATATATATATATATATATATATATATATATATATATATATATATATATATATATATATATATATATATATATATATATATCGAGAAAAGGAGTACGACCGTCAATCCAATATAAATTAAGGATCACTCAGAAGAGTGGTGGGTTTTTTCGGTCAAAAGGTGGAGAAAAAAGACAAAGTTGATGGCTACTTCATCTATTTATTGAAGACGTTTCGCTTTATTAATCAGAAAGCATCATCAGTTCATCTTAAAAAGATATGTAGCAGTCAGTGATAACAAAGTTGTAAAGACACTTAAGTAAATGGGCATTATACGATTATGATGTATAAACAATAAATTGAACTAGATAAGTTAACAATTTGTTCAAACTAAGCACAGCAAAAAGAACATGAGGTTTTGTTTTTTTTTATATAAATGTATAAGTTAAAAAACATTAAAGAAGAGAATGAAGAACTAAGAAAATCAAAGAAGCACTTCACATCATAACTATTGCTATATTGTTGGAAGTGCTTCTTTGATTTTCTTAGTTCTTCATTCTCTTTTTTAATGTTTTTTTAACTTATACATTTATACAAAAAAAAAACAAAACCACATGTTCTTTTTGCTGTGCTTAGTTTGAACAAATTGTTAACTTATCTAGTTCAATTTATTGTTTATACATCATCATCGTATAATGTCCATTTACTTAAGTGTCTTTACAACTTTGTTATCACTGACTGCTACATATCTTTTTAAGATGAACTGATGATGCTTTCTGATTAAGAAAGCGAAACGTCTTCAATAAATAGATGAAGTAGCCATCAACTTTGTCTTTTTCCTCCACCTTTTGACCAAAAAAACCCACCACTCTTCTGAGTGATCCTTAATTTCTCTATATATATATATATATATATATATATATATATATATATATATATATATATATATATATATATATATATATATATGTTCGGATAAATTTCCGGATAAATAATATATATGTATATATATATATATATATATAAGCTTTTTCGATTTCAACAAAAGACCTTTACAGAGATCATTTCTCCACCCCTTTGATCCTGAAATAGCTGCTGCCCTATGCCATGATCTCAGTTGATCCGCGGGTGTTTATTTGGCAAAGCATTATTATCACCTGTCCTCCATATCTGTACGAACGAGAGCTATCCCCGCCCGAGTGTGTTTTCGAAGAAGTACTGAAAGGCCGTTACTCGGTTCATAACCCCTCATGGAAATTAACACCAGGACGATAATATCATATAGAAATGACATAAACACAAAAAAATCAAAAGCTTGTACATTAGCAGATCACATACAAAATCTTCTGTCTGTGTACAACTGTGTACTGTCTGTAAAAGTCTGTGGTACCACAGACACAGACGACCATCTCGTATGATGGTTTGAGAGTAACTGGACGAGTAGGAAATAAAACTTACTTGCCTCTTAGATATTTGGGACCTACGTTACTCTAAAACTAAGGCTTTCAGGAAACTGGAAGGGTGTGTAGCCTTATAGGAGTTCGAAAAATCCGACTGGTTAGTAACTACACAGGTGCGCGGACTCAAGGGTCTGAAATAGACCAAAAGCCCGAATATGGCGCACACTACCAGTCGGACACACCCTGTACAATTAGCAATCACTATTCGCAAATCGGAGTACGTTCTGTAAAAAGTGCCCGTATTTCCGATTCAACGAATATGGATTCCCAGCTCTACCAACGAGGAAGTTTGTACTAGGACGATTTTTGTGGTAAAGATGAACACGACGTTCACCCAAACGCAAATATAACTGAATAGCCGCTTGAGGAGATTTGGAAGACTCTTCCGCACACTACTTCAGCCAATTACGTCTGGCGAACGACGGGCAAAGCAAAAACCACAATTGCAAAGCCAAAAAAAAGGAAAAGATTAACAAAAGGGTTTATTTTTGGAAATGACATATATTAAAAAAAACAAATGTATAAACAGCAAATCTGACACAGACAAATTACACAGCATTACATGTCTGCATATATACTATATTACAACAGATCGCACGCATATACAACACTGTGAAGCATTTCTTACTACGGATAAGGTTATTTTTTTATTGTTAAAGCTATTTTAGTATATTTCTAAAAAATAAACTGTGGTGAAAAACCACATATGACGACAAATCTTCGAAATTTTTCTTTACTGAAAACGATTCACAATGACTGTAATAAAATAATTATCGTTTTTTTACTACACACGCCAAAAATGATTGATGTTTACATTATAAATTGCTTTTAGGGTATTTTTAGCATTTTATTTTAGCATTTTGAAAATAGACAGATGCTAATAATTGTATTAAACAGACGAAAACATTACGAGACAAGTAAAATAAACGTTATAAAACTTGAAAGTACTTTATTTTTGAAAATGTGGAATTTAAATTAGTATCGAAAAATTATGTTGACTTTATTGCAATAAATTAGGTACTTAACTTCTATTAAAAGTTACTCAAAAAGTATTAGGACCATATCGATAAAAAGTTATATATAATGATACCTGAATAACTGTAAGGGGGCATATAAAGTAATACATATGTGTAAAACAGTATTCAATAACTTACCAATTCTATAGGTATACAGTAAAACTTGTTAATAACGGCCACTAAAAATGAAAGAACTATTGGCCGTTATATAAAGGTTGCCGCTATTGTCAGGTTTTGCAGTCCACAAATACTTATAAGATATTTGGAACTTTGTTTATTTTATTAATTAAAGCAAATATAATTCTATAGATAAACAGAAAACTACTAAAACTACTTTAATATACTAATACAAAACATAAAACTACATACTATACTAGGAAACAAATGTTTTATGAAAAAAAACTTTGTTTTTAAAGTATATGTAAATTTTTGTTATTTTTTACATTTTTTAGCTTTAATTTAAGAACATCAGCTTCATATTTAAGTAAAATTCGAGACGCATCCATAAAAATTTCACCATAATTTTTGCCCAATAAATAATTTTCTATGTCCCTCAATTTTGTACACACTTCACTCATATTAGATAAAGTGGATGGCTCTCTGTACGTATATCACTGTCAATGGAAGTAAATTTATCGAAATCTAAAATTTCGTTACGGACTGTAGGAAAGAGATGGGCAAGGAGTTCTTCATCAGTTTTTAGGAGAGGAGCACTTCATCCAAATTTGGATTATTTGGAACACAGAGTAGCTGGCTTTAGAAAAACATGTCTTAACCTGTAGCAGGAGATATTTCTTTCAAGCAAATGCAATCCATATAAACGCATTGGATAAATTTACGTTTTTCTTGCAATTCTCGAAATCACATCCTTTGTCAATAAACGCTAGAAGTCTTTTAATGAAAAACTTTCGGTAAATCCATTTGAAATTCTGAATTATTCCTTGATCTAAGCGCTAGCATTGTGAAGTGGTGTTGAGTAGCGGAAAGACTACTTTAACATTTTTTTAATGGAACTTTAGAATGTGACGTCGCATCATCCAGGAAAAGAAGTATTTTTCTATTTTGTTTTTTCATTTCATGAGCTCTGTTTTGTCTTGATATCATTGTTTAATAATAATAATAATTTATTGTCAAATTTACGCAGCCATCTTATCATAATTTCTGTTGTCATTCAAGCATTTTTGTTAGAAACCCATTCTAAGGGCAATTTGTCAATATGACTCCCCTTAAGACAGCAGGGATTTTTACTTTTTATAATTACTAATGGATCTTCTTTCAAACCTTCCATATTTGCACGTAGCAAATAATCAAACGTTGTCTTGCTGCCTTCTTCCCTGCACATTTTCATTTTTCAATGCAAATGTCTTGTTAGATATGGCTCGATAATAAAGCCCTGTTTCGTCAGCACTGTATACATCTCGTGAAGAATAATTTCTTAAAGATGTAGAAATAGTAAGAAGTTACCGCGCAGAGTTATTAGTAGATATAACAAACACAAGAAATATTACCATTCCTATTTCAGAAGCTAACGAGTGAACACCTAGCTTCTACTAATAGTATTTTTAATAAAAACTTGTCAGTTTAATGTGATTGTTCATCAAGTAAGTCGATATCACTTAAATACTTTCGACAACTAAAATTAGGCCAGTCCTCTCTGGCCACACTTAATATTTTGACATTCAAAATATTACAATCAAATTATAGCATCATTACAAACAGCTCAACCTAGCTTCGCTGCAGTAACTAAAATCATACAGAAAAATCTATAACAGCAACATCATGTCCCAGTAGAACTCAAGCCATTGTTATGAACGCTTTCCCAGACGTAGTGCTATTTGATAACATAAAGGCATTTGGCGAAATGGTTACTCCTAAAGAAATAACCTTTGCTTCACGTATTTCTAACCAGCGCATATGCTTCTTATTTTTCTATATTTTTCTTCCATATCCGTAGTAGATAATCTTCTAAAAAATAATCCGACTATTTCTGTTAGAAATCAAATAATATCTATTCGCAGACTTATTACACCTGCAAAGAGGCTACTACTTTCTAACGTGTGTACTTCGATCCCAAATGCACTCATAGAGCAAGCACTTAAAAATGAACTTCTTCAATTCTTCTTCAACACATCTTCAATTTTCGACGCTCAGTCTTTGTGAAACCAAAAAAAGAATACTTTGAGTTAAATACTTCAATTATAATTTCATATAAAAATACAAATTATAGGATCTTTATTACTTCGGACAAACTTGAATGCGTTTTATGTAAGCAATCTGGACACACTGCAGACTCCTGTCCTAACCCTCAAGAAATATCTAGCAATCTCTCTCCAAATACAACTTCTAGTTAAATCACACTTGATCCTCCTTTTAGTATATGTCCTCTTTCACCCTCGTAAAAAGAAGAAATCTATTCAAATAACCCACCACTGACATAACAATCCCAAATGAACAGTCTCTACCACCAGTATCTGTCCCTTCTAACCCTGGCATAAAAAGAACTTATTCCACTGACACAAGTCTTGAATCACCTTCTTTACTGGTTACTGCTAGGCCCCCAAACTTAAACTCTAATAACACACCAAAGACAACAACTTCGCAACTCTTAAATCATATCCTAAAAAGAAATCCAAAACTGATGTCAAAGAGATTGGTAAAATTAATCCATCTGCCCATTCAAGTATTGAAAAATTAATTTGTATTTATCCAGAAAAATTTTTGTTGTCAACATTACAAATAATTGCCTTCCTAGAAAATTACTTTGGGAGTAGTGATCCTCTCAAAGAAGCTCATAATTTCACTACGAACATTCATTCTCTCCTCGAAGATCTTACACAAATATACAAAACTGTATCCGATAGATCACTTAAAAATCGCATTACAAGAATAACGAAAAAGCTAAAACACACATTAAATTCTATAGACGTTAACGAACCTTCTAGCCTTACGTCCGATAGTTCATGTAACTCTAACTGCAATGATATCGATCTTTTCTAAAAATTACGTAATTAGTACAAGGTATATTCTTTCTACTAAATTAGTTTTTTTTTAATTTACTATTTTACAATGGAACCATCCAGATTTTCTTTGTCTCCAAGAGATTAATTTTAATACAACTAATATTCCTCATCCTAAATCCTTTGAAGGATACCACTTTGTTAGGACGAACTGCTTCAGAGCTAGTGGAGGTGCATCAATATTTGCGTCCAGCGCAATCTTCTCAACAATGCTACCTTTAATAACGAATTTTGAGGCAATTACCATAACTACATATTGTCCTAATAAACTTACCATCTGCTCCATATATATTCCCCCAAATCATTACTTAAAAGAAGAAGAGCTCCTAGACCTTATATTTCTTCAGAGCAGACTTCAATGCACATAACCGTATGTGGGGTTCTCAATCAACATTCGGACGGGGAAAAGTAGTTAAAAATATTATTAACTGCACAAACTCATGTCTTCTTAAGACAGGATCTAATACTCATTTTAATATTTTCTCTGGATCTTTCTCTACTATAGATCTTAGTATTAGTGACCCGAAATCTGCATTTTTTTAATCTGGCAAACAGCTGATGATCTCTTTAATAGCAATCATTATCCTATACTAACTTCCAACAATTGTAGTGGGACTGCCTCTGCCAAAAGCTATTGGCGCATAAATAAAGCTAACTCTCCAGAGTATTCAAAAGCTATTGACACTCTCTTGCTCGCTCATGATCATCTAATAATCAATAATGTAGACTATTTGTTAACATCAATAACAGACACTATTCTTTCAGCTGCTAAGACTCACATTGGCAAAACAACAGTCTCTCCAAATCATAAAGCAGTTCCTTGGTGGAATTCTTCTATCCAAAAAAGCTTTAAATAAGTACCAAAAAAATAAAAGCTTTGAAAATCTAATAAATTACAAAAAATTTAAAGCCAAAGCCAAACACGTAGTTAAAAAAAGTAAAAAATCGTCCTGGCAAGATTACGTATCATCCATTAACGAAAACTCCAATTTGGGCAAATCTAGGCAACTTTGAAAAACAAAATACAAAAATTTTAAGGTCACAAAACTAATAATAAAATTACTCGTTTAATTTCAAATGGTATAGAGATCACTTCATATGAACTTATTCCTAACACTTTTGCCAAACATTTCGAAGAGAAGTTCAGGAATAAAACTAATAATACTACTTTATCTCATCATGACTTGTATTCACACAGAAATCATCTGATATCATCTGAATAAAGTAGATCCCTTAATTCTTTTTCACTATTCACGAGCTAATATCTGCCTTAGCTAATAATACAAACACCGCAGCTGGACCTGACGATATTCCTTATGCTATGCATTAATCAATCATTTGTCTAATTATGATCTTAATAAACTCCTTAATTTATACAATATAATCTGGAGTTCCCATAAATTTCCATCTCAGTGGAGCAAATCCATTATACCAATACTCACGCCAAATTAGCCAACTATCTTTCCACAATCTTACAGACCCATCTCCCTCACATGCACTATGTGTAAGCTAATGGAAAAAATGATCAACAAACGCCTTTTATGGTATTTTAAAAAACACAAGATTATTCCAAAAAAACACTCTGGCTACCAAAGACAACGCTCCACAAGAGATAATCTGGTACTACTCCAAACCCATATCTCCAACGAAATTAATTGCAAGCAAGATTTGATAGCAACTATCTTTGATATAGAAGGCGCATTTGATACCATCTCTAGAAACACAATCCTTGGCAAACTTTCTGAATGTAACCTTACTGGCAACATATACGCATTTATCAAAAGCTTCCTAACATCTAGATCGTTCAGGGTTTCTATCAATAACTTGTTTTCTTCTCCACACATCCAACATGATGGAGTTCTTCAAGGTTCAGTTTTAAGCACACCCTTATTCATTCTTTCGATTAGCAAGTTAAGTGAAAATATAGCTCCACCAATCAAATGCGTATTTTATGCCGATGACCTAATAATGTACTGTTATTGTAAATCCAACGTAACTACTAGTAAAATTCTACAATTGGGAGTAAATGATCTACAAAACAAAGTAGCTTCTCTAGGAGTTACCCTCTCCCACTCTAAATCCAAAGTTAATAAATTTAGCAGAAGAATGAGTACTTTTAATCCTGAAATCACTATCAACAACTTCAAATTACCGGTTGTTGATATGTGCAATATAGTAGGGCTGATAATTGATTCAAGATTAACTTGGAAACAACACTTAAACTTTAAGAAACTTAAAGGAGTTTGTCTAAAAAGGTTAAAATATAATCACAACACTCTTACTCTCTCTGAAAGTTTACAGATTACTAATCCGCTCCAACTTCGACTATGGATGTTTCGTCTATATGTCTGGAAGTAAATCAATCTTAAATTCACTAAATACAGTACACAACACGGCTACTCGTCTATGTCTTGGATCATTCTGTTCTAGTCCGGCAGAAAGTTTTTACTGTGAAGCTAATAAACCTCCTCTATGGCTTAGGCGAGAAAACCTTCTTCTCTCCTATGCTGCTACAATTTCTTCCAATCCGTCCAATCCAGTATATCATTTAATTACATCATCACGCCAACCCCATAACAATAATGTAACTTAATTATACATCCTATTCCTAGTCTTCTACAGCCGTTACTTAAAGATATAAATTTGTCTGAAATCAGAACTCGACCATTCTCCAATAATCCCTATTGGACCAACATACTCCCATATCATGATATTTTCTTTACCAAATTTAACAAGGAAGATACCAGTATTAGTACATTAAGAATTCTCTTTCTAGAACTTATAAACAAAAATAAATATAACATAGTTCTTTACACTGACGCGTCTAAGACTGAAAGTGTTATTTAATAATCTGTAACCACTGTACAACAGCCTATCGAACTTTCTATAATTTCTCCTTGATGTAGTATCCACACTGGTGAATTACTAGCTACCTCACATGCTTTCAAATATGCCCAATAATATCCAAATACACACATAGCCATATGCTCTGATTCACTTTCCTCTATACACACCATTAATGCTATATCCACCAACCACCCTATCGTCCAAGATATTCATGACACATATCAGCTGCTTATAAACCAAAATGCAACTGTCACTCTGATATGGGTACCATCCCATGTCGGTATTAGTGGTAACGAAAAAGCTGATTGCCTTTCCAAAAATGCCGCATCATCCACGGACACCATTATCAATATACAAATTTGCAACGATATCAAGCTAGCCTGAAGAAGCTTAATCTATCCACCTGGCAGATTCACTGGAATAAAGTTACTTCAGCGCTGCATGAAGTTAAACCCTCAGTGAACCTACTTACGTATCCCAGTTTATCTCGAAAAAATATGGCCATCATACGGAGATTGCGTATAGGACATACCCGTCTAACTCATGGCCACCTGATGGCATCATCTCCACAACCAAAATGTCAGCACTGCAATACGACTCTCTGAATCAGACATATATGTATTATATACAGCTCGATGTCAGTACTAGTCTTCAAAGAGGTCCTAAAAAGCACAGACCAAATCAACAAGGCTATGAGATTCCTCGAAAAAAGTCAACTGCTCAACAACATATAAATGTTATGTTACATGTTTTTATTATTTTCTCTTTATGTTAAATGTTAACTATATTATTTTGTAATTTATATGATATTACCATGTAAATCATAACTCGAACTAATGACCATAGATGTCACATGCACGTTAATTTAAATTTAATAAAAAAAAAAAGAAATATTACATTAAATAGAATTGAATAACTTGATGTCTTTTCAATAGCTTAACACTGTTGAAATTTTTTTGGTGAGAACTGCTTTGAGATCATCATCTGTGATTCTGTGGGATCTTCTTTTTTCCATGAATTGCAGATAATCAAGCAGGATATGTTTAACGGTCAGTGGATCAGAGCAGCTGGAGCAGATTGGTAATGGTTCTTGTGTTATTAAGTATTTGTGTGTTAAACAAAACAATAAAAATAATTTTTATGGAGAAATTAAAAAAAGATATCTGGGGAAGGAAAATAACAAATTTATGGAAATATATAAATAAACAATCAGAAATACAAATAGTTACTAAAAGATACAGAATTAGATAGCTGGACTATATCGCTAGAATGAAGACTGATAAAACTGAGAGAATCTCAAAACTATTTCTGCAAAAATCGATTTCATTTTTAGTGTTTCCATCGGCTAACATTCATATCAGTGTTGAATTTTAGGTATGATCTGCGATGTATGATGTTTAAATATAGTTTTAGGGTTTGGCTCATCAGACGAAATTTTTTTTTTTTTTTAGCGTTAAACATAATTATTAAAGAAGAAAAGTTATTAACAGCACCTATCAGTTTTAAGTTTATTATTAAAAGATGTCAAACTAACTACTAGCATTAATAATTTATTAAACCATATACACTACAAGCCCATATGGGTACTTAAAGCATGGGTACACAAAGCATGGGGATCCGAATTAAGGGTTACGCCTTAGATTTCTCACCCCTGTCCCAGCCAATATGTACCTACGCGGCGGCGTTACAAAAAAAATAATCTATATACCTATTCGAAACTTTGCGTATAATTTTTCGAAAATAAAAAAATTTCCCTGCTCCTGGTATCAATATTTTTGTACGACATTTGGTCGCAGGTCATTATTTTTGTATTACCTACCCAAGTTATAAATGCCGTACAAAACTGTTTGGCCAAAAAAAAACTTACCCCATTAAGTGGTAAGTTTATCTTACCTGTAACTGACATTTGTATGTACCGATAAGAATTGACGGTATTATTTCTAAAGTTGTTATTACATATTGTAGTATGAATCCAATACAGTAAAATAGTATGAATATTGTAGATAGATAGATAGATAGTTTACTTGGCTGTAAGTTACAACAAGGTTTACAGCAAGTCAAAACTAAAATTATAAATATTAAACATTACAAAAAATGGAAACAATACATTCTTCTTCTTTAAGTTCCATGTTCTATCTAAGGTTGGAAATCATCATGGCTATGCGGCTTGTGTTGACTGCCGCTCTAAAAAGTTCTGCACTACTGCATTCAAACCATTCCCTTATGTTCTTAAGCCAGGATATTCTTCGTCTTCCCATATTTCGCTTTCCTCGGATTTTGCCTTGCATAATAAGTTGTAATAATGCGTATTTTTTCCCTCTCATCACATGTCCTATAAGTACTCAAGTTTTCGTCTTTTGATAGTTAATATTATTTCCGCCTCATTTTCTATCCTAGTTACTTCCACGTTTGACATTCTTTGAATCCATGAAATTCGTAGGATTCTTCTGTAACACCAAACTTCAAAGGCGGCCAACTTATTCAGATGTACTTGTTTTAGTGTCCACGCTTCCAAGCCATAAAGAAGTGTAGAGAACACGTAACATCGAAGCATTCTCAGGCGTAGTTCTAACCTTATATCCCGGTAACAAAGAAACTTTTTAAGTTTAATGAATGATGCACGTGCTATATCAATGCGTGTCCTAATTTCTTTGGTTTGGTCTACATCTGATGTTATCCATGTTCCTAAGTATTTATAGAATTTAACACTCTCAATTGCAGTATCTTCAATAATCAGTTGGATATTTGCATGTGCACATTTATTCATGATCATGCATTTAGTTTTGTTTAAATTTATTTTCAGTCCGTACTCATGACAGCGTTCATTAAGGCGTTGCATTACGTTCTGTAAATCATTGTTGTTATCCGTCATTATTACTGTATCGTCTGGAAAACGTAAGTTATTCAAAACTTCTCCATTGATAGATATACTTTCTATTGAGTTTGAGAGCGCTTTTTGAAATACCGCTTCACTGTAGATATTATAAAGTAGTGGGGAGAGCACGCAACCCTGATGGACTATTCTCTGTATTTTGATATTTTGGCTGTACTGGTTGTCAACTCTTACCTTGGCAGTTTGATTCCAATATAAATTAGATATAATTTTCATGTTACGACTGTCAATATTTTTGCTTTTTAATATATCTACAAGCTTTTTATGTTGAACCTTATCAAATGCCTTTTCAAAGTCTATAAAATATAAGTACATGTCCTGATTCATGTCCATGCATCTCTGAGCCAGCACATTCAAGTCGAACAAAGCATCTCTTGTACGCATACCATTTCTAAAGCCAAATTGTGTGTCACTAATTTCATATTCAAAAGTTTTAACAATTCTGCTGTGAATTATTTTCAAGTTTTCATGTTTTAAGTGTGTGACTCATTAACGCTATTGTTCTGTGATCTGAGCAAGTCGTTGCACTTGGCTCTTTGGGAATTGCTACAAAGGTCGATTGCAACTATTGTCTGGGGATTGTGGCAGTCTGATATATTAGATTAAAGAGTTCAATCATTACATTAATAACATCTTCATCGATGAGTTTTAATAATTCGATTGGCACATCATCTGGTCCAGTAGCTTTACCCTCTTTTGTGTTTTTGATGGCATAGATGACTTCTTCTCTTAATATTGGTGGTCCGGTATCCTCGGTGATCTCTAATGACAGTTCTTCCCTTTCATCATTAAACAGTTGTTGGATGTAATTGGTCCAGTGACATAATCTCTCCTTCATATCAGTAATAATATCTCCTTTATCATTTTTAAGGATATTCGTTCTTCTACGTTTTCCAGAACCTGCCATTTCTTTGATTTTTTTTTTGTGTAAATTAAAGCTATCATACTTTTTATCCAGATCTTCTATTTCCTTGCATCTGTCGGAGAGCCACCTCTCTTTTGCCTCTCGAATTTTCTTTCTGATGTTTCACTGAATTTCTTTGTATTTAAACAGGTCTTTTACTTTATGTTTTCTTCGTTCTTCCATAAGTTCAAGAAGTTCTACTGTCATCCAAGGTTTTGTTTTTTCTCCAAGTGGTTTGAGGGTCACTTTTCCAACTGACACAAGGGCATGTTGAATTTTTCCCCATTTTTGGTCAATAGTTAGTTTCCGCATTATCTTCTTTGACTTTCCTTAAGTTCTCGTTTATTTTAAATTTCGTTTCAGCATATGTGTTGTCTTGTTTGAGACGTCTTGTATCCATGATTTTCTTGGTGCTAGGGCTGTTGACCTTCTTTAGTTTCACTCTCATCGACAAAACAACCGGGTTGTGATCGGAGAATATATCCGCTCCTCGATAAGTTTTAGATGATATTATAGAATTTCTATATCTTCTATATAACCTATATAGTTGACGATAATATAATCTATTTGATTTCTGACTATTTTGTTGCTATTGTCAACTGGTGACCTCCATGTATATAGTCTACGTTTAGGAAGTTTGAACAAGGTATTTGTAATTATGAGTTCCTCATTGACACAGAAATCGACAACCCTATCGCCACGTTCATTTCTTTCCCCTAGTCCATATCGCCCCACGCAATTCTCCACTTCTCCTTGGCCCAGTTTAGCGTTCAAATCGCCCATTATAATATTTATATCTTGTCTTATATAATAACAATACATTAAAAATATTTAAAACATTAAAATACATAAAAACGTACAATAATATAGACATATAATTAAAATAATATTATATTTGGTTATGTTGCAGCTTGGGCATTCACAGATTTATGTATGATTTATGTATGAAATACAGTGTATGAATTTCATCCAGCATGAATCATATATTTTATATGTGATTCATACTGGATTAAATGACCCACTAACAATCACCCATTAGTTTGTAGACAAATGTTATTTCGTTGATTTTGCTTATAAGATTTTCCTGTTTTAGCTAAACCATCAGGCTTAGAAGACGTAAAGAAATGGGAAGCTTGGAACGCCAAAAAAGGAATTGCTATTAGTACCGCTAAAGAACAATACATTGCAAAGGCGAAGGTTTTGGCTGGTACATATGCTTAAGTTTCTGCATACTCTTTCTCATTGTTTTTTGTAGTACTAAATAATAAAGTAGTTACTGATGATATCACATTCACAATACTGTAATTTTAGCACTGAAAAGTAATATACTGATATTTTTTGTTTATTTGTTTGTTTAATTGCTAATACCTTTTTTTAATAAACGTACCATTTAATTTGCAATCTGTAAAATTTTACAATAGGCAAATGTTGACGACAGTAACAAAACATTTAGGAATTCGTTGGACGGGACGTCTCATTGGCGGTTGAGCCAATGCTTTGTAGTGATTTTCTATGAGTTCCTCATACTTCTGGGAAAAGTAGGTTATTTCTTCTTTGGCAGATTTTATTTTTTTACATCACGAGCAATAACACTGTTAGTTACACACCATGGAGCGTCTACGATAATCCTAAGTACTTTGGACTGGAATATTTGTGGGATTTCGATATTCCAGTGGGGTGCTTGAGGGTGGATTTCGATATTTGGGTTGAACGACTTTGTAAATTATCAATTTGTTGTTAACTGTTAGTTGTGATTTACGACCTAACTTCCAATAAAAATTGTTTTAAGCCCAGTTGCCTTCACTTAGCAAATATAAGTATCCTCCAAGTTAATCATCGGTCCAGATAGATTCCCAACTTAGACAAGGAAAGAGAGAGGACAGGTAACGTTCATTTAATAAACCTTCGAAAAGCGAAGCCACTTTAAATGTGATCGCCATGTTTTGTGACTGTACGTTGTCCATTACTACCTCTCGCGAGTTACCAGGTAACTATGCAAGAGGTAGTAGGTGATTTTTCAGTAGATCTACTGATTTCAACTTTAATTTACTGAGTTACTGAAACACTATATCGATCTAGTAAAAAATATGGAATGATAAAAACATGTTAAAAAAGTAATCATTATGTTAGTGTTCAATTATAAATTAAAAAAAATCTATTGATTAATATACGTATATATCCATTATTCTCAATCTACTTAAGAAATAAAATATGACCTGGCAACTTTTCTGGTGCCGGTTGGTGCCAATTTAGGCTTCAGTCAATTCCATACGATTACGCGTCCATTCTCTTTCCTTGTCTAAGATTTCCAGATATTTTGCATCTTCTTTTTGTTGCAAGAACTGACCATTTAATGCATTAGTTGGACAGGCACCTCTTCGTAGGGTGTAGGTGACATGGATAAATTTAATTCCATTTGCTTTAATTCGTCAAGTTTTTAGCCATAAGTAAATAACATCCAAGTGTGTCTGCAAGATTTGAGAAACAATGACAGGATCTTTGTGAGATGCCATAACAGCGATATCATCTTCATACTGTTGCAATTGTTATATTTTTACTGGTGGAAAGATCAGCTGTGTAGATGATATAGAGCGTCGGACCAACTACACTCCACTGCGTCCTTAAACCTCGACGAAAGTTGGGCGATTACTAAAAATTCACCAGAGCAGTATTCCTGATCTTCAAAGGATTTATATTATAATTTTATAACTCGATGGACTTTTTCTATGGTGGCATTTTTCGCTCTTAATAAATTGGTGGTTAGGAATTAATTGATTTGCTTTCAGAATTAATTCTACTTTCTCTACAAGTAATTTTTCTAGTAACTTTGCCATAGCAGAGAAGAGGCTGACAGGTATGTAGGATGTTGTTTTTTCAGCAGGTTTTCCTGGCTTAGGGATTAGTAGCTCCTCATAAGCAGGGATTTGTCTCTTCCCCTAAAACTACGTCTAGTTAAATGCTACATTTTTCCGATCTTACTGTGTGGTGTGGAGGCCTGGACGCTGACGGAGACGCTCACGAGAAAACTAGAAGCATTCGAAATGTGGGTGTACCGACGCATTCTTCGTATATCCTGGACCGAACATGTCACCAACATAGAGGTAATCCAGAGAATCGGAAAGGAGAAAGAAATCGTGAATACAATTAAACAAAGAAAGCTTGAATATCTAGGCCACATATTGAGACACGATAAGTACCGTCTACTGCAATTGATTGTCCAAGGAAAAATAGACAGTAAGCGAGGGCCAGGCAGGAGAAGACACTCGTGGCTCCAAAATCTAAGGAAGTGGTTCGGGCTCACATCGGTCGAACTATTCAGAAGCGCCGCAAACAAGATCAGAATTGCCATGTTAATAGTCAACGTTCGCAACGGACAGGGCACTTGAAGAAGAAGAAGGGATAAGTATAATTTGGGCTGCCTTTCGTAAAAGCGAAAAGTATTCTTTTGGATTTAACATATCTATATGTGGATCTTGTGACTTGAATAACGGTAAAATTTTGAATAGGTATTTTGAGTTAATATGGGATTTGCAGAAATGCTTTCACTTTATCTTCAACGTCGAAGATATTTTCAGCAGGACATGATTGGAAGTCGTTTTATAAGTGCTCAGCAAAAAAAATTGCTTTATCCTTATTACGTTTTGTCCATTGACTATCTGGAGTATGTATAGGAGGGATTCTTAATTGAGGGCATTATAACATTTTACAGCTTTCCACAAATCATAGACAGCAGAGTCTGAAGTTCCTAAGATAGTTTTTAATTTCATTGTTTTTATTAGTATTTAGTAGTCTTGAGTTCTAAGGTAGGTTAATTTAATTTTGTTTTGTCTGCAAAAGCACGAGTTCTTTGCCACATTTTCTTTATTTTCCGATTCTCGGTTATTGTTTGTTTAATTATCGAAGGCAGTTCTTGAGGTGTGCCAGTTGATACTTGGATTGGAGTTAGTTATGTCCCATATCGCATTTTGTATACATCTTCTTTTGTATAGAAAATGTTCCACCGTGTTTTCTATTTCAACATCGGTTTTTAGAGGAATATAGAGGTACAAGGTATCCACATATTCACGAAAATCGTTCAAATTAGTGTATTTGTGGCATAAGCTTAGCACTGGTTCTTTTTGTATTATGCCAGTGCTGATTGTAATTAGAATTTGAGAATTATCACAAAACAGTTAAAGGCAATAATTTGTCAACATGCAATTTTTGGTAATTCTCTTGTAAATTTTAAAGTTAATAAGATCAGGGATTCTAGTTCTATTGCTTGGCCAATAGGTTGGTTCACCTGTTGATATGAAATCAAAACTTTTGTTTTCTGTTGCCTTTAATAGTTGTCTACCTTTTGGTGTTATTAATTTAGAGCCCCATTGGCATTAAAATCACCTAGTTATTGAGTGCCTTGGTGGGCTTTATATTGCATAAACTATCAGTGAACCATGCTAATCCCCTATGCTTATATTGGTTGCTTGTATGTGATCTTCTGAATATTGGTCTAGTTCGTGATGATTCATTGTCGACCTAATAATAAATGCGATTCCTCCGTATGCCGTGATATCTGGATGATTTATGTAGTAGCTTGCGTAGTTCGAATGTTTAAAATAACTTTAATGTGTAAAATGGATTTCAGAAACAAGCGTGATATCTATATTATGGTTTATAATATAATAAAAAGCTTTTACTTCTGTTGTATGTTTTTTTAGCCCGTTGGTATTCCATACAGCTATTGTAAGCAAGTTAACCATTTTGTTAATTTTTGGTCACGACTGTCGTAAGAAGATTTAGTATTTTTCCCATCTGTTTCATAATAATTTTTAACATGTTTTTCAGTTCATCTATATCATTCATATTTTGAACTCTTGGCGTGCTTTCTGCATTATTTAATATTTCTTTTTGCTGATTTCTTGTTACCTGAGCATAATTAATCTGCAATTTTTAATTTATATAAAACGATAACGAATAAAAAATATTTGTCTCTTTCGAGATTAATCTCAAACAGGTGGTTTGAGGATTGCCAAACCTATCCGCTAATCTATCAAAGGACAATTGCCACAAAAAAATCTAATAACTAACTGCAATTTATATACAAAGCAACAAATATTGACTCGTTATTGTTTTATATAAATTAAAACTTGCAGAATTTATAACATAATATAATCAAAATATACTTTTCTAAACGAAAGCTTTCTCTTTTTATATTTGAAGCATATAACATATGCATTATAAAAACATGCCAACACTGCCAAAACGAAATATTTTGTTCCAAGGTTGACATGTGCGGCTATATTCAACTTGTACTTTCGTTAAGTTAAAGTTAACTGGAGACGTGGTGAATTCAAATTTTGAAACTAAGTAATCTAACCGGTGGAAATTGAGTGTTTTCATATTCAATCAAGTAAGTTAATAGTGAGTAAGAAAATCCTAAGGACTTTATTGTAAGCTTTTTTTCTCGATAAATTACATAAGTAGCAGTAGATCGTAAGGCATGGATGTTAATACTCCCAGTCCCCCTGATAAAGGGGGAGCGGGATTTTTGTATTGCTTTTATTGGATTCTCAAAACTTTTTAAAATCTACTCACATGTTACCTCCTAAACATAAACAAAATATTAGTCAAATTGAAAAGGAACTTTTTGAATTGAAAAATAGATTTCAACATGATCAGATTATATTAACAGAAGTGAATAATTTATCCTCTAGGATTGAAAATATCAGTAGGAGAAAAGTTGAATATGAAGACACTGACTTCGGCCCATTTCTTGTTATGATAGAGAGTGACAAAGGAAAAGCCGGTAATATCCATCCTACGGATATTGGTAAAATTTTTCATATAATGGGTACAACTGGTATTAAAGACATCAGTAAAAAAGGAATAAATAGAATAGGAGTTCAGTTTAATAGCTCCAAACAAGAAATTTTGCAAAAATATAATATACTTTTCAGGCCACCCCTTAAAGTCAGGCCACAGGCGGTACAAGAATGTGTACGACATGTTGCTGACAAGTTGATGAAATGTACTCAGTTCACGTAAAATCGTGATAATGTTATATTCAGGTAATAGTGCGAGCACTGCCAGATATTTATTTAATGTAAGATATTATAATACACTCCAATTAAACTTAAGGTTATAAAACAATAAAGAATTTCAATATAGTTTTACTATGATCCTTCCTAATAATAATTTATGATAATTTCCAAACATAAAACTATAACAAATGTTCAAACAATAAGCCATTTTGTACTAAGCAGTATCTTAATCGATTGTAAAATTCTCGTCTAACGTTAGCCAGAACAAAGTCTGGCTAACGAAAAAATACAAACATAAGTTTTTGAGAAATGTTTGTATTTTGAGAACGATTTCCGAGTGGAAATTGAAACGTCAATAAATTTACTTTATCCTTTAATTGTGGCTTATTCCCATTTAAATTATAAAAACTTTAGATTGAATGCAGAGTTTCGACAAAAATCCACATACATCCTTACGTAAAACTATACAAATACGTGATGTAGGTCATTCTTCAGACTTACGTGTTTTACATAAGAATTAATTTAACCCTACAAAATGCAGTTGTTGCAAGAATTAAATGAAGTTGACTACGACTGAAGACTACATTTTAATGGTGTAATAATAATGACGAGAACTTCAGTAAAATTGTTTTTCCGACGAAGCAATATTTACACTCTGTGGGAATGTATATCGGGCAAATTTAAAATATTAAAGTGATGTAAATCCACAGTTTATACGTGAAACCAATACTCAAAGACCACCAGAACTGAATGTATGATCGGAAATAGTAAGTACTCAGTTAATTGGGTCATTTTTTATAAAAGGAAATTTAAATAATTATGAACTGCTATTTAGTAATGAAATTGTATGTGCCCTGAAAAATAAGTTTGGAGCCAATTTTAATCAGATGAGGTTTGAAGAAAATGAAGCTCTAGCTTATTTTGGTGTAACTGTTCGGCGTTCTTTAGATCAGGCATTTTCCGGATCTTTTCTCGTTCACTTGTTTTTATCCTAAAGATTATTTTTATTTGGCATACTTTAAAAGTAAAATTTATAAAACTAAACCAGCAAGTGTTGCAAAGCTAAGGCAAAGAATTATCGAAGAATCCATATTAAATTCTTGAAAAACATGCAGAAATGTATTGGATGCATTCTAGCATCTGTTAGGATACTCTAAGCTGGTTTTTGAGTTTTAAACTGCAAAAACTATCATTAGCAAGTGCAAGAGCACTTACTGATAATGCGCTGACCAATAGGGTTAACTTGGTATGTGTATCGAGACACATAGACATGGAGGGGTACGAACGGACTGACGCCCTGACAATACAGGGCTCATCTACTCTGCCTGTGGGGCTCAAACCTGTGATTGGAAGGCCTTTTAGTACTAGTCAGGTCTAAGTGTCTAAAGGGCTCACAATTGGGCCCTGCTCCGATCTACATCAACCATAACCATAACCATACGTTCAATAATATCGAGGATGCTGTGTAGTGCAATTTTGGGAGTCGCCTAGTTTGTTTTTGCTATCTTAATACCTATATTTGCTATATCCTATGTCGCAAATTAAGATTCGATCAGTTGTTTATTTTGTACTTAGCCAGAGGTCTTCTTTAAGTCAATAAATCAAAACTTGTCTTATAGTAAATTTATTTTTATGCATAGTGACCTATGATATCTGGTTTGTAACTCTACACTCATTAAGATTGAAAATACTGTCTAGCGCTGGTTTTGTAGTCGCCTTGTTTGTTGTTCTATCTTTATATAATCGTTATTCTCTCCCCTTTCATTTGTATATCACATGTTAGAATTGTATCAGTTGTTTATTTTGTTTTCAAACAGAGTCTTAAAGTCAATAAATCAAAATTTTTTGACTTTAGTATATAATATCGTATATAATTATACGTTCATTAATAACCAAGATAGTGTGCAGTGCCGTTTTGGTAGTCGCCTTGTTTGTTTTTATCTTAATATAATTTTATCCTCTCCTCTTTCATTTAATGTACCACATGCTCCAATAGGACCAATAAAAACGAAGATCTAACGTAATGCCCCTTTGACATTGCCGATACGTTTGTTTTTTCCTTAATTGTACTAGCTACCTTTTTCTCTTTCCGACAAGATCTTTCATGTCACGATCCGTAGAACAGTTCTCGAGCTGTGCCACTTTGCAAACAATTTACGTATTGATGAAGGTCGCAAAAATCTGTCGCGTATGTAATGATTTGTTTCCCATCAAAAAAGTGTTCAACATCGCTTAAGAAGTTTTTACCTAAAAATAGCCATCTTTTAATAACTCCATCCTCCGTTTACATATAACGCAACCACAAACACACAACACAACAATTACCATCCTCCAGGTCATAGTTTGAATCATTTCAGATCTGATATTCAAAAAACTTACACATCAAGTGACATTCAAAACACTCACATGACATACAATACACAAATTCCTACCTACGCACAACAAAGACACTGCACACATTGAAATACACATCAAAACTCACCTTTCATAGTCACTCCATAAATCACATTGTATTACAACCAACTACAAATTTTCTTAGACACGTTAAACTTAGGCAACTCTTTAAAATATGACATCAAACAAATAACACACTACACAAACAACTTTATGTAACAAAACCCTCAAAGGATTTCAACTTAAAACTCATACAAATAGAGTAGTCGAGTTATTAATAGCCGAATATTAATCTCCCGTTAAAGGAGATTAACAACCAGTCGGTATGCGTACGCTCATCCCAGTTGTTCTGAGTGTCCATTAATATAGACTGACGCCCGATTTAAACAACAGAGGAACTCAAGGAAGCAGTGGTGAGTATACGGAACTATTACGATTAGTGGAACGGAGAGTCCCTTGTATCACTCAATGCAACACACTAATACGATACAAAATACATGATAAACTACATCTCTAACCAAATTCTGCAGTCAAACCCCACTAATCCTAATCGTTCCGTATATGTTAGAAGACGAAAACAATTTCTTTGCAGTCTACGTAAACAAGTTGAATAAGATAGCCTACCTTTATACAACGAACCCCATTAATACCAAACTTCTGCAGAAAAAACTTTTTTATCCGGAGCCAAATACCTAACCATCACAAACAAATCCAATCAAAAAAACACCCATCCCACTCCGCCGTCCAGTCCCAGAAAACATCACATAAACAAATCTAAATGCACGCATTTCTTAATAATTCCGCAATCAACACAGATTCAACCGATTATTTATTTAAAACAAAACTCAAAATCTACCCATTTATCAAAATTCAAGTCACTTACAGTCTACTCTCCTTACAAATCCGCCACTATCTATCTATCTATCTAATTAGCCTTCTTCGGTCCATCTTTGGACATAGGCCTCCCCAATCCTTTTCCATTCATTTCTGTCTGTCGCTATAGTCATCCACCTAGAGCCCACGTGCTTCTTGATATCATCTGCCCATCTCATTTGGGGCCTTCCTCTGCTTCGTTTATATTTCCACGGTCTCCAGCTTATAAGAATTTTGTTCCATCGAAATCCGCTACACTTGCAACCAAATCCAAAATCAACACATCACCCCTTATACCTTATATTCCATATTATAGTACATTAACATTACAGTTACATACGATACACAACATTGAACCTTTACCCCCAACCTTACAATCAAAAAACATAAAACGAAACACATACAACTCAATCTACACAACAATCAACTCAAACAATCGATCAAATCCATCTCCTACAACTATCACACACAGCAACAAAAAAACACAAGACAACTCAACAAGACAACAAAGCAAATACCTTATAGAACACATCCCACCAAATGATTGCCAACAAAACACGTCTTAACAATATTTTAAAATCAAACGAACTTCTTACCAGTAACATAGCCCACTTAAAAGTCTATTCATTAGACATAACAGCATCCCTCAACACATAACCCTAAACCTTAACCCCTAAATATCCACGAATTCTAGACAAAACTAAGAAGCAATATCGTGATAATCACTATTGGCCCTATATATTTTAATAACACTCCCCAAAAGTCACAACCAAAATCCAATCAAACCTCCATCTCGTTATGACAGGCGGTAACAAAAATTTTTCACAAAAAAACATTGAAGACCATTAGTCACAAGGCCACTTCCCTAACATTTAAATTGTCAGAATAATTGTCCGCTAAAATAACATCCCTATACACTTTGTCTAAGTTTTCGAGAACTCTGAACTCGAGAACTTCTGAGAACATAAATTCTCAGAAGCACTGAAACACTGAAGATTATTCGTTGTGAGATCCCTGGATCGAATAACGTCATTCCCCTGCGCTTAAAATATTGTTCTACAATAGAGAATACCAACAGAATACCAACAAAGAGCCACTATTTCTCCAAACTGCGGACAAAATCACAAATATAAATGGCAGATGCACCATCCAGATTAAACTATTGCGGCACATACTCGGTATATTCACACAAATGTCCCGCCAGAAAAAGTGCTCCCACAACATAGAAACACACACATACAGTCACTACCCTAAACAAATTTCCTCATACGAACTCACTTCCGACATAAAATTGATAATTAATCTCATTTCTATGATCTTTTTCTACGTCTTACCTGAAAAAACTCCTACCAATATCTCTAACGAGATCTTCCGAAATATGTACGGACACGCAATCGTAGTGTCAACCTTCAACTTTTCTATAAATCAAAGATTTATACAAACCAGATTTTAATCCCGTTATATCCCACCTAAGCTCTAGCTCCTAAAATGCACCCACTAGCCATCGACAAAACTACTTAACTCCTTCATATTCGATTTTATTTACACAAGGACATGGGAAGATTGGTTTTCTGTGGTTTCGCAAACTCATTGCACAACGTTAAGCTCCATCAAACTCCCACCTCGACTCCGACGTCGGTCTTAAGTCATTAACAGAAAATCGTTCCAAACATACAGAAAAACTTTAAGGAGAGGAATGCTGTCGTTTCTAGTCTTACTCAACGCCCTCCGTAATATTTTTATTTCAGCTACCTCCATCTTATTTTCCTGAATCTTTTAAACCTACACCAACGTATGTCTCACCACACTCTTTTATATCTTTCCTTTCAGCTCTTCTCCAATTTTTATATCACAAAGTACCTCGCTCATTCGCTTCCAGTTACACCAACCAGCCCGTAGTTCTCCCTCTTCAATAGCCCTTCTTAAATACCCCAACTTCCCCTCAACATTTTTTTGCTCTCGTCTACTAACACGATATCATCAGCAAAGTGCATTGATCAAGCAGCTCTTTGCCCTACTTTTTCTGTCAGTACATCCATAACAACATTAAACAGGTAGGACTTAGTAATGAGCCTTAATGCAAACCAACCGTGAATGGTAAGATTTCGGTCGTCAATTCGCAGAAGTCCTTACTTTGGTGTATGCTCCCTCATACATTTCCTTCACGAACCCTATGTACTTCTCGGGAACCCGTTTCTCTGCCATACATCTCCATAGACCTTGTCTAAGAACTGTATCGTACGCCTTTCCAAGATCTATAAATACCAAATATAGCTCTCTTTTCTTCTCGCTCTATTTCTCTATCAACTGTCTCAAAGCAAACAATGCATCCGTTGTTCTCCTTCCTGGCACAAACCCAAACTGTTCTTCTCCTATGGATGTCTCTCTCCTTAATCTTTACTTTACAGTGTTCTTTCAGATTTTCATTGTCTGCGACATTAACTTTATCCTTCTATAGTTCTGACAGTCCTAAATATTTCCTTTATCTTTTTACAATGATATCATCACACCCTCTCCCCATGCATTGGACATCCTTTTTTCTTCATATATCCTAATCATCCTTTGCTACAAAATATCAACCCCTTCCTCTCCAAGAACCTTTTAAACCTCCACAAGTATTTTATCAGGTCGCACTGCCTTACCATTTTTCATCCTATTTAACCCCTCAACAACTTCGTGTCTCGCTATCCCTGGTAATATATTCACATTTGGGAACCCACATCCTCCATCTATTCTCTATTTTTCTTCATTTAGAAACTTTCTAAAGTACTCATTTGCTTTATTTCAATATCGTTAATGTGTTAATCGGTTCTTAACACTCTTCCATCTGCACTTTTAATCTGCCTCACGAGGGTCAAGTCCTTTGGTGACTGGTCCCTTGTTTTAGCAATTTCCTCGTGTGTCTCAAACTCTTCATACAGCTGTGCAGACTAGCTTTCCTTAGTAGTAACTATAGCGCGCTTTGCTACCTGTATATATTCTTATCTTCCTTTCGTTTAGATCTGCCATACCCCGTTCTAGCTTTTTTCTTTTCTCTAATCTTCTATTACACTGTTCACCACCAAGTTTATTTGTTTCTAGGAGGCCCTTTACCAGATGTTTAATCTAGTATTTCCTCTTCCTCTCGCACCACAACTTTACCGTTCGCATCTTACCAGTCATTTACGTTTTTCCTCAATCTCTTCCAGCACTCTACTCTTATCTTTTAACTTCCACCACTTCACTTTCTGGTATCCTACTTGCTTTCCTGTTCGCCTTAACTTTATCTCCGCATTTACTATCAACAGTCGATGTTGACTAGTTACACACTCATCCTTATGTCTTTACAGTTGGTAACGTCTTTTATCTGACTTCTTCTACACAGAACAAAATCTATCTCACTTTCCCTTCCCCGCCACTATAGGTAACATATTGGTCTTCAGTTTTCATAAAGAACGTGATAAAGAACGTTAATGACAGCCAAATCCCATGCCAGTGCGAAGTCAATCACACTATTTCGTTTATCATTTCTTATTCCCATCCCCAAACCTTCATGAACCATTTCTATTCCCGCTCCTTCTCTACCTATATGTCCATTCTAATCACCTCCATTACCCATATCTTTCACATAGAAAAATCCTATATCGAACCAGAACAAACCGGTACAAATCCAGCATGCAAATCAGGAATATATACAGCGCACCTTCCAGGAGCCCCTCAGTTAGTGGCCATTCGCTGGCAGGTAAGGAATTCCAGTGGAGATTTTTCTAGATATTTTTTTCAGGTGAGTTTTTAAAAATTTTAATATTATTATAGTTTATAGGTCAGTTTGTGTATTAAACTAAATATTGAGAAATAAGTCAGTTGGATTATTTTAATGTAATATAAATAATATATTATAAATAAACTGTTTTATTTTCTTCTCCTTCTCAGATTGTTTTGTGTTTTGTACGAAAATCCTAGGTAGGTATTTAAAACTTGGTACGTACGTTTCTATTGGTATAAGCATATTGTAATATCAATTTCTTCTCAAAATCTTTTTGTTAATTTTGGTTTAACATGGTTTTTCTTCTTCTTAATTTTCTAAGGCCTATTAATTTTGTTGAAAGCAAACTTCTGGGACTCTAAAACTTGGCACATAAGTTTTTCATGGTGTAATAATGATCTTTTGATTTTGCGATCGACTTGTCTTCTTTTCCTTTTCCTTCATTCTCTCACGTATTTTTAAATCTTTCTTAAAACTTATCATATAGATTCTATTTGGTGTAAGAACCCTATTGAGTTTGGTATCGTCATCTCTTCTTCTTCTTCATTTTCACTCGTATTTTTACACATTTTTTTTTCAAAGAATATTTTCTAATCATAAAACTTTATAGATAGGTTACATTTATTGTAGGATAAGAGTCTTTATTGAATGCGGAGTCAACACTTGTACAGTACTTGCAAACCTGTACAGCAACGGAAAAAATTATTTCACAGTTTAGTTAAAAAGGACCAATGAACATGAATAATGAAGACCTAGCTGAAAAACAACTGCAAAAAACCTGCATAACTTTAGTAAATATGTATTTGCGGTTGCCTAGCATATTTTTAATAAATTTTATAAATTCTTTTTGAACAAGTTTTGCCACTAATTCTTTTTTATTTTTTAAAAATATATACTTATTCATTTACCCGTTTTATTAACTTGTCTCAGCTATTATTAGTTGGCTACACCGTACTGATGACGACCAATGAGTCAGAAATACGTATTTACAAAAGATTTCTATTATTGTCCATCTTTCTATTGCATATCCTTCTTTTTATGGATTATTTCCGGTTAATACATTCCCTATAATAAGGTTTAACTTATCTTCCTGTCTAAAACTCTGCCCCTATAGATACTCACAGACAGCTGGTATTGTAAATGGTATTCTAGCAAAACGTTTATTTCCTCTATATAACTGAGTCTTCTATATTCCTGAATTTCTTTTCATGTTTGTTAATCTTTCAGCTCTACTTTTAACTTAAATCTTTGATGTATATATTTGGTATTATTTGTTGCACCATCACGTTGTCACGTTGGACACAATACATGGAAAAGTTTTGTGTTTTATTATGTTTAATAATTGAAAATTTATACCTTATTTAAGGCACTTTCTTTTTATTTCGGCATTAATAATATTAAATAAAACAAGTTTCAATTTGTTCTTCTTCCTAGATTAAAACTCTGATCCTATAGATGTTCACAGACAGCTGGTAAATGGTATTCTAGAAAAAACCCTCAGTTATAATCTCATTCAATTTATTTATTTTTACTTATTTATTTATAATTTATTTGTTCTCACTTTGGTTGTTAATTTTACTGTTGTGTATAATAAATTAATTACTTTGAAATTTTCCTGGTCCGATTTGCCTCCCTTTTTGAAGAGAGGTATTAGGATGCTTAATCTCCATTCTTGAGGAATTCTGTTTTGTTCTATTTTTTTTTTTTTGAATAGTTTTAATACTCATTTGGTCAGATCTTGTCCTCCGTATTTTAGGAGTTTGTTCGTTATTCTGTCCTCTCCTGGTGATTTTCTATTGTTGCTTTTTGTTATATTTAAATATTAGAAATTATTATGTCGAAGTATTTGGTGGTTTAATTGAAGTGGTGTTAGAACTAGTGCATAACGACAGTGTTTCTTGTTTCTAAAACATACCTCTCTGATTTTGTATAAACTTATTTAAGGCATTTTCTTATTATTTCGTCATTAATAATATTAAATAAAACAAGTTTCAATTTGTCCTTCATTCTAAATTAAAAATTTGGCCCTACAGATGCTTACAGACAGCTGGTAAATGGTATTCTAGAAAAAACCTTCAGTTAGTAGCTAGTCGCCGGCGCTCGGTCCACAGCGACATTCGACGCCTAAATGTTTCAGTAGAAACCTAAGACTGGTGTAAACACTGAATTTTTCTTTTGGAATATCAGTTATCTCGGCTCTTTGTGTAGTGTCTTTTTCATTCTCGAGGAAAATAAAATCTTCTATCTTAAGATAAATTTAAAAATATTACATGGAATTTAAATGGTTTTGTGTTTTGCTCTTCTTCTCTTTTTCTTCTTTTCATATAGACATGACTGTCTGTTTTTCAATGTTCCTCCAGTAAGTTGTTTTTCCATCGTTTCCGTGGTCTTCCTACTGATCGCCTTTCTATTGGGGAACCGTCTCTTGCCATTTTTACTACTCTATTTGTTGTCATTCGGCTTATATGATCGTTTCATTCCACTCTTCTATTTCTTAACCAGTTTGTAATGTTCTACACCTAGCATCTACGTCGTATATCCGTACGTTATGTTTCATAGTGTTTTAGCATCAACGTTTCTAATTTTTTTCATCTCTGCTGTTTCTAAGATATTTTTGTCCTCTTTGTGTCATGTCTTGGTACTGTCGCGTAGGTCATTATTTGTCTGATGATTGTTTTGTAAATTCTGCTTTTTATTTCTTTCCCCATATCTTTATTTTTTTATTTAGGCAGCCTGCGGCTATGTTTGCTGTACTTACTTGATCTTCCACTTTGATTTCGAGCTTTCCGTAGCTGTATAATGTGATGTCTAGATATATTTACACTCGATCACTTGTTCTATTATTCGACCTCCCCCGCTCGAATTTACCTCTTAGTAAATTTGCTGTTGTAACCACGCATTTTGTATTTTTTGATAAATTAACCTGTTAAATTTTCTGCCTGTTTTATTAAATTGATGCTGCATACGTTATAAATCAATTTCACTTCGAAAGAGTAGTATTGTGTCGTCTGCATAGCAGATTATTTTAAGTTGTTTTTCTTCCATTTTTATCCTTTTTTAGTTCTTACTTTTTTTATTATTTCATCCATAATCATGTTGAATAATAGGGGATTCAGGGAATCTCCCTGTCATACCTAATTGCCAGATTCAATAGGGTCGGTTAGTTCTACTTCTACTTTTACTTTTATTGTGTTGTTTCGGTAGATATTTTCAATCGTTTTGATTATTCCTAGACGTATATCTCTTAAATACAGTAAGTGGGTAAAGTCTCTTAATTTGACTTGTTCACATGCCTTTGTAAAGTCCACAAAACATAGATATGGCGCTTCGTAATATTCTAATGATTTCTTTTGTAATTTCCGCATTAAAAATATAGGAATTAGGATGTTTGATGTCTATTCCTAAGGAATTCTGTTTTGTTCTAATATTTTTTGGATTATTTTTAATAGTTGTTTGGTCAGATCTGGTCCTCCTTACTTTAGGAGTTTGTTCGGTATTATGTCCTCTCATGGTGATTTTGTATTTTTGTGTTATGTTGTGTTTGAATATTAGAAATTATTATGATGAAGTATTTGGTGGTTTAATTGAAGTGGTCTTAGAACTAGTGCATAACAATATTGTTGCTTGTTTCTAAAGCATACTTCTCTGAATTTGTATAAACCGATTTCAGGCATTTTCTTATTATTTCGTCATTAATATGATTAAATAAAGCAAGTCTCAATTTGTACTTCTTCCTAGATTAAAAATCTGACCCTATAGATACTTACAGACGGCTGGTAAATGGTATTCTGCAAAAAACCTTCAGTGAGTAGCCAGTCGCCGGCGCTCGGTCCACAGCGACATTCGACGCCTAAATGTTTCAGTAGAAACCTAAGACTGGTGAAAACACTGAATCTTTCTTTTGAAATATCAGTTATCTCGGCTCTTTGTGTAGTGTCTTTTTCATTTTCGTGAAAAACAAATCTTTTATCCCAAGATAAATTTAAAAATATGACAGTAAGTTGTCATTCCATCGTTTTGTGGTCTTTCTACTGATCGTCTTCCTATTGGGGACCGTCTCTTGCCGTCTTTACTACTCTATTTGTTCTCATTCGGCTTATATAATCGTTTTATACTACTCTTCTATTTCTTATCTAGTTATGCTTAAATATTAGAAATTATAATGATGAAGTATTAGATGGTTTAATTGAAGTGGTGTTAGAACTAGTGCATAACGATATTGTTTCTTGATTCTAAAAATACTTCTCTGATTTTGTTTAAACTTATTTTAGGCATTTTCTTATTATTTCGTCATTAATAATATTAAATAAAACAAGTTTCAATTTGTCCTTCTTCCTAAATTAAAAATCTGGTAAATGGTATTCTAGAAAAACTTTTCAGTTAGTAGCCAGTCGCCGGCGCTCGGTCCACAGCGACAATCGACGCCTAAATGTTTCAGTAGAAACCTAAGACTGGTGAAAACACTGAATCTTTTTTTAGGAATATCAGTTATCTCGGCTCTTTGTGTAGTGTCTTTTTCATTTTCTTGAAAAGTAAAATCTTCTGTCTCAAGATAAATTTAAAAATATGACAGTAAGTCGCCATTCCATCGTTTTGTGGTCTTTCTACTAATCGTCTTCCTATTGGGGACCGTCTATTGCCGTCTTTACTACTCTATTTGTTCTCATTCGGCTTATATAATCCTTTCATACTATCTTCTATTTCTTACCTAGTTATGCTTGAATATTAGAAATTATAATGATGAAGTATTAGGTGGTTTAATTGAAGTGGTGGTAGAACTAGTGCATAACGATATTGTTTCTTGTTTCTAAAAATACTTCTCTGATTTTGTTTAAACTTATTTTAGGCATTTTCTTATTATTTCGTCATTAATAATATTAAATAAAACAAGTTTCAATTTGTCCTTCTTCCTAAATTAAAAATCTGGCCCTATAGATGCTTACAGACAGCTGGTAAATGGTATTCTAGAAAAAATTTTCAGTTAGTAGCCAGTCGCCGGCGCTCGGTCCACAGCGACATTCGACGCCTAAATGTTTCAGTAGAAACCTAAGACTGGTGAAAAAACTGAATCTTTCTTTTGGAATATCAGTTATCTCGGCTCTTTGTGTAGTGTCTTTTTCATTTTCGTGAAAAAAAATCTTTTATCTCAAGATAAATTTAAAAATATGACAGTAAGTTGTCATTCCATCGTTTTGTGGTCTTTCTACTGATCGTCTTCCTATTGGGGACCGTCTCTTGCCGTCTTTACTACTCTATTTGTTCTCATTCGGCTTATATAATCGTTTCATACTACTCTTCTATTTCTTACTTAGTTATGTTTGAATATTAGAAATTATAATGATGAAGTATTAGGTGGTTTAAATGAAGTGGTGTTAGATCTAGTGCATAATAATATTGTTTCTTGTTTCTAAAAATACTTCTCTGATTTTGTTTAAACTTATTTTAGACATTTTCTTATTATTTCGTCATTAATAATATTAAATAAAACAAGTTTCAATTTGTCCTTCTTCCTAAATTAAAAATCTGGTCCTATAGATGCTTACAGACAGCTGGTAAATGGTATTCTAGAAAAAAATTTCAGTTAGTAGCCAGTCGCCGGCGCTCGGTCCACAGCGACATTCGACGCCTAAATGTTTCAGTAGAAACCTAAGACTGGTGAAAAAACTGAATCTTTCTTTTGGAATATCAGTTATCTCGGCTCTTTGTGTAGTGTCTTTTTCATTTTCGTGAAAAAAAATCTTTTATCTCAAGATAAATTTAAAAATATGACAGTAAGTTGTCATTCCATCGTTTTGTGGTCTTTCTACTGATCGTCTTCCTATTAGGGACCGTCTCTTGCCATCTTTACTACTTTACTTGTTCTCATTCGGCTTATATAATCGTTTCATCATAATCGTTTCATACTACTCTTTTATTTCTTACCTAGTTATGCTTGAATATTAGAAATTATTATGATGAAGTATTAGGTGGTTTAATTGAAGTGGTGTTAGAACTAGTGCATAACGATATTGTTTCTTGTTTCTAAAAATACTTCTCTGATTTTGTTTAAACTTATTTTAGGCATTTTTTTATTATTTCGTCATTAATAATATTAAATAAAACAAGTTTCAATTTGTCCTTCTTCCTAAATTAAAAATATGGCCCTATAGATGCTTACAGACAGCTGGTAAATGGTATTCTAGAAAAAACTTTCAGTTAGTAGCCAGTCGCCGGCGCTCGGTCCACAGCGACAATCGACGCCTAAATGTTTCAGTAGAAACCTAAGACTGGTAAAAACACTGAATCTTTCTTTTGGAATATCAGTTATCTCGGCTCTTTGTGTAGTGTCTTTTTCATTTTCGTGAAAACAAATCTTTTATCTCAAGTTAAATTTAAAAATATGACAGTAAGTTGTCATTCCATCGTTTTGTGGTCTTTCTACTGATCGTCTTCCTATTAGGGACCGTCTCTTGCCATCTTTACTACTTTACTTGTTCTCATTCGGCTTATATAATCGTTTCATCATAATCGTTTCATACTACTCTTCTATTTCTTACCTAGTTATGCTTGAATATTAGAAATTATTATGATGAAGTATTAGGTGGTTTAATTGAAGTGGTGTTAGAACTAGTGCATAACGATATTGTTTCTTGTTTCTAAAAATACTTCTCTGATTTTGTTTAAACTTATTTTAGTCATTTTCTTATTATTTCGTCATTAATAATATTAAATAAAACAAGTTTCAATTTGTCCTTCTTCCTAAATTAAAAATCTGGCCCTATAGATGCTTACAGACAGCTGGTAAATGGTATTCTAGAAAAAATTTTCAGTTAGTAGCCAGTCGCCGGCGCTCGGTCCACAGCGACATTCGACGCCTAAATGTTTCAGTAGAAACCTAAGACTGGTGAAAACACTGAATCTTTCCTTTGGAATATCAGTTATCTCGGCTCTTTGTGTAGTGTCTTTTTCATTTTCGAGGAAAATAAAATCTTCTATCTCAGAATAAATTTAAAAATATGACAGTAAGTTGTCATTCCATGGTTTTTGTGGTCTTTCTACTGATCGTCTTCCTATTGGGGACCGTCTCTTGTCGTCTTTACTACTCTATTTGTTCTCATTCGGCTAATATAATCGTTTCATACTACTCTTCTATTTCTTACCTAGTTATGCTTGAATATTAGAAATTATAATGATGAAGTATTAGGTGGTTTAATTGAAGTGGTGTTAGAACTAGTGCATAACGATATTGTTTCTTGTTTCAAAAAATACTTCTCTGATTTTGTTTAAACTTATTTTAGGCATTTTCTTATTATTTGGTCATTATTAATATTAAATAAAACAAGTTTCAATTTGTCCTTCTTCCTAAATTAAAAATCTGGCCCTATAGATGCTTACAGACAGCTGGTAAATGGTATTCTAGAAAAAACTTTCAGTTAGTAGCGAGTCGCCGGCGCTCGGTCCACAGCGACATTCGCCGCCTAAATGTTTCAGTAGAAACCTAAGACTGGTGAAAAAACTGAATCTTTCTTTTGTAATATCAGTTATCTCGGCTCTTTGTGTAGTGTCTTTTTCATTTTCGTGAAAAAAAAATCTTCTATCTCAAGATAAATTTAAAAATATGACAGTAAGTTGTCATTCCATCGTTTTTGTGGTCTTTCTACTGATCGTCTTTCTATTAGCGACCGTCTCTTGCCGTCTTTACAACTCTATTTGTTCTCATTCGGCTTATATAATCGCTTCATACTACTCTTCTATTTCTTACCTAGTTATGCTTGAATATTAGAAATTATAATGATAAAGTATTGGGTGGTTTAATTGAAGTGGTGTTAGAACTAGTGCATAACGATATTGTTTCTTGTTTCTAAAAATACTTCTCTGATTTTGTTTAAACTTATTTTAGGCATTTTCTTATTATTTCGTCATTAATAATATTAAATAAAACAAGTTTCAATTTGTCCTTCTTCCTAAATTAAAAATCTGGCCCTATAGATGCTTACAGACAGCTGGTAAATGGTATTCTAGAAAAAACTTTCAGTTAGTAGCCAGTCGCCGGCGCTTGGTCCACAGCGACATTCGACGCCTAAATGTTTCAGTAGAAACCTAAGACTGGTAAAAAAACTGAATCTTTCTTTTGGAATATCAGTTATCTCGGCTTTTGTGTAGTGTCTTTTTTATTTTCGTGAAAAAAAAATCTTCTATCTCAAGATAAATTTAAAAATATGACAGTAAGTTGTCATTCCATGGTTTTTGTCGTCTTTCTACTGATCGTCTTCCCATTAGGGACCGCCTCTTGCCGTCTTTACTACTTTATTTGTTCTCATTCGGCTTAGATAATCGTTTCATCATAATCGTTTCATACTATTCTTCTATTTCTTACCTAGATATGCTTGAATATTAGAAATTATTATGATGAAGTATTAGGTGGTTTAATTGAAGTGGTGTTAGAACTAGTGCATAACGATATTGTTTCTTTTTTCTAAAAATACTTCTCTGATTTTGTTTAAACTTATTTTAGGCACTTTCTTATTATTTCGTCATTAATAATATTAAATAAAACAAGTTTCAATTTGTCCTTCTTCCTAAATTAAAAATCTGGCCCTATAGATGCTTACAGACAGCTGGTAAATGGTATTCTAGAAAAAATTTTCAGTTAGTAGCCAGTCGCCGGCGCTCGGTCCACAGCGACATTCGACGCCTAAATGTTTCAGTAGAAACCTAAGACTGGTGAACAAACTGAATCTTTCTTTTGGAATATCAGTTATCTCGGCTCTTTGTGTAGTGTCTTTTTCATTCTCGTGAAAAAAAAATCTTCTATCTCAAAATAAATTTAAAAATATGACAGTAAGTTGTCATTCCATCGTTTTTGTGGTCTTTCTACTGATCGTCTTCCTATTGGTTACCGTCTCTTGCCGTCTTAACTACTCTATTTGTTCTCATTCGGCTTATATAATCGTTTCATACTACTCTTCTATTTCTTACCTAGTTGTGGTTAAATATTAGAAATTATTATGATGAAGTATTGGGTGGTTTAATTGAAGTGGTGTTAGAACTAGTGCATAACGATATTGTTTCTTGTTTCTAAAAATACTTCTCTAATTTTGTTTAAACTTATTTTAGGCATTTCCTTATTATTTCGTCATTAATAATAATAAATAAAACAAGTTTCAATTTGTCCTTCTTCCTAAATTAAAAATCTGGCCCTATAGATGCTTACAGACAGCTGGTAAATGGTATTCTAGAAATAACTTTCAGTTAGTAGCCAGTCGCCGGCGCTCGGTCCACAGCGACATTCGACGCCTAAATGTTTCAGTAGAAACCTAAGACTGGTGAAAAAACTGAATCTTCCTTTTGGAATATCAGTTATCTCGGCTCTTTGTGTAGTGTCTTTTTCATTTTCGTGAAAAAAAAATCTTCTATCTCAAGATAAATTTAAAAATATGACAGTAAGTTGTCGTTCCATGGTTTTTGTGGTCTTTCTACTGATCGTCTTCCCATTAGGGACCGTCTCTTGCCGTCTTTACTACTTTATTTGTTCTCATTCGGCTTATATAATCGTTTCGTCATAATCGTTTCATACTACTCTTCTATTTCTTTCCTAGTTATGCTTGAATATTGGAAATTATTATGATGAAGTATTAGGTGGTTTAATTGAAGTGGTGTTAGAACTAGTGCATAACGATATTGTTTCTTTTTTCTAAAAATACTTCTCTGATTTTGTTTAAACTTATTTTAGGCATTTTCTTATTATTTCGTCATTAATAATATTAAATAAAACAAGTTTCAATTTGTCCTTCTTCCCAAATTAAAAATCTGACCCTATAGATGCTTACAGACAGCTGGTAAATGGTATTTTAGAAAAAAATTTCAGTTAGTAGCCAGTCGCCGGCGCTCGGTCCACAGCGACATTCGACGCCTAAATGTTTCAGTAGAAACCTAAGACTGCTGAACAAACTGAATCTTTCTTTTGGAATATCAGTTATCTCGGCTTTTTGTGTAGTGTCTTTTTCATTCTCGTGAAAAAAAAATCTTCTGTCTTAGATAAATTTAAAAATATTATATGGAATTTAAATGGTTTTGTGTTTTGGTCTTCTACTTTATTTTTTCTTTATATATAGACATGACTCTGTCTGTTTTTCAATGTGCCTTGAGTAAGTTGTCATTCCATCGTTTTTGTGGTCTTTCTACTGATCGTCTTCTTATTAGGGACCGTCTTTTGCCGTCTTTACTACTTTATTTGTTCTCATTCTGCTTATATAATCGTTTCATCATAATCGTTTTATACTACTCTTCTATTTCTTACCTAGTTATGCTTGAATATTGGAAATTATCATGATGAAGTTTTAGGTGGTTTAATTGAAGTGGTGTTAGAACTAGTGCATAACGATATTGTTTCTTTTTTCTAAAAATACTTCTCTGATTTTGTTTAAACTTATTTTAGGCATTTTCTTATTATTTCGTCATTAATAATAATAAATAAAACAAGTTTCAATTTGTCCTTCTTCCTAAATTAAAAATCTGGCCCTATAGATGCTTACAGACAGCTGGTAAATGGTATTCTAGAAAAAACTTTCAGTTAGTAGCCAGTCGCCGGCGCTCGGTCCACAGCGACATTCGACGCCTAAATGTTTCAGTAGAAACCTAAGACTGGTGAAAAAACTGAATCTTTCTTTTGGAATATCAGTTATCTCGGCTCTTTGTGTAGTGTCTTTTTCATTTTCGTGAAAAAAAAATCTTCTATCTCAAGATAAATTTAAAAATATGACAGTAAGTTGTCATTCCATGGTTTTTGTGGTCTTTCTACTGATCGTCTTCCCATTAGGGACCGTCTCTTGCCGTCTTTACTACTTTATTTGTTCTCATTCGGCTTATATAATCGTTTCATCATAATCGTTTCATACTACTCTTCTATTTCTTACCTAGTTATGCTTGAATATTAGAAATCATTATGATGAAGTATTAGGTGGTTTAATTGAAGTGGTGTTAGAACTAGTGCATAACGATATTGGTTCATGTTTCTAAAAATACTTCTCTGATTTTGTTTAAACTTATTTTAGGCATTTTCTTATTATTTCGTCATTAATAATATTAAATAAAACAAATTTCAATTTGTCCTTCTTCCTAAATTAAAAATCTGGCCCTATAGATACTTACAGACAGCTGGTAAATGGTATTCTAGAAAAAACTTTCAGTTAGTAGCCAGTCGCCGGCGCTCGGTCCACAGCGACATTCGACGCCTAAATGTTTCATTAGAAACCTAAGACTGGTGAAAAAACTAAATCTTTCTTTTGGAGTATCAGTTATCTCGGCTCTTTGTGTAGTGTCTTTTTCATTTTCGTGAAAAAAAATCTTTTATCTCAAGATAAATTTAAAAATATGACAATAAGTTATCATTCCATCGTTTTTGTGGTCTTTCTACTGATCGTCTTCCTATTAGGGACCGTCTCTTGCCATCTTTACTACTTTATTTGTTCTCATTCGGCTTATATAATCGTTTCATCATATTCGTTTCATACTACTCTTCTATTTCTTACCTAGTTATGCTTGAATATTAGAAATTATAATGATGAAGTATTAGGTGGTTTAATTGAAGTGGTGTTAGAACTAGTGCATAACGATATTGTTTCTTCTTTCTAAAAATACTTCTCTGATTTTGTTTAAACTTATTTTAGGCATTTTCCTATTATTTCGTCATTAATAATATTAAATAAAACAAGTTTCAATTTGTCCTTCTTCCTAAATTAAAAATCTGGCCCTATAGATTCTTACAGACAGCTGGAAATGGTATTTTAGAAAAAATTTTCAGTGAGTAGCCAGTCGCCGGCGCTCGGTCCACAGCGACATTCGACGCCTAAATGTTTCAGTAGAAACCTAAGACTGGTGAAAAAACTGAATCTTTCTTTTGGAATATCAGTTATGTTGGCTCTTTGTGTAGTATCTTTTTCATTTTTGTGAAAAAAAAAATCTTCTATTTTAAGATAAATTTAAAAATATTACATGGAATTTAAATGGTTTTGTGTTTTCTCTTCTTCTCTGTTTCTTTTTTTCATATAAACACGACTCTGTCTGTTTTTCAATGTTCCTCCTGTAAGTTGTTATTCCATCGTTTTTGTGGTCTTCCTAGTGATTGTCTTTCTATTGGGGAACCGTCTCTTGCCGTTTTTACTACTCTATTTGTTGTCATTCGGCTTATATGATCGTTTCATTCCACTCTTCTATTTCTTAACCAGTTTTGTGATGTTCTTCACCTAGCATCTACGTCGTATATCCGTACTTCTAGCTCTGTTTCATAGTGTTTTACCATCAATGTTTCTAACTTTTTTCATCTCTGCTGTCTCTAACATATGTTAGTCCACTTTATGTCAGATCTTGTTACTGTCGCGTAGGTCATTATTGGTCTGATGATTGTGTTGTAAATTCTGCTTTTCGTTTCTTTCCCAATATTTTTTTTTTCATATTGTTTCATTTAGACAGCCTGCGGCTCTGTTTGCTGTACTTACTTGATCTTTCACTTCGATTTCGAGCTTTCCGCATCTGTATAATATGATGTCTAGATATATTTAAACTCCATCACTTGTTCTATTATTCGACCTCCCTCGCTCGAATTTACATCTTAGTAAATTTGCTGTTGTAACCATGCATTTTGTATTTTTTGGGGAAATTAACATGTTAAATTTTCTGCTGGTTTTATTAAATTGATGCAGCATACGTTATAAATCAACTTCACTTCGAAAGTTTTATTGCGTCGTCTGCATAGCAGATTATTTTAAGTTGTTTTTCTCCCATTTTTATCCTTTTTTAGTTCTTACTTTTTTTATTATTTCATCGAAAGAGTAGTAATGCGTCGTCTGCATAGCAGATTATTTTAAGTTGTATTTCTCAAATTTTTATCCTTTTTTAGTTCTTACTTTTTTTATTATTTCATCCATAATCATATTGAACAATACAGGACTCTTGGAATCTCCCTGTCTTACCTAATTGCCAGCTTCAATAGGGTCGGTTAGTTCTTCTTCTACTTGTACCTTTATTGTGTTGTTTCGGTAGATATTTTTGATCGTTTTGATTATTCCTAGACGTATAACTCTTGCATACAGTAAGTGGGTAAATTCTCTTAATTTGACTTGGTCAAATGCCTTTGTAAGGTCCACAAAACATAGATATGGCGGTTTTGTAATATTCTAATGATTTCTCTTGTACTTTCCGCATTATAAATATAGGCATTATGATGTTTAATGTCTCTTCTTCAGGAATTCTGTTTTGTTTAATATTTTTTGGATTATTTTTAATAGTTGTTTGGTCAGATTTGGTCCTCCTTACTTTAGGAGTTTGTTCGGTATTATATCCTCTCCTGGTGATTTTCTATTTTTGTGTTTTGTTGTGTTTGAATATTAGAAATTATTATGAAGTATTTGGTGGTTTAATTGAAGTGGTCTTAGAACTAGTTCATAACAACATTATTGCTTGTTTCTAAAACGTACCTCTCTGATTTTGTATAAACTTATTTTAGGCATTTTTGTATTATTTCGTCATTAATAATATGAAATAAAAGAATTTTCAATTTGTCCTTCTTCCTAAATTAAAAAACTGACTCTATAGATGCTTACAGACAGCTGGTGAATGGTATTCTAGAAAAAACCTTCAGTTAGTAGCCAGTCGCCGGCGCTCGGTCCACAGCGACATTCGACGCCTAAATGTTTCAGTAGAAACCTAAGACTGGTGAAAATACTGAATCTTTCTTTTGGAATATCAGTTATCTCGGCTCTTTGTGTAGTTTCTTCTTCATTTTCGAGAAAAAGAAAGTTTTCTAGAATTTATACCAATTTGTTCTAAGTCTTCTAAACATGTGAATTTCTTTTCAGGTTTGTGAATTGTCAGTTCTATTTTTACCTTATATCTTTGATATGTCTTGTGTTCTATCATTCGTTGTGTTTAAGTCAAGTTGTTTCGTTTAATATAATATATTGGAAGTTAATTGAGCAGCAAATTAGCCACTTCCAACACTTTTTTTCTTCTTTTTTTATAGACGCGTTCAATTTCACTTAGATCTTTTTTATTGTAAATCAGTCTTTATAATGTTAATACGTTGGCGTGTTGAGAAATTACTGCGAAATTTGTCTGTTTTAGTATAAGGATGATATCTTTCAAATGATACCAATTAAATAGTTCTATTTAATAAATTAAACATATAGACAGGTTTATAAAACCCTGTTAATTTTTGTTAATTTTTAAAAGGCAATATTTTATTTTTTGTTGAAAATTTTAATTTTAGCGAAGTAGTTTTGTATCTCGGTAAGTCCAGGTTTTTTAACTCCGCCTACAGGATCATTGACATACTAACTCAATGATCTTGTCGCCGGTCCTAAGCCCGGAAAAAGGAGGAAGGTTCTTAGGTCAGATTAGCACTTTAGCCAAGGTAAAAAAACCTTGTCTTTTTAAAATTTTTTTTTTTTTGGTTTTTGGTACAGACTATTTATGACTTATTTTAAAAATTTGCGACTCTCAGATTAACGATGTTGCTAAAACATTTTATAGTGAAGAAGTTGCGTAACCAGCAGAAGGATCTAGTAGTTTAAAAATATCAAAAACGGTATAATCGAGAATGGAGGCAATATTCATTCAGCAGATACATACATACATTCAAATTCTAGTCAGCAGATGAGTACTTATGAAAATAATCAAGGAAATGTCCCGTAAAACTGATAAAACTTTATAACAAAACCAATGAGAAATTAGAAGTTTCTAGAAATTGTAATTAGAAATTCAAAAATGTTTACAAAAAAGTTAAGGAATGAATTAAAAAAAGTAAAAAACGACTTCTGAATCAAACTTGAAAAATCAAACATAAATATGTAAAATTTATTTCTCATTTCAATCAATTGTCGTTAAGTCCCATATAATAATATGTAACATTTTTTTTATAATTAATATATTAAATTATTTCTAATCTCTTTACCCCTGTGGATGATACTCCGATGGCCGTAATTGCAAATATGTATATACGCGGGTGGTCGTGTTGAACATTAAGAAATTTTATTGAAAATTACCGAAATATTACGGAAGAATCTACTTACTTATTTAAAGACGCCGGTTCGGTTAATCCCTAGTTAATCCCTTTCGGGTTTCATCAGTTTCTTTTGATAGATTTATTAAATATCGCCGAATGTACGTTGTAGTAATTTTTTTGAAGAAAACGTAATTGAGAAGATTTTAATTTCGTCACGTTTCAAGTTATTAGTACTGTATTTACCTCAAATTTTCCGATAGTCCTTAGAACTTTGCCTTCTCAGAAATGGATACTGTCCTATCATTTTTGAGTGGGAGATATCCCACCTTCTTGGGTAGTTTCGCAAATTTTTGGAGAGAAGAACTTCACTTCTCGGTGGGCACTCGTTGAGAAAAGTCCTACTTCTCATGGGGCGCTTCGCTCATTATCGTCTCTGTGTTACCTTCTCTGTGCATTTTCTTTCTAAGTGTGTATACACTTGTATATTTAAGTTTTTTGATCTAATATCATATTAGATTAAATATTGGTATAGAGTACTTTTAATTTTAATTACCTTCAGTGCTTGATACAAGTGAAATATTATAGTAAATTAAATTAACTTCAGTGAAATAGTGCAACAGTCATCAGGAATTACTGTAAGTTACCATAATCTTAGTATCTCCACTTATCTGGGCGAATAATATGGTATGGTATCATATTTTTTTCAATCATCTGTGCGAATCTAAGTTCGTCCATGTCTTCACCTGTAGTTGAGAGTAGGGATGGCGGTTTTTGACAAAACACCGGTTTTCGGTTATACCGGTTTTTTTTGCTTACGGTTTAACCTGGCGGTTATAACCGGCCAAAAAAACCGGGTTTTCCAAAAAAATTTGAATTATGGTTTTGTTTGGAATAATTACTTGAGAATAATAATTATGATTGGGATCCAAAATAATACCTAACCTTATCCTAATTACCGTAAAAACCTAATAACCGGTTTTTACTTTAACAATAAAAAACCGGTTATAACCGGGACAAAAAATCAACCGATAAAACCGGTTATTGCGTAGTAAAAAAACCGGTTTTCGGTTAAAACCGGTAGGTTTTTCCCATACCTAGTTGAGAGTAACTACTGATTTTAGCATTTAATTTAAAGAACATTCAATATTTTCTTACGAACTTTTCACCATTAAATAACAGTGCGAGATAGATAATCAACTTAACCAAGTGCGGTTTGGTTAAATTTTTATTTCGGTAACCTTTTTTGTAACTCGTTGTAACCTGTTGTGGTAACAACAACAACCACAATAACCATAAGTCTACATTCAGCAACTAATAAAATAAAGATAAAAAGGGGACAGAATGACGGTATTAGATTTTTGTTTTAATACAGTGCAGCGACAACCGCTGATACGTATTTCGACCTCCTTAGGTCTCGTCAGAACGGTATAGTCACTGCTCTGAACTAAAACAAAAATCTCTCCCGTCCTAGACAATAGTTATTAAAATAACTATAAATATAGAAATACGTATCAGCGGTTGTCGCTGCACTGTATCAAAACTAAAATCTAATACCGTCATTCTGTTTTATTATTTACTTCGTTTGAAGTTCCAGAAACTGAATTCACTACGAATTTTGACCAGGATAAACGGCATGTGGAATGCAATTTTAGATTCCCTTGCCGAGTAATTTATCCAGCTGTTTGTTTCGCAAATTTTAGGAAACAGAGTGGTAAAAATTTGAATTCGGTTTCGCTAGGTAGAAATCGTTTGATTTCTCTTTTTGTTTTTAGATGGCGTAGTTACGTCCATATATAGTTATTTTAATAACTATTGTCTAGGACGGGAGAGATTTTTGTTTTGGTTCAGAGCAGTGACTATACCGTTCTGACGAGACCTAAGGAGGTCGAAATACGTATCAGCGGTTGTCGCTGCACTGTATCAAAACAAAAATCTAATACCGTCATTCTGTTTTATTATTTACTTCGTTTGAAGTACCAGAAACTGAATTCACTACGAATTTTGACCAGGATAAACGGCATGTGGAATGCAATTTTAGATTCCCTTGCCGAGTAATTTATCCAGCTGTTTGTTTCGCAAATTTTAGGAAACACAGTGGTAAAAATTTGAATTCGGTTTCGCTAGGTAGAAATCGTTTGATTTCTCTTTTTGTTATAAAAAGGGGAGTCAGGCAAGGTGATACCATGTCACCAAAGCTGTTCATTACCGTTCTTGAGTATGCATTTAAAAGACTAACATGGCAACAGAAAGGAATATCCATCGATGGAGGAAGATTAAACCATCTACGTTTTGCGCACGATATCGTGCTTCTGTCAGATAATCTGGGAGAGATCAAAGACATGCTCCAAGAACTGAATGACATACTACAAGAAACTGAGCTGGAGATAAATTTCGAGAAAACCAAAATGATGACCAATATGGTTCCCAGCGAAGAGATACAGATCAATAATACCAAGGTAGAATTAATCGATAAATACACATACTTGGGTCATGAAATTAGAATAACCAGAGACAATCAAACCTGCGAGCTAACTAGACGAATCACGTTGGGATGGGCGGCATATGGAAGGATGAGAGACATTTTTAAAACAAATACCCCAATTCACCTGAAAAGGAAGGCATTTAACCAATGCATCTTACCAGTCTTGACCTACGGAGCAGAGACCCTAACTTTAACGAAAGCTACTGCTGAAAAACTGAGGGTAACGCAAAGGCGAATGGAGAGATCAATGCTGGGCCTGACCTTGAAAGATCGCGTGAGAAATGAGGAGATACGCCGACGAACTGGCGTAGACGATATTATACTGCGAATCAATAAACAAAAGTGGAGGTGGGCTGGACATGTGACTAGAATGGAAGACGGAAGATGGACGAAGAGGTTATTGGAGTGGAGACCAAGAGCCGACAAGCGAAGTCGAGGCAGACCACCCACCCGATGGACCGACGACCTAACGAGAATAGAAACAAACTGGATTGCAGCAGCTAGAGATAGAGAGAACTGGAGATGTTTGGAGGAGGCCTATATCCAACAATGGATGTGAAAATGGGGCTAGATGATGATGATGATGATGAACCTTTTTTGTTATTTGCTATAATTGTTATACGTTTTTAACCCAGTGTCTCGAGATATGCCCATTAAACAGCAAAGAGAGACCCTTCTTTAATTAACTTTGGTTGAATTTTACTCTTACTCACTATCAGGCTCTCTTCGTTAATAATTGAACCTGTGCATTATTACATTATTGTATTTGTAAAGGTACTTATTATTCATATTACTGCATATTTTTATGTGTACACCACCATTTCATAATTGATGGTGTATTTTTATTACTTGTATGTACATTCAGCTACCGACATCATTGTGTTGTTGAATATATTGTTTTTGTTTTATATATGTATTTTATTTGCCGACTCCTAACAAGTTTCCTGATATAATAATAACTCTGAATATTTGCTTTTTACCTTTAAATATTGTTATACCTTCGACCAGAAGAAAAATCAGGCCGATTAAGTTTCGTAGGTAAGTAGATGGATGGAGTCCACCTTATATGTTTATTATTTGTTTATATAGCGTGTTGACCAAATTTATTTGATAATTACCTGTTGGTATCTTTCCTTCTATTTGGTCTCAAAACCAAAATATCTTTCTTTATTTCTTTTCTTTTCTAAGATTTCCTAATTTTCTCCTTAAACCCCAAAAAATTAAGTTGCGCCCTGTTCCCTATCTTATCGTATCTTTGGTAATTTTACCCATCTATCTTTTTGGTTATTTCTGTATTTTTTCTAATATTTCCTATCCTATCTTTACTTATTTTGTCCTTTGGACCCATTCCCGGTTCCAAAAGCTAGTTTTGAACCCTAGACTCGCTCTTCACCAACCATCTGGCTGCCGTCCGCAGTGTCTCCATTGGTAACCTTTCTAGCACCATCCAAAAAAGGTTTCCGAGGTAACAAATGACAAACCAAAACAATTACAGATTCTTTTATAGTATTTATATAAGCAGTATTTATACTTTTAATTCAATTAAGTCGTGATAAAATCCACAATTAGTACCACGTTTTAGTATACAGCTGTGTGGTGATTTGAAACCATCAGTTTTGATTTTTGTACTCTGAAAATTTAGCCGGCAATTGATTTTTGGCGTAAGTTGGCATTTTTTGCAAATCCACTATAGTTTTGGAATTACCTGCTCTTATAGTATCTTGATAGACTTTTAGTTTATTAGGCTTCTCTAGAAGGAGCTACTAGACTGCAATAACATTAAGACATTAAGTTACGTATTTTCTGTAAATACTGTATACTACTGTATAAATATAAATGTAAATCAAGGTTCTGAAATTACACTGACCGGCAAAAAAGTGGCTACTCTATAAATTTCTAAAAATATAAATTCATTAGAAGTTTTATGCACTGTTTTATATTGTATACTCAACATATTTTTATTTTTAATACAAAAATGGTCAATACTGCTTGATTCTTTAGCATAATTTATTTAATTAGAAGGCTACAAAAGAAAATAGTGTAATATCGAAACGAATTAAAAAACAACAAAAATTAAGGGTGAACTTGAACAACATTGTCTTATATCGGGTAATGCCCTAAAACATCAATAACCGTTTGCATACGATTTAGGAGGAAAAGGAACAAATTTTACATAAAAACATGCTCTTTCAGGAAGCTTCTTCTTTTTTCTGGCTGGCCTGTTTGACTTCTAACCCTACGATGAAGTTTATCCCAAAGATGTTCGATGATATTCAGATAATGCTCCAGGTTGGCCATTCTAGAGTATTAATTCCTATTTCTCCTTAAGTAATTTGTTACGATTTTTAATTCATATTCATTTAATTGAAAATTGTTATTATCATGCATTAAGTCAAAATTGTCTCAGTAAATGAACCAAATGGAACTACTGCGTGTACTGCTCGAATTTTTATTTTTGGCAATTTATAGGGTAGCCACTTTTTTTCTCGTTCAGTGTACCTTCATGTAGCACGGTTAAGATAAATATTATGTTTTATGGAATGAAACAACAATTATTGGTTGTGATAAAATAAGATTTTTAATTAACTATTTGAAACCAAATTTCTTCTTCATTTGGAGCTATTTCTGCAAGTCCGGGTAAAATCTCTTCTTGTAGCAAGTTTAAAAACATTTTTGAATTTAAATTTTTCTCATAGAAAAATGGTCCAATAATATTGTGTTTATTCCTAACCAGATATTTATTTTTCGACGATATTGGGTATGGCTTTCAATATCCTCAGGCTTTCTTGTCGACCAAATCCTTTAATTTTGAACATTTGGTTTATTATTGAAAGTAAATGTACATTCATCACTAAACAAAATGTTTTTTTTTAATTGTCTTTCTGCATTAGCCCTCTCTAAAATTTCATATCAAAAATTCCGCTCGTCCCTCCACATCTCCTTCTCTTAGTTCTTGATGACATTGAAATTTATATAAACGGAAATTATTCATTTTCAAAATTTTTAAGACCGTGGAATTATGAATATTAAACTGGTCTTCATCTTCTATGATCCGAGAACTTATTTTAGGATTTTCTACAACTGCTGTTAATACATTTATTTAATTTTGATTTTATAAATTTCATGGTACCTCAGCAATATTGTTTGTAAAGGCACAATTAGAAATCACGATCCCAGTATTTTCAAAATTTTGTAAAATCCTTTGAATTGCTGAATGACTTGGAATTAGTTTATTGCGATATCTTACGCCAAATAAAGAACTGACAATTCGCGCACTATTGCCTGAATAAAACATTTTTATTATTGCTATTTTCTCCTCAACTAAATACCTACATTTTTAATCAACTTTATTGTTTTTTAACACATTCGCGACCAACCTATTTTTAGGTCTGTCCAGTCAAACTGATTTTGGTTAAACATGAAAGAAACATGCCAAACCCACCATTTTTGGGGAGGAGTATTATAATTCAACAAGGATTATAAAAAAAATGTTTTGGATAATGTCACACATATGTGACACTGGTCTATAATAATAAAAATTTGAACATAATCCAAGTGTCACAAATATGTGACATAAACATTTTTAGCTACTACTTATAAAAAATCATTTATTTATTCAATATTAACAAAACTAAAAATTACTTCTAATAAAAAATAAAACATATTGTATAAGTTTAATTGTCTTTTCTGTGCCACTCAGCAAAACAGGGTGTAACACATAACCCAATGGGCTGTCCATCACTCCCCTTACATTCCTGGCATGTGTACCAGGTGACAGCCCTTTCTTTGTTGCACTGCACTGTCGACATCTTTTCCGCTTATTTTCTTTTTTCAAGTTGTGTGCCGTAACAACTTTTTTTCTGCTTGGCCGTTCTGTTTGTCCCAGTAAATGTTTGATCACTTCCTCTCTAAACTGAAGGTACGACATTCTTGTTTTCTTTGACGTGTTCCTATTTTTATTCAACAACCAGTTGCCATTCCACATGCAAATATCTAGTAAGTGAAAGAAAACTTTCATGAACCATCTCAGAGTTTTTCGTGGTGTGCCATAATATGAAGTCATCTGGTCAATTCTGTCAATTCCCGACATAAAGGAATTGTAGTCACGAATCATCACTGGCTTCAACTTTTTCTGGCCTCTACGATTTTCAACTTCAACCATTTCGGAACCATGCTTGGATGAAATCATTATTACATTTCTCTTATCTTTCCATTTTAATACTATGATTGGACCTCTTCTTTGCCATACGACTTCTCCTTTCTTTAATTTTTTTGTAATAACACTCTTTGGGTTACTTTTTCTATTTTTTCTTAATGTTCCACAAACGTAGGTCTTCTTTTCATGTAAAAACTTGGCAAGCTCATAACTGTTGTAATAATTGTCCATATAGATAGTGTGCCCCTTCTCTAAATATTCAGTAACAAGTCTGTGAACTACTTCAAACGCATGCCCATTTTCATTTACTACTGTCCCCTTGCCGCTGTAGATTAGGAAAATTTAGTAAAAATCCATCAGAGCTAGTAATCTCATAAATTTTTATTCCATATTTACTAGTTTTTTTTTTGGCATATACTGTCGGAATATTAACCGCCCTCTCCACAGTAAGAGGGCTTCGTCAAGACTTAAGTTCTCTCCTGGATAGTAAACTTTAGAGATATTATTTATAATATGACTCGTAACGTTTTTAATTTTGTAAAGTCGATCTTGAACTTCTACGCCTTCCGGCTTGTAAAAACAAATATTTTGAAGAATAGCTTCAAACTTTGATCTGGGCATAGTTTTTCCAAATATTGAAAAGTGATATAGTGGATCTGTGCTCCAGTATAAACGTCAGGAGGGGAGTTTAATGTTTCCCATTAATATGCAGAGACCCAAAAATTTTTTTAAGTCGTCAATATTTATATCCATCCAGCGTCTTAAAAAGGAATATTTTTTTAAAGTAGGGTTTTCTTTGCGTGAAGCAGCTCTGTGATTTGTCCACTCTACGATTTTTATCAAAAACTCTTCATCAAATAGTAATGAAAAATATTGTATAGGTGTTGCATCAACAGGAATTTCTACTTTTATATTTTCTTGTTCAGTAAACTGATGTATCTCAATATTTTTCTCTACATCAAGCCAGTCCGCCTCATCATTTTCTTGTACCACATTTTCATTTGCATCATTCGCTTCGCCCTCAAATTACTCAACTCACCGCCCTCATTGCTCGACTCTCCCCCATCATTGCTAGTATCCTCAGTCTCTCTTCCAGAATGAGAAGGAGAATATTCACTTCCACTAAGATAAAACATTTCATCATTATGGTCCTCCTCGAATTCATATTCAATATTTTCGGCATTTCTGTATTCACCAACTTCCCTACTAGCCATCTCGGCCTCTAATTGAAGGTCTCGTGTACTTAGATGTCGTTTTGACATTGTTAATATGTCTAAAAAACGGGTGTGGCAGTCCAGTGGGACTGCCGGTAGAAGTTATACTTTTATACACGCGTTTGCCGTTAAAAATTTATATAGGAGTCAATCTGCACAATCATTACATATGTAATGCTATAGGTAAGAGAGAGCAGAAAGAGAAAAATAATTAGTTATATAGGTGTATGGTGCATCGTTTGCTGTATATAAATATTTGACCTGAAATATGAGTATGGTAAATGAAGGATCGTATCAATATATGAATGAAAATATATATTTTTATTTTTATATATGTATAAAAGTAGTTGAATGCAAAAAAAAATTTACACATACTCTGCAGTAAAATTCATTGTTTATTTTGTTATTAATATAAAAATTACAGTACAATAAATACACTGCAACATAATTCAATATAATAATACAATATAAATTAAAATGTAATAGTATTTAAAACTGCCAATATACATATAACTTACTTAACGAAGATAAAAATAAAAAACTAACAACTCGGATTATGTTGTAAATTTTCATTTTATTTTAAAATTTATGTTTTTTGCGTATATTACATATATTTAATAAGATTAACGTGAGATTTTTAAATATTTCAAAAATAAAAAAGGAAATTCATAATTGGGATTCGAACTCACAACCACCAGCGTATGAACCAAACACGTAAAGGATTTGCCAATTAGACATGACACTAACGGATTTCAAAATTGACAGTTCTCGGTAAAACAGTGATTATTTTGAAATACAAAAGCCTAAAATAATTATAAACGTTTAATTTTAAATAATACAAAACATATCACATAAATAATAATATTAATACATATTATATTATATATAATATTAAATATATATATACAATATTATATATATATATATATATATATATATATATATATATATATATATATATATATATATATATATATATATATATATATATATTAAATATATATACAAAAGGAATATTTTTATTCTCGAGAGAGGAAGAGAGAGAAAATATATCTTATGTCTCTCTCTTACTCATTATCTTACATATGTAATGGTTTCACAGATTCACTCTCATGCAAATTTCCAACGCCGACCGTGCGTATAGAAGTATAACTTCAATAAATAATAAGTTATTACACGGTGTATAAATAAGTTACATTTTTATATTACCTTTCTAAATTATACACAATTACGATACTTTTCGTATTCGACGTTTACATTCTATAAATTTACGTTCCATAAATTTACAGGTTATTTCTTCTTTTTTTAAACGTCTAAATCGCAACCCAGCCATAGCGTGTGAAAGAAGGATTGTTTAGGTGGCCAAATTTAGAACCACTGTGATAAACAGTGGTAAAATTATTTTACATTTCATCACGTAAGTTCGGTGTCACACATATGTGTCAGCAGTCCTTACGAAAACTTCACCGTCACACATGTGTGACGGTTGATCGCGAATGTGTTAAACAATAGCAAAACACAAGCGTGTGGCTTGACTTTAAGGGGTGGATTGAAAAATATATTATATTCTTGCAAAATTTTGGAATACGTTTAATTCGTAGAACAATTTTAATATTTGTTTTCGATACATATTTTAGTCCCCTACAAATAGTTTTTCTTAACTTTTGGTGTAAAATAATTAGGGAAGCAGGAATTTAATAATTTAGAATTTTCCACTGGGTTTCCTATGGCCGATTTGACGATTCACCACCCTATATATACAGAGTGAATTAAAAGTCTGAAAAGGCCTAATTATCTCTTAAATGGATGGTCAGAATTGTACAGGAACTAAGATACGCCTATTCTGTAATATAGAGATTTTAAATGTGATTCTTGCAATGTTGCCAGGTTTAAGGTTTTTTTGATATTATTAATCACTTTGGTTTTCTATATAAAATACTCTGTAGATTGTGTTATCATTGGAATTCCTACTTTAATACGAGTCCAACAATATCTAACACTTGTTATTTTGTTTGGTCGTGAAGGTCTTAAATAAATAAAACTTCTTAGTGCCAAAGAGTTTTGAAGGAATTAAGTAAAGTTAGAGTTCTGTGATTTTGACAATAATTTTTAAAACTAACAATAGCTTGACGTTTATTAAAAAGCTTTGAAAAATAAATTGGATTAATAACTAAAGCTAATAGTTATTTTATGAGTTACAATAAAGAAAGTTTTTAATAAAAAAGAGCGAATTGTAAAGTACCTAACTTGTTCAGTAATACTCTCCCAATTCATTTTTCTATCATAAGACGACGGTACAAAAAATTGTAAAGCGCTTTGAGAAAACTGAACGAATAAAAGATGGCATTCGAACAGATAAATCATGAACTGTTATACATTACAATTAAACTTTATATATTGGTCTGAAGCTCTTTTGTCATTTGTCTTGTGACATTTTAAAGTAATTATTGTTTAAAAGAAATAAGCAACAATTAAAGGTTAATGTAAATTTATTGACGTTTCAATTTTCAATTCGGAAATCGTTCTTAAAACACAAACATTAGTTTTGAGAAAGGTTTGTATTATGAGAACGATTTCCGAAGTGGAAATTGAAAAGTCAATAAATTTACTTTAACCTTTAATTGTGGCTTATTCACATTTAAATTATAAAAACTTTAGATTGAATGCAGAGTTTCGACAAAAATCCACATACATCCTTACGCAAAACTACACAAATCCATGATGTAGGTCATTCTTTAGACTTACGTATTTTACATAAGAATTAATTTAAACCGTACAAAATCCAGTTGTTGCAAGAATATTATAAAGTTGACTACGATTGAAGTCTACATTTTAGTCGCGTAATAATAATGATGAGAACTTCGGTAAAAATGTTTTTCCGACGAAGCAATATTTACACTCTGTGGGAATGTAAATCGGGCAAATTTAAAGTATTGAATTGAGGTAAATCCACAGTGGATACGTGAAAACAATACTCAAAGATCACCAGAACTGAATGTATGATCGGAAATAGTAGGTACTCAGATAATTGGGTCATTTTTTATATAAGAAAATTTAAATAATTATGAACTGCTATTTAGTAATGAAATTGTATGTGCCCTGAAAAATAAGTTTGGAGCCAATTTTAATGAGATGCGGTTTGAAGAAAATAAAGCTCTAGCTTATTTTGGTGTAACTGTTTGGCGTTCTTTAGATCAGGCATTTTCCGGATCTTTTCTCGTTCACTCGTTTTTATCCTAAAGATTATTTTTATTTGGCATACTTTAGAAGTAAAATTCATAAAACTAAACCAGCAAGTGTTGCAAAGCTAAGACAAAGAATTATCGAAAAATCCATATTAAATTCTTGAAAAACATTGTATCATCGGTTAGGATACTCTAAGCTGGTTTTTGAGTAAAAGCAAGGTTAAAGAGCTTTTGAGCTGGTTAAAGTGCAAAAACCATCATCAGCAAGTGCAAGAGCACTTACTGATAATGCGCTGACCAATAGGGTTAACTTGATATGTGTATCGAGACACACAGACATGGAGGGGTACGAACGGGCTGAGGCCTTGGCAATACAGGGCTCATCTACTCTGCCTGTGGGACTCAAACCTGTGATTGGAGAGCCCTTTAGTACTAGTCAGGTCTAAGTATCTGAAGGGCTCACAATTGGGCCCTTCTCCGATCTACAATAACCATAACCATAACCTTACGTTCAATAATATCGAAGATGCTGTGTAGTCCAACTTTGGGAGCCGCCTAGTTTGTTTTTGCTATCTTAATACCTATATTTGCTATATCCTATGTCGCAAATTAAGATTGGATCTGTTGTTTATTTTGTACTCAGCCAGAGGCCCTCTTTAAGTCAATAAATCAAAACTTGTCTTATAGCAAATTTCTTTTTATGCATAGTTACCTATGATATCTGGTTTGTTTGAACTCTACACTCATTAAGATTGAAGATACAATCTAGTGCTCGTTTTGTAGTCGCCTTGTTTGTTGTTCTATCTTCATATAATCGTTATCCCCTCCCCTTTTATTTGTATATTGCATGTTAGAATTGTCATCATCATCATTATCCAGCCTCAAGAGTCCACTGCTGAACATAGGCCTCTTCCTCATGTTTCCAACCCGTCTATCTTGCGCCGCTCTCATCCAGTTTTTATTGAGTCTTCTTTAAGTTAGAATTGTATCAATTGTTTCTTTGTTTTCAGACAGAGGGCTTCTTAAAGTCAATAAATCAAAATTTTTTGACTTTAGTAGGTTTTTAATAGATCTATTTTTATCCGTAGTGCCTATATATCGTATGTAATTATACGTTCATTAATAACCAAGATACTGTGCAGTGCCTTTTTGGTAGTCGCCTTGTTTGTTTTTATCTTAATATAATTTTATCCCCTCCTCTTTCATTTAATGTACCACATGCTGCAATAGGACCAATAACAACGGAGATCTAACGTAATGCCTCTTTGGCATTGCCGATACGTTTGTTTTTCCTCAATTGTATACTTTTTCCATTGTCAATTTGCCAAGCGTCGGCTTTTGAGGTTCTTTGATGTCGATGCCGACCATTGGCGTGGAAATTAAGAAAAGGGATCAGTTATCAAACGCATATTTCAAGAAAAATCATATAATTTTTATTAATTTTTACATAATTATATTCAGGAAAATTTCTCAATTTTTGGGCAGAAATTGTTTAAACAATTTTTTAAACAAATTCAAAATATCACCTTTTGTGCTCCAAAAAATATTTTTTAGGTTTTTGGGTGACTCTAAATAAGATCTATGTCATTTTTCTCAAAAGTTAATAGTTTTGGAGATATAAGCGATTTAAAATCCGAAAAATGCGATACCTAATATGCATTTTCTAGGCTTGAAAAATATGTAAATGAGTATTTTTGAGATTCAAGAGTATCTAAACTAAAGTATCAACATTGATTTTGGTGAGAAATCGGAGCAATATTTTCCGTAGCAGAAAAAGGTGATCTTTTGAATTTGAATTGTTTCCGGCAAAAATGTCCGGCACCCTTCAACCTTCGATTTGTTTAAACGGGGCATTTTTGAATAGGACTCTTCAAAGGACAGAATCAGTTTTTTTTTCAAATGGGAGCGGGCTCACAACACCGAATAAATAACAAATTAATTCTTTCAAATTAAAGCTTGTTAATTTTAGTGATTTATAAGAATATTGGACTTATTATTTAGTTTTTACATAAACCATAATATTTTTTTACAATTATCTGTAAATAATGGCTCATTCTGTCAGAAAATTTTAAAACATTGTCTATCCAGCAATTAAGATAGTCAACTGAAATTTAATTTTTAAACACGGCCTACTGTTAATGCACAAACAGGGTGAATCTTCAATATTTTGCTTCGAGTTAGAGATATCTGAAAAAGTTATTTGGAAAAGATGTTCCAAATATTATTTTAACCCCACATAACAAAGTTTTATGTCAAAATTCGCACTTTTACTTTTTTCATTAATTGAAGAGCTTATTTCCAGTGTCTTAAATCCAAAATTTCGATTTTTTAAATTTTCTTTTTTTAAACTTTATAGATTTCTTCAAGTCTATAATAAAGTTATATGTACCAAAACAACTTCTTATTTACCATTTAAAAGTGCATATGAAAATTGTAAAATTGTATAATTTGTATGTTAAATTTGTATGAAAATCTGTAATTTCATGGATTTCATTATATGGATGTAAGACACTTTGGAAATAAGCTCTTCAATTGTAGTCAGGATTCTAAAACGGACAGTTGGCTGTCCCGAGATGCATCTTTAGACAGCCAATTGTAGATTTAGGATCGAGATTACAAATAATACTGAAAAACTAAAATTGCGAATTTTGTCATGAAATTTGGTATGTGCGTTTACAATAAGTGGAACAACTTTTCCAAATAAGTTTTTCCGATTTCTCTAACGCGAAGCAAAATATCGAAAATTTACCCTGTTTGTGGATTCGCAGTAAGCCGCGTTTAAAATTTAAATTTCAGATGACTATCTTAAAAAAATGTGCACTAACAACATGTATGACTGTGCAAAATGTCAAATCTGTATGTATTTTAGTAGCTGATATATAGAGTTGTCTTCATCTTAAATGCGACACACTGTATAATAATGAATACTAGTGTTCAAGATGCATCGCGATAGCTGTAAAGAAATTAATTAGAAGGACTGAAAAGAATCGTCAGTGTGCCTGTAAAATTGTAAACTGTTCGCTGAATAACGTCTTTTGCAGCAGTGTCAATCCTACCCAATTTTTTAATTGGCTCGCTTTCGTTTTAAGGAATGATCTGTAACTGTGCCTAATTTAATAATTGTATATATCGTCTTATACCCGATTTTTTTAATACATGAATTCTCGAAACAATTGCATTATCAGCCATCCCAATATTTTCTTTTTTCAAACACTCATACATATTTAAAACTATTCTTTGGGATTGTACGTGCAAATCTTTATTTTTTAATTCAGAGCTGTCATTAACATAATTGTCATTATTTATTGATAACACAGAAGTTGATGCATCTTAAAAAATGCCATCCTAGAAAAATATAATATTACTTATAACTTATATTACCTATACCTTATAAGCCCCCGCCTCTGCAATAGGAAATATTTTAGGGTATCGCATAGCAGACAACAGGTGTTCATTAGAATTTATTGGTTTGCGCTTCGCGCTGTTGCCATAATGCATGAGTTTAAAATTAGTGAATATAACCTTAATACCATTATTAATATATCTGCAATTTTTCATGTTTCCAGGTAAGGTATAAAATCAATGAAATTTGGAAAAAAATAATACAATTCTTGAAACCGTTTTTGAGAACTTGGATTCTTAAAAGTTGTCTGATTTCTTAAAAGTCGATCATTGTATCTATAAAAGTATTACCGCTAAATTCACCAACAGGGCAACGTCGAACGTTCAAATTCTCTCCAGACTACAATGTTGCCAATATTCGAAAATTACTTAGAATATAAGTAATATATACAAAGTTCACGGTTGCTTTAATTCATTAGTGAAGAGTCCATGGAAATATTAGTACCTAGTTAATTAATTTATATATATATTTTTGAGAATAAGTTCATATTATTTTTTAAGAGTGTCGTTCGTTGACTAGCAATTGAATAATAACGAATAGAAAATAGAGAATATTTTTTAAATATAACCTTAGGAATTTTAGGAAATATGTCTGACAACCTTGATTTGAAAGGCGGTCTCTTTGATACCAGAATAAGACATGTTTATGTTGGAAAATTATTAGTGGATGTACTATACTAGCTACCTTTTTCTCTTTCCGACAGGACCTTACATGTCACGATCCGTAGAACAGTTCTCGAGCTGTGCCACTTTAAGAAAAATTTACGTATTGATGACGGTCGCAAAATCTGTCGCGTATTTAATGATTTTTTTCCCATCAAAAAAGTGTTCAATATCGCTTAAAAAGTTTTACTTAAAAATAGCCATCTTCTAATAAAAAACTCCATCCTCCGTTTACATATAACGCAACCACAAACACACAACACAACAATTACCATCCTGCAGGTCATAGTTTGGATTATTTCAGATCTGATATTCCAAAAACTTACACATCAAGTGACATTCAAAACACTCACACGACATACAACACACAAATTCCTAACTACACACAACAAATACACTACACACATTAAAATACACATTTAAACTCATCATTCATAGTCACTCCATAAATCACAGAGTAATACAACCAACTACAAATTTTCTTAGATCTTAGAACTTTAACTTATGCAACTCTTTAAAATATGACATCAAACAAATAACACACTACACAACTTTATGTCACAAAGCCCTCAGAAGATCTCAACTTCGAACTCGGGTAGTCGAGTTATTAATAGTCGATTATTAATCTCCTGTTAAAGGAGATTAATAACCAGTCGGTATGCTTACGCTCATCCCAGTTGTTCCGAGTGTCCATTAATATAGACGGACGCCCGATTTAAACAACTGAGGAACTCAAGGAAGCAGTGGTGAGTATACGAAACTATTACGATTACTAGAACGGAGAGTTCCTTATATCACTCAATGCAACACACCAATACGATACAAAATACACGATAAACCACATCTCTAACCAAATTCTACAGTCAAATCCTAATCGTTCCTCATATGTTAGAAGACGAAAATAATTTCTTGGCAGTCTACGTGAACAATTTGAATAATATAGCCTACCTTTATACAACGAAGTCCGTTAATACCAAACCTCTGCAGAAAAAACTCAAAGTTTTACCTGGAGCCAAATACCTAACCATCACAAACAAATCCAACCAAAAAACACCCATCCCACTCCGCCGACCAGTCCCAGAAAACATTACGTAAACAAATCTAAACGCACGCATTCCTTAATAATTCCGCAATCAACACAAATTCAACCGATTATTTATTTAAAACTCAAATTCTACCCATTTATCAAAATTCACTTACAGTCAACTCTCCTTACAAGTCCGCCACACTTACCACCAAATCCAAAATCAACACATCACCCCTTATACCTTATATGCCATATTACAGTACATTAACAATACACAACATTGAACCTTTACCCCCAACCTTACAATCAAAAAACACAAAACGAAACACATACAACTCAATCTACACAACAATCAACTCAAACAACCGATCAAATCCATCTCCTACAACTATCACACACAGCAACAAAAAAACACAAGACAACTAAACAAGACAACAAAGCAAATACCTCATAGAACACATCCCACCAAACGATTGCCAACAAAACACTTTTCAACAATATTTTAAAATCAAACGAATTTCTTCCCAATAACATAGCCCACTTAAAAGTCTATTCATTAGACATAACAGCATCCCTCAACACATAACCCTAAACCTTAACCCCTAAATATCCACGAATTTTTCGAGAACTCTGAACTCGAGAACTTCTGAGAACAAAAATTCTCAGGAGCACTGAAACACTGAAGATTATTCGTTGTGAGATCCCTGGATCGAATAACGTCATCCCCCTGCGCTTAAAATATTGTTCTAGATGCTGCCAAAGCGAACGTCACAACACAGAATACCAACAAAGAGTCACTATTTCTCCAAACTGCGGACAAAATCACAAATATAAATGGCAGATGCACCATCCGGATTAAACTATTGCGGCACATACCCAGTATATTCACACAAATGTCTTCGTCTTACCTGAAAAAACTCCTACCAATATCTCTAACGAGATCTTCCGAAATATCTACGGACACGTAATCGTAGTGTCAACCTTCAACTTTTCTATAAATCAAAGATTTATACAAACCAGATTTTAATCCCGTTATATCCCACCTAAGCTCTAGCTCCTAGAATGCACCCACTAGCCATTGACAAAACTACATAACTTCTTCATAGTCGACTTTATTTACACAAGAACATGGGAAGATTGGTTTTCTGTGGTTTCGCAAACTCATTGCACAACGTTAAGCTCCATCAAACTCCCACCTCGACTCCGACGTCGGTCTTAAGTCATTAACAGAAAATCGTCCCAAACATACAGGAAAACTCCAAGAAGAGGAATGCTTGGAGCAAGTAGCCTGAAACAAGGCTTTACCATCCTTATCCTTCTTCTTCATCTTCTTTAGCTTTTTTTATTTCCATGGGGCGCTGTTCCTTACTCTTCGTCGCCACTTATTTCTGTCTACCGGTTCTTCTTCACCTAAATCTATCTCTCTAAAGTCCTCTTCCACACAGTCCGTCCATATTCTCCTCGGTTTTCCTCTACATCTCCTTCCATCAACTTTTAGCAGCTCTATTTTTCATCCCACATAGTTTTCATCTCTACATCTGACATGACCACAGCCTTTTTTCTGGAGTATTTTTTAAAACTGTAGTCACCTCGGCTCTTTCCCCAATTAACTGTTTTCTGATCCTATCGTTTCTAGTCTTACTCAACATCCTCCGTAATATTTTTATTTCAGCTACCTCCATCTTATTTTCCTGAATCTTTTAAACCTACACCAACGTATGTCTCACCACACTCTTTTATATCTTTCCTTTCAGCTCTTCCCCAATTTTTATATCACAAAGTACCTTGCTCATTCGCTTCCAGTTAAACCAACCAGCCCGTAGTTCTCCCTCTTCAATAGCCCTTCTTAAACACCCCAACTTCCCCTTAACATTTTTTTGCTCTCGTCTACTAACACGATATCATCAGCAAAGTGCATTGACCAAGCTGCTCTTTGCCCTACTTTTTCTGTCAGTACATACATAACAACATTAAACAGGTATGACTTAGTAATGAGCCTTAATGCAAACCAACCGTGAATGGTAAGATTTCGGTCGTCAATTCGCACAAGTCCTTACTTTGGTGTATGCTTCCTCATACATTTCCTTCACGAGCCCTATGTACTTCTCGGGAACCCATTTCTCTGCCATACATCTCCATAGACCTTGTCTAAGAACTGTATCGTACGCCTTCCCAAGATCTATAAATACCAAATATAGCTCTCTTTTCTTCTCTCTATTTCTCTATCAACTGTCTTAAAGCAAACAAGGCATCCGTTGTCCTCCTTCCTGGCACAAACCCAAACTGCTCTTCTCCTATGGATGTCTCTCTCCTTAACCTTTACTTTACAGTGTTCTTTCAGATTTTTATTGTATGCGACATTAACTTTATCCTTCTTTAGTTCTGACAGTCCTAAATGTTTCCTTTATCTTTTTACAATGATATCATCACACCCTCTCTCCATGCATTTGACATCCTTTTTTCTTCATATATCCTAATCATCATTTACTACAAAATATCAACCCCTTCCTCTCCAAGAGCCTTTTAAACTGCCTTACCATTTTTCATCCTATTTAACCACTCAACAACTTCGTGTCTCGCTATCCCTGGTAATATATTCAAATTTGGGAACCCACATCCTTCGTCTATTCTCTATTTTTCTTCATTTAGCAACTTTCTAAAGTACTCATTTGCTTTATTTCAATATCGTTAATGTGTTAATCGGTTCTTAACACTCTTCCATCTGCACTTTTAATCTGCCTCACGAGGGTCAAGTCCTTTGATGACTGGTCCCTTGTTTTAGCAATTCCCTCGTGTTTCTCAAACTCTTCATACAGCTGTGCAGACTATCTTTTCATAATAGTAACTATAGCGCGCTTTGCTACCTGTATATATCCTTCTCTTCCTTTCTTTTAGATCTTCCATACCCCTTTCTAGCTTCTTTCTTCTCTCTAATCTTCTATTACACTATTCACCACCAAGTTTATTTGTCTCTAGGAGGCCCTTCACCAGATGTTTAATCTAGTATTTCCTCTTCCTCACGCACCACAACTTTACCGTTCGCATCTTACCAGTCATTTACTTTTTTCCTCAATCTCTTCCAGCACTCTACTCTTATCTTTTAACTTCCACCACTTTACTTTCTGGTATCCTACTTGCTTTAATGTCCGCCTTAACTTTATCTCCGCATTTACTATCAACAGTCGATGTTGACTAGTTACATACTCATTCTTATGTCTTTACAGTTGGTAACGTCTTTTATCTGACTTCCTCTACAGAGAACAAAATCTATCACACTTTCCCTCCCCGGCCACTATAGGTAACATATTGGTCTTCAGTCGTCATAAAGAACGTGATAAAGAACGTTAATGACAGCCAAATCCCATGCCACTGCAAAGTCAATCACACTATTTCGTTTATCATTTGTTATTCCCATCACCAAACCTTCATGAACCATTTCTATTCCCGCTCCTTCTCTGCATATATGTCCATTCTAATCACCTCCATTACCCATATCCTTCACATAGAAATATCCAATATCGAACCAGAACAAACCGGTACAAATCCAGCATGCAAATCAGGAATATATACAGCGCACCTTCCAGGAGCCCCTCAGTTAGTGGCCATTCGCTGGCAGGTAAGGAATTCCAGTGGAGATTTTTCTAGAAATTTTTTTCAGGTGAGTTTTTAAAAATGTTAATATTATTATAGTTTATAGGTCAGTTTGTGTATTAAACTAAATATTGAGAAGAAAGTTAGTTGGATTAGTGTAATGTAATATAAATAATATATTATAAATAAACTGTTTTATTTTCTTCTTCTTCTCAGATTGTTTTGTGTTTTATACGAAAAGCCTAAGTATTTAAAACTTGGTACGTACGTTTCTATTGGTATAAGCATATTGGAACTCTAGTAAATTTGGCGTCAATTTCTTCTCAAAGTCTGTTTGTTAATTTTGGTTTAACATGGTTTTTTTTTTCTTCTTAATTTTCTAAGGCCTATTAATTTTGTTAAAAGCTAACTTCTGGGGTTCTAAAACTTGGCACATAAGTTTTCCATGGTGTAATAATGATCTTTTGATTTTGCGATCGACTTGTCTTCTTTTCCTTTTCCTTCATTCTCTCACGTATTTTTAAATCTTTCTTAAAACTTATCATGTAGGTTTTATTTGGTGTAAGAACCCTATTAAGTTTGGTATCGTCATGTCTTCTTCTTTTTCATTCTCACTCGTATTTTTACACATTTTTTTTTTTCAAAGAATATTTTCTAATCATAAAACTTTATAGATAGGTTACATTTATTGTAGGATGAGGGTCTTTATTGAATGCGGAGTCAACACTTGTACAGTACTTGCAAAACCTGTTTAGCAACGGAAAAAATTATTTCACAGTTTAGTTAAAAAGGACCAATGAACATGAATAATAAAGACATAGCTGAAAAACAACTGCAAAAAAACCTGCATAATCTTAGTAAATATGTATTTGCGGTTGCCTAGCATATTTTTAATAAATTTTATAAATTATTTTTGAACAAGTTTTGCTATTAATTCTTTTTTACTTTTTAAAAATATATACTTATTCATTCACCTGTTTTATTAACTTGTATCAGCTATTATTAGTTGGCTACACCGTACTGATGACGACCAATAAGTCAGAAATACGTATTTACAAAAGATTTCTATTATTGTCCATCTATCTATTGCATATCCTTCTTTTTATGGATTATTTCCGGTTAATATATTCCCTATAATAAGGTTTAACTTATCTTCCTGTCTAAAACTTTGCCCTATAGATACTCACAGACAGCTGGTAAATGGTAATCCAGCAAAACGTTTTAGTGATAAGATCAACAAATTTTGAGTAAATTATATCCTATATATAACTGAGTCTTCTATATACCTGAATTTCTTTTCGTGTTTGTTAATCTTTCAGCTCTACTTTTAACTTAAATATTTGATGTATATCTTTGGTAGTATTTGTTGCACCATCAGGTTGTCACGTTGGACACAATACATGGAAAAGTTTTGTGTTTTATTATGTTTGATAACTGAAAATGTATACCTTATTTAAGGCACTTTTATTTTATTTCAGCATTAACAATATTAAATAAAACAAGTTTCAATTTGTTTTTCTTCCTAGATTAAAACTCTGACCCTATAGATGTTCACATACAGCTGGTAAATGGTATTCAAGAAAAAATACTCAGTTATAATCTCATTCAATTTATTTATTTTTACTTATTTATTTATAATTTATTTGTTATCACTTTGGTTGTTAATTTTACTGTTGTATTTAATAAATTAATTTCTTTGAAATTTTCCTGGTCCGATTTGCCGCCCTTTTTAAAGAGAGGTATTAGGATGCTTAATCTCCATTCTTGGAAAATTCTGTTTTGTTCTATTTTTTTTTGGAAAAGTTTTAATACTTATTTGGTCAGATCTGCTCCTCCGTATTTTAGAAATTTGTTCGGTATTATGTCCTCTTCTGGTGATTTTCTATTTTTTTGTTTTGTTGTGTTTGAAAATTAGAAATTATTATGATGAAATATTTGGTGGTTTAATTGAAGTGGTCTTAGAACTAGTTCATAACAATATTGTTGCTTGTTTCTAAAACATACTTTTCTGATTTTGTATAAACCTATTTTAGGAATTTTCTTATTATTTCGTCATTAATAATATTAATTAAAACAAGTTTTAATTTGTCCTTCTTCCTAAATTAAAAATCTGACCCTACAGATGCTTACAGACAGCTAATAAATGGTATTCTAGAAAAAACCTTCAGTTAGCAGCCAGTCGCCAATCGTTAGTGCTCGTCTTCCTATTGGGGACCGTCTCTTGCCTTCTTTACTAACCTATTTGTTGTCATTCGGCTTATATAATCGTTTCATACTACTCTTTTATTTCTTACCTAGTTATGCTTGAATATTAGAAATTATTATGATGAAATATTAGGTGGTTTAATCAAAGTGGTGTTAGAACAAGTGCATAACGATATTTTTTCTTGTTTCTCAAAAAACCTCTCTGATTTTGTATAAACTTATTTTAGGCATTTTCTTATTATTTCGTCATTAATAATATTAAATAAAACAAGTTTCAATTTGACCTTCTTCCTAAATTAAAAATCTGGCCCTATAGACGCTTACAGACAGCTGGTAAATGGTATTCTAGAAAAAAACCTTCAGTTAGTAGCCAGTCGCCGGCGCTCGGTCCACAGCGACATTCGACGCCTAAATGTTTCAATAGAAACCTAAGACTGGTAAACACTGAATCTTTCTTTTGGAATATCAGTTATCTCGGCTCTTTGTGTAGTGTCTTTTTCATTTTCGAGAAAAATAAAATCTTCTATCCCAAGATAAACTTAAAAATATTACATGGAAATTAAACGGTTTTGTGTTTTGCACTTCTTCTCTTTTTTTTTTCCTTTCATATAGACCTGACAATGTCTGTTTTCAATGTGCCTTCAGTAAGTTGTTATTCTATCGTTTTTGTGGTCTCTCTACTGCTCGTCTTCCTATTGGGGACCGTCTCTTGCCTTCTTTACTACCCTATTTGTTGTCATTCGGCTTATATAATCGTTTTATACTACTCTTCTATTTCTTACCTAGTTATGCTTGTTTATTAGAAATTATTATGATGAAATATTAGGTGGTTTAATCAAAGTGGTGTTAGAACAAGTGCATAACGATATTTTTTCTTGTTTCTCAAAAAACCTCTCTGATTTTGTATAAACTTATTTTAGGCGTTTTCTTATTATTTCGTCATTAATAATATTAAATAAAACAAGTTTCAATTTGACCTTCTTCCTAAATTAAAAATCTGGCCCTATAGATGCTTACAGACAGCTGGTAAATAGTATTCTAGAAAAAACCTTCAGTTAGTAGCCAGTCGCCGGCGCTCGGTCCACAGCGACATTCGACGCCTAAATGTTTCAATAGAAACCTAAGACTGATAAACACTGAATTTTTCTTTTGGAATATCAGTTATCTCGGCTCTTTGTGTAGTGTCTTTTTCATTTTCGAGAAAAATAAAATCTTCTATCCCAAGATAAACTTAAAAATATAACATGGAAATTAAACGGTTTTGTGTTTTGCACTTCTTCTCTTTTTTTTTTTCCTTTCATATAGACCTGACCCTGTCTGTTTTCAATGTGCCTCCAGTAAGTTGTTATTCTATCGTTTTTGTGGTCTCTCTATTGCTCGTCTTCCTATTGGGGACCGTCTCTTGCCTTCTTTACTACCCTATTTGTTGTCATTCGGCTTATATAATCGTTTCATACTACTCTTTTTTTTCTTACCTAGTTATGCTTGAATATTAGAAATTATTATGATGAAATATTAGGTGGTTTAATCAAAGTGGTGTTAGAACAAGTGCATAACGATATTTTTTCTTGTTTCTCAAAAAACCTCTCTGATTTTGTATAAACTTATTTTAGGCATTTTCTTATTATTTCGTCATTAATAATATTAAATAAAACAAGTTTCAATTTGACCTTCTTCCTAAATTAAAAATCTGGCCCTATAGATGCTTACAGACAGCTGGTAAATGGTATTCTAGAAAAAAACCTTCAGTTAGTAGCCAGTCGCCGGCGCTCGGTCCACAGCGACATTCGACGCCTAAATGTTTCAATAGAAACCTAAGACTGGTAAACACTGAATCTTTCTTTTGGAATATCAGTTATCTCGGCTCTTTGTGTAGTGTCTTTTTCATTTTCGAGAAAAATAAAATCTTCTATCCCAAGATAAACTTAAAAATATTACATGGAAATTAAACGGTTTTGTGTTTTGCACTTCTTCTCTTTTTTTTTGTTTTCATATAGACCTGACCCTGTCTGTTTTTCAATGTGCCTCCAGTAAGTTGTTATTCTATCGTTTTTGTGGTCTCTCTAGTGCTCGTCTTCCTATTGAGGACCGTCTCTTGCCTTCTTTACTACCCTATTTGTTGTCATTCGGCTTATATAATCGTTTTATACTACTCTTCTAATTCTTACCTAGTTATGCTTGTTTATTAGAAATTATTATGATGAAATATTAGGTGGTTTAATCAAAGTGGTGTTAGAACAAGTGCATAACGATATTTTTTCTTGTTTCTCAAAAAACCTCTCTGATTTTGTATAAACTTATTTTAGGCGTTTTCTTATTATTTCGTCATTAATAATATTAAATAAAACAAGTTTCAATTTGACCTTCTTCCTAAATTAAAAATCTGGCCCTATAGATGCTTACAGACAGCTGGTAAATGGTATTCTAGAAAAAACCTTCAGTTAGTAGCCAGTCGCCGGCGCTCGGTCCACAGCGACATTCGACGCCTAAATGTTTCAATAGAAACCTAAGACTGATAAACACTGAATTTTTCTTTTGGAATATCAGTTATCTCGGCTCTTTGTGTAGTGTCTTTTTCATTTTCGAGAAAAATAAAATCTTCTATCCCAAGATAAACTTAAAAATATAACATGGAAATTAAACGGTTTTGTGTTTTGCACTTCTTCTCTTTTTTTTTTCCTTTCATATAGACCTGACCCTGTCTGTTTTCAATGTGCCTCCAGTAAGTTGTTATTCTATCGTTTTTGTGGTCTCTCTATTGCTCGTCTTCCTATTGGGGACCGTCTCTTGCCTTCTTTACTACCCTATTTGTTGTCATTCGGCTTATATAATCGTTTCATACTACTCTTTTATTTCTTACCTAGTTATGCTTGAATATTAGAAATTATTATGATGAAATATTAGGTGGTTTAATCAAAGTGGTGTTAGAACAAGTGCATAACGATATTTTTTCTTGTTTCTCAAAAAACCTCTCTGATTTTGTATAAACTTATTTTAGGCATTTTCTTATTATTTCGTCATTAATAATATTAAATAAAACAAGTTTCAATTTGACCTTCTTCCTAAATTAAAAATCTGGCCCTATAGACGCTTACAGACAGCTGGTAAATGGTATTCTAGAAAAAAACCTTCAGTTAGTAGCCAGTCGCCGGCGCTCGGTCCACAGCGACATTCGACGCCTAAATGTTTCAATAGAAACCTAAGACTGGTAAACACTGAATCTTTCTTTTGGAATATCAGTTATCTCGGCTCTTTGTGTAGTGTCTTTTTCATTTTCGAGAAAAATAAAATCTTCTATCCCAAGATAAACTTAAAAATATTACATGGAAATTAAACGGTTTTGTGTTTTGCACTTCTTCTCTTTTTTTTTTCCTTTCATATAGACCTGACCCTGTCTGTTTTCAATGTGCCTCCAGTAAGTTGTTATTCTATCGTTTTTGTGGGCTCTCTAGTGCTTGTCTTCCTATTGGGGACCGTCTCTTGCCTTCTTTACTACCCTATTTGTTGTCATTCGGCTTATATAATCGTTTCATACTACTCTTCTATTTCTTACCTAGTTATGCTTGAATATTAGAAATTATTATGATGAAGTATTAGGTGGTTTAATCAAAGTGGTGTTAGAACAATTGCATAACGATATTGTTTCTTGTTTCTCAAAAAACCTCTCTGATTTTGTATAAACTTATTTTAGGCATTTTCTTATTATTTCGTCATTAATAATATTAAATAAAACAAGTTTCAATTTGACCTTCTTCCTAAATTAAAAATCTGGCCCTATAGATGCTTACAGACAGCCGGTAAATGGTATTCTAGAAAAAACCTTCAGTTAGTAGCCAGTCGCCGGCGCTCGGTCCACAGCGACATTCGACGCCTAAATGTTTCAATAGAAACCTAAGACTGGTAAACACTGAATCTTTCTTTTGGAATATCAGTTATCTCGGCTCTTTGTGTAGTGTCTTTTTCATTTTCGAGAAAAATAAAATCTTCTATCCCAAGATAAACTTAAAAATATTACATGGAAATTAAACGGTTTTGTGTTTTGCACTTCTTCTCTTTTTTTTTTCTTTTTATATAAACCTGACTCTGTCTGTTTTTCAATGTGCCTCCAGTAAGTTGTTATTCTATCGTTTTTGTGGTCTCTCTAGTGCTTGTCTTCCTATTGGGGACCGTCTCTTGCCTTTTTTACTACCCTATTTGTTGTCATTCGGCTTATATAATCGTTTCGTACTACTCTTCTATTTCTTACCACTTATGCATGAATATTAGAAATTATTATGATAAAGTATTAGGTGGTTTAATCAAAGTGGTGTTAGAACAAGTGCATAACGATATTGTTTCTTGTTTCTCAAAAAACCTCTCTGATTTTGTATAAACTTATTTTAGGCATTTTCTTATTATTTCGTCATTAATAATATTAAATAAAACAAGTTTCAATTTGACCTTCTTCCTAAATTAAAAATCTGGCCCTATAGATGCTTACAGACAGCTGGTAAATGGTATTCTAGAAAAAACCTTCAGTTAGTAGCCAGTCGCCGGCGCTCGGTCCACAGCGACATTCGACGCCTAAATGTTTCAATAGAAACCTAAGACTGGTAAACACTGAATCTTTCTTTTGGAATATCAGTTATCTCGGCTCTTTGTGTAGTGTCTTTTTCATTTTCGAGAAAAATAAAATCTTCTATCCCAAGATAAATTTAAAAATATTACATGGAAATTAAACGGTTTTGTGTTTTGCACTTCTTCTCTTTTTTTTTCCTTTCATATAGACCTGACCCTGTCTGTTTTCAATGTGCCTCCAGTAAGTTGTTATTCTATCGTTTTTGTGGTCTCTCTAGTGCTCGTCTTCCTATTGGGGACCGTCTCTTGCCTTCTTTACTACCCGATTTGTTGTCATTCGGCTTATATAATCGTTTCATACTACTCTTCTATTTCTTACCTAGTTATGCTTGAATATTAGAAATTATTATGATGAAGTATTAGGTGGTTTAATCAAAGTGGTGTTAGAACAAGTGCATAACGATATTGTTTCTTGTTTCTCAAAAAACCTCTCTGATTTTGTATAAACTTATTTTAGGCATTTTCTTATTATTTCGTCATTAATAATATTAAATAAAACAAGTTTCAATTTGACCTTCTTCCTAAATTAAAAACCTGGCCCTATAGATGCTTACAGATAGCTGGTAAATGGTATTCTAGAAAAAACCTTCAGTTAGTAGCCAGTCGCTGGCGCTCGGTCCACAGCGACATTCGACGCCTAAATGTTTCAATAGAAACCTAAGACTGGTAAACACTGAATCTTTCTTTTGGAATATCAGTTATCTCGGCTCTTTGTGTAGTGTCTTTTTTATTTTCGAGAAAAATAAAATCTTCTATCCCAAGACAAACTTAAAAATATTACATGGAAATTAAACGGATTTGTGTTTTGCACTTCTTCTCTTTTTTTTTCTTTTTATATAAACCTGACTCTGTCTGTTTTTCAATGTGCCTCCAGTAAGTTGTTATTCTATCGTTTTTGTGGTCTCTCTAGTGCTCGTCTTCCTATTGGGGACCGTCTCTTGCCTTCTTTACTACCCTATTTGTTGTCATTCGACTTATATAATCGTTTCATACTACTCTTCTATTTTTTACCACTTATGCTTGAATATTAGAAATTATTATGATAAAGTATTAGGTGGTTTAATCAAAGTGGTGTTAGAACAAGTGCATAACGATATTGTTTCTTGTTTCTCAAAAAACCTCTCTGATTTTGTATAAACTAATTTTAGGCATTTTCTTATTATTTCGTCATTAATAATATTAAATAAAACAAGTTTCAATTTGACCTTCTTCCTAAATTAAAAATCTGGCCCTATAGATGCTTACAGACAGCTGGTAAATGGTATTCTAGAAAAAACCTTCAGTTAGTAGCCAGTCGCCGGCGCTCGGTCCACAGCGACATTCGACGCCTAAATGTTTCAATAGAAACCTAAGACTGGTAAACACTGAATCTTTCTTTTGGAATATCAGTTATCTCGGCTCTTTGTGTAGTGTCTTTTTTATTTTCGAGAAAAATAAAATCTTCTATCCCAAGACAAACTTAAAAATATTACATGGAAATTAAACGGTTTTGTGTTTTGCACTTCTTCTCTTTTTTTTTCTTTTTATATAAACCTGACTCTGTCTGTTTTTTAATGTGCCTCCAGTAAGTTGTTATTCTATCGTTTTTGTGGTCTCTCCACAGCTCGTCTTCCTATTGGGGACCCTCTCTTGCCTTCTTTACTACCCGATTTGTTGTCATTCGGCTTATATAATCGTTTCATACTACTCTTCTATTTCTTACCACTTATGCTTGAATATTAGAAATTATTATGATAAAGTATTAGGTGGTTTAATCAAAGTGGTGTTAGAACAAGTGCATAACGATATTGTTTCTTGTTTCTCAAAAAACCTCTCTGATTTTGTATAAACTTATTTTAGGCATTTTCTTATTATTTCGTCATTAATAATATTAAATAAAACAAGTTTCAATTTGACCTTCTTCCTAAATTAAAAACCTGGCCCTATAGATGCTTACAGATAGCTGGTAAATGGTATTCTAGAAAAAACCTTCAGTTAGTAGCCAGTCGCCGGCGCTCGGTCCACAGCGACATTCGACGCCTAAATGTTTCAATAGAAACCTAAGACTGGTAAACACTGAATCTTTCTTTTGGAATATCAGTTATCTCGGCTCTTTGTGTAGTGTCTTTTTCATTTTCGAGAAAAATAAAATCTTCTATCCCAAGATAAACTTAAAAATATTACATGGAAATTAAACGGTTTTGTGTTTTGCACTTCTTCTCTTTTTTTTTCTTTTTATATAAACCTGACTCTGTCTGTTTTTCAATGTGCCTCCAGTAAGTTGTTATTCTATCGTTTTTGTGGTCTCTCTAGTGCTCGTCTTCCTATTGGGGACCGTCTCTTGCCTTCTTTACTACCCTATTTGTTGTCATTCGGCTTATATAATCGTTTCATACTACTCTTCTATTTCTTACCTAGTTATGCTTGAATATTAGAAATTATTATGATGAAGTATTAGGTGGTTTAATTGAAGTGGTGTTAGAACTAGGGCATAACGATATTGTTTCTTGTTTCTCAAAAAACCTCTCTGATTTTGTATAAACTTATTTTAGGCATTTTCTTATTATTTCGTCATTAATAATATTAAATAAAACAAGTTTCAATTTGACCTTCTTCCTAAATTAAAAACCTGGCCCTATAGATGCTTACAGATAGCTGGTAAATGGTATTCTAGAAAAAACCCTCAGTTAGTAGCCAGTCGCTGGCACTCGGTCCACAGCGACATTCGACGCCTAAATGTTTCAATAGAAACCTAAGACTGGTAAACACTGAATCTTTCTTTTGGAATATCAGTTATCTCGGCTCTTTGTGTAGTGTCTTTTTTATTTTCGAGAAAAATAAAATCTTCTATCCCAAGACAAACTTAAAAATATTACATGGAAATTAAACGGTTTTGTGTTTTGCACTTCTTCTCTTTTTTTTTTCTTTTTATATAAACCTGACTCTGTCTGTTTTTCAATGTGCCTCCAGTAAGTTGTTATTCTATCGTTTTTGTGGTCTCTCTAGTGCTCGTCTTCCTATTGGGGACCGTCTCTTGCCTTCTTTACTACCCAATTTGTTGTCATTCGGCTTATATAATCGTTTCATACTACTCTTCTATTTCTTACCTAGTTATGCTTGAATATTAGAAATTATTATGATGAAGTATTGGGTGGTTTAATTGAAGTGGTGTTAGAACTAGGGCATAACGATAATGTTTCTTGTTTCTCAAAAAACCTCTCTGATTTTGTATATACTTATTTTAGGCATTTTCTTATTATTTCGTCATTAATAATATTAAATAAAACAAGTTTCAATTTGACCTTCTTCCTAAATTAAAAATCTGGCCCTATAGATGCTTACAGACAGCTGGTAAATGGTATTCTAGAAAAAACCTTCAGTTAGTAGCCAGTCGCCGGCGCTCGGTCCACAGCGACATTCGACGCCTAAATGTTTCAATAGAAACCTAAGACTGGTAAACACTGAATCTTTCTTTTGGAATATTAGTTATCTTGGCTCTTTGTGTAGTGTCTTTTTCATTTTCGAGAAAAATAAAATCTTCTATCCCAAGACAAACTTAAAAATATTACATGGAAATTAAACGGTTTTGTGTTTTGCATTTCTTCTCTTTTTTTTTCTTTTCATATAGACCTGACCCTAACTGTTTTTCAATGTGCTTCCAGTAAGTTGTTATTCTATCGTTTTTGTGGTCTCTCTAGTGCTCGTCTTGCTATTGGGGACCGTCTCTTGCCTTCTTTACTACCCTATTTGTTGTCATTCGGCTTATATAATCGTTTCATACTACTCTTCTATTTCTTACCTAGTTATGCTTGAATATTAGAAATTATTATGATGAAGTATTAGGCGGTTTAACTGAAGTGGTGTTAGATTTAGTGCATAACGATATTGTTTCTTGTTTCTCAAAAAACCTCTCTGATTTTGTATAAACTTATTTTAGGCATTTTCTTATTATTTCGTCATTAATATTATTAAATAAAACAAGTTTCAATTTGACCTTCTTCCTAAATTAAAAATCTGGCCCTATAGATGCTTACAGACAGCTGGTAAATGGTATTCTAGAAAAAACCTTCAGTTAGTAGCCAGTCGCCGGCGCTCGGTCCACAGCGACATTCGACGCCTAAATGTTTCAATAGAAACCTAAGACTGGTAAACACTGAATCTTTCTTTTGGAATATTAGTTATCTTGGCTGTTTGTGTAGTGTCTTTTTCATTTTCGAGAAAAATAAAATCTTCTATCCCAAAATAAACTTAAAAATATTACATGGAAATTAAACGGTTTTGTGTTTTGCACTTCTTCTCTTTTTTTTTCTTTTTATATAAACCTGACTCTGTCTGTTTTTCAATGTACCTCCAGTAAGTTGTTATTCTATCGTTTTTGTGGTCTCTCTAGTGCTCGTCTTCCTATTGGGGACCGTCTCTTGCCTTCTTTACTACCCAATTTGTTGTCATTCGGCTTATATAATCGTTTCATACTACTCTTCTATTTCTTATCTAGTTATGCTTGAATATTAGAAATTATTATGATGAAGTATTAGGTGGTTTAATTAAAGTGGTGTTAGATTTAGTGCATAACGATATTGTTTCTTGTTTCTCAAAAAACCTCTCTGATTTTGTATAAACTTATTTTAGGCATTTTCTTATTATTTCGTCATTAATAATATTAAACAAAACAAGTTTCAATTTGACCTTCTTCCTAAATTAAAAATCTGGCACTATAGATGCTTACAGACAGCTGGTAAATGGTATTCTAGAAAAAACCTTCAGTTAGTAGCCAGTCGCCGGCGCTCGGTCCACAGCGACATTCGACGCCTAAATGTTTCAATAGAAACCTAAGACTGGTAAACACTGAATCTTTCTTTTGGAATATTAGTTATCTCGGCTCTTTGTGTAGTGTCTTTTTCATTTTCGAGAAAAATAAAATCTTCTATCCCAAGATAAACTTAAAAATATTACATGGAAATTAAACGGTTTTGTGTTTTGCATTTCTTCTCTTTTTTTTTTCCTTTCATATAGACCTGACCCTGTCTGTTTTTCAATGTTCCTCCAGTAAGTTGTTATTCTATTGTTTTTGTGGTCTCTCTAGTGCTCGTCTTGCTATTGGGGACCGTCTCTTGCCTTCGTTACTACCCTATTTGTTGTCATTCGGCTTATATAATCGTTTCATACTACTCTTCTATTTCTTACCTAGTTATGCTTGAATATTAGAAATTATTATGATGAAGTATTAGGCGGTTTAACTGAAGTGGTGTTAGATTTAGTGCATAACGATATTGTTTCTTGTTTCTCAAAAAACCTCTCTGATTTTGTATAAACTTATTTTAGGCATTTTCTTATTATTTCGTCATTAATATTATTAAATAAAACAAGTTTCAATTTGACCTTCTTCCTAAATTAAAAATCTGGCCCTATATATGCTTACAGACAGCTGGTAAATGGTATTCTAGAAAAAAACCTTCAGTTAGTAGCCAGTCGCCGGCGCTCGGTCCACAGCGACATTCGACGCCTAAATGTTTCAATAGAAACCTAAGACTGGTAAACACTGAATCTTTCTTTTGGAATATCAGTTATCTCGGCTCTTTGTGTAGTGTCTTTTTCATTTTCGAGAAAAATAAAATCTTCTATCCCAAGATAAACTTAAAAATATTACATGGAAATTAAACGGTTTTGTGTTTAGCACTTCTTCTCTTTTTTTTTTTCCTTTCATATAGACCTGACAATGTCTGTTTTCAATGTGCCTTCAGTAAGTTGTTATTCTATCGTTTTTGTGGGCTCTCTAGTGCTCGTCTTCCTATTGGGGACCGTCTCTTGCCTTCTTTACTACCCTATTTGTTGTCATTCGGCTTATATAATCGTTTCATACTACTCTTCTATTTCTTACCTAGTTATGCTTGAATATTAGAAATTATTAGGATGAAGTATTAGGTGGTTTAATCAAAGTGGTGTTAGAACAAGTGCATAACGATATTGTTTCTTGTTTCTCAAAAAACCTCTCTGATTTTGTATAAACTTATTTTAGGCATTTTCTTATTATTTCGTCATTAATAATATTAAATAAAACAAGTTTCAATTTGACCTTCTTCCTAAATTTAAAATCTGGCCCTATAGATGCTTACAGACAGCTGGTAAATGGTATTCTAGAAAAAACCTTCAGTTAATAGCCAGTCGCCGGCGCTCGGTCCACAGCGACATTCGACGCCTAAATGTTTCAATAGAAACCTAAGACTGGTAAACACTGAATCTTTCTTTTGGAATATCAGTTATCTCGGCTCTTTGTGTAGTGTCTTTTTCATTTTCGACAAAAATAAAATCTTCTATCCCAAGATAAACTTAAAAATAGTACATGGAAATTAAACGGTTTTGTGTTTTGCACTTCTTCTCTTTTTTTTTCTTTGTATATAAACCTGACTCTGTCTGTTTTTCAATGTGCCTCCAGTAAGTTGTTATTCTATCGTTTTTGTGGTCTCTCTAGTGCTCGTCTTCCTATTGGGGACCGTCTCTTGCTTTCTTTACTACCCTATTTGTTGTCATTCGGCTTATATAATCGTTTCATACTACTCTTCTATTTCTTACCTAGTTATGCTTGAATATTAGAAATTATTATGACGAAGTATTAGGTGATTTAATTAAAGTGGTGCTAGAACTAGGGCATAACGATATTGTTTCTTGATTCTCAAAAAACCTCTCTGATTTTGTATAAACTTATTTTAGGCATTTTCTTATTATTTCGTCATTAATAATATTAAATAAAACAAGTTTCAATTTGACCTTCTTCCTAAATTAAAAATCTGGCCCTATAGATGCTTACAGATAGCTGGTAAATGGTATTCTAGAAAAAACCTTCAGTTAGTAGCCAGTCGCTGGCGCTCGGTCCACAGCGACATTCGACGCCTAAATGTTTCAATAGAAACCTAAGACTGGTAAACACTGAATCTTTCTTTTGGAATATCAGTTATCTCGGCTCTTTGTGTAGTGTCTTTTTCATTTTCGAGAAAAATAAAATCTTCTATCCCAAGATAAACTTAAAAATATTACATGGAAATTAAACGGTTTTGTGTTTAGCACTTCTTCTCTTTTTTTTTTTTCCTTTCATATAGACCTGACAATGTCTGTTTTCAATGTGCCTTCAGTAAGTTGTTATTCTATCGTTTTTGTGGGCTCTCTAGTGCTCGTCTTCCTATTGGGGACCGTCTCTTGCCTTCTTTACTACCCTATTTGTTGTCATTCGGCTTATATAATCGTTTCATACTACTCTTCTATTTCTTACCTAGTTATGCTTGAATATTAGAAATTATTAGGATGAAGTATTAGGTGGTTTAATCAAAGTGGTGTTAGAACAAGTGCATAACGATATTGTTTCTTGTTTCTCAAAAAACCTCTCTGATTTTGTATAAACTTATTTTAGGCATTTTCTTATTATTTCGTCATTAATAATATTAAATAAAACAAGTTTCAATTTGACCTTCTTCCTAAATTTAAAATCTGGCCCTATAGATGCTTACAGACAGCTGGTAAATGGTATTCTAGAAAAAACCTTCAGTTAATAGCCAGTCGCCGGCGCTCGGTCCACAGCGACATTCGACGCCTAAATGTTTCAATAGAAACCTAAGACTGGTAAACACTGAATCTTTCTTTTGGAATATCAGTTATCTCGGCTCTTTGTGTAGTGTCTTTTTCATTTTCGACAAAAATAAAATCTTCTATCCCAAGATAAACTTAAAAATAGTACATGGAAATTAAACGGTTTTGTGTTTTGCACTTCTTCTCTTTTTTTTTCTTTGTATATAAACCTGACTCTGTCTGTTTTTCAATGTGCCTCCAGTAAGTTGTTATTCTATCGTTTTTGTGGTCTCTCTAGTGCTCGTCTTCCTATTGGGGACCGTCTCTTGCTTTCTTTACTACCCTATTTGTTGTCATTCGGCTTATATAATCGTTTCATACTACTCTTCTATTTCTTACCTAGTTATGCTTGAATATTAGAAATTATTATGACGAAGTATTAGGTGATTTAATTAAAGTGGTGCTAGAACTAGGGCATAACGATATTGTTTCTTGATTCTCAAAAAACCTCTCTGATTTTGTATAAACTTATTTTAGGCATTTTCTTATTATTTCGTCATTAATAATATTAAATAAAACAAGTTTCAATTTGACCTTCTTCCTAAATTAAAAATCTGGCCCTATAGATGCTTACAGACAGCTGGTAAATGGTATTCTAGAAAAAACCTTCAGTTAGTAGCCAGTCGCCGGCGCTCGGTCCACAGCGACATTCGACGCCTAAATGTTTCAATAGAAACCTAAGACTGGTAAACACTGAATCTTTCTTTTGGAATATTAGTTATCTCGGCTCTTTGTGTAGTGTCTTTTTCATTTTCGAGAAAAATAAAATCTTCTATCCCAAGATAAACTTAAAAATATTACATGGAAATTAAACGGTTTTGTGTTTTGCACTTCTTCTCTCTTTTTTTTGTCTTTTCATATAGACATGACCCTGTCTGTTTTTCAGTGTGCCTCCAGTAAGTTGTTATTCTATCGTTTTTGTGGTCTCTCCACAGCTCGTCTTCCTATTGGGGACCGTCTCTTGCCTTCTTTACTACTCGATTTGTTGTCATTCGGCTTATATAATCGTTTCATACTACTCTTCTATTTCTTACCTAGTTATGCTTGAATATTAGAAATTATTATGATGAAGTATTAGGTGGTTTAATCAAAGTGGTGTTAGAACAAGTGCATAACGATATTGTTTCTTGTTTCTCAAAAAACCTCTCTGATTTTGTATAAACTTATTTTAGGCATTTTCTTATTATTTCGTCATTAATAATATTAAATAAAACAAGTTTCAATTTGACCTTCTTCCTAAATTAAAAACCTGGCCCTATAGATGCTTACAGACAGCTGGTAAATGGTATTCTAGAAAAAACTTTCAGTTAGTAGCCAGTCGCCGGCGCTCGGTCCACAGCGACATTCGACGCCTAAATGTTTCAATAGAAACCTAAGACTGGTAAACACTGAATCTTTCTTTTGGAATATCAGTTATCTCGGCTCTTTGTGTAGTGTCTTTTTCATTTTCGAGAAAAATAAAATCTTCTATCCCAAGATAAACTTAAAAATATTACATGGAAATTAAACGGTTTTGTGTTTTGCACTTCTTCTCTTTTTTTTTCTTTTTATATAAACCTGACTCTGTCTGTTTTTCAATGTACCTCCAGTAAGTTGTTATTCTATCGTTTTTGTGGTCTCTCTAGTGCTCGTCTTCCTATTGGGGACCGTCTCTTGCCTTCTTTACTACCCTATTTGTTGTCATTCGGCTTATATAATCGTTTCATACTACTCTTTTATTTCTTACCTAGTTATGCTTGAATATTAGAAATTATTATGATGAAGTATTAGGTGGTTTAATCAAAGTGGTGTTAGAACAAGTGCATAACGATATTGTTTCTTGTTTCTCAAAAAACCTCTCTGATTTTGTATAAACTTATTTTAGGCATTTTCTTATTATTTCGTCATTAATAATATTAAATAAAACAAGTTTCAATTTGACCTTCTTCCTAAATTAAAAACCTGGCCCTATAGATGCTTACAGACAGCTGGTAAATGGTATTCTAGAAAAAACCTTCATTTAGTAGCCAGTCGCCGGCGCTCGGTCCACAGCGACATTCGACGCCTAAATGTTTCAATAGAAACCTAAGACTGGTAAACACTGAATCTTTCTTTTGGAATATCAGTTATCTCGGCTCTTTGTGTAGTGTCTTTTTCATTTTCGAGAAAAATAAAATCTTCTATCTCAAGATAAACTTAAAAATATTACATGGAAATTAAACGGTTTTGTGTTTTGCACTTCTTCTCTTATTTTTCTTTTCATATAGACTTGACCCTGTCTGTTTTTCAATGTGTCTCCAGTAAGTTGTTATTCTATCGTTTTTGTGGTCTCTCTAGTGCTCGTCTTCCTATTGGGGACCGTCTCTTGCCTTCTTTACTACTCTATTTGTTGTTATTCGGCTTATATAATCGTTTCATACTACTCTTCTATTTCTTACCTAGTTATGCTTGAATATTAGAAATTATTATGATGAAGTATTAGGTGGTTTAATCAAAGTGGTGTTCGAACAAGTGCATAACGATATTGTTTCTTGTTTCTCAAAAAACCTCTCTGATTTTGTATAAACTTATTTTAGGCATTTTCTTATTATTTCGTCATTAATAATATTAAATAAAACAAGTTTCAATTTGACCTTCTTCCTAAATTAAAAACCTGGCCCTATAGATGCTTACAGACAGCTGGTAAATGGTAATCTAGAAAAAACCTTCAGTTAGTAGCCAGTCGCCGGCGCTCGGTCCACAGCGACATTCGACGCCTAAATGTTTCAATAGAAACCTAAGACTGGTAAACACTGAATCTTTCTTTTGGAATATCAGTTATCTCGGCTCTTTGTGTAGTGTCTTTTTCATTTTTGAGAAAAATAAAATCTTCTATCCCAAGATAAACTTAAAAATATTACATGGAAATTAAACGGTTTTGTGTTTTGCACTTCTTCTCTTTTTTTTTCTTTTTATATAAACCTGACTCTGTCTGTTTTTCAATGTACCTCCAGTAAGTTGTTATTCTATCGTTTTTGTGGTCTCTCTAGTGCTCGTCTTCCTATTGGGGACCGTCTCTTGCCTTCTTTACTACCCTATTTGTTGTCATTCGGCTTATATAATCGTTTCATACTACTCTTCTATTTCTTACCTAGTTATGCTTGAATATTAGAAATTATTATGACGAAGTATTAGGTGATTTAATTAAAGTGGTGCTAGAACTAGGGCATAACGATATTGTTTCTTGTTTCTCAAAAAACCTCTCTGATTTTGTATAAACTTATTTTAGGCATTTTCTTATTATTTCGTCATTAATAATATTAAATAAAACAAGTTTCAATTTGACCTTCTTCCTAAATTAAAAATCTGGCCCTATAGATGCTTACAGACAGCTGGTAAATGGTATTCTAGAAAAAACCTTCAGTTAGTAGCCAGTCGCCGGCGCTCGGTCCACAGCGACATTCGACGCCTAAATGTTTCAATAGAAACCTAAGACTGGTAAACACTGAATCTTTCTTTTGGAATATCAGTTATCTCGGCTCTTTGTGTAGTGTCTTTTTCATTTTCGAGAAAAATAAAATCTTCTATCCCAAGATAAACTTAAAAATATTACATGGAAATTAAACGGTTTTGTGTTTTGCACTTCTTCTCTTTTTTTTTTCTTTTTATATAAACCTGACTCTGTCTGTTTTTCAATGTGCCTCCAGTAAGTTGTTATTCTATCGTCTTTGTGGTCTCTCTAGTGCTCGTCTTCCTATTGGGGACCGTCTCTTGCCTTCTTTACTACCCAATTTGTTGTCATTCGGCTTATATAATCGTTTCATACTACTCTTCTATTTCTTACCTAGTTATGCTTGAATATTAGAAATTATTATGATGAAGTATTAGGTGGTTTAATCAAAGTGGTGTTCGAACAAGTGCATAACGATATTGTTTCTTGTTTCTCAAAAAACCTCTCTGATTTTGTATAAACTTATTTTAGGCATTTTCTTATTATTTCGTCATTAATAATATTAAATAAAACAAGTTTCAATTTGACCTTCTTCCTAAATTAAAAACCTGGCCCTATAGATGCTTACAGATAGCTGGTAAATGGTATTCTAGAAAAAACCTTCAGTTAGTAGCCAGTCGCTGGCGCTCGGTCCACAGCGACATTCGACGCCTAAATGTTTCAATAGAAACCTAAGACTGGTAAACACTGAATCTTTCTTTTGGAATATCAGTTATCTCGGCTCTTTGTGTAGTGTCTTTTTCATTTTCGAAAAAAATAAAATCTTCTATCCCAAGATAAACTTAAAAATATTACATGGAAATTAAACGGTTTTGTGTTTTGCACTTCTTTTCTTTTTTTTTCTTTTTATATAAACCTGACTCTGTCTGTTTTTCAATGTGCCTCCAGTAAGTTGTTATTCTATCGTTTTTGTGGTCTCTCTAGTGCTCGTCTTCCTATTGGGGACCGTCTCTTGCCTTCTTTACTACCCTATTTGTTGTCATTCGGCTTATATAATCGTTTCATACTACTCTTCTATTTCTTACCTAGTTATGCTTGAATATTAGAAATTATTATGACGAAGTATTAGGTGATTTAATTAAAGTGGTGCTAGAACTAGGGCATAACGATATTGTTTCTTGTTTCTCAAAAAACCTCTCTGATTTTGTATAAACTTATTTTAGGCATTTTCTTATTATTTCGTCATTAATAATATTAAATAAAACAAGTTTCAATTTGACCTTCTTCCTAAATTAAAAATCTGGCCCTATAGATGCTTACAGACAGCTGGTAAATGGTATTCTAGAAAAAACCTTCAGTTAGTAGCCAGTCGCCGGCGCTCGGTCCACAGCGACATTCGACGCCTAAATGTTTTAATAGAAACCTAAGACTGGTAAACACTGAATCTTTCTTTTGGAATATCAGTTATCTCGGCTCTTTGTGTAGTGTCTTTTTCATTTTCGAGAAAAATAAAATCTTCTATGCCAAGATAAACTTAAAAATATTACATGGAAATTAAACGGTTTTGTGTTTTGCACTTCTTCTCTTATTTTTCTTTTCATATAGACTTGACCCTGTCTGTTTTTCAATGTGTCTCCAGTAAGTTGTTATTCTATCGTTTTTGTGGTCTCTCTAGTGCTCGTCTTCCTATTGGGGACCGTCTCTTGCCTTCTTTACTACCCTATTTGTTGTTATTCGGCTTATATAATCGTTTCATACTACTCTTCTATTTCTTACCTAGTTATGCTTGAATATTAGAAATTATTATGATGAAGTATTAGGTGGTTTAATCAAAATGGTGTTAGAACAAGTGCATAACGATATTGTTTCTTGTTTCTCAAAAAACCTCTCTGATTTTGTATAAACTTATTTTAGGCATTTTCTTATTATTTCGTCATTAATAATATTAAATAAAACAAGTTTCAATTTGACCTTCTTCCTAAATTAAAAACCTGGCCCTATAGATGCTTACAGACAGCTGGTAAATGGTATTCTAGAAAAAACCTTCAGTTAGTAGCCAGTCGCCGGCGCTCGGTCCACAGCGACATTCGACGCCTAAATGTTTCAATAGAAACCTAAGACTGGTAAACACTGAATCTTTCTTTTGGAATATCAGTTATCTCGGCTCTTTGTGTAGTGTCTTTTTCATTTTCGAGAAAAATAAAATCTTCTATCCCAAGATAAACTTAAAAATATTACATGGAAATTAAACGGTTTTGTGTTTTGCACTTCTTCTCTTTTTTTTTCTTTTTATATAAACCTGACTCTGTCTGTTTTTCAATGTGCCTCCAGTAAGTTGTTATTCTATCGTTTTTGTGGTCTCTCTAGTGCTCGTCTTCCTATTGGGGACCGTCTCTTGCCTTCTTGACGACCCTATTTGTTGTCATTCGGCTTATATAATCGTTTCATACTACTCTTCTATTTCTTACCTAGTTATGCTTGAATATTAGAAATTATTATGATGAAGTATTAGGTGGTTTAATCAAAGTGGTGTTAGAACAAGTGCATAACGATATTGTTTCTTGTTTCTCAAAAAACCTCTCTGATTTTGTATAAACTTATTTTAGGCATTTTCTTATTATTTCGTCATTAATAATATTAAATAAAACAAGTTTCAATTTGACCTTCTTCCTAAATTAAAAACCTGGCCCTATAGATGCTTACAGACAGCTGGTAAATGGTATTCTAGAAAAAACCTTCATTTAGTAGCCAGTCGCCGGCGCTCGGTCCACAGCGACATTCGACGCCTAAATGTTTCAATAGAAACCTAAGACTGGTAAACACTGAATCTTTCTTTTGGAATATCAGTTATCTCGGCTCTTTGTGTAGTGTCTTTTTCATTTTCGAGAAAAATAAAATCTTCTATCTCAAGATAAACTTAAAAATATTACATGGAAATTAAACGGTTTTGTGTTTTGCACTTCTTCTCTTATTTTTCTTTTCATATAGACTTGACCCTGTCTGTTTTTCAATGTGTCTCCAGTAAGTTGTTATTCTATCGTTTTTGTGGTCTCTCTAGTGCTCGTCTTCCTATTGGGGACCGTCTCTTGCCTTCTTTACTACCCTATTTGTTGTTATTCGGCTTATATAATCGTTTCATACTACTCTTCTATTTCTTACCTAGTTATGCTTGAATATTAGAAATTATTATGATGAAGTATTAGGTGGTTTAATCAAAGTGGTGTTCGAACAAGTGCATAACGATATTGTTTCTTGTTTCTCAAAAAACCTCTCTGATTTTGTATAAACTTATTTTAGGCATTTTCTTATTATTTCGTCATTAATAATATTAAATAAAACAAGTTTCAATTTGACCTTCTTCCTAAATTAAAAACCTGGCCCTATAGATGCTTACAGATAGCTGGTAAATGGTATTCTAGAAAAAACCTTCAGTTAGTAGCCAGGCGCTGGCGCTCGGTCCACAGCGACATTCGACGCCTAAATGTTTCAATAGAAACCTAAGACTGGTAAACACTGAATCTTTCTTTTGGAATATCAGTTATCTCGGCTCTTTGTGTAGTGTCTTTTTCATTTTCGAGAAAAATAAAATCTTCTATCCCAAGATAAACTTAAAAATATTACATGGAAATTAAACGGTTTTGTGTTTTGCACTTCTTTTCTTTTTTTTTCTTTTTATATAAACCTGACTCTGTCTGTTTTTCAATGTGCCTCCAGTAAGTTGTTATTCTATCGTTTTTGTGGTCTCTCTAGTGCTCGTCTTCCTATTGGGGACCGTCTCTTGCCTTCTTTACGACCCTATTTGTTGTCATTCGGCTTATATAATCGTTTCATACTACTCTTCTATTTCTTACCTAGTTATGCTTGAATATTAGAAATTATTATGATGAAGTATTAGGTGGTTTAATCAAAGTGGTGTTAGAACAAGTGCATAACGATATTGTTTCTTGTTTCTCAAAAAACCTCTCTGATTTTGTATAAACTTATTTTAGGCATTTTCTTATTATTTCGTCATTAATAATATTAAATAAAACAAGTTTCAATTTGACCTTCTTCCTAAATTAAAAACCTGGCCCTATAGATGCTTACAGACAGCTGGTAAATGGTATTCTAGAAAAAACCTTCAGTTAGTAGCCAGTCGCCGGCGCTCGGTCCACAGCGACATTCGACGCCTAAATGTTTTAATAGAAACCTAAGACTGGTAAACACTGAATCTTTCTTTTGGAATATCAGTTATCTCGGCTCTTTGTGTAGTGTCTTTTTCATTTTCGAGAAAAATAAAATCTTCTATCCCAAGATAAACTTAAAAATATTACATGGAAATTAAACGGTTTTGTGTTTTGCACTTCTTCTCTTATTTTTCTTTTCATATAGACTTGACCCTGTCTGTTTTTCAATGTGTCTCCAGTAAGTTGTTATTCTATCGTTTTTGTGGTCTCTCTAGTGCTCGTCTTCCTATTGGGGACCGTCTCTTGCCTTCTTTACTACCCTATTTGTTGTTATTCGGCTTATATAATCGTTTCATACTACTCTTCTATTTCTTACCTAGTTATGCTTGAATATTAGAAATTATTATGATGAAGTATTAGGTGGTTTAATCAAAGTGGTGTTAGAACAAGTGCATAACGATATTGTTTCTTGTTTCTCAAAAAACCTCTCTGATTTTGTATAAACTTATTTTAGGCATTTTCTTATTATTTCGTCATTAATAATATTAAATAAAACAAGTTTCAATTTGACCTTCTTCCTAAATTAAAAACCTGGCCCTATAGATGCTTACAGACAGCTGGTAAATGGTATTCTAGAAAAAACCTTCAGTTAGTAGCCAGTCGCCGGCGCTCGGTCCACAGCGACATTCGACGCCTAAATGTTTCAATAGAAACCTAAGACTGGTAAACACTGAATCTTTCTTTTGGAATATCAGTTATCTCGGCTCTTTGTGTAGTGTCTTTTTCATTTTCGAGAAAAATAAAATCTTCTATCCCAAGATAAACTTAAAAATATTACATGGAAATTAAACGGTTTTGTGTTTTGCACTTCTTTTCTTTTTTTTTCTTTTTATATAAACCTGACTCTGTCTGTTTTTCAATGTACCTCCAGTAAGTTGTTATTCTATCGTTTTTGTGGTCTCTCTAGTGCTCGTCTTCCTATTGGGGACCGTCTCTTGCCTTGTTTACTACCCTATTTGTTGTCATTCGGCTTATATAATCGTTTCATACTACTCTTCTATTTCTTACGTAGTTATGCTTGAATATTGGAAATTATTATGACGAAGTATTAGGTGATTTAATTAAAGTGGTGCTAGAACTAGGGCATAACGATATTGTTTCTTGTTTCTCAAAAAACCTCTCTGATTTTGTATAAACTTATTTTAGGCATTTTCTTATTATTTCGTCATTAATAATATTAAATAAAACAAGTTTCAATTTGACCTTCTTCCTAAATTAAAAATCTGGCCCTATAGATGCTTACAGACAGCTGGTAAATGGTATTCTAGAAAAAACCTTCAGTTAGTAGCCAGTCGCCGGCGCTCGGTCCACAGCGACATTCGACGCCTAAATGTTTCAATAGAAACCTAAGACTGGTAAACACTGAATCTTTCTTTTGGAATATCAGTTATCTCGGCTCTTTGTGTAGTGTCTTTTTCATTTTCGAGAAAAATAAAATCTTCTATCCCAAGATAAACTTAAAAATATTACATGGAAATTAAACGGTTTTGTGTTTTGCACTTCTTCTCTTTTTTTTTTCTTTTTATATAAACCTGACTCTGTCTGTTTTTCAATGTGCCTCCAGTAAGTTGTTATTCTATCGTTTTTGTGGTCTCTCTAGTGCTCGTCTTCCTATTGGGGACCGTCTCTTGCCTTCTTTACTACCCTATTTGTTGTCATTCGGCTTATATAATCGTTTCATACTACTCTTCTATTTCTTACCTAGTTATGCTTGAATATTAGAAATTATTATGATAAAGTATTAGGTGGTTTAATCAAAGTGGTGTTCGAACAAGTGCATAACGATATTGTTTCTTGTTTCTCAAAAAACCTCTCTGATTTTGTATAAACTTATTTTAGGCATTTTCTTATTATTTCGTCATTAATAATATTAAATAAAACAAGTTTCAATTTGACCTTCTTCCTAAATTAAAAACCTGGCCCTATAGATGCTTACAGATAGCTGGTAAATGGTATTCTAGAAAAAACCTTCAGTTAGTAGCCAGTCGCTGGCGCTCGGTCCACAGCGACATTCGACGCCTAAATGTTTCAATAGAAACCTAAGACTGGTAAACACTGAATCTTTCTTTTGGAATATCAGTTATCTCGGCTCTTTGTGTAGTGTCTTTTTCATTTTCGAGAAAAATAAAATCTTCTATCCCAAGATAAACTTAAAAATATTACATGGAAATTAAACGGTTTTGTGTTTTGCACTTCTTTTCTTTTTTTTTCTTTTTATATAAACCTGACTCTGTCTGTTTTTCAATGTGCCTCCAGTAAGTTGTTATTCTATCGTTTTTGTGGTCTCTCTAGTGCTCGTCTTCCTATTGGGGACCGTCTCTTGCCTTCTTTACGACCCTATTTGTTGTCATTCGGCTTATATAATCGTTTCATACTACTCTTCTATTTCTTACCTAGTTATTCTTGAATATTACAAATTATTATGATGAAGTATTAGGTGGTTTAATCAAAGTGGTGTTAGAACAAGTGCATAACGATATTGTTTCTTGTTTCTCAAAAAACCTCTCTGATTTTGTATAAACTTATTTTAGGCATTTTCTTATTATTTCGTCATTAATAATATTAAATAAAACAAGTTTCAATTTGACCTTCTTCCTAAATTAAAAATCTGGCCCTATAGATGCTTACAGACAGCTGGTAAATGGTATTCTAGAAAAAACCTTCAGTTAGTAGCCAGTCGCCGGCGCTCGGTCCACAGCGACATTCGACGCCTAAATGTTTCAATAGAAACCTAAGACTGGTAAACACTGAATCTTTCTTTTGGAATATCAGTTATCTCGGCTCTTTGTGTAGTGTCTTTTTCATTTTCGAGCAAAATAAAATCTTCTATCCCAAGATAAACTTAAAAATATTACATGGAAATTAAACGGTTTTGTGTTTTGCACTTCTTCTCTTATTTTTCTTTTCATATAGACTTGACCCTGTCTGTTTTTCAATGTGTCTTCAGTAAGTTGTTATTCTATCGTTTTTGTGGTCTCTCTAGTGCTCGTCTTCCTATTGGGGACCGTCTCTTGCCTTCTTTACTACCCTATTTGTTGTTATTCGGCTTATATAATCGTTTCATACTACTCTTCTATTTCTTACCTAGTTATGCTTGAATATTAGAAATTATTATGATGAAGTATTAGGTGGTTTAATCAAAGTGGTGTTAGAACAAGTACATAACGATATTGTTTCTTGTTTCTCAAAAAACCTCTCTGATTTTGTATAAACTTATTTTAGGCATTTTCTTATTATTTCGTCATTAATAATATTAAATAAAACAAGTTTCAATTTGACCTTCTTCCTAAATTAAAAACCTGGCCCTATAGATGCTTACAGACAGCTGGTAAATGGTATTCTAGAAAAAACCTTCAGTTAGTAGCCAGTCGCCGGCGCTCGGTCCACAGCGACATTCGACGCCTAAATGTTTCAATAGAAACCTAAGACTGGTAAACACTGAATCTTTCTTTTGGAATATCAGTTATCTCGGCTCTTTGTGTAGTGTCTTTTTCATTTTCGAGAAAAATAAAATCTTCTATCCCAAGATAAACTTAAAAATATTACATGGAAATTAAACGGTTTTGTGTTTTGCACTTCTTCTCTTTTTTTTTTCTTTTTATATAAACCTGACTCTGTCTGTTTTTCAATGTGCCTCCAGTAAGTTGTTATTCTATCGTTTTTGTGGTCTCTCTAGTGCTCGTCTTCCTATTGGGGACCGTCTCTTGCCTTCTTTACGACCCTATTTGTTGTCATTCGGCTTATATAATCGTTTCATACTACTCTTCTATTTCTTACCTAGTTATGCTTGAATATTAGAAATTATTATGATGAAGTATTAGGTGGTTTAATCAAAGTGGTGTTAGAACAAGTGCATAACGATATTATTTCTTGTTTCTCAAAAAACCTATCTGATTTTGTATAAACTTATTTAGGGCATTTTCTTATTATTTCGTCATTAATAATATTAAATAAAACAAGTTTCAATTTGACCTTCTTCCTAAATTAAAAACCTGGCCCTATAGATGCTTACAGACAGCTGGTAAATGGTATTCTAGAAAAAACCTTCAGTTAGTAGCCAGTCGCCGGCGCTCGGTCCACAGCGACATTCGACGCCTAAATGTTTCAATAGAAACCTAAGACTGGTAAACACTGAATCTTTCTTTTGGAATATCAGTTATCTCGGCTCTTTGTGTAGTGTCTTTTTCATTTTCGAGAAAAATAAAATCTTCTATCTTAAGATAAACTTAAAAATATTACATGGAAATTAAACGGTTTTGTGTTTTGCACTTCTTCTCTTATTTTTCTTTTCATATTGACTTGACACTGTCTGTTTGTCAATGTGTCTCCAGTAAGTTGTTATTCTATCGTTTTTGTGGTGTCTCTAGTGCTCGTCTTCCTATTGGGGACCGTCTCTTGCCTTCTTTACTACCCTATTTGTTGTTATTCGGCTTATATAATCGTTTCATACTACTCTTCTATTTCTTACCTAGTTATGCTTGAATATTAGAAATTATTATGATGAAGTATTAGGTGGTTTAATCAAGGTGGTGTTAGAACAAGTGCATAACGATATTGTTTCTTGTTTCTCAAAAAACCTCTCTGATTTTGTATAAACTTATTTTAGGCATTTTCTTATTATTTCGTCATTAATAATATTAAATAAAACAAGTTTCAATTTGACCTTCTTCCTAAATTAAAAACCTGGCCCTATAGATGCTTACAGACAGCTGGTAAATGGTATTCTAGAAAAACCCTTCAGTTAGTAGCCAGTCGCCGGCGCTCGGTCCACAGCGACATTCGACGCCTAAATATTTCAATAGAAACCTAAGACTGGTAAACACTGAATCTTTCTTTTGGAATATCAGTTATCTCGGCTCTTTGTGTAGTGTCTTTTTCATTTTCGAGAAAAATAAAATCTTCTATCCCAAGATAAACTTAAAAATATTACATGGAAATTAAACGGTTTTGTGTTTTGCACTTCTTCTCTTATTTTTCTTTTCATATAGACTTGACCCTGTCTGTTTTTCAATGTGTCTCCAGTAAGTTGTTATTCTATCGTTTTTGTGGTCTCTCTAGTGCTCGTCTTCCTATTGGGGACCGTCTCTTGCCTTCCTTACTACCCTATTTGTTGTCATTCGGCTTATATAAACGTTTCATACTACTCTTCTATTTCTTACCTAGTTATGCTTGAATATTAGAAATTATTATGATGAAGTATTAGGTGGTTTAATCAAAGTGGTGTTAGAACAAGTGCATAACGATATTGTTTCTTGTTTCTCAAAAAACCTCTCTGATTTTGTATAAACTTATTTTAGGCATTTTCTTATTATTTCGTCATTAATAATATTAAATAAAACAAGTTTCAATTTGACCTTCTTCCTAAATTAAAAACCTGGCCCTATAGATGCTTACAGACAGCTGGTAAATGGTATTCTAGAAAAAACCTTCAGTTAGTAGACAGTCGCCGGCGCTCGGTCCACAGCGACATTCGACGCCTAAATGTTTCAATAGAAACCTAAGACTGGTAAACACTGAATCTTTCTTTTGGAATATCAGTTATCTCGGCTCTTTGTGTAGTGTCTTTTTCATTTTCGAGAAAAATAAAATCTTCTATCCCAAGATAAACTTAAAAATATTACATGGAAATTAAACAGTTTTGTGTTTTGCACTTCTTCTCTTTTTTTTTCTTTTTATATAAACCTGACTCTGTCTGTTTTTCAATGTGCCTCCAGTAAGTTGTTATTCTATCGTTTTTGTGGTCTCTCTAGTGCTCGTCTTCCTATTGGGGACCGTCTCTTGCCTTCTTTACTACCCTATTTGTTGTCATTCGGCTTATATAATCGTTTCATACTACTCTTCTATTTCTTACCTAGTTATGCTTGAATATTAGAAATTATTATGACGAAGTATTAGGTGATTTAATTAAAGTGGTGCTAGAACTAGGGCATAACGATATTGTTTCTTGTTTCTCAAAAAACCTCTCTGATTTTGTATAAACTTATTTTAGGCATTTTCTTATTATTTCGTCATTAATAATATTAAATAAAACAAGTTTCAATTTGACCTTCTTCCTAAATTAAAAATCTGGCCCTATAGATGCTTACAGACAGCTGGTAAATGGTATTCTAGAAAAAACCTTCAGTTAGTAGCCAGTCGCCGGCGCTCGGTCCACAGCGACATTCGACGCCTAAATGTTTCAATATAAACCTAAGACTGGTAAACACTGAATCTTTCTTTTGGAATATTAGTTATCTCGGCTCTTTGTGTAGTGTCTTTTTCATTTTCGAGAAAAATAAAATCTTCTATCTCAAGATAAACTTAAAAATATTACATGGAAATTAAACGGTTTTGTGTTTTGCACTTCTTCTCTCTTTTATTTTTTTTTTTTCATATAGACATGACCCTGTCTGTTTTTCAGTGTGCCTCCAGTAAGTTGTTATTCTATCGTTTCTGTGGTCTCTCCACAGCTCGTCTTCCTATTGGGGACCGTCTCTTGCCTTTTTTACTACCCGATTTGTTGTCATTCGGCTTATATAATCGTTTCATACTACTCTTCTATTTCTTACCTAGTTATGCTTGAATATTAGAAATTATTATGATGAAGTATTAGGTGGTTTAATCAAAGTGGTGTTAGAACAAGTGCATAACGATATTGTTTCTTGTTTCTCAAAAAACCTCTCTGATTTTGTATAAACTTATTTTAGGCATTTTCTTATTATTTCGTCAGTAATAATATTAAATAAAACAAGTTTCAATTTAACCTTCTTCCTAAATTAAAAATCTGGCCCTATAGAGGCTTACAGACAGCTGGTAAATGGTATTCTAGAAAAAACCTTCAGTTAGTAGCCAGTCGCCGGCGCTCGGTCCACAGCGACATTCGACGCCTAAATGTTTCAATAGAAACCTAAGACTGGTAAACACTGAATCTTTCTTTTGAAATATTAGTTATCTCGGCTCTTTGTGTAGTGTCTTTTTCATTTTCGAGAAAAATAAAATCTTCTACCTCAAGATAAACTTAAAAATATTACATGGAAATTAAACGGTTTCGTGTTTTGCACTTCTTCTCTTTTTTTTTCTTTTCATATAAACCTGACCCTGTCTGTTTTTCAATGTGCCTCCAGTAAGTTGTTATTCTATCGTTTTTGTGGTCTCTCTAGTGCTCGTCTTCCTATTGGGGACCGTCTCTTGCCTTCTTTACTACCCTATTTGTTGTCATTCGGCTTATATAATCGTTTCATACTACTCTTCTATTTCTTACCTAGTTATGCTTAAATATTAGAAATTATTATGACGAAGTATTAGGTGGTTTAATTAAAGTGGTGTTAGAACTAGGGCATAACGATATTGTTTCTTGTTTCTCAAAAAACCTCTCTGATTTTGTATAAACTTATTTTAGGCATTTTCTTATTATTTCGTCAGTAATAATATTAAATAAAACAAGTTTCAATTTGACCTTCTTCCTAAATTAAAAATCTGGCCCTATAGATGCTTACAGACAGCTGGTAAATGGTATTCTAGAAAAAACCTTCAGTTAGTAGCCAGTCGCCGGCGCTCGGTCCACAGCGACATTCGACGCCTAAATGTTTCAATATAAACCTAAGACTGGTAAACACTGAATCTTTCTTTTGGAATATTAGTTATCTCGGCTCTTTGTGTAGTGTCTTTTTCATTTTCGAGAAAAATAAAATCTTCTACCTCAAGATAAACTTAAAAATATTACATGGAAATTAAACGGTTTCGTGTTTTGCACTTCTTCTCTTTTTTTTTCTTTTCATATAAACCTGACCCTGTCTGTTTTTCAATGTGCCTCCAGTAAGTTGTTATTCTATCGTTTTTGTGGTCTCTCTAGTGCTCGTCTTCCTATTGGGGACCGTCTCTTGCCTTCTTTACTACCCTATTTGTTGTCATTCGGCTTATATAATCGTTTCATACTACTCTTCTATTTCTTACCTAGTTATGCTTAAATATTAGAAATTATTATGACGAAGTATTAGGTGGTTTAATTAAAGTGGTGTTAGAACTAGGGCATAACGATATTGTTTCTTGTTTCTCAAAAAACCTCTCTGATTTTGTATAAACTTATTTTAGGCATTTTCTTATTATTTCGTCAGTAATAATATTAAATAAAACAAGTTTCAATTTGACCTTCTTCCTAAATTAAAAATCTGGCCCTATAGATGCTTACAGACAGCTGGTAAATGGTATTCTAGAAAAAACCTTCAGTTAGTAGCCAGTCGCCGGCGCTCGGTCCACAGCGACATTCGACGCCTAAATGTTTCAGTAGAAACCTAAGACTGGTAAACACTGAATCTTTCTTTTGGAATATTAGTTATCTCGGCTCTTTGTGTAGTGTCTTTTTCATTTTCGAGAAAAATAAAATCTTCTATCCCAAGATAAACTTAAAAATATTACATGGAAATTAAACGGTTTTGTGTTTTGCACTTCTTCTCTCTTTTTTTTTGTCTTTTCATATAGACATGACCCTGTCTGTTTTTCAATGTGCCTTCAGTAAGTTGTTATTCTATCGTTTTTGTCGTCTCTCCACAGCTCGTCTTCCTATTGGGGACCGTCTCTTGCCTTCTTTACTACCCGATTTGTTGTCATTCGGCTTATATAATCGTTTCATACTACTCTTCTATTTCTTACCAAGTTATGCTTGAATATTAGAAATTATTATGATGAAGTATTAGGTGGTTTAATTAAAGTGGTGTTAGAACAAGTGCATAACGATATTGTTTCTTGTTTCTCAAAAAAACCTCTCTGATTTTGTATAAACTTATTTTAGGCATTTTCTTATTATTTCGTCATTAATAATATTAAATAAAACAAGTTTCAATTTGACCTTCTTCCTAAATTAAAAATCTGGCCCTATAGATGCTTACAGACAGCTGGTAAATGGTATTCTAGAAAAAACCTTCAGTTAGTAGCCAGTCGCCGGCGCTCGGTCCACAGCGACATTCGACGCCTAAATGTTTCAATAGAAACCAAAGACTGGTAAACACTGAATCTTTCTTTTGGAATATCAGTTATCTCGGCTCTTTGTGTAGTGTCTTTTTCATTTTCGAGAAAAATAAAATCTTCTATCCCAAGATAAACTTAAAAATATTACATGGAAATTAAACGGTTTTGTGTTTTGCATTTCTTCTCTTTTTTTTTCCTTTTATATAGACCTGACCCTGTCTGTTTTTCAATGTGCCTCCAGTAAGTTGTTATTCTATCGTTTTTGTGGTCTCTCTAGTGCTCGTATTGCTATTGGGGACCGTCTCTTGCCTTCTTTACTACCCTATTTGTTGTCATTCGGCTTATATAATCGTTTCATACTACTCTTCTATTTCTTACCTAGTTATGCTTGAATATTAGAAAATATTATGATGAAGTATTAGGTGGTTTAATCAAAGTGGTGTTACAACAAGTGCATAACGATATTGTTTCTTGTTTCTCAAAAAACCTATCTGATTTTGTATAAACTTATTTTAGGCATTTTCTTATTATTTCGTCAATAATAATATTAAATAAAACAAGTTTCAATTTGACCTTCTTCCTAAATTAAAAATCTGGCCCAATAGATGCTTACAGACAGCTGGTAAATGGTATTCTAGAAAAAACCTTCAGTTAGTAGCCAGTCGCCGGCGCTCGGTCCACAGCGACATTCGACGCCTAAATGTTTCAATAGAAACCAAAGACTGGTAAACACTGAATCTTTCTTTTGGAATATCAGTTATCTCGGCTCTTTGTGTAGTGTCTTTTTCATTTTCGAGAAAAATAAAATCTTCTATCCCAAGATAAACTTAAAAATATTACATGGAAATTAAACGGTTTTGTGTTTTGCATTTCTTCTCTTTTTTTTTCCTTTCATATAGACCTGACCCTGTCTGTTTTTCAATGTGCCTCCAGTAAGTTGTTATTCTATCGTTTTTGTGGTCTCTCTAGTGCTCGTCTTCCTATTGGGGACCGTCTCTTGCCTTCTTTACTACCCTATTTGTTGTCATTCGGCTTATATATTCGTTTCATACTACTCTTCTATTTCTTGCCTAGTTATGCTTGAATATTAGAAATTATTATGATGAAGTATTAGGTGGTTTAATTGAAGTGGTGTTAGAACTAGTGCATAACGATATTGTTTCTTGTTTCTCAAAAAACCTCTCTGATTTTGTAGAAACTTATTTTAGGCATTTTCTTATTATTTCGTCATTAATAATATTAAATAAAACAAGTTTCAATTTGACCTTCTTCCTAAATTAAAATTCTGGCCCTATAGATGCTTACAGACAGCTGGTAAATGGTATTCTTGAAAAAACCTTCAGTTAGTAGCCAGTCGCCGGCGCTCGGTCCACAGCGACATTCGACGCCTAAATGTTTCAATAGAAACCTAAGACTGGTAAACACTGAATCTTTCTTTTGGAATATCAGTTATCTCGGCTCTTTGTGTAGTGTCTTTTTCATTTTCGAGAAAAATAAAATCTTCTATCCCAAGATAAACTTAAAAATATTACATGGAAATTAAACGGTTTTGTGTTTTGCACTTCTTCTCTTTTTTTTCCTTTCATATAGACCTGACCCTGTCTGTTTTTCAATGTGCTTCCGGTAAGTTGTTATTCTATCGTTTTTGTGGTCTCTCTAGTGCTCGTCTTCCTATTGGGGACCGTCTCTTGCCTTCTTTACTATCCTATTTGTTGTCATTCGGCTTATATAATCGTTTCATACTACTCTTCTATTTCTTACCTAGTTATGCTTGAATATTAGAAATTATTATGATGAAGTATTAGGTGGTTTAATTGAAGTGGTGTTAGAACTAGTACATAACGATATTGTTTCTTGTTTCTCAAAAAACCTCTCTGATTTTGTATAAACTTATTTTAGGCATTTTCTTATTATTTCGTTATTAATAATATTAAATAAAACAAGTTTCAATTTGACCTTCTTCCTAAATTAAAAATCTGGCCCTATAGATGCTTACAGACAGCTGGTAAATGGTATTCTAGAAAAAACCTTCAGTTAGTAGCCAGTCGCCGGCGCTCGGTCCACAGCGACATTCGACGCCTAAATGTTTCAATAGAAACCTAAGACTGGTAAACACTGAATCTTTCTTTTGGAATATCAGTTATCTCGGCTCTTTGTGTAGTGTCTTTTTCAGTTTCGAGAAAAACAAAATCTTCTATCTCAAGATAAACATAAAAATATTACATGGAAATTAAACGGTTTTGTGTTTTGCACTTCTTCTCCTTTTTTTTTCTTTTCATATAGACCTGAACCTGTCTGTTTTTCAATGTGCCTCTAGTAAGTTGTTATTCTATCGTGTTTGTGGTCTCTCTAGTGCTCGTCTTCCTATTGGGGACCGTCTCTTGCCTTCTTTACTACCCTATTTGTTGTCATTCGGCTTATATAATCGTTTCATACTACTCTTCTATTTCTTACCTAGTTATGCTTAAATATTAGAAATTATTATGATGAAGTATTAGGTGGTTTAATTGAAGTGGTGTTAGAACTAGTGCATAACGATATTGTTTCATGTTTCTCAAAAAACCTCTCTGATTTTGTATAAACCTATTTTAGGCATTTTCTTATTAATTCGTCATTAATAATATTAAATAAAACAAGTTTCAATTTGACCTTCTTCCTAAATTAAAAATCTGGCCTATAGATGCTTACAGACAGCTGGTAAATGGTATTCTAGAAAAAACCTTCAGTTAGTAGCCAGTCGCCGGCGCTCGGTCCACAGCGACATTCGACGCCTAAATGTTTCAATAGAAACCTAAGACTGGTAAACACTGAATCTTTCTTTTGGAATATCAGTTATCTCGGCTCTTTGTGTAGTGTCTTTTTCATTTTCAAGAAAAATAAAATCTTCTATCCCAAGATAAACTTAAAAATATTACATGGAAATTAAACGGTTTTGTGTTTTGCACTTCTTCTCTTTTTTTCTTTTCATATGAACTTGACCCTGTCTGTTTTTCAATGTGTCTCCAGTAAGTTGTTATTCTATCGTTTTTGTGGTCTCTCTAGTGCTCGTCTTCCTATTGAGGACCGTCTGTTGCCTTCTTTACTACCCTATTTGTTGTCATTCGGCTTATATAATCGTTTCATACTACTCTTCTATTTCTTACCTAGTTATGCTTGAATATTAGAAATTATTATGATGAAGTATAAGGTGGCTTAATTAAAGTGGTGTTAGAACTAGTGCATAACGATATTGTTTCTTGTTTCTCAAAAAACCTCTCTGATTTTGTATAAACTTATTTTAGGCATTTTCTTATTATTTCGTCATTAATAATATTAAATAAAACAAGTTTCAATTTGACCTTCTTCCTAAATTAAAAATCTGGCCCCATAGATGCTTACAGACAGCTGGTAAATGGTATTCTAGAAAAAACCTTCAGTTAGTAGCCAGTCACCGGCGCTCGGTCCACAGCGACATTCGACGCCTAAATGTTTCAATAGAAACCTAAGACTGGTAAACACTGAATCTTTCTTTTAGAATATCATTTATCTCGGCTCTTTGTGTAGTGTCTTTTTCATTTTCGTGAAAAATAAAATCTTCTATCTCAAGATAAACTTAAAAATATTACATGGAAATTAAACGGTTTTGTGTTTTGCACTTCTTCTCTTTTTTTTTCTTTTCATATAGACCTGAACCTGTCTGTTTTTCAATGTGCCTTTAGTAAGTTGTTATTCTATCGTTTTTGTGGTCTCTCTAGTGCTCGTCTTCCTATTGGGGACCGTCTCTTGCCTTCTTTACTACCCTATTTGTTGTCATTCGGCTTATATAATCGTTTCATACTACTCTTCTATTTCTTACCTAGTTATGCTTGAATATTAGAAATTATTATGATGAAGTATTAGGTGGTTTAGTTGAAGTGGTGTTAGAACTAGTGCATAACGATATTGTTTCTTGTTTCTCAAAAAACCTCTCTGATTTTGTATAAACTTATTTTAGGCATTTTCTTATTATTTCGTCATTATTAATATTAAATAAAACAAGTTTCAATTTGACCTTCTTCCTAAATTAAAAATCTGGCCCTATAGATGCTTACAGACAGCTGGTAAATGGTATTCTAGAAAAAACCTTCAGTTAGTAGCCAGTCACCGGCGCTCGGTCCACAGCGACATTCGACGCCTAAATGTTTCAATAGAAACCTAAGACTGGTAAACACTGAATCTTTCTTTTAGAATATCATTTATCTCGGCTCTTTGTGTAGTGTCTTTTTCATTTTCGAGAAAAATAAAATCTTCTATCTCAAGATAAACTTAAAAATATTACATGGAAATTAAACGGTTTTGTGTTTTGCACTTCTTCTCTTTTTTTTTCATATAGATTTGACCCTGTCTGTTTTTCAACGTGCCTCCAGTTAGTTGTTATTCTATCGTTTTTGTGGTCTCTCTAGTGCTCGTCTTTCTATTAGGGACCGTCTCTTGCCTTCTTTACTACCCTATTTGTTGTCATTTGACTTATATAATCGTTTCATACTACTCTTCTATTTCTTACCTAGTTATGCTTGAATATTAGAAATTATTATGATGAAGTATTAGGTGGTTTAGTTGAAGTGGTGTTAGAACTAGTGCATAACGATATTGTTTCTTGTTTCTCAAAAAACCTCTCTGATTTTGTATAAACTTATTTTAGGCATTTTCTTATTATTTCGTCATTATTAATATTAAATAAAACAAGTTTCAATTTGACCTTCTTCCTAAATTAAAAATCTGGCCCTATAGATGCTTACAGACAGCTGGTAAATGGTATTCTAGAAAAAACCTTCAGTTAGTAGCCAGTCACCGGCGCTCGGTCCACAGCGACATTCGACGCCTAAATGTTTCAATAGAAACCTAAGACTGGTAAACACTGAATCTTTCTTTTGGAATATCAGTTATCTCGGCTCTTTGTGTAGTGTCTTTTTCATTTTCAAGAAAAATAAAATCTTCTATCCCAAGATAAACTTAAAAATATTACATGGAAATTAAACGGTTTTGTGTTTTGCACTTCTTCTCTTTTTTTTTCTTTTCATATAGACCTGAACCTGTCTGTTTTTCAATGTGCCTCTAGTAAGTTGTTATTCTATCGTTTTTGTGGTCTCTCTAGTGCTCGTCTTCCTATTGGGGACCGTCTCTTGCCTTCTTTACTACCCTATTTGTTGTCATTCGGCTTATATAATCGTTTCATACTACTCTTCTATTTCTTACCTAGTTATGCTTGAATATTAGAAATTATTATGATGAAGTATTAGGTGGTTTAGTTGAAGGGGTGTTAGAACTAGTGCATAACGATATTGTTTCTTGTTTCTCAAAAAACCTCTCTGATTTTGTATAAACTTATTTTAGGCATTTTCTTATTATTTCGTCATTATTAATATTAAATAAAACAAGTTTCAATTTGACCTTCTTCCTAAATTAAAAATCTGGCCTATAGATGCTTACAGACAGCTGGTAAATGGTATTCTAGAAAAAACCTTCAGTTAGTAGCCAGTCGCCGGCGCTCGGTCCACAGCGACATTCGACGCCTAAATGTTTCAATAGAAACCTAAGACTGGTAAACACTGAATCTTTCTTTTGGAATATCAGTTATCTCGGCTCTTTGTGTAGTGTCTTTTTCATTTTCAAGAAAAATAAAATCTTCTATCCCAAGATAAACTTAAAAATATTACATGGAAATTAAACGGTTTTGTGTTTTGCACTTCTTCTCTTTTTTTTCTTTTCATATGAACTTGACCCTGTCTGTTTTTCAATGTGTCTCCAGTAAGTTGTTATTCTATCGTTTTTGTGGTCTCTCTAGTGCTCGTCTTCCTATTGAGGACCGTCTGTTGCCTTCTTTACTACCCTATTTGTTGTCATTCGGCTTATATAATCGTTTCATACTACTCTTCTATTTCTTACCTAGTTATGCTTGAATATTAGAAATTATTATGATGAAGTATAAGGTGGCTTAATTAAAGTGGTGTTAGAACTAGTGCATAACGATATTGTTTCTTGTTTCTCAAAAAACCTCTCTGATTTTGTATAAACTTATTTTAGGCATTTTCTTATTATTTCGTCATTAATAATATTAAATAAAACAAGTTTCAATTTGACCTTCTTCCTAAATTAAAAATCTGGCCCCATAGATGCTTACAGACAGCTGGTAAATGGTATTCTAGAAAAAACCTTCAGTTAGTAGCCAGTCACCGGCGCTCGGTCCACAGCGACATTCGACGCCTAAATGTTTCAATAGAAACCTAAGACTGGTAAACACTGAATCTTTCTTTTAGAATATCATTTATCTCGGCTCTTTGTGTAGTGTCTTTTTCATTTTCGTGAAAAATAAAATCTTCTATCTCAAGATAAACTTAAAAATATTACATGGAAATTAAACGGTTTTGTGTTTTGCACTTCTTCTCTTTTTTTTTCTTTTCATATAGACCTGAACCTGTCTGTTTTTCAATGTGCCTTTAGTAAGTTGTTATTCTATCGTTTTTGTGGTCTCTCTAGTGCTCGTCTTCCTATTGGGGACCGTCTCTTGCCTTCTTTACTACCCTATTTGTTGTCATTCGGCTTATATAATCGTTTCATACTACTCTTCTATTTCTTACCTAGTTATGCTTGAATATTAGAAATTATTATGATGAAGTATTAGGTGGTTTAGTTGAAGTGGTGTTAGAACTAGTGCATAACGATATTGTTTCTTGTTTCTCAAAAAACCTCTCTGATTTTGTATAAACTTATTTTAGGCATTTTCTTATTATTTCGTCATTATTAATATTAAATAAAACAAGTTTCAATTTGACCTTCTTCCTAAATTAAAAATCTGGCCCTATAGATGCTTACAGACAGCTGGTAAATGGTATTCTAGAAAAAACCTTCAGTTAGTAGCCAGTCACCGGCGCTCGGTCCACAGCGACATTCGACGCCTAAATGTTTCAATAGAAACCTAAGACTGGTAAACACTGAATCTTTCTTTTAGAATATCATTTATCTCGGCTCTTTGTGTAGTGTCTTTTTCATTTTCGAGAAAAATAAAATCTTCTATCTCAAGATAAACTTAAAAATATTACATGGAAATTAAACGGTTTTGTGTTTTGCACTTCTTCTCTTTTTTTTTCATATAGATTTGACCCTGTCTGTTTTTCAACGTGCCTCCAGTTAGTTGTTATTCTATCGTTTTTGTGGTCTCTCTAGTGCTCGTCTTTCTATTAGGGACCGTCTCTTGCCTTCTTTACTACCCTATTTGTTGTCATTTGACTTATATAATCGTTTCATACTACTCTTCTATTTCTTACCTAGTTATGCTTGAATATTAGAAATTATTATGATGAAGTATTAGGTGGTTTAGTTGAAGTGGTGTTAGAACTAGTGCATAACGATATTGTTTCTTGTTTCTCAAAAAACCTCTCTGATTTTGTATAAACTTATTTTAGGCATTTTCTTATTATTTCGTCATTATTAATATTAAATAAAACAAGTTTCAATTTGACCTTCTTCCTAAATTAAAAATCTGGCCCTATAGATGCTTACAGACAGCTGGTAAATGGTATTCTAGAAAAAACCTTCAGTTAGTAGCCAGTCACCGGCGCTCGGTCCACAGCGACATTCGACGCCTAAATGTTTCAATAGAAACCTAAGACTGGTAAACACTGAATCTTTCTTTTGGAATATCAGTTATCTCGGCTCTTTGTGTAGTGTCTTTTTCATTTTCAAGAAAAATAAAATCTTCTATCCCAAGATAAACTTAAAAATATTACATGGAAATTAAACGGTTTTGTGTTTTGCACTTCTTCTCTTTTTTTTTCTTTTCATATAGACCTGAACCTGTCTGTTTTTCAATGTGCCTCTAGTAAGTTGTTATTCTATCGTTTTTGTGGTCTCTCTAGTGCTCGTCTTCCTATTGGGGACCGTCTCTTGCCTTCTTTACTACCCTATTTGTTGTCATTCGGCTTATATAATCGTTTCATACTACTCTTCTATTTCTTACCTAGTTATGCTTGAATATTAGAAATTATTATGATGAAGTATTAGGTGGTTTAGTTGAAGGGGTGTTAGAACTAGTGCATAACGATATTGTTTCTTGTTTCTCAAAAAACCTCTCTGATTTTGTATAAACTTATTTTAGGCATTTTCTTATTATTTCGTCATTATTAATATTAAATAAAACAAGTTTCAATTTGACCTTCTTCCTAAATTAAAAATCTGGCCCTATAGATGCTTACAGACAGCTGGTAAATGGTATTCTAGAAAAAACCTTCAGTTAGTAGCCAGTCACCGGCGCTCGGTCCACAGCGACATTCGACGCCTAAATGTTTCAATAGAAACCTAAGACTGGTAAACACTGAATCTTTCTTTTAGAATATCATTTATCTCGGCTCTTTGTGTAGTGTCTTTTTCATTTTCGAGAAAAATAAAATCTTCTATCTCAAGATAAACTTAAAAATATTACATGGAAATTAAACGGTTTTGTGTTTTGCACTTCTTCTCTTTTTTTTTTTCATATAGATTTGACCCTGTCTGTTTTTCAACGTGCCTCCAGTTAGTTGTTATTCTATCGTTTTTGTGGTCTCTCTAGTGCTCGTCTTTCTATTAGGGACCGTCTCTTGCCTTCTTTACTACCCTATTTGTTGTCATTCGACTTATATAATCGTTTTATACTACTCTTCTATTTCTTACCTAGTTATGCTTGAATATTAGAAATTATTATGATGAAGTATTAGGTGGTTTACTTGAAGTGGTATTAGAACTTATCCATAACGATATTATTTCTTGTTTCTCAAAAAACCTTTCTGATATTGTATAAACTTATTTTAGGCATTTTCTTATTATTTCGTCATTAATAATATTAAATAAAACAAGTTTCAATTTGACCTTCTTCCTAAATTAAAAATCTGGCCCTATAGATGCTTACAGACAGCTGGTAAATGGTATTCTAGAAAAAACCTTCAGTTAGTAGCCAGTCGCCGGCGCTCGGTCCACAGCGACATTCGACGCCTAAATGTTTCAATAGAAACCTAAGACTGGTAAACACTGAATCTTTCTTTTGGAATATCAGTTATCTCGGCTCTTTGTGTAGTGTCTTTTTCATTTTCAAGAAAAATAAAATCTTCTATCCCAAGATAAACTTAAAAATATTACATGGAAATTAAACGGTTTTGTGTTTTGCACTTCTTCTCTTTTTTTTCTTTTCATATGAACTTGACCCTGTCTGTTTTTCAATGTGTCTCCAGTAAGTTGTTATTCTATCGTTTTTGTGGTCTCTCTAGTGCTCGTCTTCCTATTGAGGACCGTCTCTTGCCTTCTTTACTACCCTATTTGTTGTCATTCGGCTTATATAATCGTTTCATACTACTCTTCTATTTCTTACCTAGTTATGCTTGAATATTAGAAATTATTATGATAAAGTATAAGGTGGCTTAATTAAAGTGGTGTTAGAACTAGTGCATAACGATATTGTTTCTTGTTTCTCAAAAAACCTCTCTGATTTTGTATAAACTTATTTTAGGCATTTTCTTATTATTTCGTCATTAATAATATTAAATAAAACAAGTTTCAATTTGACCTTCTTCCTAAATTAAAAATCTGGCCCTATAGATGCTTACAGACAGCTGGTAAATGGTATTCTAGAAAAAACCTTCAGTTAGTAGCCAGTCACCGGCGCTCGGCCCACAGCGACATTCGACGCCTAAATATTTCAATAGAAACCTAAGACTGGTAAACACTGAATCTTTCTTTTAGAATATCATTTATCTCGGCTCTTTGTGTAGTGTCTTTTTCATTTTCGAGAAAAATAAAATCTTCTATCTCAAGATAAACTTAAAAATATTACATGGAAATTAAACGGTTTTGTGTTTTGCACTTCTTCTCTTTTTTTTTTTCTTTTCATATAGACCTGACCCTGTCTGTTTTTTAATGTGCCTCCAGTAAGTTGTTATTCTATCGTTTTTGTGGTCTCTCTAGTGCTCGTCTTCCTATTGAGGACCGTCTCTTGCCTTCTTTACTACCCTATTTGTTGTCATTCGGCTTATATATTCGTTTCATACTACTCTTCTATTTCTTACCTAGTTATGCTTGAATATTAGAAATTATTATGATGAAGTATTAAATGGTTTAATTGAAGTGGTGTTTGAACTAGTGCATAACGATATTTTTTCTTGTTTCTCCAAAAACCTCTCTGATTTTGTATAAACTTATTTTAGACATTCGACGCCTAAATGTTTCAATAGAAACCTAAGACTGGTAAACACTGAATCTTTCTTTTGGAATATCAGTTATCTCGGCTCTTTGTGTAGTGTCTTTTTCATTTTCGAGAAAAATAAAATCTTCTATCCCAAGATAAACTTAAAAATATTACATGGAAATTAAACGGTTTTGTGTTTTGCACTTCTCCTCTTTTTTTTTCTTTTCATATAGACCTGAACCTGTCTGTTTTTCAATGTGCCTCTAGTAAGTTGTTATTCTATCGTTTTTGTGGTCTCTCTAGTGCTCGTCTTCCTATTGGGGACCGTCTCTTGCCTTCTTTACTACCCTATTTGTTGTCATTCGGCTTATATAATCGTTTCATACTACTCTTCTATTTCTTACCTAGTTATGCTTGAATATTAGAAATTATTATGATGAAGTATTAGGTGGTTTAGTTGAAGGGGTGTTAGAACTAGTGCATAACGATATTGTTTCTTGTTTCTCAAAAAACCTCTCTGATTTTGTATAAACTTATTTTAGGCATTTTCTTATTATTTCGTCATTATTAATATTAAATAAAACAAGTTTCAATTTGACCTTCTTCCTAAATTAAAAATCTGGCCCTATAGATGCTTACAGACAGCTGGTAAATGGTATTCTAGAAAAAACCTTCAGTTAGTAGCCAGTCACCGGCGCTCGGTCCACAGCGACATTCGACGCCTAAATGTTTCAATAGAAACCTAAGACTGGTAAACACTGAATCTTTCTTTTAGAATATCATTTATCTCGGCTCTTTGTGTAGTGTCTTTTTCATTTTCGAGAAAAATAAAATCTTCTATCTCAAGATAAACCCTAAATAATTACATGGAAATTGAACGGTTTTGTGTTTTGCACTTCTTCTCTTTTTTTTTTTTTCATATAGATTTGACCCTGTCTGTTTTTCAACGTGCCTCCAGTTAGTTGTTATTCTATCGTTTTTGTGGTCTCTCTAGTGCTCGTCTTTCTATTAGGGACCGTCTCTTGCCTTCTTTACTACCCTATTTGTTGTCATTCGACTTATATAATCGTTTCATACTACTCTTCTATTTCTTACCTAGTTATGCTTGAATATTAGAAATTATTATGATGAAGTATTAGGTGGTTTACTTGAAGTGGTATTAGAACTTATCCATAACGATATTATTTCTTGTTTCTCAAAAAACCTTTCTGATATTGTATAAACTTATTTTAGGCATTTTCTTATTATTTCGTCATTAATAATATTAAATAAAACAAGTTTCAATTTGACCTTCTTCCTAAATTAAAAATCTGGCCCTATAGATGCTTACAGACAGCTGGTAAATGGTATTCTAGAAAAAACCTTCAGTTAGTAGCCAGTCGCCGGCGCTCGGTCCACAGCGACATTCGACGCCTAAATGTTTCAATAGAAACCTAAGACTGGTAAACACTGAATCTTTCTTTTGGAATATCAGTTATCTCGGCTCTTTGTGTAGTGTCTTTTTCATTTTCAAGAAAAATAAAATCTTCTATCCCAAGATAAACTTAAAAATATTACATGGAAATTAAACGGTTTTGTGTTTTGCACTTCTTCTCTTTTTTTTCTTTTCATATGAACTTGACCCTGTCTGTTTTTCAATGTGTCTCCAGTAAGTTGTTATTCTATCGTTTTTGTGGTCTCTCTAGTGCTCGTCTTCCTAGTGAGGACCGTCTCTTGCCTTCTTTACTACCCTATTTGTTGTCATTCGGCTTATATAATCGTTTCATACTACTCTTCTATTTCTTACCTAGTTATGCTTGAATATTAGAAATTATTATGATGAAGTATAAGGTGGCTTAATTAAAGTGGTGTTAGAACTAGTGCATAACGATATTGTTTCTTGTTTCTCAAAAAACCTCTCTGATTTTGTATAAACTTATTTTAGGCATTTTCTTATTATTTCGTCATTAATAATATTAAATAAAACAAGTTTCAATTTGACCTTCTTCCTAAATTAAAAATCTGGCCCTATAGATGCTTACAGACAGCTGGTAAATGGTATTCTAGAAAAAACCTTCAGTTAGTAGCCAGTCACCGGCGCTCGGCCCACAGCGACATTCGACGCCTAAATATTTCAATAGAAACCTAAGACTGGTAAACACTGAATCTTTCTTTTAGAATATCATTTATCTCGGCTCTTTGTGTAGTGTCTTTTTCATTTTCGAGAAAAATAAAATCTTCTATCTCAAGATAAACTTAAAAATATTACATGGAAATTAAACGGTTTTGTGTTTTGCACTTCTTCTCTTTTTTTTTTCTTTTCATATAGACCTGACCCTGTCTGTTTTTTAATGTGCCTCCAGTAAGTTGTTATTCTATCGTTTTTGTGGTCTCTCTAGTGCTCGTCTTCCTATTGAGGACCGTCTCTTGCCTTCTTTACTACCCTATTTGTTGTCATTCGGCTTATATATTCGTTTCATACTACTCTTCTATTTCTTACCTAGTTATGCTTGAATATTAGAAATTATTATGATGAAGTATTAAATGGTTTAATTGAAGTGGTGTTTGAACTAGTGCATAACGATATTTTTTCTTGTTTCTCCAAAAACCTCTCTGATTTTGTATAAACTTATTTTAGACATTCGACGCCTAAATGTTTCAATAGAAACCTAAGACTGGTAAACACTGAATCTTTCTTTTGGAATATCAGTTATCTCGGCTCTTTGTGTAGTGTCTTTTTCATTTTCGAGAAAAATAAAATCTTCTATCTCAAGATAAACTTAAAAATATTAATGGAAATTAAACGGTTTTGTGTTTTGCACTTCTTCTCTTTTTTTTTGTTTTCATATAGACCTGACCCTGTCTGTTTTTCAATGTGCCTCCAGTAAGTTGTTATTCTATCGTTGTTGTGGTCTCTCTAGTGCTCGTCTTCCTATTGAGGACCGTCTCTTGCCTTCTTTACTACCCTATTTGTTGTCATTCGGCTTATATAATCATTTCATACTACTCTTCTATTTCTTACCTAGTTATGCTTGAATATTAGAAATTATTATGATGAAGTATTAGGTGGTTTAATTGAAGTGGTGTTAGAACTAGTGCATAACGATATTGTTTCTTGTTTCTCAAAAAACCTCTCTGATTTTGTATAAACTTATTTTAGGCATTTTCTTATTATTTCGTCATTAATAATATTAAATAAAACAAGTTTCAATTTGACCTTCTTTCTAAATTAAAAATCTGGCCCTATAGATGCTTACAGACAGCTGGTAAATGGTATTTTAGAAAAAACCTTCAGTTAGTAGCCAGTCGCCGGCGCTCGGTCCACAGCGACATTCGACGCCTAAATGTTTCAATAGAAACCTAAGACTGGTAAACACTGAATCTTTCTTTTGGAATATCAGTTATCTTGGCTCTTTGTGTAGTGTCTTTTTCATTTTCGAGAAAAATAAAATCTTCTATCTCAAGATAAACTTAAAAATATTACATGGAAATTAAACGGTTTTGTGTTTTGCATTTCTTCTCTTTTTTTTTTCTTTTCATATAGACCTGACCCTGTCTGTTTTTCAATGTGCCTCCAGTAAGTTGTTATTCTATCGTTTTTGTGGTCTCTCTACTGCTCGTCTTCCTATTGGGGACCGTCTCTTGCCTTCTTTACTACCCTATTTGTTGTCATTCGGCTTATATAATCGTTTCATACTACTCTTCTATTTCTTACCTAGTTATGCTTGAATATTAGAAATTATGATGATGAAGTATTAGGTGGCTTAATTGAAGTGGTGTTAGAACTATTGCATAACGATATTGTTTCTTGTTTCTCAAAAAACCTCTCTGATTTTGTATAAACTTATTTTAGGCATTTGCTTATTATTTTATCATTAATAATATTAAATAAAACAAGTTTCAATTTGACCTTTTTCCTAGATTAAAAATCTGGCCCTATAGATGCTTAGAGACAGCTGGTAAATGGTATTCTAGAAAAAACCTTCAGTTAGTAGCCAGTCGCCGTCGCTCGGTCAACAGCGATATTTGACGCCTAAATGTTTCAGTAGAAACCTAATACTGGTGAAAACACTGAATCTTTCTTTTGGAATATTAGTTATCTCGGCTCTTTGTGTAGTTTCTTTTTTATTTTCAAGAAAAAGAAAGTTTTCTAGAATTTATACCAATTTGTTCTAAGTCTTCTAAATATGTGAATTTCTTTTCTTGTCTGTGAATTGTCAGTTCTACTTTTACCTTATATCTTTGATATGTCTTTTGTGCTATCATTCGTTGTGTTTAAGTCAAGTTGTTTCGTTTAATATAATATATTGGAAGTTAATTGAGCAGCAAATTAGCCATTTCAACACTTTTTTTTTGAGGCGTTTAATTTCACTTAGATCTTTTATATTTTAAATCAGTCTCTATAATGTTAATACGTTGGCGTGTTGAGAAAATACTGCGGAATTTGTCTTGTTTAGTATAAAGATGATATCTTTCAAATTATACCAATTAAATAGTTCTATTTAATAAATTAAACATATAGACAGGTTTATAAAACCCTGTTAATTTTTGTTAATTTTTAAAAGGCAATATTTTATTTTTTGTTGAAAATTTTAATTTTAGCTAAGTAGTTTTGTATCTCGGTAAGTCCAGGTTTTTTAACTCCGCCTACAGGATCATTGACATACTAACTCAATGATCTTGTTGCCGGTCCTAAGCCCGGAAAAAGGAGGAAGGTTCTTGGGTCAGATTAGCACTTTAGCCAAGTTAAAAAAACCTTGTCTTTTTTAAAAATTTTTTTTGTTTTTGGTGCAGACTGTTTATGACTTATTTTAAAAATTTGCGACTCTCAGATTAACAATGTTGCTAAAACATTTTACAGTGAAGAAGTTGCGTAACCAGCAGAAGGTTCTAGTAGTTTAAAAAGATCAAAAACGATCTAATCGAGAATGGAGACAACATAACGACAGTCTAATTCTAGTCAGCAGATAAGTACTTATGAAGATAATCCGGGAAATGTCTTGTAAAACGGATAAAACTTTATAAACAAACCAATGAGAAATTAGATATTTCTAGAAATTGTAATTAGAAATTCAAAACGATTTCTGAATCAAACTCGAAAAATCAAACATAAATATGTAAAATTTATTTCTCATTACAATCAATTGTGGTTAAGTCCCATATAATATTGTGTAACATTTTTTTTTACAATTAATATATTAAATTATTTCTAATCCCTTTACACCTGTGGATGAAACGCCGATGGCCGTAATTGCAAATATGTATATACGCGGGTGGTCGTGTTGAACATTAGGAAATTTTATTGAAAATTACCGAAATATTACGAAAGAATCTACTTATAGTATATTTGAAGAATAAGCTGGAGTAAATTCTCAGAAAAAAAACTAAATTGTTAAGCATATTTTAGTACGTGTGCTTTTCGTACAACGTCAATATTGTAGCTTATTTTACGTTAGGATTCACTATTTAAATAGAAATTTTTCCATGTCACATGGACTATCATAAAATTTAAATACCTGCTATTGTTAGAACTGTGTAGGCTAGGGATGATTCAGCTGCTCATAGGCGTACTTTAAGGGTATTACATTATTCGTTTCGGTTTGTTAGATATTTAAACCATTTTGAAAGCATATTATATTTATATAAATCTGTTTATTTTAGTTACGTTAGTTATGGTTATTTTTGTCGGTATGATAATGACCCATTAAATAACAAGAAATAAAGAAACTCTTAAAATACATAGGTATTTAGTTAATGGTCTTTTGATAGTTTAGATAGAAAAAGTCGATTAGCGAAAGATAGTTTCTGATAAATGTGAACGGTATCTTAAATAATATAAATTTTGATTTTGTTTGGGAAACCAATGATTAATAAAATGGTTAATGGTCTTTAAATTGTGGTCATTATTATCAGAAAATTTTTGTTCAGTCGATTATAAGCGAGTGAAGAGATCTAACACAGTTGTTTTTTGCAAGAGTTTTTGCACAGTTGTTTTTTATAGAATATGGAATTAACGTGTGATTATAAACCAGTTAAAAAAAAAGTTGAATCATTTATCACTTAACGAAGAGAGTGTTATCCTTAATGTTAACAATTATTTTAAGCAACACAATCCTTCCAATACTGTTGATAGTATAGTTGAAATTTCGTCTAAAGTAATGGGATATTCAAAATCAACTGTATATAACATTTTAAAAGAGGAAAAATCAACTGGTATAACGCCACCCAAACCGAGACCAGGAAGACCAAAATTGTTGAAAGTGAATGTGGATGACTTTTTCAAAAATGTTATTCGTAGAATGGTCCACTCATTTTTGTTAACAAACAAATACTTGATACTTGACTAACCTTAGATAAAGTGTTACAAGCCATTAGCGACGATCTCGATTTACCCACAATGGGTAGAGACAAACTTTGGAAAGTTTTGCATTTGTAGGAAAAGGGTTTTAAAGACAAAACTATAAAAACATGTCGACAAGCATTTCTGGAAGGATATTCAACTGGTTTCAAGGAACCAACAGCTAAAGGTCGACGGTTAATTGTTACCCATATAGGTAGTATGAATGGATTTCTTAAGGAGGGTTTACTTTTGTTTGAATCAAAAAAGACCTGTTATTATCACGAAGAGATGACGGGGACGTGTTTGAAGAATATTTCGAACAGATGATTGAATTCATACCTAAAAATTCAGTTATTGTGATGGACAATGCAAGTTACCACTCTAGATTAGTTGAACGTTTACCAACTACTCAGTGGAGGAAAGATGAAATTGCAATGTGGTTAACTTCTAAGAATTTAATCTTTGACGATACAATGACAAAAGCAAAATTATTAGAGCTTGCTAAAATTATTAAACAAAATTATAAAAAATATGTCATTGAGGAGATAGCCAAAAAACCAGGAATTGAAATACTTCGCCTACCACAGTATAATTACGAGCTAAATCCAATTGAATTAGTATGGGCCGAAGTTAAAGGTAATCTTGCTCGAAATAATACAACTTTTAAATTGTCAGATGTTACTATTCTTTTTTATAAATCAATATCCGAAGTAACGACTGAACATTGGCAAAAATGTATTAATCACGTTATAAATATTGAGAAAAATATGTGGGAGCTTGATCATATAATAGATAGCAGTATAGAACCTATAATAATTCATCCGGGATCGGATAACACTTCGTCTGAAACGGAATATGAGGAAGCTTAACTTTAAACTGTAGCTCAGAAGTTTATTTTACATTTGAACTAATTACCGTCAACTTCATTGTTTATTATTTATTTATTTTTTATTGCTAATATAATTTTCATTCTTATTTCCAATATTATTAGTATTAAGAATATTATTATTTATTAATAGGAATATAAAAAAAAAACTTACATTTTTTGTGTATGTATTTTACGTTCCAGTATAATTTATTGTATTTTATTCTTTTATATTAACTGTATGTTTCACAAATAATATAATTTTTATTCTTTTTATGTGTATCTTTTTATTTTAAACCAGTATTGGATTGGATTAATTACTTTGTTCTAAATATCCAAATAAATTTAACGCAAACTTTTCTTTTAAGATTACGTTTTAGTTAGAAGATGTGCACGCCTATGTATTTCGAGGTTCGAAGATAAGTATTCTGAGAATTTACTCCAGCTTATTCTTCAAATATACTATACTTATTTAAAGACGACGGTTCGGTTAATCTTTAGTTAATCTCATTCCGGTTTCGTCTGTTTCTTTTGATATATTTATTAAATATCGCCGAAGGCACGTTGTAGTAATTTCTCTGAAGAGAACGTAATTCAGAAGATTTTAATTTCGTCACATTTCAAGTTATTAGTACTGTATTTACCTCGAATTTTCCGATAGTCGTTAGAACTTTACCTTCTCAGAAATGGATACTGTCCTATCATTTTTAAGTGGGAAATATCCCACCTTCTTGGGTAGTTTCGCAAATTTTTGGAGAGAAGAACTTCACTTCTCGTTGGGCACTCGTTGAGAGAAGACCTACTTCTCGTGAGGCGCTTCGCTCATTATCGTCTCTGTGTTACCTTCTCTGTGCATTATCTTTCTAAGTGTGTATACACTTGTATATTTGAGTTTTTTGATCTACTATCATATTAGATTAAATATTGGTATAAAGTATCTTTAATTTTAATTAACTTCAGTGCTTGATACAACTAAAGTATTATGGTAAATTAAATTAACTTCAGTGAAATAGTGCAACAGTCATCAGGAATTACTGTAAGTTACCATAATCTTAGTATCTCCACTTCTCTGGGCGAATAATATGGCATGGTATCATATTTTTTTTAATCATCTGGGCGAATCTAAGTTCATCCATGTCTTCACCTGTAGTTGAGAGTAACTACTGATTTTTGCATTCAATTTAAAGAACATTCAATATTTTCTTACGAACTTTCCATCATTAAATAACAGTGCGAGATAGATAATCAACTTATAATTGTTATACATTTTTAACCCAGTGTCTCGAGATATGCCCATTAAACAGCAAAGAGAGACCCTTCTTTAATTAACTTTGGTTGAATTTTTTTCTTACACACTATCAGGCTCTCTTCGTTGATAATTGAACCTGTGCATTATTACATTGTTGTATTTGTAAAGGTACTTATTATTCATATTACTGCTTATTTTTATGTGTACACCACGATTTCATAATTGATGGCCTATTTTTATTACTTGTATGTACATTCAGCTACCGACATGATTGTGTTGTTGAATATATTGTTTTTGTTTTATGTATGTATTTTATTTGTCGACTCCTAACAAGTTTCCTGATATAATAATAACTCTGAATATTTGCTTTTTACCTTTAAATATTATTATACCTTCGACCAGAAGAAAAATCAGGCCGATTAAGTTTCGTAGGTAAGTAGATGGACGGAGTCCACCGTATATGTTTATTATTTGTTTATATAGTGTGTTGAATAAATTTATTTAATAATTAACTGTTGGTATCTTTCCTTCGATTTGGTCTCAGAACCAAAATATCTTTCTTTATTTCTTTTCTTTTCTAAGGTTTCTTAATTTTCTCCTTAAACCCCAAAAAATTAAGTGGCGCCCTGTTCCCTATCTTATCGTATCTTTGGTAATTTTACCCATCTATCTTTTTGTTTATTTCTGTATTTTTTCTAATATTTCTTATCCTATCTTTACTTATTTTATCCGTTGGACCCATTCCCGGTTCCAAAAGCTAGTTTCGAACCCACGACTCGCTCTCCACCAACCATCTGGCTGCCGTCCACAGTGTCTCCTTTGGTGACCTTTCTAGCACCATCCAAAAAAGGTTTCCGAGGTTACAAATGACAAACCAAAACAATTACAGATTCTTTTATAGTATTTATATAAGCAGTATTAGTATTTATACTTTTAATTCAATTAAGTCGTGATAAAATCCACAATTAGTACCACATTTTAGTATACAGCTGTGTGGTGATTTGAAACCATCAGTTTTGAGTTTTGTACTCTTTGTACTATTTGAAAATTTAGCCGGCAAATGATTTTTGGCGTAAGTTGGCATTTTTTGCAAATCCACTATAGTTTTGAAATTACCTGCTCTTATAGTATATTGATAGACTTTTACAGTCCATTTAATTTACAAACCGTTGCACGTCATCGGCGTCATAGCCCGTGACGTCACATGATACCAACACGAAATATTTAGGCGGTAGGTGCGTTCTTTTTGTGGAATCACTTTGCCGAGTACACTGGCATTACAGCCACTAGACATATTTTAATATATACGTGTAGAAATAATATTTAAAGATTTCTATTAATGGTAACTTAAAGAAATACACAATAATATGTTTCATTTAATTTGTACAAATGCATTATAAAGCGTTTTTATGAAGAACATTTGTTCGGAACACACTGTAACTGTAATCGAACGAAGGTGAAATTTTGGCATAAATTGGTAACACTTATTTGACAGTTGCGGTGTTGACACTTTAGTTTTGTTTTTATTATTTACTATTAATTAAACTATGTTGTTTTTTAAACAAGCGGCTCAAATTATTTTTAACAAGATTACTTTTTAAATCTTGTTTTGTTTCTATATTTTTACATTAAATATTAATTTATTTTGTTGTATACTGTTGTTGTACACTTTTGCAATAATTATGTTACCTATTTGATTTAAAATGAATTCAGGAATTTTTTATACTTTGGCAACTATGTCAACTTCGATCTCTGACGTAGATAATGACGTGCAATGGTTTGTAAATTAGATGGACTGTAGTTTACTAAGCTTCTGTAGAAGGAGCTACTAGACTGCAATAACAATAGGACATTAAGTTACGTATTTTCTGTAAATACTGTATACTACTGTATAAAGATAAATGTAAATCAAGGTTCTGAAGTTACACTGACCGGCAAAAAAGTGGCTACGCTATAAATTTCTAAAAATAAAAATTCATTAGAAGTTTTGTGCACTGTTTTATATTGTATACTCAATATCTTTTTGTTTTTAATACAAAAAATGGTCATTACTGCTTGATTCTTTAGCATAATTTATTTAATTAGAAGGCTACAAAAGAAAATAGTGTAATATCGAAACGAATTAAAAAACAACAAAAATTAAGGGTTAACTTGAACAACATTGTCTTATATCGGGTATTAAACATCAATAACCGTTTGCATACGATTTAGGAGGAAAAGGAACCTTTTCAGGAAGCTTCTTCTTTTTTCTGGCTGGCCTGTTTGACTTCTAACCCTACGATGAAGATTATCCCAAAGATGTTCGATGATATTCAGATAAGGCTCCAGGTTGGCCATTCTAAAGTATTAATTCCTATTTCTCCTTAAGTAATTTGTTACGATTTTTAATTCATATTCATTTAATTGATAATTGTTATTATCATGCATTAAGTCAAAATTGTCTCAGTAAATGAACCAAATGGAACTACTGCGTGTACTGCTCGAATTTTTATTTTTGGCAATTTATAGGGTGGCCCTTTTTTTCCCGTTCAGTGTACCTTCATGTAGCATGGTGAAGATAAATATTATGTTTTATGGAATTAAACAACAATTATTGGTTGTGATTGTGATAAAAATAAGATTTTTAATTAACTATTTGAAACCAAATTTCTTCTTCATTTGGAGCTATTTCTGCAAGTCCGGGTGAAATCTCTTCTTGTAGCAAGTTTAACATTTTTGAATTTAAAATTTTCTCATAGAAAAATGGTCCAATAATATTGTGTTTATTCCTAACCAGACATTTATTTTTCGACGATATTGGGTATGGCTTTCAATAATATCCTCAGGCTTTCCTGTCCACCAAATCCTTTAATTTTGAACATTTGGTTTATTGTTGAAAGTAAATGTACATTAATCACTAAACAAAAACTGTTTTTTTTTTAAATTGTCTGTCTGCATTAGCCCTCTCTAAAATTGCATAACAAAAATTCCACTCGTCACTCAACATCTTCTCTTAGTTCTTGATGACATTGAAATTTATAAAAACGGAAATTATTCATTTTCAAAATTTTTAAGACCGTGGAATTATGAATATTAAACTGGTCTTCAATGATCCGAGAATTATTTTAGGATTTTCTACAACTGCTGTTAATCATCATCATCATCTTGGTGCTACAGCCCTTAGAGGGCCTCGACCTTCTCAAGCTTTCTACGCCATTCTATTCTGTCCCTCGCTTGCATTTTCCAGTTGCTGACTCCGATCTTCTCGGCATCTTGTGTTACCCCGTCCATCCACCTTAGCTTTGGTCTACCCCGTCTTCTCATTCCTACGGGTTGCGCTGTTAGAATCTTTTAGAAAAAAAAACTGCTGTTAATACATTTATTTAATTTTGATTTTCTAAATTTCTTGGTACCTCAGTAATATTGTTTGTAAAGGCACAATTAGAAATCACGATCCCAGTATTTTCAAAATTTTGTAAAATCCTTTGAATTGCTGAATGACTTGGAATTAGTTTATTGCGATATCTTACGCCAAATAAAGAACTGACAATTCGCGCACTATTGCCTGAATAAAACATTTTTATTATTGCTACTTTCTCCTCAACTGAATACCTACATTTTTAATAAACTTTATTGTTTTTTAAACAATAAATCACAAAATAAAGATTTTGGCAATTCAAATATTGTCAAATATCAGAAACATCAATATGACCACACGCAACATGTCATACAAATTCTTGCACAGCGTGTGGCTTGACTTTAAGGGGTGGATTGAAAAATATATTATATTCTTGCAAAATTTTGGAATACGTTTAATTCGTAGAACAATTTTAATATTTGTTTTCGATACATGTTTTAGTCCCCTACAAATAGATCCTAGCCGGATAGCCCTGGTAGCTAAGGCCAAGCAAATGAATGGAAGAAGAAGAAGTTCACTGGAGAAAGTGAAAAGAAAAAGAAGAACGTTTTGAGAGGTTATTTTCAAATATTTTGTATTATTGTATTTGTTTATAATATACTTGGTTCGCTATTCCCAGTCTGAACTGTCTAGTGAATTTAGTAATTATTTTTTGCGAAGTTAGTTACTTTTTGACAGACTAAAAGTGGCTGGAAATTACTATACAACCAATCACACGTACTCATAGCCAATATTAATAGTAAACAAAGTGGTCTGTGATACAAGCAAACAAAATAGACGCTTCAAAGAATATAGACGCTTAATTCTTTGATACAAGCTAAACATTACTGAAAGAAAATAATTTTTAATCAAATTAAAGTAAAACAAGAAGTTGGTGAGAGGACTTGCAAAAGAGAAATGAATAATGATATAGATGAAGTTCTACAGGATACCTTTAAAACTGAAATTAAGGAGGAACCTATCATGGAAAATACGAATTATACATTGGATTATTTAGACGTTCAGAAATATCCTTTAAAGGCTGAAATAGAACATGATGGTAATTAAATAAAAAGTACTTATGTACTACATTTAAGCTTCAATTATCTTAAATCTAAGTTGATAAGTTGTAAGTCTCTCAGTTTTCGTTGGTTCTAAGGATTTTTTGTCATCTGATCTGTCATTTGCTTATTCATACCTGCTTACAATTCAGTTCATGCAATAATTTTTGTTCCTCATACATTGAACTCACGTTCCTACGAATATAAGTCCAACCACTTGTTATATTATGAAGTATAAAGAGTATAAGTATACTTTCTGGAAAACACAACTATTTGACTTATAATCTTACTGCTTGTCACCTTAGAGATATAACTTAAATTAGAAAATGTGATAAAAAATATTTTGTCAAATACCTTGACTATATTTATTTACAAGTAAAAATTATAGGGTAGGGTATTTATTTTAAGTAGCTGGGTTGTAACATAAAATTCAAGCATGGTTTGGAATGATTATTCTCAATTACTTCCAACATTTGTTATAAACTAAAAATTCCTTCAAGGATTGTCATCAAAACAAAGGAGCTTCTCTGGTATTTTCTATTGAAATATTTGTATTTGCTATACTACAAACAATAGATAAAGAATTTTCTGTCTAACCTGTGGCCTTATGAAAGTTGACCCATCTTATATTAAGTTGTCTCATATTTACTCGATTCAACATCATACTGATTATATTCAAAAAGTAAATGCTTAAATAAGAGTTGTTAAAAATAGAATATGCCCCCATTTTTTCCATAATAATTTAACAGTGCTGATATACATAGTTACATTTTTTACAAAATGAACTTTGTTTTGATCTTGCAATAATGTTGATAACCCAGACATACCTGACAGTCATTTATGGTTCCAATAAGACAGAGCTCTTCCAGATTATGCAATGTAAGAGTGCAGAATTTAAATGATTTGTTTCCTAATCAGTGGATTAGACAAAGGGAATAATAGAATAGCCAGAGAGATCACCTGATGTAACAGCCTTAAACTTTTTTCTTTGGGGTGTATTAAAACTAAAGTGGATTATCCTGAAGCTATTTTCTTGTGGCATCTTAATACAATTTAATAATTTTACTTTAAAGTGTACATTAAAAAACTGGATAATGTGAAAGAGCTGAAGGAATTAATCTGAGCAGAATGCAATTCAATTTATTGAATTGCACAGTGTTCTGCTCTGATATAATTAGAAATGTGTTAAATAGGTTCCAAAATAAGCTAGGCTACTGTCAAATAGTAGTTGGATAGTAGTTAAAGTAGTAAAAGATAGTAGTCAAAAAGTAGTTGAAATTTTGAGCATCAAAAATAATTTTTTTTTGGTGATATCTACAATATTTGTATTAAAAACTTATTTATACTTAAACACTAAAAAAATGTATTTGTATCCAAGTTTTCTTTTTATTGTTATGAAAATATACAGGGTATTCCATCTAAAAAAGACGCTAACTATATCATTACTTAAAGGTATTTGAACCTGTACATTTTTTGGTGGCATAAGGAAAATTCAAATTTAAAATAAAAATTGAAGCGTTCGGATGAATAACAGTCTATGTTACAAATTATCAAAAATCGAGTTTAGGTTTGAATAATGGTCTATGAAATGTGTAGATTCCACTCAATATTATAGTTTGTTAACATACCAACAGATGGGACGAGTATACTAATATGGAGAGAGTGAAAATAAATTTTTAAGTTGGAACAGTCTATGTAACATCAACGTCAAGCGTGCTTCGACTGTACCGAACCAAATCATTCTGTTTTGTGGTACTGTGCGAATAGTTATCGTTTGTTTACAATGCAGTGTTGTTTAGATTGTAGTCTGTGTAGTTTTATTACATTATGAACGAAAACCAGACAGAACAAACCAGGAATGTTCGGTTTTCACCTACTGATATTCGTAGATTAAATAAATCAAAAAGAAATACCAGTCGGGTCTCGCATACACGACAAGGAAGAAAAAAATATTAGTTCCTGCTAAGATCGCTCCTACCGATGTAAGTAGAAATAAGAAAAAAATAATACAAGTGAAAGTTTTAATTTAATAAAAATAAAAGAATAATAAAAATAAAACTTAATTGTTGTTTTTTGTTTTACAACGAAATGATTATTAAAAATAATTCTACTTTCCATTCGTCTCTATACTGCCGTCCTAACATGAAAGGTCCTATCTGCAAAATTTAAGTTTTGAGAAAATCGAGTTTTTGTTTCTTTTCATTGTATTACGCTTGGTAATTTAAGAAACTTTTTATGTTTTATTTTATATATTATGACGGAGAATAGAATTTAGTTGCTAGTCATAATTTTGATTTATTCTTTCCAGGTTAGTCGATTTTTGATTATATTGTCACTTAGGACAATTTAACTTAGTGTATGTGAAGTACGTTTTTTTTTTTATTTCTTACTGAAATTGTCCTAAATTAAACTGAAATTCCAATTAACTGAACACTTTTAATTTTATTATAATAAGTTTTACACTTAATACACAATTTACATCGTAATATATGTAACATAAATGATATGTATCGATAAAAATATTAAAATAATACTAATAATAATCATTTTCTTCCTTAAAAGCATGTTCGTTAACCGTCAAATTTTCTCAAAATTACATCTCAATTAACTTCTCAAAATACGCGACATTGTTACACCGCGACATGTATTACGAATCTGGGGACTCGTTAGCCTACCCTTAACATATCTCATAAAAATATCTTTTAAATCAATAAAATTGTTTTCAAATTATGTTTTGTAATAATTTCTTCTTTTAAAATGAAGACAAACTATATCTTTTAAGTAAACGCGAGAAATTAGCTTTTGTAACTTATATTTGGAGGTACAGTCAGTGAAGTTAAAAAGTAGCATTTTTATTAAATTAACTTTTGATGAATTGGCTTATTTTACCGTTTCGAAAAAATCGTCAAAATCGTATACCTACTTTTTTTCTTTTGGGGGCAAGCTCAAGTTGGCGATGAAATGAATCTGCTGCCATAAAAGTATGACCTGGCTCAAAAAATTTGATTATTATATTTTCTACAGAAATTACATTTTCTTTTTCATAGCCTAATGTTGCCAAAAGAAATATCTTTTCACGCTTTTCATTTTACAAATACACACCTCTTCGGCTTTCTTTGATGTTAGATAGTATTTGCAGGAATACACTCTTGGTAATGTTTGATTCTGAGATGTGCCTCTTTTTTCTCACTTTATTTTACGCAGGTCAAAACAAACTGTTTTTGGTGTTCTTTTCCAATAACCAGTATTGTGTATTAATGTCTTTTTGCCTAGTGTATGAAATTTTTTCAGCGCAATTGAATTTGAATTTACGTGCCTTTTTAACTTTATAAACTCTTATGTAAAACTCTCTCTTTTTTGTTTCTTTCGTTCGACAAATGGCTCTTCAATTTGTTTTCTTTTTTTTATTTTCCAGTTTTTGTATACAGATTACTCTTAGCTTTATCAACTGTTTTGTTTATGATTGTGAGCTGTAAAATGAATATCTCGAATGAAATACTGAAAGAAGTTAAATTCCATAAGTTAATATATAAGTATTCCATATGATGAATATAAGTTTACATCTATCGCTATTCCGGCTAAGTGACGCTACATTGCTACTACCAATAAATATAGACGCATATGCGTCTATATTTTTTGCTACTACTACAAACAATAATTACAATCAGTTATTGCTTATACCTAAGGTAACAATATTAAACTTACCCTTTATCCATTTCTCACAATATATATTTACTTAAAATACAAAAAACATGAGCGTACACCCAATGTCTGACAATAAAAAATACCTTGTATAATTAATTATTTGAAGTTATGTTACAAACATGCTTTTGTCATACTACGCAAAATTGTCCTAACTGATGCCGTTCAGTATAAAATGCTACCTTAAATAGTCCTAACTGCATTTCTAAAGTTAAAACGGACAATTTTTCTTAGCATATTATGTGAGATAGGACAATTTATGTTAGTAAACATTACTTTTTAGTCAGTTAGGACAAACCATTTAGGTATATAATAAGGCACTTAAGACGCTTATAGGACAATTTCATTTTGTACATACATAGATAATATGTTTACGCAAGCCATGAGCCAATAAAGTCATTTTACCAAATTTTGCAGATAGGACCTTTCATGTTAGGACGGCAGTATATAGATTTATTAATTTTATGTTATTTGTTTAAGATAAACATATGCAGTAAATTGTGTAAGCAAATGTGTTCACATTTCACCCTTCCTATGAGAAAGGATCTCTTCAGGTTCTTCTATTCACACTCGTACGATGAGCAGTCAGCATTTTTAACGTATGTTAAATGTATTAGAATGGAGGAACCAAAAAGAAGAAGAGCTGGAAAAGCAGATGGCACTTCGTTAAAGTTATGTTCTTTTGCATACTTCATTGATAACAAGAAAGTATGCAAAACTATGTTAAACTCGGTGTTAATATTTCTATAGATCAGAGAGGTAAGCATCATAATAGACCAAAGGCGATTCTACGCGAGAGTAGGAACTTGGTGATGATAGAACATATCAATAAATTTCCAAGACAAGAGTACTTGAGACAGAAAGAATACTTGAGTCCTGATCTAAATTTGTCAAAAATGTATCGATGTTTCCAAACTGAAAATCCTAATCTTGATGTCAGTAAAACGTTTTATGATACAGTTTTCAAGCAAATGAATTTACGTTTTGGCGCTCCTAGATCCGATACATGTAAAATATGCGATGAATTCTATATACAACTAAGTTCTGCAAAATCAGAGGATGATAGGAAGAAAATACAGCTGGAAAGTGACTTATATCAAACTAAAGCCTCTTTGGGATATCAAGAACTTAAAGCAGACGTAGTTAAATCTAAAGCAAATAACTCATCTACTGTCGTCCTTTGTGTTGATATGCAGCAGGTTCTATTTTGCCCGTCATTATCCCACTCAGATATCTTCTACCAAAGGCAACTTAGCTGCTACAACTTTGTTATACATAATATGGGAACTAGCAAAGCGGTAATGAACTTGTGGTACGAATGCATCGCAGGAAGAGGCTCTACAGAAATAGCATCTTGCATAATCAAGTATGTTACAATGAACTATAAGAAGATAATAGATGTAGAAGAGCGCAAGTTAATCGTTTGGTCCGATCGTTGCGTAGGGCAAAATAACAACTGGAGGATATTAAACACCTACTGTTATCTTGCAAAATTTGTATACTTTACTGAGATTAACCAAAAGTTTCTCTCCTCGGGTCACAGTTTTTTACCTTGTGATAGAGACTTTGCATTAATCGAGAAAGCAAAGAAAAGTGCAAAGGTGCATGTACCCGCAGATTGGAAATACGTTATTGCTGACGCTAAAGTGATAGAACCTTTTGATGTCATAGAAATGAGCCAAAATGATTTAAAGACCTAACCTCTATTAAAAAACACCTGCCAAAAAATAGAAGTTCTTCAAAATTACAAGTGACAAAGTACCTCTGGATGAAATATGACCTTGATGATCCCTACACTATTTATGGTCGAGCCAGTCATAACGTCGTAAAACCCTGGGAGTCAATTAAGATTTTCAAAGAAAACTGGGAAGCTACAACAAAGCCTGAAAATTTACGAACAGCGTACAATGCACTACTACCAATTATGCAAAAAAAATATTTAATAAAAATCGGTTGCCTGTAAAGTCGGTTCTACGGGCGAAGATTTTACGTGACAACGTCTTTTTCTCGGTAGAATATTTATTGATATGAATATTATTAAATTGCACAATAGGAACAAGGAATTGAATGAAAATAAGAATTGCACAAATTTTAACTATAGAAATATATTTTGTTTACTAAAACATTGTACATGTAAACTTAAACTTAACTAATTTCTATTTGAGTGATTTTGTTGAGGATAGGAGAAATATGAAATGAAAGGAAGTGTTTCTGCTGTAATGTGTCTTGAACGCCAAGAACGCTCGAGAAAGACAGAGACCAGTGATGTTCCGTGGAGCTTATCCAATATCGGGAGATGCCTTCGGCAAAATTCGGTAGATTTCGGTAGATCATATGCAATGACGTAAATTATATATATATATATATATATATATATATATATATATATATATATATATATATATATATATATATATATATATATATTATAATACAGTGCGTCCAATTAAGTGAACACCATAATGGAATTTTTTTTTAGTTTTATGACCTAAAACCTAAAACCAATCATCAATTAAATTTTTTGAGCCATATACACGAGGTTTGTCAAAAAATATGAACATAAAATTCATATTTTTTGATAAACTGCCTATATTACTAAAAAAATTTAATATCTGATGATTGTATTCTAAGTTTTAGATCATTCAGAACTTTTTAGAAAGAATAACTTTTTTCCATAAAACTAAAAATAGAAAAGTTTCCCATTATGGTGGCGACTTAATGGTTCAAAAGTTAAAGACCTTAAATAATTATGCTGAACTAATTATTAGAAATAACCATAATTCATTGAATTTTGTTTAATAAATAAAGAATCAAATTATTGGGACCAAATGCTCACATCAGCTATTATGATACAAATAAGGTTTAATAATATTTTGAGAAATAGTTATAGGTCATAATATTTACAGAAAGTTAAAACGTTCTGGTTCAAATAGATGTAACAACCATTATCTGCTAATGGATTAAGTCGGCAGTCAAAGAAAACCGACAGCACACACACCGTCATTTAGCTAATAATTTATCACTTGATACTTGAGATTCTTTGAGAATTGAAGAGACGTGTGTGAATGATTATGATTACGGAATGATGTTTATACAATCTGTTATTATTAGGTATAAAATTACGAACTTGAATCTCGGGGTATTTCGCTTTCTTTGCATCTTTGCAAATATATTTTTAAACACTATAGGGAAGTATCAAATGAATTTTAATACAAACGTATTAAAAATACCAAGTATTAGGTTACACTGAAAAGTTTTTTGATGGTAACAGAAATAAAAAGATAAATTGTATTATCCGAATTTATTTTCAAGTCATTGTGATATTTGTTTTAAAATTAGGTAGATTCAAGGGGCAGTTCGGTAGATCGGTAGATAGGAATCAAATTCGGTAGATCTACCGAAAAATCGGTAGACGGAACAACACTGACAGAGACACAAGCACGGAAGCACGCACCGATTCAACGCGCCTAATTCTCTAGTGCTGCGCGCGCAGCGGACCGATCATGTTTGAGTAGGAGAGAGACGCAAGGCATTCGCCGGTCCGGCGGGCCTCTCTCTCGTTCGGTGACTCACTGTAACAGACGTGAGCGGGCGTTACACTTTTTCATGAATGACTCCGAGCCACAACCTAATTTAAGACGTTGTCACGTCAAAATGATTCCATATATGGATAGTAAATTTGCCGACTTTTATAGATCGCTACCTGAATACGAATTTCTGTTTGTTTTTCATAATAGTTTTCTGTTTTTTCGTTTATTTAAAAAATTCCCACTTATAGAATTATATGTATAATAATTATTATAATATAATTTAATTTTCTATTACGTTATATTAATAAATTAAACGTAATAATTTATGAAAATTATTTCAAAAATAATTTTTTACTTTTATTTGTGGAATAATGGTCTATGTTACATTTTCAGTCACAAATGTTCCAAGAAAATAAGCAACATTTTCAAACTCACCTTTTCTCGAAAACGTCATCTTCTAACATAGACCGTTATTCGTCCGAGCGCTTCAATTGCCTCACACCCATATGTTTTAATATGTTTATGTTGTAATATTATGGTATTACTAGTTGACCTGACAAACTTAACTGTAGTGCTTTACAATTAACAAATGTTCTGTTTAATTATTAGCTGAGATCAAATTAATTAGGTAAGATAAAAATTCAAAAAGTAGCTAATTCACGCGGTAACACAGTAACTATGTGTTAAATGGATTACACTTTTGTTTCTTATTTTAGTTAAAGCAACTTTTTGACATGTTAATCTTAATATGTCTGTGACAATAATGCGGCATCATATTACATTGGTCATTTTAATACTAAATATGTTATTCAATTTTATTTATTTATTTTTTTTTTCTATTTAATTTTTTTATTATGTTAACATTTTTTGGGATCGACAGGGACACTAAATAAGTTTATGGGTCGGTATAAGCAATTGATACAAGAACGCGAAAAGGTCTGCCTACATGTTAACATACTACATAAAATGAGACAAACAATTATTTTCTATAATCAGTCTACATACATGGCAAATTCAAGATGAGTCAGATAATAAATAAGAAAAAATTCAAATGGGACATTGGTTGGTATCATCGGAATTCTCCGAATGAGAACTTCTTCAACCATAAATTTTCTTTTGAGTATTTTGGATATATTATATTGCCTATCCTATGAAACCACCAAAAACGTCTCGTTACTCAGTGTCCCGTTAGTTGCAACGATCGTCGCGGCGGTCTGCGATATGGGGACATCACATAGGACACAATTTCATTGTGAGCGATACAGTGTACTGGTTTCGTTTTAAAGAACAGGTTGTGCTAGTTTTCATAGTTATTTTATTATTTCTGTTGCAACATACTATTTTTACTCAGAAATAAGTAGTTAGGATGAGGAAAAACTGCTGCTTTTATTATTGTTGTGAAATAGTAGAAAGAAAATACAATATTGGGTGCATAATATCAATCTTCTTCTTAAAGTGTCTATCCGTTCCGGATGTTGGCGATCATCACGGCTATCTTTACTTTGTTTATTGCGGCGCGGAACAGTTCAGTGGTAGTCGTGTTATACCACTTTCGTAAATTTTGAAGCCAGGAAATGCGTCTTCTTCCCGGTCCTCTCTTACCATTTATCTTCCCTTGGAGAATCAGCTGGAGAAGGCCGTAACGTTCTTGATTTCTCATTACATGTCCTAGATATTCCAACTTTTTAGTTTTGACGGTCATGAGAATTTCACATTCTTTCCCCATTCTCCTCCACATTAGTAACTCTAATAATAATATCAATAAGAGGAGAGAAAAATTGGGAGAATCGCCGCTTGTGTATTGAACTGCAATCACATAAGATAGATTTTTCAAACATATTCATACATCGCGAGAATGTTTCTAGGAACTGCATCATCTGATAAAAGGGAGAATTGCAAAGTGCACAACCAACTGGAAAAGACCAATGGAAAGAAGGTAAAGACTAGCCATTTATTTGAGTTAAGTTATGCAGATATATTTATTGATATCACCAATATGAAAAATAAATAAATGCACAAAAGCAACTTTAAATAAAAACAGAAAAATTCTCATACATATTACAGGCAAAGACGAAGACAGAATATGATTTCTTAATGTTTAATTTGGGATAAGTTTGGGACATATAGGCATCTGTCAAATTCACAAGAACTAGAAGAGTTGTTCAAAAGTTTTAATGATGTTCCAAGTGATATTGCTTGTTCATCAAGCCCATTAGCTATCTCATTCCATGCTTCTGCGGTTTTTACCACATTTTTATAATATTCGTGGGAAGTGTCAAACGAATACACATAAGTATGTTCGTAAATTTTTAATGATTATTCAGTTTGGGATCAGAAAGTACTTTCAATATTACTGGAAAGTTCGGTCTAGGACAACGAAATGAAAGAGGAGAACGGTTGGTGCAGTTCTGCCAAGAGGAAAACATGTAATTATGAATACATGGTGTTGTCTACCAAAACGTAGACTATATACTCGGAAGTCTCTAAGTGCTCGAGGAGACAATAATGTAAGAAATCAAATTGATTATTTAACAGTCAATGAACGATTTAAAAACTGCATAAAATCGTCAAGACTCGCCCAGGTGCCGATATTCGATAAGACCATACTCTTCTGTGCTCTACAATCACAGTCGGGGTACTTACAGAGAGTTTGTTAAAATTAGAAAACCTCCAAAATATCACTAGATGCACTCCAAGACCCAGGAACTCTAAATAATGTTTCTCAAGAAATTAACCAGTTCCACGAAATTAGACTAGGAGATACCAACAACATAGATGGTTGCTGGGAACAAACGAAAACAATAATCACTGCATCTCGAGAAAATTTTCTAAGACAACGAACATTTCAAATGACTGGATGCCACAAGACATCTTGGATCTAATGGACGTTCTGAGGGAGTACAATTCCATAAACAGAGAGAAATACAATGAAATATTGTATTTCTCCCTAACCGAGATACTGACCACCGATTCTAATCTCAGAAGTTCAGAAGGCCATCGACCAAGCGAAACTAAGGAAAGCTTCTGGTCCTGGCGAAATACCGACAGAATTGTTACAACTATTAGATGATGAGAGTGTTGCGATTATCACCTCCTTCTTTAACAAGATATACACCAGCGGTAAATTACCAGACAATGTCAGACAGTATAGCGACTATCGATCAGTTTAATAGTCACACGCTCAAAATTTTTATGAAAGTATTGCATTGTCGCATATAGAAACTTTCTGAGGGCATAACTCGTGATGAGAAGTTTGGTTTCCGAAATGGTATGGGTACTCGGGAGGCTAGGTAAAAAATATTTACGTATGTTTGATAGATTTCGAAAAAGCCTTTGATAGAGTACAACCTACACTAATATTTCAATGTCAATAGACTCAGTTGGCCACACAATGAAACAATATGGAGAAATAAAAATATCGGGAAAGAAACGAAAGGCAGAATTTACAAAACAGTCATCCGACCAATAATGACATACGTGGCAGAAACAAGACCTGACAGAAAGAGGACAAAAAGGATGTTAGAAACAGCAGAGATGAAAATACTGAGAAAAATTGATGGTAAGACACTATGGGACAGAGCTAGAAGTACAGATATACGACGTAGAAGCAAGGTGGAGAACATCACAAACTGGGTAAGAAATAGAAGAGTAGAATGAATCGATCATATAAGCCGAATGACAACAAATAGAGTAGTAAAGACGGCAAGAGACGGTTCCCAATAGGAAGACGATCAGTAGGAAGACCACGAAAACTATGGAATGACAACTTACTGGAGGCACATTGAAAAACAAACAGAGTCATGTCTATATAAAAAGAAGAAGACACGTATGACATTAGATTGCTTAAAAATCTTTACTACAGTCCACGATACACAGACTACCGGTATGTTCTTGCGCATGAAAGGCGAACGCGTGACGTCAGATGGGAACCTTAATTTTCATTCGGCAATGCTAAATCAAGCGGTAATATTGTTCGAATTTTAAAATTATGTACCTATCATCGCTTTTTAAATAAGAATTTGTATTTTATATTCTTTTTACTGCCATTTTCCAATATGCATTTTATTTAAACATGAATTTCCATTGAAAAATAAAGATTTTATCTTTTGTCCAATATACATTTACCATAATATATTAAAAAAATAAAACAAAATTAATATAAACATTCACTTTACTTTTGGGTCTGTAAAAATGTTTCACATAAAATTGAGTTTATTTACTGTTATTCTAAATTGTTGAAAAAATTTGACTAAAAATAAAAACTTAACCCCAAATCAATTAAGAAGTTTTAAGTTTTAGATAAAATACTTAGAACCAATTACTTGATGACTTTCAAATTTTATTTACAAAGTATAAAAAGGTTGATTTCAAGTTAAACCAGGTCAGGAATCTAAAAATTTAAACAGAAAATTTTATTAGACTTTGATATACATAGATATGTATATTTATATATACAGATTTCCAGGGCAACAACTAACACCAACTACGGAGGAAGCCACAGCTACATAGGGAAAGGAATGCCAAACGTTGAAACGTTTAAAACAAATGGAAAAGGATAATGCGAGTGAATAATAAAAGTAAAAAGTAATGGCACAAAAAACAGAAAACCAAAACCATCAGGGTCTTCTAACTCTAATGCCTCAAATTGGTTGCATTGCTCCTGTAGTGATCCTTTCCCAAGTTAATATGCTTCTTTTCTAACTTATCTGCACCGTACTGAAGACGACCAATAGTCAGAAATACGTATATACGGTTGCCTTCCATCGATATACCATTTTTGGTTTTCTGTTTTGCGAGACATGCCATTACTTTTTACTTTTATTATTCACTCGCATTATCCTTTACCATATATATATATATATATATATATATATATATATATATATATATATATATATATATATATATATATATATATATATGTATATATATATATATATATATATATATATATATATATATATATATATATATATATATATTATATTACTAAGATCTGCTTTCTCTTACTTTTATATTAACTTTTTATTTATGTAATTACTTTAATTAATTATCTAAGTGTCGCAAATCATACATAAGAAAATAATCTCAGGGTGCCATTTTATTATACAAAAAAAAAAAATTAATCAGCTTAGGTTATACTTATCTTTTCTCGTGACTTCCAGTATCTCTTAGTTGTTCCTTATCGGGATAAAATAGGAAAAGGAAATAAATAGAAATAACATAAATAAACAAAAACAAATATATTTTATTATCAAAAGAAATAATATGAAGATTTATCAAATAAATTCCATGGGCTTTATTCTCCCAATGAAAATTTTACCACATAAAATAATTTTAATTTACCAAATATTTATCGGTTTGTTTTTTTATAACATTGATAAAACAACATAAACAAGAAATTTGGATATTCGTAAAATAATTACACTTCCTATTCGAATATTGGAATCTTTGTTCATATGTTTTTGTACTCAAAAAAATATCAAATTCTGAATATTATAAAAAGAAACTTTTTAAATTTATTAAGCAATATTACAACAATTTGTAACTAAAATAATCCAGTATTACTTTAATCGTTTACAGCTTTAAACCTCAATTTTAAAACCTCAATTTAATCACTTTCAACGCCACCAAGTACGAATAATTAATGTATTGAAACTCCAAACAACAAACAAGGAGCAAATGGAGCAAATAAATTTTAGGTTCCCGCGTGACGTAGCTGCGCGGCCGAACCAAATTTAGCGACGACAATCGGCATACCGTTTAGTCTGTGTATCGTGACTACAGTCAGACCGCTTATATTAAGGTAGATCAAGAGATCTCAGCTAAAGTTTCTATTAAGCGTGGTGTCAGACAGGGATGTGTGTCACCGATGTTGTTTAATGCAAACATATCTAACGAACGTTTGCTAGAGACCATGTACAAAGAGCGATAATTGATTAACATCAAAATGAGTAAGGTCCAATACTTCGGTCATATAATGAGAGGACCTAAATATCGCTTACTCCGGTTGATCATTCAGGGCAAAATCGAAGGAAAACGCTGAGTCGGAAGAAAAGGACTGTCCTGGCCACATAACACTAGACAATGGATAGGTCGAACGGTCGAGGAATTGTTTTATCTAGCTGCCGACCGAGAAACATTTCATTAGCTTATTAATACAACGATAGCCAACGCTTGAAAACAGGCACGGCACACAAAGAAGAAGTTCTAAAGCTCGCGTCTCTTTACTACCTAGGGCAATATTTACTTGCAAGTAATTATTTTTTACAAAATACATAGCTATAATTTAGCACAACTCTTTGGAAATGTTATTTTTTTAAAGAAACAAATTCTATTAATCGTTTTAACCCTAATATTGTTTATTTACACTTCTGTTTTTAGTCACTTCCTGACATCTGCGATTCATGCTTAACCCTTCCGCTCCATCGTATCCACATATGGATATTTTTAGATATGGCGAACTTTACCACGATATCCACATACGGACATTTATATAGGGGATATTAATGCACTCTGTAAAAGTGGTGTAGGGCTCTGTAGATTAATTTGGATCGCAGTAGGACACGGATATATAGAACATACGGCGATATCATGGTTAGCCATTTTTTTTTAATTACCAGAATAATGTAAACAGCTTAAGGTTCAGTCTGGTGGCAACCCAACGCAGCGGCAAGATATTTATTTAGTGCACGTTTAGAGTTTGTTGAGAGATCACGTATTCTTTTTCTTGCCTATTAGATATGTAATTGTGTTTTATATTATTAAAAATGGATTCGGATCTCGAGAGTGAAAGTGATTTGAGTTATGAAATGTTTAATAGTGAGTTCGAGAGCGATTCAGATAGATATTATTCATCAACGGATGAGGAAGAAGTCATTGATGGGGTACAAATAAGTGGCTGGACAGCCGTTACGGATCCGTTTGATAAGCTTCCAAGAGATATACCCAAATTTCGCTTTGACTATAACTTTCACCCAGCTATTGACTTTCAAGATTGTATGGAAATGTCGGGTGATCTTGCAGGCCAAAAAACATCTCCGTGGCCACTAATCAATCGATTAGGAAAAGTCGCACTGAGATATTCACTGACGATGCGAGAATTATGTGCAGGACAACCATCGTGTTGAAACCATAAGGAATCGAAAGGTATTGGTAACTTACGAAGGGCTGGGACAATTTCATTTTGCAGAAGTTCCAAGTATTTCCGCCCAGTCAACATACCGTCTATAAAAAATGGACCAATGACATGATTCCCTATTATGCCTCCCCAAACATATACTTTTCGAAGACGCTGGGTACGAGCGACATAAATCTGACGAGGATTTCCTCGAGACCAATACCTAGCATTGATTGAATTGTGACGGCCCTGCAATGAAAACGTACATTCATCGGTGAACAAAACGTTCTTTAAAAAATGTTCATCTTGATGTGACATTTCCATTGCAGTTTGACAAAATTCTAAACGTCTATATTGATCCCCAGGGAATTGTTCGTTGGATTTATGAAGTTTATAGGGACGGTATCGATGTCTTTACAAAATTTCACCTACTCTAAATCGTGGAATTCCATATTGTTCTCCAAAACGAGTTGTTGATTGGGTAGGATTTTGCTCAATACTTGCACAAATCAAAGTGCCCCTTAGTTCCAAATCTGGATTTACCTCCCTTCGTCTGCGAACTCCTCTTGGAACGAACACGGATCCATAAGTAAAAAAATTACGTATAATAGACTGAATTGTTGATCGTGCTGGAGCCGGCCTATTTGGAAACATAGGTATTTACAAATTGTTGTCTGATCATGTTGTCTGATAATCCATTCACATGTCAGACAACAATTTGCACTTTTTCCTCGACCGTTAAAATCCTTTTCACGAATTGGTTTTTCAATAAAAAGTTTCTGTTTACCGTAAAAAACACTTGTCAATGTGTTATTTGATAACTTGAAGGCTTGATGATTTGGTTAGTTATAAAGCAGGTAGCTGTTCGCCAATATCGTGAATTGTTTTGAAAATCATTACCTGTACAGAAAAATTGATATTAACACTGAGAATTTAGTGATGGATTTGACATTAAACAGTCTTCAATGGATTATTTTCCATTCACAACTGAAGACTCTAAAACTGGAGTTGAATTTGAAATATTTTGTATTTCTATTTTATAACATGGGAATAAGAATAAATTGCAAATAATGAGTTTTTTGAAAACTTGTTACCTAATATGTAACATATTTTCTATTATTTTTGATTGAGTAAAACAAAAATTTTACCCTTGGTGTGAATTGAACCCCAGTCTTCTTGTCAATAGACAACGTCTCTAACTATTTCACCAATTTCACATACAATAATTGTTTTCGCATACATTTAGTTTAGTCAAATATTTCAGTTGAGTTATTTTTATTATTAAATAAACTTAAAGATTTATAATTTAAAATCGCTACTAATTAATGTTTTTTACTATAATATATCTTAATATATTTAATCATTTATTCTAACATCAGAAATTATTAAAATAAAATATTTTCGAGGTCATCCATATAATTATGACTGAAGTCAAATAGACACGTCTAATAACTAGCCTTATCTCGTACTATCTCACAACTTAATCTGTCTTCTATCCTTTCCGCTATTTTGCCGGGTGGTAAGACACTCATCACTGTATATGACATATCGCACATTTCAGGAACAGAAAACCTTTCGTTTTCCGCGAAAATAGTATTTTACCTTTACCAAAACCTACTGAACGGTAATCGTGAAGTGATTTTAGATAATTGGTATACATCCGTTCGTCTTGGCGAGTTTCTATTGATACAAAAGACTTTCCTTACAGGCACTATTCGACCAAATAGGGAAGAGAATTAACATTGGTTCCATTAGATAGGCAACAATCATGTTTTGTTCGCAAGGATATGCTCCTTCTAGTCCGCTACAAGGACAATAAAGACGTTGATCTGCTTACCAGTAAACATACTGCAGGATTTTGCGAAAGAGAACGATATGTTGTAGGAGGAAATGTTCTCTATTATAACAAACCGAAACATATTGAATTCTACAATCAAATTATGGGATCAGTTGATGCAGTAGACCAAAGTGTTGAACCGTACAGTTCTTTTGCGGAAATCTTACACTTGGTTTACCAAAATAGGTTTGCACCCTTTACATCTTATGCTATTAAACTCCAGAGTATTTTACAGCCAAACCTATCAAAAACAAGGTTTAATGTATAAATATACAAAACTCTGCTGCCGGGAAATACTTCTGAAATGTAGTAAAGGATATCAAGAAATGAATGATAAAAAAATCAACCTACTACATCTGGGAAAGCGTTGCATGCAGTGGCCGATTTTTCAAAAGAAATTGGAAAAAGAGGGCTCTACGAAAAGTTTGTGTAATTTGTAAAAGACGTGGAGTGCGTAAACTAACGAGAAAATGTTGCATTGCTTGTCCGGACAAACCTGTACTTTGTTCAGCGGAACATTCTGAAAGTTTTGTTTATTTTTTCGTATGTTCTGAATATAATTAAATTGTTCAGTATTTTTATATATGTTTTATTTTTTAATATTTGGCGTGACTTTATAAATTAAATACATAGATACGTTTTAATGATATCCAGATGTGAATATTTTGGCAGTACAATTGATATCCAAGGGTGGATATACTGGTACACCCAAATATCCTTATGTGGATATTCTGGTAAACACTATAAATTGTCATATAAATTCAAATTGCTTCAAACATTTTTTTGGCCCCAATAGGTGAATATATCTTCTATTATACATCATAACTATAGTAAAACGTATTGCCATTAAAAAACTTTTGCTGGTATACAGCTCCCTACCTCAAAAAATGGCCTGGAGCGGAAAGGGTTAAAATAAGATTTCGAACTATTTTTTTCTAGGCCATTCTAAACTTCAAATATAAATTGCCGCATATCCTTCAAATTAGTGTGTCAGTTCGGTTAAAATCTAATTGCTTCTCAAGAATGACTCATACATTTTATTTGGGAATATGGTCGAGGCTACGTGCTGGCAAACCAATTGATTCAATGCCAAGAGATAGTCTCAAACTACTTGTGTAAACAGTCTATAACTCTTGAACTATAAACATAACTTTTGAAGCTCAGATTCTAACTGACAGGTTTTTACAAATCGTTGTCTTAGCGGACGGAAAGCCTTAACAAAGGACTGTTAGCAGGATTCGTGGCAAGGTTTCTGCCATCACCAGCTCTTGTAATATTCTCACCAGTTACCCTGTATCGCTCAACCACATTGCTTTACTGATGTATGGAATACGCTGAATCTGTCACAATGCGGTGATAACTCCAACCTTATGTTAGCAGGGTTCGTGGTAAGGTTTCTGCCATGATCAGCTCTTGTAGTTTTCTCACCAGTTACCCTGTATCGTTCAACCACATTGCGTTACTGATGTATGGAATATGCTGAATCTTTCACTGTGCGGTGATAACTTCAACCTCTGTTAGAAAGGTTTGTGCCAAGATCAGCTCTTCTGGTATTCTCACCAGTTACCTTTTATTGCTCAACCACATTGCATTATTGATGTATGGAACACGCTAAAGCTTTCACTATGTGGTGATAACTCCAACTTTCTTCGTATAATACAACCGCTTGAGCACACTTCTCAGGTGTTAGATTTCTGAATTCTCATTGCATTTTAACACTTTAAGCAAAAGAATTAAGAAATTCGTAAAAATCAAACCTTAAACTGACTTAAAATCGATTTCCCATTAAAGGAACTGAAAAAAAAAAATACTGATAGATTTAAAAAATCAACACTAAAGACTTGTCAGTGCCATTGTCTTGTAGAAAATTATCGGCAATATTTTTCTAAAAATAATAATTATTGCGTTAATTTTTTTTAGTACTCAGTATATAAAACATATATACCTAATTTTTTATTATTACAATTTGTACCACCTACACAAGCATATTTCTTCAACCCATAATTTCTGTAATTATATATTATTCATTTTCATTTAATTACATTATTCTGGTTTAATAGGTAATTATAATTTTAGGTTTCTCTTGTAAAGATATGAAAGCTGATGCCAACAACCTATTAAAAAATCATGATAAAAGTGACAGTAATTTGAATCAACACATAACTTCCACTACCAATGTGAACACTGGAGAACAACGTTTTGTATGTTTCATTTGCAAGAAACCATTGTCAAACAATTATTGTTTAGAACCACATATGGGAATACACAGTATACACACTGGGGAAAAACCTTTTGCATGTGAAATTTGCAGCAAACAGTTTTCAATGAAACAAGTTTTAAAATCGCATATGAGAGTGCGTACAGGTGAAAAACTATTAGGCTGTAAAAGTTTCACCAAACAGTTTTCAACAACGAGTAAGCTAAAAATACATAAGGGGGTGCATACTGGCGAAAAACCATTTAAATGTAAAATTTGCACCAAACAATTTTCAACGAAGGGTAATTTAAAAGCACATATGAGAGGGCATACTGATGAAAAACCATTTGAATGTGGAATTTGCACCAAACAATTTTTAAAAAAGAGTAATTTAATAGTACATATGACAGTGCATACTGATGAAAAACCATTTAAATGTAAAATTTGCACCAAACAATTTTCAACACAGAGTTATTTAACAATACATATGAAATTGCATACCAACGAAGAACCATTTATATGTGGAATTTGCACCAAGCAATTTTCAACGAAGAGTAATTTAAAAGCACATATGAGAGGGCATACTGATAAAAAACCATTTGAATGTGGAATTTGCACCAAACAATTTTTACAAAAGGGTAATTTAATAGTACATATGAGAGTGCATACTGGCGAAAAACCATTTAAATGTAAAATTTGCACCAAACAATTTTCAACACAGAGTTATTTAACAATACATATGAAATTGCATACTAACGAAGAATCATTTAAATGTGGAATTTGCACCAAACAATTTTCAACGAAGGGTAATTTAAAAGTACACATGAGAGGGCATACTGATGAAAAACCATTTGAATGTGGAATTTGCACCAAACGATTTTTAAAAAAGGATAATTTAATAGTACATATGACAGTGCATACTGATGAAAAACCATTTAAATGTAAAATTTGCACCAAACAATTTTCAACAAAACAGATTTTAAATATACATATAAAAACGCATACAGGTAAAAAATCATTTGAATGTGAAATTTGCTCCAAACAGTTTTCGACTAAACACGTTTTAATAACTCATACGAGAGTGCATACAGGTGAAAAACCATTTGGATGTGAAATTTGCACAAAACAGTTTTCAACGAAACTACTCTTAAAATTGCATATCATGTGGCACAGTGGTGAAAAACCATTTGAATGTGAAATTTGCACCAAAAAATTTTCAAAGAAGTCTAATTTAAAATCACATATGACAGTGCATACTACTGAAAAGCCATTTGAATGTGAAATTTGCACCAAACGATTTTCAACAAACAGTTATTTAAAAATACATATGAAATTGCATATTGATGAAGAATCGTTTAAGTGTGGAATTTGCACCAAACAATTTGCAACGAACGGTCATTTAAAAGTACATATGAGAGGGCATACTGATGAAAAACCATTTAAATGTGGAATTTGCAACAAAAAATTTTTAACAAAAGGTAATTTAACAATACATATGAGAGTGCATACTGGTGAAAAACCGTTTGAATGTACAATTTGCACAAAACAGTTTTCAACAAAGTGTATGTTAAAAAGACATATGATAGTGCATACTGGTGAAAAACCAGTACCATTTGCATGTGAGATTTGCTCCAAACAATTTTCAAAAAAGAGTTATTTAACAATACATAATATGAAATTGCATACTGATGAAGAACCATTTAAATGTGGAATTTGCATCAAACAATTTTCAACTAAGGATAATTTAAAATTACATATGATAGTGCATAGTAATGAAAATTAATTTGAATGTAAGGAGAAATTTGCGCCCAACAGTTTTCGACAAAGCATAATTTACAATCACATATGATACTGTAAATGAAAAACCATTTGAATGTGAAATTTGCACCAAACAAAGAGTAAGTTAGAAAGACATATAACACTGCATACTGGTGAAAAACCATATGAATTAGAAGTTTACACCAAACACTTCAACAAAGATTTACTTAACAATACATATATGCAATTGTACACTGATGAAAAACCATTTAAATGTGAAATTTACTTTTAAAATTGCACATAAGAGAGCATACTGTTTAAAAACTTTTCACATGCAAAATATAGGTACTCCGGAAAATTTCCGGAACTCTCGAGTATTTTTCATAAGTGCCCCTAATTAAGTATATGTTTATTTGTCGATGGCTCAATATTAAAAGTTTAAATTTAATTGCTTGTAAACACGTTTACTTATACAATAATGTATAGTGTGTACCACCCCTGGTACACATTGAGACATGTTACTAGTACACAGTGAGACATGTGATATATTCCACAGTTCTATAATAAAAATAAAAAAAAAATAGTCAATATAACTTCGTAAAATACTTATATACCAAGAAAACTTATAAGAGCTGATATCTGAAATGAAGGCTAATTAGCGAACGTCTACATGACCAATATTTGTTTCAAATTTATTGTAAGATGCTTTCAGCCTCTTGTTATTGCGAAATGGCGTTGGATCTTGAAGAACAAATCTGACGTCTTCTTTCTCCACGAAAGCAATATCAGGAACAGTGGGAAATACGAAACACGAGGCACCTATTTTGTTGGTTTTGCGCATAAAATTGACCTCTACTTCTGAATTGTTGTACGATACAACAACTCCCACGTAAAATATATTTTTGGACTTTTCTTTGAATCTCACTATAACATAGTCACCCTCTACAGGGTCACGATTGCAGTCAAATGCTTCATATCATCAAATTCTTTTCTATCTTCTATCTCCCAAATTAAAACCTGGTTCACTTTCATCCGAAGAACTCTCAATATCCACGTGTAACTGTCTGTTTCATTGTCGAAAACCAACTGGTTCCGTTTTGCTTCGATTGCATCTTTCTCTGGCGTGCTTGTGAGGATCCTACTTTTCTTCTCTCTCGGCTTGCTATTAACTTTTCTTTCCTTGGCCTTAAGATATTCTTGCAACATCTCTGGTTAAGTAAAATTTTTATTTTCTTTGGTAGTTCTACAGAGTGTTTCAGGACTTGGGTCTAGAGGAACAGAGTTTACAGCCGATGGTGCTGGAAGGACGTTATTGAAGCACTCTTCTACAATTTCCTTAGGGCGATCTGTCACTGCCGATCCAAGAAAGTCGCTCTCTCTTAAAACATTTGGATTGAAGGGACATATCCCTGTTTTTTCATAACCTGACCGAATATTTTGAGGTACGAGAGCTTTATCGTGTGCTGTACCAACCAACTGAGCGATACTGTATATTGTGATGGGCGCTCCTGGATGATGCAGTAGCCAAGCCTCACATGCAGCATTATAATATACCTTAAAAGGCCCAAAGACAGTCACATCTAAGGGCTGGAGTTTGTTGCTACAATGTGGGAATAACGTCAAAATATGGATACCTGCTTCTCGAGCCTTCATGATTACTTCCACTGTCACGTGTTGTAAAAAAAGTTTTGCTGTCATCCAGCCTGAGGGGTTGGGGTTTCCCAAGGTACCACGAGGTGCTCCATTAAGCATATGCTTTTTTAAAGAATTTACGTGGAAACATCATCACTGGTGGACAGTATGTGCCAAGGGTGGATATTATAAAGATAGGTGGTAACTAGTACACCATGTTGACCACTAGTGCAGCTATTTACTTGTTTAATGCCTTTTCAATCACAACTTTTTTGGGGTCGTGGACAGTGTTTGTGCTAGTCTCATCAAGATTAAAAATACGTGAACTCTCAAAAGACAACTGAACGTTGTGTCGGTTGAAAGAAGTTAAGCGTCCCAAGCTACATGCCTCAGTTTGTCGTATGCTCAACTTTTTTCTTTTCATAAATGCACGAAGCCAGCCGGCTATTCTACGTTCTGTCCATGATTTTGGTACCTTCAATTTGTTTACTTTAGCTACATCAAATGCGATGCGTCTTACAGCTACGGTCGGTGGTTAAGCCGTACGCCATATTACTGTAAGTTTTAATGTAGTTACACAGAATATCTTCCTGTTCATCTGTAAAAATTTTGTTCACCGAATAATTTGGTTGCATAATGATTGGTAAATTTTCAGGATTATTTCTTGTCTTGTCTCAGCATTGGATATCTGTTCAGCACACGTCTTGCTAATTTTGCGTCGAACATTCAGTTTTCTAATAAAAACGTTATCATTATATTCAGGTAATTGTATTAATATTCATTTGTAGTACACAGTGAGACAGTCCCACTATGTACCAGTAATGCTTTTCTCACTGTGTACTGTTGGACGTTATTTTGAAATTTCTATTCTGAAAAAGTACAACAAGTTATAAGTTATAAACAACAACGTACCTTGTTCACACCTGATGCGTCAATATTCAGCTGAGATCACTTAATAACTGCTTATAGTTTCAGCAAAATATTCCTCTGAATATTGGTTTAAATGGAACTTTATACTATCAAAAACACGTTTTAGTTAAACATTACACTATACGCCATATTGCAAAAATAACAATGGTAGTGACATCTGTGATATAATAGCCCTCCTTAAGTAGATTGGCGAAGCAAATGGAAGAAAACTTTTGAATTTAAATTGGTTGTCTTACTGTGTACCGCGTCTCACTGTGTACAACCTTCCCCTAATTATCTATTTTATCATTTATTTAGGTATAACATAAACTGACTTACAGCTATAATATTATGATTTAAATTAAACTGAATGATTTGTAAATTCTATAAAATATAATGAATGATAGTTTCTACAAAATAAATGTTTTTTATTTAAAATTTCATATCTTGAAGCAAGGAGCAGGGCATAATCCTACCCTGCAATGAAGGCACCAGTACCGAGATTCTTTACGATTGCCTTTAGCATAACACAGTGTGCACCGTTTTGTTGGTTTTTGTTTAGTTGTTGGTAGAATAACATCAGTTGGTGGTTTATCGACGCTTGGAAACATTCCTTTCACTAGCGCATTTTTCTATTATGATTTCACCGAGATCAATCTGGAAATTTAATTTGTTTTTCTGCCTCCAAGTTTCTTATTAATTTGATAATAATTGAACGTGGTAATATCCAGAAAATGACGAAAAATTTTCAAGTAATATTTTTTTAACCTCTTCCTAGCAGATGAATAAAAGCTGAAACAGTTATTACTTACATCCACCCCTCCTATATTCTTATTATAATCCACAACAACTTTCGGCTTTTCTATCATATGCCCCCCTTGAAGATTTACTTCTTGCTTGCTGTTGTCATGGATGGAGCTAACCATTACTATATCTTTCTTATCTCGCTATTTTAAAATCATTTGTTTCTTTCGAAACATTGCGATACATTCACTCTTTTGTATTTTTAACTTCTGGTGGTATCCCTTTTCTATTTATTCTCATGGTTCCAACGCAATCAGTCTTTTGCATCGACAGTTTATCACTGAGGTCACAACTTGTATAAAAATTGTCCAAAAACAAACAGTAACATTTACCAAGAAGTGAATGTGAAAGCTCCAAAACCACTCTGGAAGTTAACGGTTCATGAGTGTATAATATGTTTCCATATATTGTACAGACACCTATATAAATGATAAAATTATATACATACCCGGTTTATTCTTCCAAACAATCAAAGATTCATAAACGCTTATGTTCTTTTGAGATAAGGTAAGGAAGCCAATTAAGGCCACGTTAAGGTTTAAATGTCTTGTACCTATATGTATTGCCTAACATCTAAGAATTAAAGAATAAATACAAAGTTTAGTGAAAGAAACTTTTATTCATATTAAAAACAAAAATTTTTCAATACATTAAGTACATATATCGCACATTTACACGCATCGAAGACATACAAATAATATATCCTTGTCGTCTTTTGTTAATCTTATACATTCCTCGTGGATATACTTATTACAACAAATACACTTGCGCATATCAGCCACTCCATCCTCATCACACAAGAAACAGTACCATGAGTCTTTTTTTAAATTTGGTTTTGGTTTTGCTGAGCTATGAGATTGTGCACTAAATAAATCTCTGGTAACTTCTTGTGCTTTCGCATTAATGGCCTGTCGACGTTTTTACGTTGATACTTTTAACTCCAGCGTAATCAGCAAACCACTGGAACTAAAACTTGCATTCAGTTTTTCACATGGCTCTGTCTCACTTATTTTTGCAACCTTATTTTTATCATATTTATTTGACGTGTAAACTGCATCACTACAATTCTCGCTGGAAGCTGTAAGACCCAGATGAGTCACTGTCTTCATCTGAGATGTAAGTTTGAAAAACTTTGGTCAGTCCTTTTTTTGGTAATTTTCCTTTTCTCACTACTCGAGAAGGCTTTGCTTTTATTATTTTTGTTTACACCGCTGCAGGATGGCTGTTTTTCGAAATTTGTGTTCTTTTTGTCAGTTGTTTCAATTTCTGATTCGGTTGTAGGATTTTCTTGAAAATCTTCGGCGATTGTTTCAATCTCTCGTTGTATCAGACAACTAGGTGCAATGGCAGCATCCGGAATAGCATTTCGATTGAGTGTCCATATTCCAGTTGCTTCAAATCCAGAATAAATATTTTTTTGCGTCATTGCGTTTTTCCAAACCGGCGTAAATATTTGCCCAAATCTTGCTCGGTTGATGGTACGTTTGTTATTATGGTTCACCCAAAAATTTAACACCTCCTCATCCCAGTAAGATTCAAAACTCCTGCAGACTGCTTTATCGAGTTATTCTAGCTCATGGGTGGTGTTGGACGGTAGACAAAACAGTGTTACATATTTTTTTTTATTGCAGCTTCTACAATTTTAATGTCTAAATGAGATGAAGCTTCATCAAAAATTAAAAGGGCTGGTCCAGTATTTTTATATCGGCAGAAGTGATCTAACCACTCTATAAATGCATCTGCTGCCATGCTTCTTTCCTTGGTCATTATAATTTTTGTTTCTGCTGGAAGATTACAATACCATTCTGGTTTAACTCGTTGCTCTTCCATAATGATAAGTGGCGGAATGCTGTTGAATATGCCGTTGCCACGTGCCACGATTATATTTTCGCCGTGATCTGGTGCAACGATATGTACCCTCTTAACACCTTTACTTGCAATACAGTTTGATGGTGATGCAGTTTAAGCTGACATTCTTTTTCGTCCATGTTGTAAATGTGAACAGGTTTCCCTGCCTTTCTCACATAAAATCTGTCGAAGTTTCTCGAAATAGTCGCTAAACAATACGATTCAATTTTTGAGCTCTGGCCAAATTGAGTTTTTGAGCCCGACGCTTTGCATTGTCAGGATGTCTAGAAAAAAAAACAATTTCATCAATTTTTTTAGCTATCTCCTTTTTAACCGAGAATGGATGCCTTATTCCTGTCTCTTTGACAAAAGCATTCACGTTTTTTCGTAATATTTTGGGGGTTAATGGCATAATCATGTCACACAATCTTCCAATCAATTGGCCTTATTAGGGCACTGTCTACTTTTCTATTTAACATAAAAGAACAACAATAAATAGCAATATAGCGAAGAAACAGTACTATTTCCTAAAAGAGTATTAATTTTCTATCGCTTTACAAAGAAATAATAAGGTAAACTTGTGTACTGAATCAGCATGACTCATAGCTCTTATTAAAATCCATTACCTCTACTACCGACTGAATGGCGTAGACGATTTTGACTGGGAAAGCGATTTACAGTGACATCTAGTAAATAATATTTATATTTAAGGAAATATTTACAATTGGCCTTATTTGGCTTTACTACTTTATGTAAACTGACATAAATTTGCTATACAAATAATTTAAAATTGGCAGAATTTTCAACAATTTTCGATTTTCAGAAATATTGTTAAATTGTTCATTATTTACAAAATGAATAAATTTTTGTAAGAGATGAAATCTTTTTTCTTATATAATTCGACTAGTGTTGCCCAAATACAAGAACAAGACGAGACTTAGACAGTCTTGGTCTTGGTCTTGCGGCAATGCACCTGGTCTTGGTCTTGGTATTGCACTTCCGGTCTTGGTCTTGGTCTTGCAGCAAGAGTCTTGCAAGTCTTGCAGCTACCTCTTAGCCTATTGCTATTTATTAAACGTTACTTTAGATCTTAGAACAACGTAACAGAGTAAGTACATTTTAAGCTTGAATTAACATAGCCATAATAAAGCCATATTAAAGGTCGGAGAAGAACGTCATGGCTTAGAAATCTGAGAGATTGGTTTAACAGATCCTCTGCATCTCTTTTCCGAGCTGCCGTCAACATATTACTATAGCCAATTTGATAGCCAACGCTCGACAATCGAGCTCGGCACATGAAGAAGAAGAAGAATAATAAAGACCAACCAAATTAATAAATGTCTAAACAACTGACATCGGGTGGGGTTTAAAGCCAGGATCTAAGCGATCTGTGCCTATGCTCTAATTAACTCATCTATCTACCATGCCCCACGGAAGTCAATCTGTTTCTTAATAAACGTTTGCATTTACTATGCTTACATGTGCTAAAACGTGGTTAAAACACAAAAAAAACAGGCATCAGCATGCCTGTACTTTAAAGAATATTATCTGCCTAGAAAGGGATTGATGGACATGATGGGCAAAAAATCCACATACATGTATCAAGGGCACAGATTTTTTAGGTGATCAGATAACAAACTATAATCCACTTAGTAAAGCAAAATAAATATTTTTACCAGTCTTATTTTTACTTTTATATAAAAAACTAACTTATAGTTAAATAAAGAATAAAGAAAAAAAATAAAGAATAGGTAAAAAAGCAATGATAATCAAAAGAAGTTGTTTTAAATTAAGGAGATAATCTACTTAATAAATACATTAATTTACCAAACTAAAATAGTAGGTAGATAATATATGTAATTGGTAATAAGGTAATAAGTATATTTTTTACATCTCCACTTTTTCTAGCGGTTATTAAAAAGCTTGTAATATCTCCACCGAATTTTGGTTTTTCAGGAAGAAATATTTGTAATTCCTTTTTGTGAAAAGGTATTAGATGCTTCCTTAAACCTGACGTGTTTCTGGTGTTCATTTTCATTTCAACCTTCCTATGTAGGCACAATTTACACAAAACAATTTGGGATGCAAAAATTATTTCGAAAAACTCATCAAATTTGCTTTTAGGGCTTTTAGATCTATAACTCCAACGCTCATTACTCCGACTAAAACTATTTGAATCTTTGTCCCTCATGTCAAATTGTAAACTTGTCACTCCGGGAACAACAAGGATTAGATGAAAAACAATTATTACATTAGACTCAAAGGAAAGCTCAATTGGGAATGAAGTTAAGTGATGTCGAAAAAGTAACTACTATACTACTATAATTTATGTTCGTTACTATCCAATACCCTAATATCTAAACAAACCGAGAATTATATATCGTTACTTCGTTATTCTAAATACTTCGGTATTTTGTTTACACGGTAGGCGACATTATCTGTTATTAATTTGTCTCGTTACTTTTGACTCTTTCAGCAAATTTTCTTTAACCGAATGATCTCATCGCACACTCAGCAGAAACAATTTATAGCCTTAGGCCGATAAGATTTGTTATTGTTTATTTAGATTACTCCTGACTACACCAAATTTATCTTAAAGATGCAGTAGCAGTAAACAAACCAACACACGTTATCAACATTATGAATATTACGAGGAGCACTCCCAAATCACGATTTACAATGTATAAACGTACATAATATCCACCTCATAAACTATATAAATAGACATCGTATACGAAACTCAGCATACCATATCATTTAGTAGTCCTTGCACGCGGAAGAATTGCTATAACTTAATTTGACCACTGTTGTTCTAGTGATAATATTTTAGCCAGGGCGTGCGTCAGGGAATTACAGTGCTTGAATTTATTCATTTATATTTATAATAAATGTTATCATTTATATTTTATGATCAGAAGAATAACAAAGATAAAATTAAATTAATAAATGTTAGAATGAGGTTTTCCAACAACATAATATGCGAATTCGTTATTGTAATGCATTGAATTAATAAAATTAAATTAAATATGTAAAAATTGTTTTAAAATTAAATGTAATATCTAATGGCGGTTTCCCACCAAACGGACAAAATAAAAACAAAACACAAACTCGTATCCAATAAAACAAAATAGCAACTTTTCATAAACTTTACTAAAGACTGGCGTGTTTTGAAACAGTTCGTTTTGTTTTTCGAGTCCCGAGTTTTTGAAACTCGAGTCTGTTTAGTGGAAACGGTCAGTTGTGTTTATTAATGGACTACCTCACCTCTGACGTTACAATGGGCGGGGCTTCGAAAACCTTTCTAAATATTTCTACACTAAATACAAGATAGAGCTGCGGTAAGTATAAATAAACCGTCAACAGTATGATTGTTACGAGGGGCACTCCCACATCATGATTTTAACGATGTATAAACCTATATTTTCCTGTATTATGAAATACATATGAAAATATGAAGTAGACATCGTAGCATAAGTCGTTCACAGGAATAACAGAACTGAAAATAACTGAATAAACATGTTAGAATGAGGTTTTCCAACAACATAATAACGTGAATCCGTTATTGTAATGCACGGAATTAAAATACAATTACATTAAATGTGTAAAAATGTTTTTAACGTAATATTTAAGGTTGAAACGGAGTTGCCACTCGTGAACTGAGCTCTTAATGGCACTCCATTCGTTGGTTTAAGGAAAACGAAATTTCAAAGCAAAAACCTATGCAAAGGTCAGAAAAATCTTGTCAAAAATAAAAACATTCAACATATCTGAGTAATAAATAAAACAAAAAACTCAAAGTGTAACTTAGGTAATATTTTACTCAGAATCTACCTCAAGTGCCTGTGAATACCTTCTTTTTTAAAATGAAAAAGACAGAAAATATTTTATTTCACGTTCAAAGCGTCTATGTACCTATTGATACGTATTTCGCTTTAATATGCAAATTTAAGAATGCAAATTTTAGATTCCCCATGTCTCTATTAACATCTTTATCATCGTTTGGCCATGCCTTGCAATTTTTAGAAGGCTCCAGATTAAAGCAGAAATCTGAATTTGTTTCGAAACTATCTTACCGATTTACCTTCTTTTTTCTTTACCCATTTCATCTACAATATGCTAACAATAGTGTTTTTTTTTTATGTTTATTCACAATAGTCAAAAGCTCGACTTTTAGAACTGGATTGTCAAACCTTTTGATCGCAGCCACTTTTGAATATCCGCTTTCTTCAACTCGGTTGTCGATATTTATTAAACGGGTAGTATATAACGAATATATTAAGATAGAAAAAAACATGGCGACTACCAAAATGGCACTACACAGGATCTTGATTATATAGAACGTATAGTTATGTACGAGATATCATAAGGCACTATGAATGAAAATAAATTTACTATAGACAAATTTTGATTTATTGACTTAAGGAAGGCCTCTGGCTAAGTTCAAAATAAACAACTGATCGAAACCTAACTTGCGACATAGCAAATGAAAAGGGACGATATAACGAATCTATTAAGATATGTAATTGATTTTCTATCTTAATATATTCGTTATATCCTTCCCTTTCATTTTCTATATCGCGTGATAGGATTTGATCAGTTGTTTATTTTGTACTCAGCCAGAAACCTTCTTAGTCAATAAATCAAAATTTGGCATACGGTTTTGCTTTCGTATTAAATTATTAAATGTATACAGCATGTTCAGCAGAAAGTCGAACAAAAGATGTGGGATCTTGACAATATCATTGAGACTCAAGTTGAACCACTGATAATTAACGTAGTTAATGAGAGCAGCACGTCAGACTCTGATTATGAATAAAATATTAATTTACACTGTGAGTTTTTTGTTTTATTTATTAGTCAGATATGTAGAATGTTTTTATTTTTGACGAATGATTTTCTCGGACATTTGCATAGGTTTTTGTTTGAACTTCGTTTTCCTTAAAAAACGAATGGGGTGCGATTAAGAGCTCAGTTCATGACTGGCAGCCCCGTTTAAACCGGAAGCTCTTAGATATTAATACTCATAATTTCAACGCAATTTAAGAAGTTTTTACTTCTGGCGGCACTTCTCCAAGTGCGCCTTATTTTTTTTTAATACAAAATTTTCGTTTATGAAAACATTTTAAGTTAAGGTATATCTGTATTCAAATTTACGAAATTTATATAAAATGAGATTTCAATTTCTGGTAACATTTGTAATCTGGATCACGTGAGTTTTATTGTTTTTCAAATAAAAACTGAAAACATAATAATAAGTTACTTCTTTTGAGGCGAACTAACACACAATTTACTTTAAAAAATAAGTGTATTTGATGTTTCGATTTCGATCGTTTAAGTGTCAAAACAACGTTGCAATTACTGCTTTATTATTTTTGTCAAACCATAAGTTTCTTTTTATTTTACAGTAGTGAAGCTAATTTTAAATTTCCTTGAAAATAATACTAACATTGTATATTTTATCTTCGTTGTTGATAGTAAACAAATCTTTAATTGTACATACTGTTTTATTAATTTGATGGGAAATATGAAAGCAAAACCGCACGCCTATGGAGTCTTACGTAGCATAGCCTGGTTTTGTTTACTTTTACTGCACGTCGAATTTGAATGAGGTGTAGCTAGGGTGACATATTTTAAAAAATATCGATACGATATTACTATCTGCGTCGCAATGTAAGAAGATTATTTTTATGATTAGAGAGCGGCTATTCTCAAAATATGTACAATTAATTTCAGAGCGAAGAAGTCTGCTGGAAAATGTACAAAATATTTTATTTTTACATTGTAATTATGACCTCTAAGCACGTGTCAAATGTGTTTTTTTTTTAATTTTAATTCGGTATGTATGTTTATGGTATTGTTTGTAATTCGCATAAGTCCAGTTTTTCAAATTTTATTACATATTTTTTTGCCTCTCATAGAGTCTTTAAGCATATACCCGAACTACTATACTCGCTAAAACCACACTCAGTCCTAACTGCAAGACGCAAGAGTCTCGCAGGCTTAGTCTTGTTCTTGCTTAAATCTTGCATGGTCAGTCTTGGTCTTGGTCTTGCTAAAATTAGGCGGTCTTGGTCTTGCAAAAACGCAAGAACAAGACCAAGACTGCAAGACCAAGACCGATTTTGGGCAACACTAAATTCGACTATAAAAAGGCGTTTCAATACTTTCATGTTTCGAAAAGTAGGTACATTTTAGTTTTTGGTTTTACACAAACACCTTGTAAAATGAGAAGCCCCAAAAAAGTTCTTATTTTATTGGAATGAGTGTCGATCCAATCATTTATGTTCTTGATCTAACTTTTACGGTCTCTTGATTTTTTTCGATAAATAGTTTAAATAAAATTATTATTTTCGATAAAATAAGCTAATCGGTAAAAAAGGTTTCAAATATTTCCAGTACTTTTTCTTTATTGAGAGTTTTTTGTATGCCTGTATGGCCTGTGAATGGAAATGGTGATCGAGGTATACCAGAATTAACCCAAGGAACGTCTAGTGAAGTTCGTATTATTTATAATATCGGTTTCATCATCGCTAGATTAACTGCCACTTTCAGAACAGTCTGACGAAAACCAAGCTTCTCCGCTATCTGCGTAGATAGTACGGATGAGTCGGTACTGTCAGAAGTCTTTATTTCTATTTTTCTTTTTGACATTACTAAAAAATGTACAAAAGTTACAAGCATGTTTTGTGACAAAAAGAAACAATAATTATATAACCTGTTTGTGTATTGAAATGCTGCATTAACACGTGCCCCCTGTACAAAATTATCAAATACACTAAAATATTCCAGCGTATTACAAACAAGTTGATATACAGACCTCTGCATGATACATTTAAAATAATGCGACAACGCATGCAGATATATTTGTCACGCCCATTATAAATCACCGAAGTTCTAAACTGCGGATATGTCCGTCATGAACGCAGTGTATTGCCACTGGTCACGACGAAAATATGCGTTATAACCGCTTAAGAGGTTAAAGATGAGATGTTAACATTGTTGTCGAACCTATTGTTTTTATTTGACCTGACGTCTACAACCAAGACAAGACCACAAAATTTGGGCGAATTGATGTAAATGGCAGCTTATTATTTTTATTGGGAATAACCCATAATTTTACTTTAAAATAAGTTTATTTTGACGTTTTGGTTTCCTCTTCGAAAATCGTTCCGAAAATACAAAGCATTCATAAATTTTATTTACTAATTTCGATTTCCGAAGTGAAAATCGAAACGTCAAAATAAACTTATTTTAAAGTAAAACCACAGTTATTTGGTATTTTCCAAATTATACCTTTAAAACCATATTTTTGTTTAGATTTTTTAGAAATAAAATAAAAATTAATTACAAAACTACGACTTAAATTAAAAATAATTCCAAACAATTAGAAATTCTAAACCAATTCTTACCGACCTAAGTATTTAAAAAACACCACCTTGTGTCAAACACAAACCAAATCTATTATATAACGCCTTTCGCATGGCGTTGAGTTCATTAGCTAAAATGTTTTGGATTTGGATTATCTTTTGTCTCAGTTGCTCCAAGTAGGTCGATCGCTCGACTACATGCATGTACAAATTGGTCTTTAGTGTCCCCCAAAATTGTGCACTAATATAAGTTCAGAAAAAAAGTAAATCTAAATAGTCTCTAACGGCCTTTTGTGAATACTGCGTACACGAAGACACACTCAAAGCTTATTTTTCTGAGACTAACAACGTACAACGGTTGGATTGTGAATTGTGAAGGAGGACTCGTCTGTAAACAAAATATTCTTCAAAAAATTATTATTTTCATTGCATTTCTTCATCATAATTTCACAGAATTCCATCCGTAGTTGTTTCTTTTCAAAATATTCCTCACTGTTTTTTCATTTAAGTCAACTTCATCGGCAATTTATTATTATCCAGATTTAGCCATACGGCTCACACTCTCTCCAAGGGCAAACTTACTAATCGTAGATACCTATGGTATCAAAGTGATTGAGCTCTGGTGGGACTCTTCCCGTGTTATCGAGCCCTAGGTGACTTGGTACGTCGAAGTATCTCCTAAAAATTTTCTTAACCATTTACATGTTGATAGCAGTACTGCTTTCTGCATGGTTTTATAGAGATATTCATTAAGACCCAGCTGTTTTATGTTATCTAAGAGGCTAGGGCTGTAATGGCATAGTAATGCGCAACATATAGCCTCTCCTATTGTCTAAATGTCAACCTCACCTGCTCGTATGACGATCTAGAGGATGGTCATCTGGTGCATCCTGCTAGATAACCAACGAGGCTCTGACGTCCTGAGATTAAGAAATTAGTCTCGAAGGCGGAAGAACCAATAAAGTCGTCAACGACATCAAAATGCAGAAGGTAACGAGAAACCACTGCATTAAAGGTCCCTGATAACATCTCTAGTAAAGTTATCATAGCAAACACAACTAAAGTGGAAACGACTACTAATCATGAAATACGGAAACAAAAAGATTCGGCAGGGAAGGTGATCCATCTCTAGATCACGGACTCCCAGGTCATAACCCAGAGAAACTCCTGTGATAGAACTTGAAAAGTGTCTAAAAACTTTTGTTGAGTTGATTATTAAAATATTAACCTGAAATGTGAAAACAATGTATCAGACTGGAAAACTTTATAATACCATGATGATTATAAGAAATGACCAGACTTGGAGTAGGTATAATGGGCATAAGCGAAATGAGGTGCCCAAATAGTGATGCTTGTATTATTGAAAACCATATGGTATACCACTCAGGAAATGATGATGGTCAACATATATATGGGGTTGAAGTAATCGCATCTCCTCAATTATGTCAATATGTTACAAATGTTATACCTAATACTGAAAGATTAATAATAATCCAACTGAATACTACTCTGATTAAATTAAATGTTTTACAAGTGTATGCCCCAACCAGCGATAAACCGGAAAAAGAGATAGAACAATTCTATGAGTTGTTGATAAATTCACTTAAACAAATAAAAAAAAGATAATAACTTATTATGGGTGACTTAAATGCGAAAATTGTTAAAGGGAAAAGCGGTGAATTCATTGGTGATTTTGGTCTAGGGAAGAGAAATGGGGAGAAAGATTAAAACTATTTGTAGAGGAACAAGAATTTGCAATACTAAATACCTTCTTCAAACTACCACTAAGACGTTTGTATACTTGGGTATTTCTGCAAGATCAACCAGAGAATAAGGAATCAAATTGCATAATGCTATTGCATAAAGGAATTACATAATGGTGAACAAGAGATTCCGTAATGCCTATTAATCAGTTAAAAGTTACCCCGGTGCTGATATATCGTCAGATCATGTTCCCGCGCGTTATTGACAAATTTAGGTTAAGATTAAAAAGGTTAAGGACTAAACGATGGAGATTGGAACAACAGAGAGAGATGGAAACGGTTGAGCGAGGGAAGGCAGTGAATACTGTAGAATCCCTAAATATATATATATTAAAAAGGTTACAAAAAAGAATAGTAACAAAAAATGTGATATGAGAAGACTAAAAGATAAGGAAACAAAGGAGAGAGTCGCACGGATTCTTTCAGAAAAGCTAAGTAACATGTAGCAAAGATATAATCCAGAAGAATCACTCCAGAATGTATGTAAAACATGTAGCAAGATCAGAGAAGAACATCTAATAGAAAATAAAGAGAAGAGGAAAAATTGGATAAATGACAATATACTGCAACTCATGGAAAAAAAATAAAAGACCAACAAAAGCATGTAGAAAAATATTCAGAGACAACTAAGAACTAAAATACGAAAGGCCAAAGAAAAATGGTTAAAAACACTATGTGGAAAGATAGAGTTGTTGGAACAAAAACACGATACATTTAATATGTATAAAAAGGTAAAACAGGCAGCTGGTCTTCAAAAATTCAACACAGATATCAAACTGCAAGATCAACGGAGGAACATCATCACAGATAAAAATCAAGAAATATGCATATGGACCAATTACATACAAGACCTCTTTGATGATAATAGGCCCGAACAACCTCGGTCCTACATATGTAATGAGCACTTACCAATCATATCAGATGAAGTGGAAAAAGCAATATCACAACTAAAAGATGGCAAAGCTCCTGAACCTGAAAATGTCTAGGTATGCTGAACTCATAAAGCTATTTAACGCCGACTGTACTCAACGACTAACAAAAATATTCAATGACATATATTTCAACGGAGAGGCTATTAAGATCATGGCTGAAGTCAACGTTTATTGCTCTACCAAAGACACAAAATCCGTATCCTGCAATGATTTCCGGACCATCAGCTTAATGAGCCACATTTTAAGTTATTTCTAAAAATCATACATCAAAGGATATGTAGACTATGCGAAGAACAAATCAACCGTACATAATTTGGTTTTCGGATCGCAGTGGGTACGAGAGAGGCTCCCTAACATACAAGTGCTATTTCAACGATGTAGATATGTGAATTGCGATATTTATGCATGCTTCATTGATTACCGTAAAGCGTTCGATACAATAAAACACGACAAGCTGATAGAGATATTAACAAATATTGTAATAAACACGTGTGATCTAAAAAAAAAACTAGCAATCTTTAGGACCACGTTAGACAGCTGTTTATGATAACACCAAGGTCGTTATACGAGAACACTGAATCTAATGGTTGCCCGTTAACAAAATACGGCACCAGTGGGATATTTTTACGAATTCGAAGCACTCCACTTTCCGCATTTAAGGATAGTAGCTATTGGCAATACCAAGTTAAAATAGAGTTTTAAGTGGTAGAATAACTAGATTGGGCTTATAACCTTAAATGTCCTTCCTTTTTGTTTATATACCTACCTTAGTGTGGTCTATCCAGTATTTGTTAAAAAATGCTCAGAACGACCCCTGGGCGAGAAAAGTATGACCCTTGTCCTAATCCCAAAACGCTTATTATGATTAATCTTCCACAAAAAAAATTCTTTGAACTAAATTTTTGTTATAATTATAACAAATTGGTCGGTTCTTCTGAGATAACTTTACACTAAAAATTAAAAAAAAGCTATACTTAATACTTACTTCGTTTCTGGCAGCATGAACTAATCTTAAAGCCAAAAAAGCTTAAAAAACAATATACTTTAGTTCCCAAGAAATAGCTACAGAGAACTGATATGCTCTTTCGAATGTCAAACAAATCTACAATTTAATAAGATATATATGTTTTAGTCTATAATTCATAACCAAATCCTAATAAAAATGTTAAAATCAAACACGAAAAATCAGGTAAAAAAATACCAAATGTATTTAATAAAAAAACAAATCACAATTTGATATTTACAGTAGGATACTTGCACAATAAAACATACTGTATACATCTAATGTATTATAACTAAAATGTAATGTAGAGTAGTAAGAGGAAAGAGAAGCATAGGGAGGCGCAGAATGTCATGGATGCGCAACCTGAGAGAGTGGTACGGATGTACATCAAATGAACTTTTCAGAGCAGCCGTCTCAAAAGTCCGAATAGCTATGATGATTGCCGACCTCCGCCGCGGAGATGGCACTTGAAGAAGAAGATTAGTAAGGTAGAAGTAATAATGTTTGTGTATTTAACGATTATTTTAATAATTTATATAAATTATTTACTAAATACAGCAATACAAAAATATCTGGTTGTTTTATTTACTTTTTATTTAAATAGGTACCTAAACATTCAATCATCAATATAAAATACTAAAATTGCAATGGTACGTTCTTGTACCTTTTAGTTAAATAACTTGTTAACGTTTGGATCTAAATATGTATTTGTAGAGCTCGAAACGGCCTTCGCAGTTAGAGCAGTAAACCAATTGTAGTGTACCGCAATTGTCTACTATCTTTTTTACTTAAATTAAAGAATATGTAATTGATTATATTATTGTACTGATATAGAATGTTATTAAATATCAATTTTAACTTCCGTTCGAAAGTTGCGTCTTTTCAATAAATCCGATTGCCGTGTTGAACACGTACTGCGCGAAATAACACTCGCGCCATGGACTGTTTTTCTCGTTGGTCAGCAGGGCTCATAATTTCCGTTCTGTCTGTGTTCTGTAACGTTCTGTCGAATGACACCGTGGACAATGACAAATTGAGAGTGACGTTTAATACGACAGTTCTCGCTCTGTGTTTTAGCTATTTGTTTGCATTTTCGATTTCGGTAACGGAAGTGAACGGTAAAAACTATTTAATCCAAAAATAGAAAGCTTAAGTTTATTTCTATAGTAGTAAGTGCAAGTAAAAACTATGGCTCCCGTTGATGTGGATACAGCTCCTGTAAGTACATTTATTTACTTGAATTTATCATGATTCATTATTACAAACAAATGTAGGGTGTTTCCTTCCTTGTAAAAACAACTCCTATTTATTATATAAAAGTTATGAATTAAAGCTCTTTAATATATACAGATTATTGGGATGTTTTTCGCATTGTATTGTGTTTTATATCATAAATTTCAATTCGGGCTTTTCATTATAACTATCCCAAAAATTGTTAATGTTAACTTTGTACCCCTACACAAAATGTTTTGTGCAATTTTATTGTTGACCATTAACATGTATTAAGGACTGTACTACCTACTTACCCACATATTGTTTAAAAAGGAAGGCTGATATTGCTTAAGCTGAATATAAATACCTTGGTTAAAGATATTTGTGGTCTAGGAGTGTATAATTATGCCCAATAATTATTGAATGCATTCCAATTCCCACTAATGTTCTTTGTGTATATGTATTTTTATTTTTAAGCATTTTTTGCTGTTTTTGACTCAATGACAGAATAAATATAATATTTCTTACTTAATTTAAAAATGTTTGAAAATAATATCTTTGATAATATCCACATTAGAAATGGAAACTTCAAAACAAATATAGAATCTAATTCTCACTACAATCAACTGTGTTTTATTCCCATATAAAATAATATTCATATTTTACTGTTTGCACATCTATTCAGTGTGTAATCCATTTCTGTTTGCTCCTCATAATATTGATAATTATATAAGTAGTTTTGGTCTTGTGTATTTCTTAATTGCCTTTCATTCCTTTCCTGGATGTTTTTTTTTACAGCAGTGAACTTTTATTAGTAAACTGACCTCTCTTTGAGAGATGTTTATTTAGCAAATGTTTTGTTGACTACATTTTTTACATAACTAAGTATTAAACCCTCCCAAATTTATTTTATTTTTGAAACTTGGCCAGTCTTCAAAGTTAATGACTATTTTTTACTTCCTTTTTAGTTTTAATTAATTCATTTGATTTTATTTATACATTTTTTCACGCAATTCTTTACTAATTCTTTCCATATTCCTCTTTCTAGTGGTTCTTCTTTCCAATTATTATTGTTAATTAGATGAAGATCTTCAGGTATCCTCTCTGATCCATATTATTTCTTGGTACCTTTGTTGGTTTTTGTTAAAGCTTTTGTGTCATTATTTTTTTTAATTTATCGGTTTTGACTTTTAATGAATTGTTGATTTTAATTTGACATTTGATTTTAATGTAATGACTGTACAGTACAATCTGGTTATAATGACAGCCAAGGACTGGGGAGACTGTGTCATACTAACCAGAAGTAGTTCTAAATGAACTGACAATTTTTGTTTTTTATCACATAACTAGGAACAAAAGTTAATGTAATTTTAGTTTAAATAATAAGCATATTATGTAGTTTCATATAAACTTAGCCAAATATCTATATAAGTATCAATGAAATAGCTAGTGCAAAAGTCTAACTTCTTATTCTTTTTGATATTTATTTCTATAATAAGAAGCATGGACTTCATTATGCAAACGAGACATACTACTTTTCATAGTGCCATCATTAAAATTAGAATGTATAAAAACATTCAGCACTTCTGCAGCTTTGACACTTCATTTACAAGGAGTGATACATTTTTCTTCAAGGCAGTCATGCTTATTATCATTGCTATCTGGGCTGTTGACGATATTTGTAGAATATTTTCATAAATAGGCTCCTCACACTTTGCGAGATCATCATCAATAGCAGAATATTGTTCAAGTTCTTTACTTCCTATGGGTAGTCTTTTATTTATAGCTGTCACCCAAACAGATAGTAACACACATGATCATCATCATCATCATCATTTGTCAGTAGCTACTGGGACTGTCTCAAACAAATTTAGCATGTTTATAACAGTTAAAAATTGTTGCTGGCGTAAGCTTGTTCCAGGTGGTGTAAATCATTAAATTTGCATTCAATGTTGTGATCTTCAGATGCTTGGCACTGGTGTCTTCATTTGTCATCAACAGTGATGACAATTTTTAGAACTAGGTTTTTATGAAAGTTTGATTTTAATACTCGAATTTTTCCTTGATCCCGAGGTTGCAATACAGATGCTGTACTAGGAGGAAGGAAAATAAGATTTATGCTTCTGAAGTCACTGATTGAGGTAGAAAAATTGTCAACCAGAACTAGGATTTTCTTCTCATTTTTAGTCAGTTCATGGTCCCAATCACATGCCCATGTGACAAAAATCTCAGATGTCATCCAGACCTTGCGATTGCTCTCATAATCTACCGGCAGAGATCTTACATTTTAAAAACATCTTAACAACTTAACCAAAAATTAACCTACCACGACTGGCCTTTTGGTTTTGCCAGTGCCATTAACCTAGGAAAAAAGAATTAACCTACAGGTTAGGTTATCAAAACAAACAAAATTTTGTTGCTTTATTTTTCGAAAAACTTTTCAAGTTTTGAAAGCATATTTAAAAATAATATTGTGCATTCTAGTTAATTCGGTTATTGCTTTTTATATTTCATAAATAATAGACCGCAAAAAGCTGAGGATTGCTGAACTGGACAATTATCTTTACCCTTACTCAAGAACTGTCGTAATATGTCAGGAGCTATTTTTGTATATAAGATCATACATATCATTTATATATAAGATCCTAGCGTGCTGGAACCTGAAAACAGCAGATAAATTTTTGGGATACAACCAAAAAATGTGTTTGCTGTCACCAAAGAATTAGCGGCGTCTATCTACAGCAGATTCCAGCTATGACAACTGCAAGGTGTGAAAATGCCCTAGGATTTATATTTAATATTCTAATTTTGACTCCACTATTTATGCCTACCATATTTGAGCCATGGTTGTATCCTTGGCTACAGCAGTTTTGAATATCTATACCATTCTATTTTAGTTTGCCTAGTATGGCATTACTTAAATACTCCCCTATTGTCTCACTTACAGCAAGAAATTCAATAAAGTGTTCTTCTATTGTGCCTGTTGATGTATTACAAAATCTTAAGATCCCAGACATTTGCTCTACTTTACTACAGTCTCTAGTACAGTCAAGCAAAAAATAATATTTTACCTTTTTTAATGTGCACATCACTTCACCAGTTACAGGGGAATACCCAATTTTGTTTTGGACGGCGACATGCAACGAAATTCTTCGCTAGCGATAGGAACGCAATTTCAGGGGAATACCCTCTTTTAGGCCAGTGGTGACGTGCATTGCAGCGAGGATTTATCACGAGCGATAGCGATTCATGCACTTTGTTGCGCGTTCATGCCTTAGCTTTAAGTTATACATACATCTCCATGGCACGAGGCCCCTCGAACCGCGCGAAGCCGTGGACTGTGGCCCACGTCATCCACGCCCTATGCCGCCTCTGGCTACTATTAACATTTTTAAATATTGTTTCATGCAGTTTTATCCAAGTCTTTGTGACTATTACTTCCAACTCCATTTTAAGCAAAAGTGTTGAGATTAAGTATCCCTGGCATAATCATTGTTTTGTTCTGAAATCTTGTCATTTATATTCTAATAAATGTAATACATGTTATGTATATATTTTTAAATCAGATGGAGTTTACCACAAATTGCAACAGAACCTTCTATTCTATTGTTGACATTTCCACTTCCAGCCTGGAAACTTTTTTCAAATATAATTTTTAAAATGTAATTAGAAAAAATGTTTTGTAAACAGCTGTAATTTGGAAGATTTGGAGAAAGCAACACTTTGTGGTTTTGCTCGCAAGAAATATTTGAGGAACATAAAAGTGGAATCCAACAAAGAATCAAGTTAAGAACAATATCTAAATACAGGCCTAAATTTCACTTGAAATGTTTCGATTTACTTAGTTCTTTTTTCTTGAATCATTTCATGTATCACAAACAATTAAGAGCCCTTACATCTTAAGTTATCCATCCTTAAATATTTGTCATATATTACAGTAATAACAATAGTAGACAGTAATTTCTTTTGGATCACATTGTCTAACGCTTTTTCTCAATCTATGAAACACTACAAGATCCAGTTCGGTACAACCTGATCTACCTCCAGACGAAATAAATCAATTTTGTACTACAATTGCAGAGAATATAATTACATATCTTCCCACTATTAATGTCGATATCCTCTTCTATTATAGAAATTATCTTTCTTGAGAGCAAGTCCTTTTTTGTCCCATTGCAGAAGCAGAAGTCTCTTAAATAATAAAGTCTCTTAGTAATTCTAATTGTAGGGACATTCACGAAATTAATAACAAAATTTTAAAAGAAACTTACCAAATAGTTTAAACACCTTTCACTCATCTTATATTAATTTAATTCTATCAACTGGAGTGTTTCCAGAAGTACTAAAATACTCAAAAGTACTACCAATCTACAAAAAAGGTGATTCCTCAAAAACTGACAATAACAGACCCATAAGCATTGTTTCTACTTTTGGGAAAGTCATTGAAAAGGTTATCACACAACAATTTTATTCCTATTTTGAGTCAAATAATTACTTTAGCAACTCACAATATGAATAGAATTGCTAGTTCTACTACAAACGCGGTATTTAATGTTATGAGAGAGGTGATTGAGGTGCTTAAATGCATCAATCGCATTACAATTTCTCTTTGCGACTTGTCGAAGGCTTTTAATTGCGTGTCATAAGACATTTTGCTTCACAACTTAAATTACTATGGACTCAGAGGTATCCCTTTTAAGCTTATAACTTTTTATCTATGTGGCAGACACCAGCCGGTAGTGTCAAAAGGTCATCTCTCCCATTTTATATCTGTAAAACATGGGAGTCCCACAAGGTTCAGTCTCAGGACCTCTTTTGTTATTATTTATTTCAACGATTTGCCTAAATTCATATCTCTGTACAAAACCATACAATTCGCAAATGATACAACATACATTATATCAGGGAAAAAATAATGATGATTTAAAAATGTCTCATCAAATCTAGCTCATGGTTTGCTGCAAACAAACTAAAACTTAACTCTGATAAAACCCAAAATTTTGTTATTCTGCAAGTAATTTACACAATGATCCAGATATCAAAGAGACTGTTAAACTATTGGGAATATCCATAGATAATCGACTCAACTGGTCGGCTCATATCTCACAACTTAAGAAAAAGCTATCAAGTTCATTATTTGTTATTGGCCAACTAGTAAGGGTGGTCAACTTTGAAACATTAAAAATTACATATTTTTCTTTATTCCACTGTCACCTAAACTATGGTGAAATCATATGGGGCAATTCAACAAATGCACCTCAAATTTTTAGAATGCAAAAGAAAGCTGTTATGATTTTAGCAGGTGTTAGTTATCCAGAGCACTGCCGACCTTTCTTTATCAAATTTAAAATTATGCCGCTACCTACTCAGTTGATATATCAAGTTCTAACTGAAATTCACAGAAAACGTGTCCATTTAATAAAGCATTCTGATGTCCATGTTCACAATACGCGAAACTGTCACTACCTACGACAAATCGCTGTAGATTAAAGAAAAAAAGTGTCTTAATTAAGTATAACTATTACAATATTTTACCAAAAAGTATTAAACAGCTAAGCTGTAAGTAATAGTTTCGAAAAAGTTATAAAAAAATATCTTCTAAAACATTGTTTTTACTGCTCAGAAGAATATAATGACTCATTGCAGAACATCCCCTGAACTGCTTACCATAACTTTGCCATAAATCTTTTTCTGTTTAATATATGTTCTAATATCACTCCGATGGTCAGACCAAATAAAGTGCGCTACCGGTTACTGTCTGTCTGCGGCAACACACCGCGCCCAGGAGATAGAAGAATGGATAGCAACAATTCGTCAAATACCATAACGTCCCCACATCCTTACGAAGGATAAAGGATAGAGGAGGAGGATGTGTTCTTGTTTGTATATATTTAAGTTACGTTTTGTATTCATTCTTAATATACTATGTATTTTTTTTTACTTGTTATAAACAGTATTTGTATCTGTTAGGTAGTTAAACAAATACTTCACTCTACTCTACAAATTGTTATATGTAAATCCTTTAACGTTTCCTTTTTGTACATATTATATATATTAAAGGAATCATAATTATTTCTTCTTGTATTGTATATATCCGCATTTTTCATTCAGCTGTCTTTCTTATGCACCCTTTATTGTTGATCTAATCTCTATTGGGTAATTTATATTCTGGCAGATTTCATTATTTGAGCTTTCATATTATATTCATATCAAAGATCTGTCCTTTCGTCCAGTCCAATAGTCCAGTCCAAAGTCCAGTTTAGGGGACAAACGTGGTTTAACCAACTTTATTAGTAAAGTAACCAACTGTTGGTTACTTTATTTTCGCTCTAAAAAATTTAAATTACAATTATTACAAATATTACAAATTCTAATTGCATTAATAATTATCGCTGCGGAGAATTTCTCCGCATTGATCGAAACGGCGAATAGAACGAACATCCGACGGTTTGGCGGTGAAAGAGAGTTCTGGATTCGCGAAAGCATTGGACCGCAATAACCAGTAAGACAAATATATATATATATATATATATATATATATATATATATATATATATATATATATATATATATATATATATATGAAATGCTCAGAAAAAATTCCGCGGTCAGGTAAATGAAAATTACCAAGTTCACGGGAAGAACCTTTTTGGAGCCAATTTTTGAATTATATGGTTTCGGTTGAGTTGGGGGTCTCAATCAGCCTACTCCCCTCACTCGTGAAGTACCAGTATCTTGTTTTCCAGAAATAGATCCGTCAAACGGCACGGAGGTCTCAATCTGATTAAACTTTTCAATATCTGCCTTCACAACGACAATATTCTAACAGACTGGAACAACGCTACTATGATTCTATGATAGCATAAAGCAGGAGACAAAGCAAATTTAGATAATTACAGACCGATTAGCCTCCTCAGCCATATATAAGTGGTTTACGCGAGTAATAGTTAAAAACAGGATTCCGAAAAAGTTACGGAACTAATGACCATCTACAAAGCATAAAAGCCATAATAGAGAAATTAGTGGAATACAATAAATCTCTAGTGCTAATATTTGTCGATTTTCACAAAGCTTTTAACACAGTTGAGCTAAGTAAAATACTACAGGCGCTTAAAGAATGCAGACTAGGCTATAGGTATACAAAATTATTATTTTGTATACCTATAGTCTGGCGATCTTCTAAGAACTGTTGCCGATTTGAAAATTAGGTGAATTAGGGCAAATTTTCAACCCTGACGTTTGACAAACATTAGTAAAACAATGCCAGACTTGATCGCCGCGATTATAAAGTACGTGACTATTTAATGCCATATAAAAAATAATTTCTTAAATTATTCCATCATTAAGTTCTCACTGTATTGTGCAATGTTTGTATTTATTTATTCGCTCAGTGTTTTAATTTCAATAATTTTGTTTGTTTAAATTAATGTTTTATAATGTTGTTTTTTCGAACATGTTAGTTGTTAAAACTGAACAGATGAAAGCTTACACCTAATATTGAATATTAATTTGGTAAACATAAAAATAATGAGAATTTAAATGGTGAATTAATTACAAATGTTAATTTTGTTAAAACATAATTTTTATCAATTTCATGACGGGAAAGTTGAGAAAGTTAACGTTCAGATTGCATTTATTTACCTCTGAACTCATAACCTTTGTTTCACAATGGACATCGAACTACAAAGTTTCTATCAAACCGTTCGATTAAAATGACCTTAGTTGTATGTTACAGATCTACAATGCGCTAAATTATAATTAATTATAATAATTTAAAATGTATATATATATGTGAGTTTAAAAAATTGATATGATCAAGAAGTAATAATATACACTCGACCGCAAAATTAACCAGACACTCTATTTTCTTTACAAAATCAATTTCTACAATTTACTATCTTTACAATTTTTTTCCCACCTATTAATATAAATAAAAAAAACATGTTTCAGATTTTAGGTTCTATGGCATTACTTGGACTTTTTATCAATTTTTTTTGAGCACCCTGATTTTAGTTGTTCCATATTGCTGATTAATTCTGTGTCATTTGACGTTTGATCCGCGTTTGAAAGTTTTTTTGTAGAATGTGTTCTCAGAGAACTGTTTCAATGTAAAAAAGAGAAAACATATAATACCGGAGGAAGCAGTTAAGTTGTCTTCATAACGAAGGAGGCACTATTTCCAATAGGATAGGTTTACCTCGAAGTACATTACTGGTACATCAGTCCACGTTCACATGGCACTATACTAAGCGTTTTTTGCAGCAATCGATTTCACTCGTTTAAAAAGTAAGCTGACAAGACATTCTTTATTAGAAAAAAAAAAAAAACGAATAACTGCGATTTTGCTACAGCGATGTTTTGATTCGACGTGCTTGGTAGACGGGATTGGTAAAGGCATAGATGATAAAGATCTGAGAATAATACTGAATTTGTATTGGAATCAGCAAGCAAACATAGGAATGGAATATAAAGTTTCAGACGTAATAAGCGTAACAAATGGAGTGAGACAGGAATGTATATTATCGCCACTCCTGTTTACCGTCTATAGCAGCGATTCTCAAACTTTTTTGCGTCAATCGCGTACCACATATTGAAAAAGTAGATAATAAAATTTACTAATTTTGCCAAAAATGTATTTATTTAAAAAAGGGCATTATGAATGTTACAAAATAAAACTTACAGTCTAACTCAGTCCAAAAATTCAGTAAGAAGGATGGTTCTGCATAGCTACAAGTGATTCGATATCAGGATCAATTGTGCTTAGTTTCATTTGTAAATTTGGATCAAGATTAAGCCTCCTGTGAAATTTATTTTTCACTTGTAGCATAGCAGAAAATCCAGTTTCACACAGGTAGGTGGTCGTAAAAATAACAATGCTTTTTTTGATAAGGCTGGATATTCATTTTTAATATTTAGTCAGAATTCGGCTAATTCTAATTTTGAAAACTCAATTTTCAAACCCCCATCACACGATAGTTCTTTTAAAGACTCTTTTTCATCCCGTTTTAATGTTTCAGGAATGCTATCCAAAATAAAAGATTGTCGTATCCAAAGAAACTGAGTATAGTCTTCGTCAAAATATTCTTTAAAACTATCAATTAGCAGTTGACAATGTTGTTTTATGTTAAAAATGATCATGCTTAACCACAAAATCTTCTAAATTGTTAAACGACTGCAAGTCTTTGTTTGAAACACAATTTTTCATTATATTTCTTGATCAAAGCATTTATTTTGTCGTTTACAGAAAATCGATTATGTGATTTACCTTGTAAACTTAAGTTTAGGTCATTTAATCGATTAAATACGTCTCTTAAGTAAGCTAGTTGTAAGCCACAAATCATCTAGTAACTGATCACGCAGTTCAAAATTGGTTTCCATTAAAAACACATGTACTTTAGAACGCAACTCGAATAACCTGTTCAACATTTTTCCTTTTGATAACCATCTTACCTCTGTGTGTAGTAATAACTCAATATGATCTCTTCCCGTTTCAGAGCATAGTTTTGAAAATAAACGCGAGTTTAAGTGCTCGAGATTTTATGAAATTGACCATCTGAATAGCTTCATGGAGAAATTTTTTTTTGGCAGTTACACCTCCGTATTTTCTTGTCTTGTCTTGAGGAGAAGAACCGGAGTGACTGACATCATCGAGAAGATAGCCAGACTAAAATGGAGATGGGCAGGACACGTAGCCAGAATGACAGATGGGCGATGGACAAAGAGGTTATTGGAATGGAGGCCAAGGGAAGACAAGAGAAGCGTCGGTCGACCACCTACAAGATGGACTGACGATTTAAGAAGACTCAATAAAAACTGGATGAGAGCGGCGCAAGATAGACGGGGTTGGAAACATGGGGAAGAGGCCTATGTTCAGCAGTGGACTCTTGAGGCTGGATGATGATGATGATTTTCTGGTCATAGCTCGGACACCATCCGAACATAAAACAACGCATTGTTTCCATTCTAGTCCATTTTCCACAAAAAAATCATTTATTTTCTTGAATTTTTCATCGGCAGTAGTTCGTTTCGTTAACGCCTCACAAAATAAGTGCTCTTCTTCGATTTTAATATATATCGCACATAAACCATAAGCTGAACATAGTTTGTTAAATCTGTGCTGTCATCAAGTTGTATTGTAAAAAAATACTATTTTTTATCCGGTTTACCAATTTTTCTTTAACATTTAATGCCATTATTTCAATCCTACGACGTACGGTATCATTGGATAACGGTATAATACTAAGCTATTTAATTGAATTCTCCCCAAAAATACACGTTACCATATCTTGTGACGCAGGCAGAACTAGTTCTTCACCAATGGTATGTGCTTTTCCACACTTCGGAATTCTTAAACTTACGAGGAAGGATGCCTCTACTGGTTTTTGGTTGCTGCCGGAGAAATTCTACATTAATTTTTTTGTGCCTCTCATCTCCTTTAACTTCCGAACGAAGTATTATTAGGTTTATTTTCCAACACTGAATGTTTTGTATTGAAGTGACGTTTTAATAGAGAAGGTTTCATACACTGGTTAGAAATAAATTTCGAACAGATTACACATTGGGGCCTTGACACATCATTTATATATGTTCGTGAATGTAAATCCCATATTAATGTATTCAAGATCGTATTTCCTAACCGCCACTTTTAGTTTTTTAAAAGAACTCTTTTTGTCATCACCCTGTATAGGCTCCGACTCTGAAGTAAAGCTCAATGGACCGGGTTCTTCGGGTGTTGTGTTGTCTCTTATAAGCCACTTATCCATTTTTTAAATGCAAAAATTAGCACGAATCAATAACAGCAAATTACTCGTTTCGACAAAACCAACCACAATGACTGACGGCCACGAGGAAACTGATGACGTGAATGGACGTAAATCGAGAAAGGTGACAATTTGCCGTGATTCCAGTGTTGCCAACAAGGAATAAGACATTGCAATGCACAATGTAAAAGATAACATTTGTTGGTAAATTTTATTAAAATTCTTCGTTTCTTCTAGTTTATAGAGTACCACCTTTAAGTGCTTTACGTACCACCAGTGGTACGCGTACCACAGTTTGAGTACGGCTGGTCTATAATTAACACATTTGCCAGGTAGTTTTATCAAATCAAATGAAGGAATTATCGTCAATGGGGAAGTACTAAATAACATAAGATAAGCAGACGATACTGAGCTGTTAGTAAGAACATCGGAAGAGCTTCAACTTTTACTAGGGAATATGAATAGAGTATACAATATCTACGGAATACAGATAATACCAAGAAATCCAAGAATAAGATCCAATTAATCATACAAACATTACCATACCATAAATAAAACACTCATTGAAAATGGTAAATAATTACAAATACCTGGGACCCATGACAAACGAGAAAAGTGATCGAAATATCGAGATCAAAAGTCATATTAAAATTGTGGGGTCCTTTTTTATAAAAATGAAGAAACTATTTAATAATCGTGATAATAATAGTCTTTCTCTACGAATAAGAATGTTCAGAACATAATGTGTTTACTATCTTCTATGGCGTGGAAGCATGGATTGTCAAACAGTATAAAAAGCATTAAGCGTTTCGAGATATGCGTGCTATCGACATCGACGAATATTAAGAATAAGTTGGGTTGATCGAGGTACAAATGAAGAAGTATTATGTCGAATGGACAAAATACCTGAAGTAATCGGTACTTACCATGAAAATAGAAAATTAGAACACTGGGGCCATCTAATGTTGGGAAAAAAAGTAAGCATTCCTATAAAATATAAATATCTTTACCAACAACAACAAACATTTATGTCAAACTTCTAACGAATATCAGGTGAACGAACACATCAAACAATTATACATCGAGCAGATATTCCATCTACCAGCGGTACACAACGTCCCACACAAGCTAATTATCAATGGCAAACTGTCAATTATCTAAGAAGATTACGAAGCCCAGAAGAAAACATCAAAAAACAAAGACAAACCACAATGAAGAATTACTGGCTGGATACCAAGAAAAAAGACGGCAACATATTTAACAATATTAGCTCTTAAGATGAAGATAATCTAACTGATGCAACTAATGAGAAAACAAATGAGCCCAAATCTCCTGTATGCATAGATAAAGTAGAAGATATCAATCCTCTAACGACTGTATTAACAAAGTTATGTCCGGATCCGTACACAATAAAAGCCTTAGAACCGGTAAGTCAAAGCGCAACCAAAATCCTGAGAAGCTTATTCTAAAATTACTAAAGCCCTTATAGAAAAGAAAACAGTTCCACACGTATAAATCAAAACAAGAAAACATCTTCAGGGTTGTACTAAAAAACATAAATCATTCGACATACCAAATCAAATTAAAAATAGCATAGAGAGCATTAGAGTTAAAAATATTTAAAAAATGTTTTTGAATCCCACGACTACGTACAAACAGAGGAAGATAATGAAATACAAAGATTCTAGACTAGGCGGGATCTGTAGAAATTCAGACCATAATGGACATTTTCCATAGGAAGCTATTTTTTTGCTGGAATCCCTTTAGGATGTGCCCAATATCGATAATCACGATATGCGCCAGTCACAAACCCTGTGCTAATTTTTTTATTTAACAAAATCTGAAAACAATTGAAAATTTCTCATGTTTTTGCTCTTATTTTCTTTTATAATTCGGAAAATATTGATTATAGAGAAAAAATTATAAGAAGTTAAAAGTTTCGTTATTCAATTTTACACAATATTTCGTTAGCTAAAAATTAAAAATTTAATGTTTATTGTTGAAAAATTGCAATAATTGAAAAAAAAGTACAAAAAAATGAAGTTAATCCTTTAAATGTTTTTGACTTTCTAAACTAGACTTACAAGCTCCATATTCCGCCTAAAAAAACCTTTTAATATGTTTAAAACGTATGCTAAATTTTGTTAAGATCGGTCGGATAGGTTTTACATAATAATTTTGCAATCCAGCCTACTGGAAAAAAATCGCAAATTTTCAAATTTATAGTAGGCCCTAAATAAGGCCCTCAGATAGTTTCAAATTTTTTTACATATAAAAGAAGGCTCAACCTTTCAAACGCTTTTTGTAAAGTTCAAATCGGTTCACTAGGAGAGCCTAGAAAATTTTTTAAAGTTTTAAACATTTTTTAGGCTTATAAACAAATTGAATAACTTTACGAGCTTTAAACATATCAATTTCAAAATTTATACACCTAAAGAATATTAAAAGACGTTTCTTTAAAAAAAAACCAGACCTGAAGATTCTTGTCCTTCCAAAAAAAGAAAAATACTTTAAAAAAAATTATTGAAGATTGAGTCAAAAAAAAAGTTTATTTATGAAAAAAAAATTTTTTTTTCGTTCGCCTTTGTTTTAACAATTTAAATTATTTATTAACAATTTATAAATACATATTTGTTTACTAAAAGTAACAATTTACTTCAATGTATAAATTGCAAGCTCAAAAAAATGCATGAAGAAAAAATGCAATTACTTTTTTAACATACAATTGTTTATTGCAGATTTCCCAATTTTGCAATTAAAAATGATATTTGAAATCCTTGTCTTCCGAGACATCGACTCAAAAAAAAGAGGAAAATTGGTTAACAAGAAGCCGAGGTAATGCAATTTTTAGCTATGATTTTGAACTCGCCGATTCACATTTTGAGTGAATGTCCCCCACCACCACCTCTCATGCATTCCGAGCGACATTTTACGCGAAAACGGTTTTTTATTTGTCTTTTTTATGGATGTTGCCATAAAGCGCATTACGTAAAACTTTTCTTATAAAAAGTACTTGACAAGACGAGGGTATTTGTTTAAAAACAAGCCCTCTATCACTTATGGTTACACGGCAAATGTATGCCAACTTTGACCTTTAATATCTCGGCAACCAGTAAGCTGAATGTATCTTTTTTTTTAAAGCGTCTTTTAATGTTCTTTTAGTGTACAAATTTTGAAATTGATATGTTTAAAGCTCGTAAAGTTATTCAATTTGTTTATAAGCCTAAAAAATGCTTAAAAATTTTCTAGGCTCTCCTAGTGAACCGATTTGAATTTTACAAAAAGCGTTTGAAAGTTTGAGCCCTCTTTTATGTGTAAAAAAATTTGCAACTATCTGAGGGCCTTATTTAGGGCCTACTATAAATTTGAAAATTTTTCGATTTTTTTTCAGTAGGCTGGGTTGCAAAATTATTATGCAAAACCTATCCGACCGATCTTAACAAAATTTAGCACACGTTTTAAACATATTAAAAGGTTTTTCTAGGTGGAATATGGAGCTTGTAGGTCAAGTTTAGAAAGTCGAAAACATTTAAAGGATTAACTTCATTTTTTTGTACTTTTTTTTCCAATTATTGCTATTTTTTCAACAATAAACATTAAATTTTCAATTTCTAGCTAACAAAATATTGTGTAAAATTGAATAACGAAACTTTTAACTTGTTATAATTTTTTCTCTAGGATCAATATTTTCCGAATTATCAACGAAAATAGGAGCAAAAAAATGAGAAATTTTCAATTTTTTTCAGATTTTGTTAAATAAAAAATTTAGCACAGGGTTTGCGACTGGCGCATATCGTGATTATCGATATTGGGCACATCCTGAAGTGATTCCAGCAAAAAAATAGCTTCCTATGGAAAATGTCCAATCCAAAACAAATCCCGCCTAGACTATTCCTCGAAACACCTCATCAAATGGATTTGCCGATTCAAAAATTTACTTGTAGAGAAATCTCTCATGTAATAATGAACGAAATTAATCCCAGTAAATCCGTTGGATATGAACTAATAACTGGAAAAATATTACAGAACATTTCCGAAAAACAACAAGGGCACTGACATAAGTATTTAATGTAAATTTAATCACTTTCCGCCCCAATGGAAAGTTTCGGAAATTCTTATGATAGTAAAACCTGGAAATGTGCCATAGAGTTGACATCGTACAAGTCTTCTACCAATGATCTTTGAAGTATTTGAAAAACTTCTTATAAAACGGTCGGAACCAATCCTCTTAGAGCGAAACTTAATCCCACAACATCAATTTGGTTATAAAAAACTACAATAAAACCCGTATGGACTTATGGGGCACATCTAGCAATTCTAACTTGGAAATTATTCAAAGATTTCAAAATAATGATCAACGAATGATAGATAGTAAATGCTCCCTGGAACGTGTCCAATCAAGTGATAGGAAGAGACCTAAAAGTTTCTACCATTAAGGAAGAAATCTGCAACCTCAGCGAAAATACAAAGAGAGACTAGATTTGTGCGTCCCAACGGCCGCTGAGAGTGAGCTGTTTAGTGAACGACGTTAGTGGTGAAGTCGCAGACTAAAGCTTATTGCAACCCTTATGTGAACGGTTCTATGTATAATATTTATATGCACCACTATACTTAAATTTGAGATAATTCATGTCAATTGAGATATGGATGAGGGAACAAGCTTTTCATTTACATTACATACTTTTGAAGAGGCAGTTTTAACGCCAACAGGTAATAATAGTAATAATGAATATTTCAATAACACGGATTTAATTTCTACTGTTTTGAAACTGACACATAAGATCCTCACATATACATTGAGTAGGTATCCTCTTACAGAACTCCTTAAGGAAATACATCAAAAACATAGTGCATATATCGAAAATAATAATATTGATAACGCTATATTGCAAACCCATAAATGTAAATGTACTTTAAGTGTACGCTGCTACAACAGGAAAACCAGACACTGATTATTGTGATGTGATTTTTTTGGCCGAAGCCGAAGCCGATGCTTAAGTTCGGCCTGTAGGATACCTTCGGCCGAAGCCGAAGGTGACTAAAAATATACCTATTCCTATTATATGTTAATAATTTAAATAATGTGCATTATATTTTTATTACCTGATATGTGATAAACAAAAATATGAAATTATGAGATAAAAAAGTCAAACATTTATACATTATTTGGTAATAGAAGCGATAATAACAATAAAAAACATTAAAGTCGAAACATTCATAGTCGATGGTCGATGTTTTGCCAGCATTTTTTCAAAATTTCAAACATTTTTCTTTTACTATAAAACCACTTTTTTTCAAAATAAACATTTTTAACCGGTAAAACTTACAGATCAAATAAACAACACATGAATAAAGTAAATTGTAAAGCGGTAACGATTAATTTTATTTGGCGTGCTAATTAGTGGGGTGCTATATTAAAAAGAATGATCATTTTCCTTACAATTAAAGATGAATTTAGGTCAAGGCAGTGTTGTCCAAAGCTTGCCATTTTGTTTATTTTTAAATACAAATGAATAAGTAATCTATAAATATGTGTATTTTAAAGATATCGATAAGGCACATAAAATTAACAAAGAACAAAGAAAACTGATAAAAATGTTAACGGTTTAAAAGAAACATTTGTTAAATTATTAAATAATATGATGTCAATTGAAAAACATTATACGACTATATCTAAATACCTATGTTTTATAGAAATTTTAAAATAATAATAATAATTATATTTAAAACATTCTTCGATTTTTGTTTATATTTAATATTATGTTAAAGAAATAATTTTTACTACGTGTATAAATGTTATATCTTGTATTCCTTTATTTCCGAATCATATAAATTAAAAAATAAAGATACAAAACTACAATATTTTCACAAGTTCTTGAATTTTTGAAGCTAATTTTACATTCATACATATGTTTTAGCACCACAGACGCTCTGAAATAATCCTTTTGTATATTTTAAATTAAATTAAAATATATCTTGTTTAAATTTTTGACATCTTTTTTATCATTTATTACATTATTCTTTTTGATTTCTATAGACTAGGAGCTGCCTCTTTTTTTCTGTTATGTTCAATTTTTAGGATCTTAGTTTTGTCAAAATCAACTTTTCGCTTTCATATTTTGTGATGGCGGATGAGTGCGATTTTTTGTCATATTGGTGAGAACGTATTCTTGAGTTAAGTAGCTGACTAGTTTGTTCAATATAAGAAACTGGTGCAATAAAAAAACCTGGTCGAGATATCTAAATTTCAACTCTCATCATCCCTTGTTCCACAAGAAATCAGTAGTTATCGGCCTCGCCGACAGAGCTATCAGATTATCCGATCCTGGCAATAGACCTGAGGCCATAAAAAAGCAAAAATAGAACACTTAAATAACTAGGGCCAATAATAAAAAGTCTGATAGAAAAGTGTCAAAATGTGATCGCGACGACAGGAATTATTAGGTTATATTCAGGTCAAATAAATCCGCATAAACCGAAAAGTAAGACCTTTAAAGAAATAAAACCAACAAATTTTATGTTGTTTTAGAATAGCAGCTATGTACACCGTTGCTTCCGCTTGGCGGCGCTAGTGTATTTGGAGGTCAACAAATTTTGACAATTCGTTGGACTTGTATGGTATTTTTGTTGTAATTATTGCTATTCAATAAATTATGGCAGAAAAATACGGATCTTGGACTATTTGCGACTTGAAAAAAGAATTGAGGAGAAGAAATGCGAGAATGACTGAAAAAAAGGAAAACCTTCTCGAAAAGTGAACTATATTAATCATTGTCTTAATGTTTCATTTCTACATCTCAGAACAAAATAGAAATATTTATGTTGGTCTGAGTTTTATAGTGATGTATTTTTATATGGGTTTGAACCAGTACAGTCATGTAACTAAACTGTGGTAATTTTACCTACCTACCGTAGGATTAAATACAGTTTTGTGCTGCCTTAAAACAAAACTGATTATAAATGATCACTTTTCATATATGCATGAAAGATATTGTGTCACTGGCAGAAGTTCATTGCTTTGCCTGCTCAGAAACTGATTATGTATTCTATATTGTATTATAGATTGGCTACATATGATCAAAATAATAATTTTCGACATGACATTGTGGACTGTTCTGTTGGAGAATCAATATCAAATCAAACATTTTATTGTCACTAATGTGGATATCACTACTCTTCAGAAGTTCTTCCAATAGATATCGTCGACATAAATAACTATTTTCTATGTATTTATAAGTTAACAGAAGGAATGAACATCTGTGCCGCAGTTCACAGAAAAGGCTACAGTGTGGTGCAAAATAATTTTTTATTAGCTATGGTGGAATAAACAACAGATAAATATCAATTTTACCGCGCGCAAGTCAACGGTGAAATGACCAAAGCACTTACATACAATGTAAAACTAGCCCTTTCAATGAATGGAAGTATTACTGAAGCATTATGTGAATGTATTGTTGACAAGGGATACAGAGCTGTGTGCAAACATGTTGCTGTTGTATGCTAAGCTTCATTAAACCTCAAAGAGCATGGTAAATTATACATAAAAGATACCTGTACTAAACGAAAACAAGTTTGGCATATGCCAAAAAAGCAGACTATAAGTATCGCCAAAGAAAGCCGAACAAATAAATTTTATAGTTTCAGTGTTCAATGCGCAAAAAAGCAAAAGATAAACTTATGATCCAAGACCACAACAATACAGAAATATGCCTAGTTTTAATGATAGTGTAAGAAATGCAATCAGTGCAACAGATTGGGGTAAAAGATTGGAGAAGATAGCTATCTATGCGTATGAAGAGTCAACTACTAACCATTTCATTCTTCTTCTTCAAGTGCCATCTCCGCGGCGGAGGTCGGCAATCATCATAGCTATTCGAACTTTTGAGACGGCTGCTCTGAAAAGTTCATTTGATGTACATCCGTACCACTCTCTCAGGTTGCGCAGCCATGACATTCTACGCCTCCCTATGCTTCTCTTTCCTTGGATCTTTCCCTGCATGATCAGTTGGAGCAAGGTGTATTTCTCTCCACGTGTAATATGTCCGAGATATTCCAATTTTTTTGTTTTTATTGAATTTAAAATTTCCATTTCTTTGTTCATCCTTCTCAGAACCATTTCATTAGCTGTGGACTTATCATTTCATTGAACCATCCTTATTTGGCTGCTTTTCCTTATGGACTTGTGAGATAGCTAACTGTGTTAGAAGTTTTTTTTGTGACTTTAGCACTTAACCATTTAGCCAATTACGTGTTGAGAAATAATGAATGAAAAATTACTAATATTAATATTCTAATATAATTAATACTAAGGAAAATAAAAAAGTGTATATCTATACTAATAATTATTGCTAGTGCAAAAAGTGTATCTATTCGAGTCAAAAAAACCTCATAAAATCGCTATAACTGAATCAAAACAAACAGAGAAAATGAAACAAGAAAAAACAAATATCAGGAAAAACAGGGATACTCACTTCTCGTCCAGGGACCCATCAGGACCTTTGTTTAAGGCATTACTACCAATGGGTCACGGAAATAAAGGTAATAACAATTGGGTTAAAACAAAGGTTAACGAGCTTAGTTAAGATTGACTATTGACACATATGTATAAATTACATATTATACATTGACACAATTATACATTGGCACTATGTATAAATTTAATCAATCATGGACTTTTTTATTATTAGTAGCCAATAGGTTATTTATTTAATATTGAGGAAATATTTGCAGAGTTTGCAAGTTGTTTAAAAGAGTTTCTGAATGCTGAAGATATTTGGAACACTTAAAAAAGATGTGGTTAAGATCTCCTTATTCTTGACAAGTTTCGCATGAGTCTGAATTGTATATTTTGATTTGTGCAAGATGAGCAGGATAACAAGCGTGGCCAAATCTCAATCTTATTAAAGTTGTTGTATATTTATGGGCGGTATTGATATTCTTAAACCATCTGGAATTAGAATTGTGTGGTTGTATATACACGTATAGTGTTGTTGAGTGGTGCCAAAAAGTTTGCCAGGAAGTATTCCAACGATTTGTTTGATTTCTTTTAGAGATGAGAAAAGCGTCAGGAACACAAATTCTCTCATCTGGTAAAATTTCAGCTGTAGAGGTTATTGCAGCTTTAGCGATGGAATCAACACGCTCATTATGTTTTATAATAACATGAGCTTTTACCCAAATAAAATTCGTAGTTTTATTTTTATTTTTAAGTTTGACAAGCATGTTCTTAATTTGGTAAATGAAAGGATTATAATTATAATTGGGTAACTTCGTATTTTTGAGAGATAATAAGACTGACAATGAATCGGATATTATTAAAACTTCATTATTGTTTAAACTGTCTAAATATATCAAGGCTTCAAGAATTGCAAGTGTTTCAGCACTAAAAATTGAGCAATTGAGAGGTAGTTTGAACATTTTTTCTGTTGACTTGGATGGAATGGAGAAAGCACATCCGGTTAGAAGTTAACCGCCCCTATCCAATAAAAGATTCAATGATTATGGTGGAAAGGGTAAACTTTGTTGCCAAATTATCCACATTTAAGAGAGGCGTATTTGAACACCTAATTGCTTCAAAATATTTATTAAGGACCACTGAAGCAATAAAACAATTAAAATGTATTTGTCCTTCGATTTATTTATAGTGAACTTAAGGGCTAATTCAACATTGCTAATTATCGCAATTCTGATAATACTAAAAAGAGTTATACAAATATCATTAGCTTTACAGTGCTGGGAGGCAGTAACAGAGATACATAGAATTGAGAGAAACAAACTCATATACGTTTAACACAAAACACCGGGGTTACAAGCGCATTTATCACTTACGCACCACTCACTTTTCGGGATCACACACACCCGGCCTTCACTTGCCGAGAGGCAAATTAGCACTGTCTGTCCTAAGTTATATAACGAGGGGAGGACGGGTCCCTGATGTAGGGAATCAGTCGCACACACGTTAACACGATAGCTGACGACCTGAGCGCACAATTTGATAAAATAACTATACTATTACAATATTATGCAGGTTGTTTTTACAACAGATTAGTTCTGATAGTTTGCCATATGTAGAAATGAAAGATGAATTATGTTTGAAATTTAATTCAAATTATTATAATCGAGTGCAATCTCAGATGTTAGTCACTGGTCGTGAGTTCTGTGATTTTGTCATTTTTACAAAAAAAGATATGAGATGTATTTCTATAAGTAGAAAAAGCCAAAGAGTTTTTTGAGTAGAATCAAAGTAGATAATCTTAATGTGTATAATAAAATAAAAGACAAATAAATAGTATTTATTTGGATTTATTAATTTTTATCCATTATTTTGCTACGAATATTTGCTAACATAAAGCATACACATATTATCCTTTATATATAATATCTAGTTTATTGTAGATACAAATAAATGTATTTCTGTCGCACATATTTATCGCTTCTTATTGCCACAATCCACTTTTTTCTCATCAGATTATCTTTGAGAAACCTGTGTCCGGATGTTCTCGATGAGCACAAAGTGCGCCTTTGTGCTCATCGAGATGAGCTTGATGCCTCAGTGCACACAGCACTGAGGCATCTTATTATCCCAAAATAAAACTACACAGCGAAATAAATGCAATATTTACTCATAAATATACAGATTTGGGCAGTTGACGTGACCTCCAACTACACTAGTGCCATCTACGTTGAGCTTTCCAGATTAGCTGCCATTGAATCATATTCCCATGATATGGAACACATATTACACAGCAGTAATTCTTTATTTTTACTCGTATGTATTGGTTTGTGATCGGCAACTTTCATTTGTTACAGGTGGAACCTCAAATAAGGAACTTAAACTTATCAGGTCATGTTGGCTTTGATTCTTTACCGGATCAGTTGGTCTCAAAGAGTGTCCAGAATGGTTTTATTTTTAACATAATGTGTATTGGTAAGTATATTTATTTACTATGAATAATACTTTGCTGGCTATATTAAAAAAAGTATATCATTTAAAAAGTAGATATGAAATATAAATTAATTTACAATTTTAACCATTTTTACTAATATTCAGTCGATAAGCTATTTACTAGAATTATTTTAATCACTCAAGAAAAGTAAAAGAATAATATGCAGTAGATCATTTCCTCTTCGTGAAAATAGTCATATAAAAACTAAGCTGTGACATTTGTTTTTGGTTCTGTATTGAGTTAACAACTTTATTTTGAAAATGAAAATATTTCGTAAAAATCCATTTTTTTTTCGTTTACTATGTATTATTCCTAAAATATGTTATAAATCCACAATGTCATTGATAAATACTTGGCTTTTGATTATTTCATTCCATTTGATATCCATACCCTTCTGAAAGGGTATGAATATCAAGATAAATTGGGAGACATACAAAATGATGTCATCATCGTACAACATTTCAGTATAATGTTAAAAGACATTTACTACATAAAGTACTACTATATTCTATACTATACTGTACTATACTAAATTCTCGATTTAGGACTACAAACGAAAATTTACGAAACACAATTTATGACAAAACACAAACTTATAATATAATTGTGAAGGCAGTAGTTTAAGAATATATTTTACTTACTTACTTACTCCGTGGCGTTACAACCCTTCGTGGGTTTTAGCCGACTCGACAACATGCCTCCACTGTTTTCTGTCTTAAGCAACCTCCATCCAATTCTCCACGCCCATAGTGCTTAGGTCTCCTGCTATATTATCTCGCCATCGGAGACGAGGGCGTCCGCGTGGTCTCCTTCCAGTTGGGAGTTCCTCCCACACCAGTCTTACTGTTCGTTCGTCAGAATGTTTTCTGAGGTGTCCTGCCTATTTAAGTCTTCTGGACTCTTTTATGATGTTGGCGTCTGGCTAAAGTTCTTCGAGCTCTTTGTTAGTTCTTATCCTATATTGTCCTGATGCTTCATCCAGCACAGGGCCAAAGATCTTCCTTAGGATTTTTCTTTCCCAAACACATAGTCTCTCTTCGTTTGCCTTTGTTATCGTCCACATTTCGCTTCCATACATCACAACGGGTCGTATGATTGTTTTATAGACCTGTATCTTCGTACGTATTGTTAGTTGTTTCGATTTTATAAGGTTTTGGAGGGCAAAAAATATCTGTTGCCGGCCTGGATCCTGTTATTTATTTCTTATGATCCGTTATTGTCTTCAGTTATTGTTGTTCCAAGATACTTGAATTCTCTAACGATGGTGATGTTCTGTCCGATTCTGTCTCTGCTTTGGTTATTGCGGCTCATATACATATATTTCGTCTTGTTTTCGTTGATTTGGAACCCCATCTTCTCTGCTTCCTTCTCGAACCTCACGAAAGTCTCCTTCATCCTTAATCGTGTGTTTCCTATTAGATCGATATCGTCTGCAAATGCCAGTAGTAAGTTTGGTCCTTCTCGATGAAACACTGTATTCGGTTTTTCGATTCTTGCACTTCTGATTATGTGTTCCAGAGCTAAGTTGAAGAGTTGTGGTGAAAATGCATCTCCCTGTTTTAGTCCATTGTTTATTTCAAATGTCTACGAGTATTGTTGTCCAACTCTCACCTTAAATCGTAACTGTTCCATACACATCCGTATCAACCTGACTAGTTTTTTTTGGAAATCCAAGTTCCTGCATCGCTGTCCACAGTCTGGCCCTGCATACTCTATCAAATGCTTGTTTAAAATCTATGAACATCTAGTGAAGCTCACGATCAAACTCCCAGCATTTTTCCATTATCTGTTTTATTGTGAATATCTGGTCAATGGTAGAGCGGCCCGGTCTAAATCCGCATTGATGATCTCCAACGAATCCTTCTATGTATGTTTTGGTTCTTTCTAGCAGGATGTTTGCAAGGATTTTGTAGGTGGTGTTTAGGAGTGTTATTCTCCGGCAGTTAGTACATTGCTTTTTGTTTCCTTTTTTGTGTATTGGTACAATAACCCCTTCTTTCCATTCATCTGGCATTGTTTCTTCTCGCCAAATGTCTTGAATTAGCTTGTATATAGAACTGTACATCGCTTCTCCTCCACGTTTTAAGCACTGTGCGGGTATACCATCGCTACCTGGTGTCTTATTATTTTTAAGTTTTTTAATTGCCTGTATCACTTCTTCGTATGTCGGGTATTGGTCTTCTATTTCAGCTGTATGTACCTCTATGTTTGATATATTTCTTCTAGATTGGTCTTTCAATAGTTGATAGAAGTATTCCTTCCAGGTTTTTAGGATTTCCTTGTCATCAGTGATAAGCTGCCCGCTGTCGTTTTGAAGGAAGTTTCCTGTTCTTGCTTGGTACCCGGTGTTGATATCTGAAACTCCTTTGAACTGTCTCGCTTGTTTGTTCTTTCTTTTTTCTTCTATATCTCTGATTATTTTTCCTGATACTCCCTCTTCTTCCTTTTAATTAGTTTTCTTGTCTCTGTTCTTCTTTGTCTATACATTTCATTGTTATTGTGCAAGGAGTTTTGTAGCATGTTCTTTCTAGCCATATTTCTTGCTGTTATGTTTTTTTGTTGTTTTCTTTTTGTATCCTAGTATTTCATCTGATACACTTGTCAGAGCTAATTTGATATTTTTCCAAGCTGAGTCTATGTTGTTATAGTCTTCTGTCTGTGTTAGAGCGATTTTTATAGCCTTGTCTCCATCAGCTCCTCTTAGGCTTCTTACGTCTAGACAGTTACTACTCCTCCTGGCATCTACTAGAACATGACCGATCTGATTTCTTGTTACGCTGTCGTTGAAGACCCATGTTTGTTTGTGTATTTTCTTGTGTTCTAACATTGTCGATTTTATTAGTAGGTTGTGGGACGCTGCAAAGTCTATTAACCTTGTTCCATTATCGTTGCTGACATCGTGAAGACTATGGTTACCTATTGTTGGTTTGTACGCTGCTTCCTTCCCAATCTTTGCATTGAAATCCCGTAAGATAATATGCAGGTCCTGTTTGGGTAGATTATTTATCAGTTCCTTTCTCATAAAAGTTATCTTTCACATGCTCTTCCTTTTCCTCTGTCGGTGGAAATAATAGCAACTAGAGAATAGTTATGTAGTTGTTCTTTGAGTCTGATATAACAGACTCTTTCATTAACGGGTTTGAAAGTTAAGACTGACCCCACAAGACTTTCCCTGACTATAAAACCAGTGCCGAATTGATGTTCCTGTTTACTTCCGCTGAAAAATATTACTGATTTATTACTTTTTAGTGTACCTTCTCCAGTCCATCTAATCTCTTGTAAAGCAGTTATGTCCATGTTTCCGGATTCAAGTTCTTTGACCACCTGAGTTTGGGCTCCAGGCCGATATAGGCTTAGTACGTTCCAGGTTCCTATATTCATTATCCTTTGTCGTCGCTTTTGTCGTCTTAAAAGATCCTTCCTTATCCGAGGCATGTGCTTCGTTTTCATAACTATGTTTTTTTTCAAGAAGGAACAGTTAGTCCCTTGCTGAACTCTCATCCTGGACTTGGGACCAGGCAACGGCGGAGTTGGATTATATATCCAACCAATATATTTGGAACAAGTAATAATACTTGTCATGGAAACAGTATAAATAAAATATAGACGTAGAATACTTTATATAGCTCTTAGACAACTAAATTTATGTCGAAAAGTGTTCACATCCAACATTAAAAAAAATATATATTTCATGAATGTTTCCTCATTTTTAATATCAGATCGCAAGCAGCAATATATTTTGATGCTTTTTATATACATAAATTAAGCTTAGACTTTTGTATGATTATATTCATTGATTTAAAAACGTGTAATAATGTAATTTTCTATCAATTCTATTTCAGGTGAAACTGGTTTAGGTAAATCAACGTTGATGGATTCTCTTTTTAACACAAACTTTGAATCATCACCAAGTCCACATTCCTTACCTACAGTAAAACTAAAGGCACATACCTATGAGCTGCAAGAAAGTAATGTAAGGTTGAAGGTAAGTAGAATCTTCTTTTTTTTCTTCTTCTTTTTTTTCTTCTTCTTTTTATGTAGACTATGACTCTGTCTGTTTTTCAATGTGCCTCCAGTAAGTTGTCGTTCCATCGTTTTCGTGACTTCCTACTGATCGTCTTGCTATTGGGGAACTGTCTTTTGCAGTCTTTACTACACTATTTGTTGTCATTCGGCTTATATGATCGTTCCATTCTACTCTTTTATTTCTTACCCAGTTCTTGATGTTCTCCACCTTGCATCTACGTCGTATATCTGTACTTCTAGCTATATCCCATAGTGTCTTACTATCAATTTTTCTAAGTGTTTTCATCTCTGTTGTTTCTAACATCCTTTTTGTCCTCTCTGTGTCAGGTCGTATTTCTGCCGCGTATTCATTTCTTTCCCGATATTTTTATTTCTCCATATTTTTTCATTCAGACAGCCTGCGGCTCTGTTTGCTCTATTCACTTGATCTCCCACTTCAGTTTCGAGCTTTCCGTAGCTAGATAATGTGATGCCTAGATATAAGGAGAAACTAATAAATATAAATTGTAGAGTAATAATTGATGGAATGAGAACCCAAATTGGTCAGCTCATTGTTTTCAATTAAGTTGAAGTAATTGAAACAAATTGAGTACTTCTTTCTAGTTGAGAAACCAAAGAGGGAGTTTTGACTAGCGTGCTTCTATTTGAGAAGACAAAGACGAAATAAGTTAAGGGCAGTTTGATTTGAATGTGAAAAACTGACAGGCGCAGGGATACGAAACAGCATGAAGAAGGCATGCCGTGCTGATCGTAGGTCTTTAATTTAGTGAGATGAGAAATTGAAATAGTTTTAATTATTATTGTTTAGTTATTGAACAAACTAATGTAGAAAAGACAATTAATTTTCTACATACTGGGTCGGGGAAAATTTAGAATATATACAAATAGCAATTGATCGAAACGACCGTTAAGAAAAGGTTTTATCGGAAATTGGAAGAGGTGCTAATTTTATTATGGGGCGAACATATTCACCTTCTGCTGTTTTTACACGTGTAGCGCGAACTTATTCATCCCTTCCAGTCAATAATTTCAATATTCTAGTAAATAGGATGGCTATCTAAAGGAGGGCCATCATCAGATTGTGTGAGAACTAGCTGATTGATTGCCAAGTTTTGTTGGGGTAGTTGCCATTTGGGTTTATACTGCAGACGGTGCAAATAATCCAGACAATTTTTTCCAAAACTCCTGTTTTTTAGTTTGGAACACACTTTCCAATAAGAAAGTCGATTAGTAGGGGATCTAGAGAGATCCCTTTCTGGGTAAGAAGTAAGGGGAGCTGCAATCAGAAAATGACCAGGAGTAAGAGACAACAAATCATTGGGATCATTGGAAAGGGGATACAAGCGACGGCTATTTAATATGGCTTCAATTTGCACTAATAAAGTAGAAAGTTCTTCAAAAATAAGGCAAGTATTGCCGAGCAATTTATCAAATGAGATTTAGCTCTCAGCGCACAGCTGCCTCCCAGAGTCCGCCCCAATGTGGAGATCTGGGAGGAATTAATTTCCAGGTAATTTCGATGAAAAAAAGACAATTCTGCATTTCTCGATTATTTTCTTTGGATTTCAGAAACAAGGATAAGTCCCGTAATTGATTATCCAATAATTGATTATCCAATAAAATTGGTGCCGTTATCAGAATATTTGAGGATTTCCTCGACGACTAATAAATCGTTTTAATGAAGCAATAAAAGCTTCCGTGGACACATTGGAGACTAGTTTTATATGAATAGCTTTAGTTACCATACATATAAAAATGGCTATATGAGCATTAGTGGTAGGGGCCTTCCTTAATCTAGAGAAGCAAATCATAATAGGACCAGCAAAATCTATTCCAGTCTTAGAAAATAGACGAGCCTGTTGAACTCGATCCAAAGGCAAAGCGGACATTATCTGTGATGCAAATTGAGCATTAAATCTGTGGCAAAACAACACACTTTTTAATGATAGTTTTAATTCTTCGTATATCATTTAACGGCCAATATCGAAGACGAAAGTTTCCAGGGACATTTTGAGCTCCACTGTGTCCCAAAACGCATGTGTTTCAGATGAATTAATAGATCGACAACATGGTTATTTTCAGTCAGTAAAATGGGAAATTTCTGACAAAAACTTAATTAGGTATATTCAACTAAACCTCCTACACGGAGTATGCTATTTTCACCAAGGAAGATATTTAGAGGAAATAATTTGGGAGTTGAAATAGATTTTCCCTCCTTTAATAGTTTGATTTCTTTGGAAAAAAATAAGAATATAATAAAATCATGGGCATTTTGAAGCTCTTGTACTATTAAAGGACTGCGAGAAATGTTTACCTTTTTAAATTTGAAGATCACTTTAAAACTAAAAGCGATTACTTTTTGCAGGATAGAAAATTTCGAAATTTTATGTCACCATGTAGTCTTCCTACTATTATCACGAACAGTAGGGACTCGTTTTAAAGCAACTAATAAATCAGACCATAAATTAATGGACTAATTTTGATAGTATCATGCAAAATTTGTATAATCTGAGAAGATAGTATGGCAAGTAGCTCCATAGAGCACAGCTCCAATTTAGGAATTTAAGTTTGTTCTTTAATGGATTGACTCGGGACTTCGCGGCAATTAATCTTAAAGAGAAAATACTATTATTATAGCTAACAACAAGGTACACACAGGCTCCATAGGCTAGTTGACTAGCATCGCAAAATTCATGTAAGGAAAGGAAACATATGATTTTATTGTCAATTAGATATCTAGGTATAGACATATTCGAAATGTCAGATAACAAAGAAAGAAGCTTTTTCAACTTGCAAAATAGAATGATCGAAAACGGGGGTGTCCTCGGATATTTGGGATTGCCATAGTTCTTGCATAATAAGTTTTCCCTGTACGATTAGCGGATTGATCCGCTAGGGACCCAGGGGGTCAAACACAGAAGAAATGGAAAATAAAATGCTGCGTTTAGTTAAAACAGCAGGTTCTTGTATATTAGCCATACGAATACATTGTCGTTTCTCCGAATCGTCCCAGTATATGTTAGTCTGCCTTTCCCATGTGGCTGTTAAAATCTTCAATTAGTAAAATATCTTCTTTTTACTTTACCTTGTCTAATACATCTTTTAATGCATTGAGAAATCTTTCCTGAAAAATCGTATTCCCGTATGGTCGCATTGTCATTCATTGCATATACTCAACAACAGTTGTTGATGGTTGTCCAAATATGTTCATCCTAATTTCAAGAATTCATAGAATCAAATGAAGACCATCTTCAAAGACTCTTACATCGTTTTAACACAAATGGAAAAAGTTGGAAAGAAATGTTGATTTTTAACATCAAAAATTAATTTAGTGTGCATCAACTAAGAAGAACCAGTACAGATCCTTATTTTCTTAATGCGACAACTAGATCGGGATTAACCGATCACGACCCAACAGTTTATATTAGGAATATCACCAAAAACAACTTCTCGGCGACATTCGGAAATACTAAAGATGCTCGACGTTAGTTCTTCCGAACTGGCGGTTACAAAATGCTATTTGCTTATTTATTAATATTTTACAGTTAACAATAGTGGATACAGTTGGTTATGGAGATCAAATTAACAAGGAAAACAGTTTCAAAGCCATTGTAGACTACATAGATGCACAGTTTGAAAATTACCTACAGGAAGAATTAAAAATTAAGAGGTCTCTTTCCACATTCCATGACACAAGAATTCACGCTTGTTTATATTTTATATGCCCAACAGGACATGGACTTAAGTCAATAGATTTGGTATGCATGAAACAGCTAGATCAGAAGGTAAGTTTTTATTAACTAATGTAAATTCTATTAACATTTGAAGTTTGTTGATTTTGAACTTATGACATTATTCTTTTGGTGGAAATTTGTTCATTTAGCTAGTCGCCGCAATGGCATGACTTAGTAAATGTATTAGGTTCAGTTTAGGTGTAGCACCTATTAGGCCAAAATGATTTATATAAGTTAAGAAGGCATAGACCAGTTCAACATTCAATTCAAAAGAGTTAATGACGTGATGAAGGGACTTATATCGCGACAATTATTTTCTATCTCTAATAAATTAATAACATATCGAGGATACAGTAGACTCGCGATTATCTGAGCTAATTGGGACCGCGCATATCTCGGATACCGAAAAACTCCGATCTTTTCTTACAATAAACGAAAAATTCAAAAGTTATGACGTATGTAATTAGTTTATTATGTACAATTGAACTATATAAACCTGTATACAGAGTCCATAGTTAAAATATAAAGATAGGAAAACATTTACGTACTGGATCATCTTCATGTTTTAGAGTCTTGGATAGATTTCTGCATCAACTTCTGGCCTCGTGTTGACGCTGCGATGTTGCGCCAACGCTGAAGATGACTCTTCCTGTTGCTCAATGTAGGCGAGGGCGGCTCCAATCGCCTTCAATCTTTCGGAGTGAGATATTTTCTCGATTATCTCATCTGTGTCGTCCTCAGTGCACTGTGTGGGTTGATAACCATGTCGGCGATTGCATCATCAGTCAGTTCCATTTGCTGATCCTGCATAATCCACTCGATGACGTCTTTTTCATTTATTGGCAGTTCCGTTGGTGACTGATTAGCGAGGTCTACTATTTCAGCAATACAGTTATTGTTATCTTTTCACTTTCACTTTCGCTTCAATTTGAAAAAGCTTTCGCCATGACTTTTGCGAAGTTGTTACTCTCACATCATCCCACGCTGAAGCTATCCAGTAAGACACATCCTTAACGGTGATCTTTTTAAGGGCTGCTGCCACAATCATTCCCTCATCCAACCAGGTCAACAACACTTGGAGAAGCCTTCGACGATAGTTCCGTTTCATGGCCTCTAAAACTCTTTGGTCCAGAGGTTTAGAGATGTGACGTTTGGTGGCAAGAAAACAGCTTTAATGTCACCGCTAGCCAACGAAATTGCATCTGGATGATATGGTGCGTTGTCCAAAAGAAGAATAGCTTTTCATGGTAGGTTTTTCTTTTTTAAGTAGGCCTCAACAACGCAAATGAACTCGTCAAAAAACCAATCTTTAAAAATTTGGCAATCCATCCACACACTACGTTGATTCCTGTACATGGTGGGTAGGCAGTTTACTTGAATATTTTTAAAAGCCCTTGGATTCTTCGATTTTCCAATAAGTAGAGGTCTTCATTTTAAGGATCCAAAAGAGTTGCTACACATCAAACGAGTTACTCGTTCTTTGCTTTATTTGTATCCAAGCGCAGTTTTTTCACTTTAGGCTGCCAGTATTTTGGTTGGAAGCATTCTGAAATTGAGAACCGTTTCGTCACAATTGAATGTTCTAAAATCAGATCTCTCAATTTTAAATTAAACGGCCCAATTTCAGATGAATTGGCCGAAAGTTTCTCACCCGAAATGTTCAGTTGTCAAATGCCATACCTCTTCTTCCATCTGTCAAACCAACCATCACTTACAGTAAAATTTTCTTCGCTATCCTTAAACCGTTTGTGAAACTTGACAGTTTTACCTTGAAGCACGGGGCCACTAATTGGACTTCCCAGTCATCAAAGATTAGAAAACCATAAAAATAATGCTTCAGAAGTCTGTTCGTATTCCCCTTTCTTCATAGTTTTCCGCAACAAATCATTTCCACCACTCGCACGTTTATTAACCCATTGTTCAATATCTTTTCTCCCAGACACTTAGATCAGCAGAAACCTTTACTGACTCACACTTATCCAAGCGTTTTATAGCACTTAATTTTGTTTCTAAAGAAACCACAACTCGTTTACGTTTTAAATTCATACTGCACTTCAAGTTTCGTAGAAACTACACAAAGAGAATACATGAATCCTCCTTGTTGTAGGAGCTTACAGTGGGACGAATCGAACAGCTAGCTGTGATGACTCAAACTGACGGGTGGGGGAGTGGGTGGGGGAGTGGGTGGGGAGCCGGCCAGTAGAAGGATAGTGACTAATCTCTTTAGCGTACCAATAGCCAGCGCAGACGCTTTCACTTGATCTCGCTCTCCAAGCTAATTTATTACACAATTTGTTTTTTCAATTACTACCTCGGCTACTAATCCAGAGGCTCAGTTAGTCGAGACTCGGATAATCGTGAGTCTAATGTACATCATTTATGTTTTGTAGTCGCATACATATAAAACTATATGTCAGATCAAATGTTACATATCGGTATAATATAATGATTTTTTTTTGTTTTTCCTGGTTTTTCATCTTGATTTTCAATGGAATTACTAACAAGAAAATTTTACTGTCATGGTTGGGTATGTTTGTTTTTTAAGGACAAATCACATGCTATGTTTTTTCTGACGGGTATTCTCAAATTTAAGTTGATTTCATGTAATCGAATGATTTATCTTCCAATAAAGTCATCCCAGGAACGCACCTCAAAACATTATCATTTTATATCATTTTAAACAATATGACATTGACATTGACAATATCATTTTAAAGTCATCTACTTTAAAATGTATAATATATATGTTCGAAGGTTCAATATTAATGAGGCAAATAAAATTAAATTATTAGAAGACGCTTTTTTATGCGAAGCTTCTATACTGACGTTGTATTATTTTTCTCTCTACAGTAAAATGCTGAGGCGAGCGTCACGGAACTAACTCCACAAGATGTAGTCGTCACGTGTAACAGATTTAGCGCCATAAGATAGCGTCGTCACGGGTAGCGTGACGAAATAGCGGTTCATTACCTCGATTCACTACTCTCGATCAATTCTTTTTAGTCATCATATATTTACTGTAAACAGGTTTAAAGTAAAAACTGCATAAAAAAATAACTAATAAAATATAGACATTAAATCAGAAAATTATAGATATATAGAAAATATACTAGATTATAGTAAAACATTAAAAGAATGTGTGTCACTAAATGATTCGATTCGTAACGATTGTCAAATTTGAAAGTCATAAATGTCATCCGATTAATAACAACATTAAATCATCTATTTAAATTTTTATATTTCTAGTTTTAAAATAATTTCATATAAATACAATTATTATTTTTAAACATATTATTTAGTTTATATAATAATTAAAATTACAAGCAGATGATATTTATTTATATTTTATTATTAATATTTGGTCTGAATTTGACAGGTTTGTCATGTCGTAAGTAACAATGTATGCTTTGTTAATACGTTAACAGGTGGCGTTAGGAGCAAACGTAATAATTTATTGAATTTTTTTAAAATATAAAAAAAGAAATAAATAATAAAATTACTTTTGAATTTTAAAAATATTATTTAAATTTTAAAAATACAGAAAACATAGTATGAAGCTTCGCGCGAATCTACAGTAGCGCCTACTGTTCCATCTTTTTTTTCATTACCAAGTACTACAACAAAATTATCTGTATTTTAGAAAGTTTTCCGAAGTGGAAACATAAAAAGTCAAAATAAATGTATTTCAACTGAAGTTTTGATTAATTCCGATTAAAGATAGTAAATAATTTTAAAAGGTCACAAGAAAATTGCTTTACATCAATATCAGAACAATTATTTGAAAGCGATTTTGCATTCGTATGATTCAAAACACAGGCAACTATGGATTTTTTTAAAATTAAACAAGAGAATTGCACATATAAAAAACGCTGAATCATGTTGACTACTTCCTTTGTGATTAATTTGTGCGAATACTGCCGGTTTTACACAAGATGTACTTAAAATTTCGAGAAGGAAAACTTAATTATAGGTACTTAGTTGTACAGCCATTCTTATGAATAACGGTTTTAGGTGAAAGGAATGTTAAAAGAATTATGAATAATCAAAAGAAATTATTAGATAAAATATTCCATATTTATTCCTTTTGTAGGTTAACGTCATTCCCATAATAGCCAAAGCTGACACAATATCGAAAACAGAACTACAAAAATTCAAATCTAAGATCATCGCTGAATTACAAAACAATGGAGTTTCAATCTATGAATTTCCAGTAGATGACGAATCCGTTTCTGATATCAATTCCACCATGAACTCTCATGTACCTTTTGCAGTTATCGGCAGCACCGACTTTATAAAAGTAGGAAATAAAATGGTCAGAGCGAGGCAATATCCATGGGGCACTGTTCAAGTCGAGGTAAGTGTAGTATTTTTGTCTGGCTTGTGAGAGTTATTACTGCTTGTTTGAATCAGGTACATTTAAGCATAATTGATTTCTGCATAATTTCTTCCGTTCATCATTTGGGTCATTCCTGAGATAGTTTTTCCACATGTGCCTAGTTGTACTTTCATATTTTGCTACATTTTTGTTCATTTCATCATAATAATATAGTGATTATGCTTTCTACAGCTGTGCTAATTTTCAAAAAGAGTTATTATGACGACTAACCATTACGATAGTATTTGATTTTATGTAATAAGTAGAATGATATGAGTAGAATGATTATTGATTGTCATATCCTGTGAATGAAATGATATGACAATTCCCGTCGAGTGACAGATTTTCTACATAACTAAAATTCATAAGAAGGGAATTAAAGAGCACTGCTATAATTATGGAGTAATGGTAGTCCTCAGTACAGTTTCAAGAGTATATCGAAATCTTGAAAAGGAACCAACGGAACGAATAGGATTTAGAGCGGACGATCCACAATAGATTATTTATTCTCAATCTTCCAAACAATAGATAAAATAGTGGGAAGAAGCCAGGAAACTAACCTTTATAGTGGATTTTAAAAAAGCATATGACAGCATTCCTCAACAAAAACCTTTGGGAATTACTCCAGGAAACAAATATAAATACCACCTTTATAAAAGCTGTCTAGAATCGGTACCAAAACTACACCGCGAGAATAAAATCAAGAGTCTATTTCAGAATATTTCAAGACCAAAAAAAGACTAAAGCAAGGATGCTGTTTGTCAAGAATACAAAAAGTAGGACTTTAAGGTAAACTAGGGGTATTTGGGGAATATCAACAAGAAATAAAACAATGTACGAAATACAATATCTGGGCATGTATATCACGAATGATGGACGAATGGATGAAGCTATTAAACACAGAAACAACGAAGGAAAAACAGTATTTACGAATGTAAATAGCATATTGTGAGATCTAAATATAACAAAAGAAAATAAACACAGAATATATAACAGCTTCATAAAAAGTATAACAACTTGTAGCAGTACGGTGTGGCTGCTGAAAGGAAGAACTCTTAAAGTCTTAGAATTAACCGAAATGTCTGTATGGAGAAGTGCTGCTGGTAAATCAAGGCTAGTTAGGATGAGGAATAACAGAATTCGAGAAATTATGAACGCCTGGAAAGATATTAGAATGAACCAACTAAGATAGTATTGTCATTGACGTATGGTCACGTGCAGGGAATGAGGGAAAATTGTTTACCTAATCAGATACTGAATTGGATACCACAAGTAAAAGGAAGAGAGGAAGACATAGACTAAGTTGGAGTGAAGGCAATATCAGAACTTTTAATTAATATTCTAACCTCCGATTTAACATATCGTGAATCACATCCCATGCTTGCACACTCTACTTGAATCTCTACTAGAATGCAAACCAATCAATAAGGCAGAAAATAGGAAAATCTAAATCTAACATTAACAACATTATCCAGATTTAGCCATACGGCTCACACTCCCTCTAAGGGGAAAATTCACTCATCCCAGATACCTACAGTATCAAAAGGATTGAGCTCTGGTGGGACTCTTTCCGTGTTATCGAGCCCTAGGTGACTTGGTATGCTGGAGTATCTCCCAAAAATTTTCGTACACTTCTGGATGTTAAGAGTAGTACAGCTTTCTGCATGGTCTTGTAGAGATGTTCATTCGGACTTAACTTTTTTTATGTTTTCTAGGAGGTTCTTCGAAATGACTCCAGTAGTAGAGAGAATAATAGGTATTATCTATCTGGGTACTTTCCATTCTCCACTATCTTCGTATTTGAATTTCCAGATCGCTGAACTTGGCGATTTTTTCGTTCTGTTTAACACGAAGATTATTGTTGTTGAGTATCGCCACATCAATTAATGTTGTTTGTCTCTTTAGTTTATTAACTAGTATAAGATCTGGTCTATTATGTGTCACTGTTTGATCTGTGAGCACAGTGCGGTCCCAGTATAGCTTGTAGTTGTCACTCTCAAGTATACTCTCAGGAACGTATTGATAATATGGAAAATGGTTTGTTTGAAGAAGTCCCAGTTTGATAGCTATCTCATGATGAAGGATATTTCCTACTGAGTCGTGCCGTTCGTTATATTCAGTTGCAGCAAATGCCTGACAGCCCCCAGTAAGATGTTGGATGATTTCCTGAGCTTGACATCCATATCGGCATTTGTCATTTTGGACCTGAGGGTCTGTGACGATATATTTCAGGTAATTTTTGGTTGGTATACCCTGATCCTGAATGGCCAGTAGTGAACCTTCTGTTTCAGGGAACATCTTTCCTGATGTCAGCTAATAGTTCGACGCTATATTGTCGACATGGTCTTGACTGAACTCATTGGGATGTTGCCCGTGCAGAGGTTTACCCATCCAGGTGCGCATTTTTTCGTCCTTAGTAAGACGGTTTATGCGCATTTCTGGTTCCCTTAGTTTGATGATAGTAATCTGTGTTTCTAGTTGCTCACTTATATCCATAAGTCCTCGTCCTCCTAAATACCGCGGTAATGACGTTCTTTCTACTGCAGTTCGAGGATGGTGTTTTTTGGTGTCTTTGTCAGGTGTGTTCGTACTTTTCGCTGAAAATTTTCCATATCCGTTTTTGTCCACTTAACAATACCAAATGAGTAGCTAAGCGCGGAACATGAGTAGGTGTTTAGTGCCTTAAACAAATTTAAATTAATTGTTTAGTTTTAGTTGTTGACCAGATAGCCGAGTGGACCTGGCGGCCGAATTCGAACTCACGACCTATGGGTTTGTTTACATCGACAAACACGTTTGACTTTTGTTTTGATATAATTCGTATAAATCGAATGATGACGCAGATTATGATTGTTGTGTAATTCCTACTTTTTGATTTATCTGGACTCTCATTAGCCTTACTTTATAATATTCGAATTATTAATCCAAATTAATACTTTAGAAGATTGTTATTAGACCGTTTAGTATATTCTTAACATAACTTTAATTTTAGAATGAATCTCACTGCGATTTTGTGAAACTTCGCGAAATGCTGATTCGCACAAACATGGAAGATATGCGTGAAAAAACTCATTGCAGACATTACGAATTATACAGGAAGAAACGTCTTGAGCAAATGGGACTAAGTGATGTAGATGAAGACAACAAGCCAGTTAGTTTTCAGCAGACATTCGAAGCGAAAAGATCCACTCATCTGCAGGAATTGCAACAAAAGGAAGACGAAATGAGGCAGATGTTTGTAGTGAGAGTCAAAGAAAAGGAATCTGAATTAAAAGAAGCCGAGAAAGAGGTAATGAAATTGATTCTGAGCCGAAGTATATTTTCTATACAATGTTTGACTATTTGATTAAGAATGTCAAGTCAAGTAATTTTTAATTTATTGATCTCTATTGAGTTTAATGAAGGTAGTTTTGGTAAACGGTTTCCATTTTCTTTTCGGTTATGGAAGCTTTTTTGGGAACCATAACCATGTCTACCAAAATTGTTTGTTGTTGATTTGACTACAAAAAAAGAGTTTTAAGGAAGCTAAACTAATAAAGGTAAGTCGAGAAGCAAACTAGAATGATAGGTTTTTCAAATACTGCAGAATCATTCTTCAGATCTGTCCGAAAGTTGTTCAGTGCCACTGATTCCAATTGGAATTTCTGAGAGGATGAACTCAAAATGTAATGATATCGATCAAATTGTGATACTCTGGAACAGATAGTATTGCTTGGTTTATGAATGGATCCTATACCGCGTTGATGACATTTAAATTTACAATTTTCTCCAGACAAGCTTTACTATTTTTATACATTTCGATTTCGATTTGTTATAACTGCTGTAGGATATATTGACATTACCAGTGTAATTTCCAAAAAGACCAGTTATGATTGTTTTTGCCACTTAATGTATATCGTTGTTTGTTGAAGTTTTGTCATTGATGACAATCTTTTTTACCTTAGAAATATAATTTTTGCCCTATTCGTCTTTGTATTTTAACTTTAGTAAATTTAATTGCAAAGATATACTTCCATGGTATGTCGCAATACTGACTTTCATCAAACTTGAATCAAGAATTGGGTCTAATGATTCTTTCATTGGTGATCCTATACATTCTCGTTTACACGCTTTCCACTAGGATGTATAAAGGTGTGAAGTCAAGATTAGTTCCATGGCAGACGTTGGGTATGTTCTCATTGCATCTGCAGTGCATAGTCTTTAAAGCTTCACGAGATTGTTATCTCGGATAATGCTTATACATCTAAGATCTTATTACCACTCAACTGTCACATCTAATCAGATGGTTTTCTTTTTAAATTTCAAGGTGAGTTTCATGTGGTTAATCGTAAGGCCCATCATTTTGCTCCATTTATTTGTTTAATTCGGCCCTTTTTTAATGATGTTACAGAGGGTGTTTTCACACTGTCACTTCACAATTATGAAGATGTATTATATCATTAGCACAATACGCCGAGATTTGCCAAATCGCATATAAATTTATCTATGTGCTCCCAGACTCCTCCTTGTAACAACCTCTATTTTATGTGGAGTGTACACCATTATTTTTTTTTCTTAAACATCCTCTATTTGCTATCAACAAGTCCTTGTAGACACTTTGTCTCAGAACCAGCAACCTCCTGTAGAGTCTTACGTTGCCATGTTATCAATTCCAATTGTAACTTTAACATCATAACATATTATAAGATCCAATACTGTAACTTAAATTCAAATTAAGTTAACATTTAACGGGTTTTTAACCAAATATTTAGTGGCTCAAAACATGTACACTTAGACACACTGATGATTGAATATAGATTCCGAAAACGTTTTGTGATGTAGCCCGATTGGGTGTTTTAATTATATACCTTTTATAAAGGATTTTTAAATAAATTTTTTGTGATACATGGTATACAGCCAGCTACAGGAACTTAGTTTCCTTGTGGATCCTCTATTCCATTCATTAATTGCATCAGTGCAGTTTCTGTCCACTTTTCTTCTTGGTAAACATGTTCGCAGTGCAAATTTCTGTCCTGTTGTAATTATCAATAATTTTTTTCATACTTCTGAAACATATTTTATGGATTATCAGCCTCACAGTCTTGCGGATTTTGGATGTTTTGTATTGTTTTCCCTTCTTTGGGAATGAAGATCCCTAGTACTTCTCTTTTTTCTGGTGTATTTCCCAGTTCTAAACTACTCTCTTGGTAGGATACTCTCTTGGCCCACCTACGGTAGGACTGGGAAGTTTATTTACTCCCAAGTAGATAGATCGTCCTATCAGGATCGTTCCTAGTACTATTGATTGTCCATTACAGTCTTTACTGCTGCATATGTGATTGGCCATTGGAGTAGCCTGGTTTTCGTTCTACGTTTCCTTGTAGAATTAATTGCAGCAACCCATATCTTTCGCTGTTCCTCATGATGTGACCGAGTTATTCGATTTTGGCTGTTTTTATTGTGGTTAGCAATTCTTTTCCTTTTTGCATTCTTAATAAAACGTTCTGATTAGTAACGTGGCCGGTATAGGATATCTTCAGGATTCAACGATAAGGCCACATTTCGAAAGCCTTAATTTTCTGGCAGGTAAGTCTGTGAGAGTCCACGACTCAACTCCGTACAAAAATATAGGAAATATATAACATCGTAGTAATCCAATTTTTACGGGCATTGATCATGCCATTTGAATAGCTTAGCACTTTTTTTTAATTCAGATCTTGCTTTCTCTATTCTTCATTTGATTTCTAAGAAATGGTCCCAATTTTCAATGACGTTTGTTTCAAGGTAGTTGTATGTTTTTACTTTTTCTATTGGTTGTCACACTGATTTTTCCAATTTGCTGTTCCTTCTTAGAGTTCTTCATACATTTTATTTTCTTAATGTTCAGTGAAAGTCCATATCTCTGACTCACTTCTGTGATTCTATTTATTACCTCCTGAGGGCTTCATAACTGTTAGCGAATACCACCGTGTCATCCGCGTATTTGATGTTATTGATACATTCTCCGTTAATTTAAATTCCGGTTTCAACATACTTTACTGCTTCTTGAAAGATTTCTTTAGAGTATATGTTGAACAGCAGGGGTGATAGTATACATCTCTGTCGGACCCCACGTTTGATTTTGATATCAGATTGTTCATGTCTCCATCAGCTTGTCGTGCTTTACTGTATCGAACGCTTTATGGTAATCAATCAAACTGTGTACGCCCGATTTTTTTTTCGCATAGTCTATATATCCTTTGATGTATAATTTTTAGAAATAACTTTAAAATGTAGCTCATTAAGCTGATGGTCCGGAAATTATTGCGGGATATGGATTTTGTTTTCTTTGGTAGAGCAATAATCGTTGACTTCAATAATGATCTTGGCATTACTCCGTTTAAATATGTCATTGAATATTTTTGTTATTCATTGGATACTATCGGAGTTAAATAGCTTTATGGTTCAGCATATGCATTGTCAGGTCCAGAAGCTTTGCCATCTTTAAGTTGTGATATTATTGCTTTTTCCACTTTATCTGATGTGATTGGAAAGTGGTCATTACATACGGATGTTGTTTGGACCCATTACCATTAGCTCCTTTATATTAAAACATCTTTATTTGTGAGGCTGAGACTAGATATAATCGACACTTTGAACGATAAAGAATTCCTTTAAATCGGTTGGTACTGTCTTCACAATAACAACATGGCGATGCAAAACATAATGGCTTCTTGATACTATGCATTTTATTTATATGTTTTAATTAAATAATGGTATATACCTACCCTAGATAAAATCAAACCCTAGAAATTAAAAGAAGGACACAATTATCATGGGCTGCTTTTGGGAAGTTGAGCTTCATTTTAAAAGACAGAAAAATCCCAATACACTTAAAACGAAAAACCTATGACACTTGTATACTACCAGTTGCAACTTATGGATTGGAAACTATGGCAATAACAAGAAAAATGGCAGGACAATTAAGAGTAACTCAACGGGCCATGGAGAGGGCCATGTTAAATATAAGCCTCAGAGACAAAATTCCTAACACTGAAATACGTCGAAGAACTAAAGTAACCGACATCATGGAAAAAATAGCGACATTGAGATGGCAATGGGTAGCACATGTAGCAAGACAAGACACCAACAGATGGTCTCATAAAGTGACATTCTGGAGATCTCGAGAAACAAAAAGAAGCGTGGGAAGACCCAAAAAGAGATGGATAGACGATATAACAGCTGTAGCTGGAAAGCAGTGGATGAGAATTGCAAAAGATAGGGAATCGTGGAAACAATTGGAGGAGGCCTATGTCCAACAATGGATGAATGAAGGCTGAAGAAGAAGAAGAAGATATACCTACACCTTCTATGAAACCCTAGGGTTCTGCGGAACGCATTTAGGGAACCTCTTTCTTAGGGTTTTTAATTTTGATATATTAAATTTCAGTAATTCTTGAATCAATGTTTGTTTTTCAGAATTTTATGTCACTTAAAGATGATAATATTTAAGTTGATATATAAGTTGATAATATTTTGTCATTTTTTTTTCTTGATTGATAATATGAATTTTCATTAAACGAATCTATCAATATTTTTTTAGTTACATGCCAAATTTGATAAACTAAAAAAGGACCATACGGAGGAAAAGAAGAAAATAGAAGATTCCCGCAAAAAGCTTGAAGACGAAATTGTAGAATTCAATAGGCGAAAATCGCAGTACCAACAGATGGGTCAGAGCCATCACACTCTCACCCTTGGAAAAAGTAAGAAAAAGTAAAATGCCAGTGTTCGTTTTTGTACCTTTATACAGATTCTTTTATGTTTTTAAATATTATTTTAGAGGACAGTCCTAATCTAACCAAAGTGAGTTAACCATATCATAAGCCCCCTAAATATATTTTATACAGATCATTGAAACGTTCAAGAATTATTTTCAGCTTGCATACTTAAATGATCAGTTTTCAAAACATATTCACTCATATAATTCATTCTGTATCATTTTTGTTTATCAAAAAATGCGCACAGCATTGTTAAAAGACTGAATCTATAATAAGACTGATTGAGATTCCTGGTTTATACAGGAGAATCGAAGAAATCAAAACTATTTTACGAAAATACACATGCATTAGAATAGTTCATCATACGCCAAACATTCATGAAAGTCCAATATAGTTTTTTCAACAAATGATTATTTAATATTAAACTTGATTGTATGGATGCCTAGCTTTTTAGCATTTTTACACCTTCTGAGATGGAACAATGAACGAGGGATTACTTTTCATTATATATTTCTACATTTGAACAATTTCTATGATTGGCGTGTGGCTCGTGGGAGCCAGCAAGCCCACGAACCTATCAACTTGACAAATTTAGTTGTACATGTTTTGTCAATTTACCATTATGCATAATATGCATCAGTTATCGGTTTACATAAGATACAGTTTAGAATTTTTCTGAAAAATATTACATTATAAAAATTTTCTAAATAAGACATTCTTGTTGCAGATAGTATAAAGTAACATCCGCGTGGATGAAATATCTGTACTGCAGACTATTCACTAATACTAATTTAGTAGATTTAGCAATACTCTTCTTTCGATCGTGACTTGTAAATTGTAAAAGCAACAAAAAGAGTATTTGTTAATTTTGTAAGCAGATTTAAAAAAGTATGTCGTTGATTATCTGATTCTTGAAAGTCTTTTAATCGTTTCAAATTCAGTATATTTTAGGACTGTCCGGATGTTCTGCGAATATGTGTTTAGAAACGCTTAAATATGAAATTTTAGGTAATAGGTTTCATATTTCTGAATGGTGTAAGTTTAGTCAGATCTTGAATATTTACAATAATAAATAATTATACTATATAATGACTTAAAAATTATTTATACCGTAAGAAAAATAAATTAAAGATTTATTATGTGTTTGCAATTATATAGTTGTTAATACTAACAAAACATTTTATAAATGTATAAAATACCTATATAAATCTATTGATTGTATTAATTTTGTATTGTAGAATTATAATCGATATAAAATATAGCATATGATACCAACTACTATCGTTAGACTTTTGACATTCTTCCCAACTCTAAAATTCTCCAACAGATCCTAAATTACTTCAAAAGAAGTTTTTTGCTACAAGTATAGAAAAGATTTATTTTGACATAAGGGCGAAACACCTACTTATAATCTTAAAAAATCACAGTTGTTAATGTCATTTTGAATTAAAGGCCACGATAATTTCATTTTTATTTCATATTTTATGGTTTCTTCATTATCATTTTTAATATGCAGTGTCCAAAGAGAGTACGTGGTTTGGTACTTAAATAAAATTAAAAGAATATGTACAACTGGATCTCTACAAAAGAGCTTAAGTTGGTTGTAGTGTGTCCGACCTCACATTTTGATTTATATATATTTTGATTTATATATACATAATATAATATTTATATTATTTATAAATGTCCCCGGAATCACCTGGCACGATCGATATTTTTTTCAAAAATGTTCCTTCAAATTACATACAACAGATACTTTGAAACCGCGTTATAGAGTTAGACCTTAAATTGTAATAGAAATATCTCCGGAAAGTTATTATATATCTATCACTAGATTGTGAATATGTTCCAGCTTAGAAAATTTTAGAAAATTCGCGAAAAAAGTGATAAAAATATTTTTTTTTAAATTTGCTTAATGGAAATCAGAATTGCCTTTAAAATATATGAAAGTTTGGTGAGCAAAATTTGAAGTTATCTCCAAAACAATGCCGTAAAGAAAAATGCGAATTTTTTTTCTGTTCTTGCTTAGTAATTTTAGAATCGAGCAATTTCATCATCTCAATAAAATCGGTAAGTTAGTTAAACAATTTTTAGCAATTTTAAAAATTTATATTACCTCCTATACAAATTTAATTGAAGAAAACAAGGTCAAGCTCGGGGAAGTGCCGACAGAAGTGAAAACTTCTTAAATTGCGTTCAAATTATAAATATTAATTTGAGATAAATAAAATTAATATTTTTTTGTGAATCTCGTGTGTAACTATAAGTTCATTAATAAAGAAGATGCTGTGTAGTGCTCTTTTGGTAGTCGTCTTGTTTGTTTTTTCTCTTAATATATTCGTTATACCTCCTTTTTTATATGCTATGTAGAATGTGAGGATTCGAACAGTTATTTATTTTATACTCAGTTGGAGCCCTTCTTCAAGTCAATAAATCAAAATTTTTCTTATAGTAAATCTATTTACGACGATTTTCATTACGACGTTCATTAATAACGAAGATGCTGTATAGTGCCCTTCTGATAGTCGCCTTGTTTGTTTTTTCTATGTTTATATAATCTATCCCCTTCCGTTTCATTTAACGCATTACACGCTCGAATAGGACCAACAACAACGGAGATATGATGCCCTTTTTTAGTAGTTAAGATCCGTCGAGCCGTTCTCGAGCTGTGCGACTTTGCGACTAATTTGCGTAGCGGTGATAGTCGCAAAAATCTTTCGCGTATTCAATGCTTTTTCCCATCCAGAAAGTGCACAACGTCGCTAAAGAAGTTTTCACTTCAAAAATACGACGCTCCTTTAAAAAAAATTCACAGGCTCACATAGTTATTCAATTTTAATGTTTCAGACGATTTGAAAGTTTTGAAAATTTTCGAGCTTTCTAGACTTACGGATTTCAAAATTATTTTGAAAATATATAAAAAGGATGTCACAATTTTCTATACGCTAGTATTTTGGAGACACTTCAAATTTTGTATACCAAATTTTTAGAATATTTTTAAGTAATAATAAGTAATTTCCAAAACTTTATTTTTCCAACTTTTTTCACTAATTTTCATTTCTACGTACTGGATTTTTTTTACTAATCGTACAAGCAACTTTGGATAGAAAATTTAACGGCTAATAATTATTTTACCATTTAAAATTTTGTCGTAGATATGAACATTTCTGAGATATTCAGCATAAATGGTTAAAAACTAGAGACCTGTAACGTCTATTTTTTTGTCTTTATTTTTTCTTCTGTAACAATCTAAGGTCTGATTATTGCAACGAACCGTAAACAGATCCCGACTCAAGTAGTCGAAGGACCGGCCATAATTCTTGAACATAACATAACTAACACTACAAATTCCAACAGGGTTCTTTTTTCACCAAGAGGAACTTAGATACCAAGTTCAAGAGTCTATAGTATATTCACTTGAAAGAAATGTAGCTCATGTTTGATTTACAGATATTAGATTGCGAAATTATTTAAAAAAAGTAATGTCTAGATGACATTTTTTGTGTTGACACATTTTTCGCGAGATTGCCGCCATTTCTATATGATATATTGCTTGAATTGCATTAGATTCGTCGGTTTGTTTGCGTATAATTACTTAAGTCTCCACACAGAAAATAGTTGGGATGCTACTTAACGGTACCTCTACGAGAAATCAGTTTGTTCAGCCTATTCTCATTTCATGTTTACTATTCTCGGTAATCGTTGGGTCGTGTTGGTCTTCATGGAAATACTGACCGTTGACGCTTTCACCGTACACTACTGCCAACAATATGACGTTTGGGTTATGAAGCGAACGCTGATGCTTTCATTATGGATTCTCTTATACCATACAGCCATAATTCTGCTTGCTGATGTTTCCGCACAAATGAAAGCTGGCTTTTTCGCTGGACAGAATGTTTTCAAAGTTGGTGAACCTTTGTAGCATTTCATTGGCAAATTTTAACTTGATTAGCGTAATCGGCTTCCTTCACTTTTTGAACCAACGGGATTTTGTAGGTATCTGAAAGGTAAGTTTTTCCTTAAAGTTAACTGCAAAGTAGATTTTTTGATAGTGAGTGCTTGTCTCTTTTTGTAAATGGATAATGATGTATTGTGACTAACCCAACTCTTAATCTTGGGACCAAAAGAAATAAAATTTAAAAAATGCACCTTCTACATCATCACATTGTATCATCAGATCCACAGACGAAAACGAAAAAAGTTGGTTTGCGACAAAAACCACATTATTAGATGCTCGACAAAATCTTTCGTATGTCGCAAGAATTTTGTCGGATTCCTCGACACTCTGTTGTATCGATTTATTATTTTCTTCTTTTGTAAGTGATAGGTCAACATAATTCCACTTAGAATCCTGTTTTTGGTGTTCTGTTGTTTCTTTTCTTCAATCTTGTGGAATTCCTTGTCATTTATAAACATACTACTGGCACTGCTGATTAAATGGTGTGGTTGTTTTTTAGATGGTACCTATAAGGTATGTTGCGTTTTCTAATATTTGGCATTAGTTTGCTAAACATAAGTTCGAAACACAAAGAATTGTGTTTCTTTTAGATCAATAACTGCGTAAATTTAACATAAAAATTTGTTAAACGCAAACTTAAGCTCTCAACTTGATTAGTTTTTATACCAACCTGACTTGATGCTAATGTCAACGAAAATATTTTACCAGTCAATCATAATCGATTGTGCATAATAAGCGAATTCCAATTGTTATCTCTTATATAAATCTTTTGTCTACTATCTTTCATTGAAGATTAATATAAATTATAAAGGTTTAACAACGAACTTACACCATTTGAGACACTGTGAATAATAACATTAAACAATACTAACAGCCAGTAATTTTCAGTTATGATAACATTACTTACTATTTGTTTTTTGGTAACATTTTTATCAGTTATATGGTTAACCTTACATCTGTTTAGAAAGAAAAAGGGTAAAATATATAACAAAAACTTATGCAAAAACCAAAGACTCTAAACCAAATATTTTGCATATAACTACAGTATGACTAAATCATTATCAAGCAGATATAATAACTTGGTTAAATTGAAATAGCACAAGAAAAAACACATTCGAGAGTGAGAGCGTTTTATGTCAACAGCTGCTCCACGGTACGTCATTTACAAACGAATCCGTGCTGTTTGACCTGATTCCGTCGATAGACGGAGAGATTTTAGACTTAGAAATTTTTAATATCGATTAATATTTTAATTACTTAAAATTGTGTTAATTTCGAAAAATATATATTTTCTTAGCGGCAAGTTGATGTTTCGATAGTGTTTATTTGTGTGGGTAGGCAGAAGTTTCAGACCATATGCTATAAATCTCAAGACCATCTGACTTTATATTATAGTAGAACTTCGATCAATCACAGTCGGGAGATGCGATGGTTAAGCGAACAGACTGATAGCAGAAATCAGTAGGAAAAAGTACCTTAAAATCTAAATAAAAATTAGTTAACTTCATTTGCTAGTTTTTTTGAGTTATTGAACGGTGAATCCCTCACCGGTTATTAGTTTTGATCTCTGGGTGCACTAGCTTTGAATTCTTGAGTTATCGTAACCAAGAGCTTTTCCCTGCTCCTGAAGAAGCTGCAAACAAGGGTAACGAAATAACTACAAACAAGGTTAACGAAATAGCTACAAGGGCAACGAAATGTTGGGATAAAACTGTGAACGAGTGCTAAGTTTAGGTGTTCAAAAAACTATAATTTTTAATTTTAATGTTTAGAAAATATGTTGACGGTGACAGAGTTTCCTTCCGTACAATACTCTTCATATTCTTCTTTTTTTATGACTAATATGCTGATAATTCTGGCTATTTTTATATATCATATTTGACAATGTTAGTGCTTTTGTGTATTGTGTTTATTTTGCTACTATCATTCATTATGCATTTTAATTTGATATGACACTATTTTGGGAACAACATTTTTTGAGCACAGGATAAAAGATACATTTTAAAGTACAAGAACTACTCATTCGCTTTCCTAATGTATCGTTTTCACTCAAAATTGAGAACATGTACCGGATGTCTCAAAAGTGTTCGTTAAGTTAGTGTTAAAAGTGTAAAGAACTTATCTTTCGGTCGGAAATTTCAAAGTTCTATATGAAAAACTTTACTTCTCAATATATGCTAGCTATTATAAATAACTTACGTTACGATATTTTTAACAAAATTTTCACAGTAATATATAAGAGACAAGATTATATTTAAAGTTATAGTTACGTTTCCTATACATACTGCTCTAAAAAATATTTCAATAACGGATAGAGGCCCATTGTCTTTCATGATATACAACTTTGTATGAGTTCGTCACACAAATATTTCAACTACATTTTCAGCAGGAAGCAGCTGAAAAATCATAGTTATATTGTTACTTGTTAATTATCGTAGACTTGTAAAACAAATAGAACCAAAATTTCAATGATTATCTGCTTGCAGAACTATTATCACTATCACTCTAATTCACACATCTTGAATGGCACTACGAAATTCGTAGTACGAATGTGAAAATATAATTCACACATTCGATTTCCTCCTCCCTTACATAGCAAATAGCATTTTGCTAAGTAATTGTGTAACTTCATGAATAACAGTACGTAGCTCCACGTCTGCACTTTTAAAAATTCCGTTATGGTGCGTAACTGTGAAAATCTTAACAGAAACAGCACGTTTACAGACCATACGATCCACAACGAAGTCAATGTGGCTAGTGGCATCTAGATTAATTAGATAAATTTTGTTAAACACCATCTTCCGCTCTGATCCTTTCTGGTTTCTTACGGATCTTTTGCTTTATTATACAATTTTTATCAGTTTAGTTTAGATTGAGTTACGTCTTTATTGATTTCAGCATATAATATCTACTTTTTATGCAAATATAGAATATCGAAAGAGGCATTTATCATTGAAGTCTTTGGAAATATACCTATTCTATATTAATGTAAGACAAAGGCTTCGAAACAATGAAACATTTTTTAATAAAGATGCATAATCAGACATCTGAATTTTCCAAACTAAGTGAATGTAAAATTGTGATGTTACTAAAAAAATGATGCGTTGATATTCTTGCTAGTACTTTTCGAAATGGCAGTTAACAAATAGCAAATAGACTGATAGAAGGATAAAGAACGACGACTCACAGTATGCAACAAATTAAATAAAAAACTATACCGAAAGTGATAGTATATGCAGTGTTAATACGTTTGTAACAATATAACTACTCAGAAAACATAATGACGGTATTCGATTTTTGTTATATTATTATATTTGTTTTATTTGTTATATTGACGATATTCGATACTGGGCAGCGGCAAGCCGCTTGTACGTATTTCGACCTCTTTAGGTCTCATCTAAACAAAAATTTAATACCGTCATTATGTTTTATTTCTTTACTCTGTTTGGAGTACCAGAAACTGAATTCACTACGAATTTTGACCATGATGAACGGCAGGTGGAATGCATATTTTAGATTCCCTTGCTGAGTAATTCAGCAAAGGCTGTTTGCTTTGCAAGTTCTAGAAGGCACAGTGGTAAAAATTTGGATTCAGTTTCGCCAGGTAGGAAATCGTATGATTTCTCTTGTTACACTCAGAAAGTTGGGAGCCAATGTGTAGCAATAAAGCTCCACCTACCGTTTTGAGCCAATTGTTTAATGCTTCCCCTAGCTGTCTCTCAGCCTTACCTTTAATGAAAATCTGAAAAATGAGTTTGGCTGGGATAAATAGAAGAGGATATTTAACTAATTATATTTATTGTATATTAAGAATAAAATTATATTTTAATAATAAAAAAACCGCACAAAAATTTGAAAATTTTATTATTCTTGCATATTGTAGCGTGATTAAATAAAACGAGCGGTTCGAATTTATATACATATATTTATTTATAACTTTACAGTTCGGTACTCTCTTATCGACTAACTCTACTTCTAACATTGTTACCTATATATACTACAGTTACTGGGTTCGAGAATATTCTAGCGTTGTCCCACCTCTAATTCGCCTACGTGACCGGTTATTCTCTCTCGCACTCGATACGCCGCGAACTTTCGAGAGTATTAGAGATGCAATGCAACCGTTACCTGGGCCAGGCCAAAAGTATGTTCGTAACACTGCTCCCCTCTTAAATCTGATCGTCCCGATCAGCAACTCCGGTAGGCACAGCATGGCGGAATCTACAGGACTCTCCAGCTCTGCATGAACCCTTTAGAAAGAAATAACAGTCTACTGACTTTGAAGGATACGATCCCATCGGGTTAATGCAACACACAGTAATTCGTACGCCGGTGTCTCGGAAGATCACTTCAAGCATGCTTCTGACAATCTTCCAGTCCAGATTATCTAGTGCATGGCCTATCTTGGGTAAGGCCAAATTCTTGATGTCGTAATTGCACACAATTTTCTTCAAATTAGTTAGAGCACGCCATATATCCTCGTAGCTTGCCCTGTCTGTATAAGACTTCCTGGTCACCATATACAGCAAAGATCGGGAATCATCTTCTAATCTCAGTACTCTTCCAACTTTAGGCTGCTGGTTTTTTAACTTGTCCAAACGACCGAATTTCTTATAAAATACGGATGAGATTCCTTTAGTCATCTCAAGATCTCGGGCAACACAGTGGGCTAGAGAGACGTTATGCGGAACACTAAAAAGATCCTGCTGAACTTCTGTGGTCACGCCGAATCTAGCACTCTTTCTCTCTGCGTAATTTGACATAAATTCATTAAAGCTTGGTCGCCGGTCATCTTTGATCTCATGTTGAAGGGTTCGTGCTTCTTCTGTTTCATTTGAGCCAGCATATGGTGCAAGACGATTTATGTGAACTACTTTTGGTTTACCTTTCGGCAACTTCTTAATTCGGTATATTACGTCATTTATTTTCTTTTTAATTTCATATGGACCTTCCCATTGTCTTTGCAGTTTGGGAGACAAGCCTCGACGACGTTGTGGATTATAAAGCCAAACAAGATCACCTACTTCATAGCTTTCACTCTTACATCGAGAATCATATTGATCTTTCATTCTGTCACTGGCTATCTGGATGTGTTGTCGGGCAAGTTCATGAATGTTGTTCATTCTTAACTTCAGGCGGTCGACATAATCTTCGCTTGCAACATGTTCTTCGGAAGGTCTGCAGCCAAACTCTAGGTCGCAGGGTAAACGAACTTCACGACCTAACATCAGGCAGGTTGGAGTCTGGCCTGTAGTTTCATTCACGGCCGAGCGGTAGGCCATTAGGAATAAATGAATGTGCTGGTCCCAATCTCTTTGATGTTCTGATACAACTTTGGACAGGTGTTTACCCATCGTTCGGTTCATTCTCTCGACCATTCCATCTGATTGAGGATGCAGGGGTGTCGTTCTGGTCTTATTGACACCAATCAATTTACAAACGTTTTGGAAAAGGGTTGACTCGAAATTTCGCCCTTGGTCGGAGTGGATCTCCAAAGGAACACCAAATCGGCTAAAGAATTCTTTAACAAGTACCTCTGCAACGGTAGCAGCTTCTTGATTTGGTATCGCATAGGCCTCAGTCCATTTCGTAAAATAATCCATGGCTACCAGGATATATTTATTTCCATCATTTGTCTCTGGAAGTGGACCTGCAATGTCGATTGCTACTCTTTCCATAGGACTACCAACATTGTACTGTCTCATGGGTGCCCTCTTTTTACCAGCTGGACCATTACTGGTTGCACACAGTTCACATTTCCGGCACCATCTTCTTACATCATCTTTACAGTTCACCCAATAGAACCGTTCTCGAACCTTTTGCAGAGTCTTCGTGATACCAAAGTGTCCACCTGATGCACCGTCATGCAACTGACGCAATACTTCTGACACTTTACTTTTAGGTACAATCAACTGAAGCTTAGTTTCTGTACCATCATCGTTCTCAAAGGTTCTATACAGAAGATCATCTTTCAGCACTAGGCAATTCCATTGGCTCCAGTAACACTTGACTTCTGGACTACATGCACTAATGTCTTGCCAAGAAGGTCTCTCACTTCGACGCATCCAATCCAATACTCTTTTTATACATGGATCATCTGCTTGAGCGTCTTGTAGCTGTTGAGGCTGCCATTGCTCATTAATGACGGTGGTTCGTCTCACGGGGCAAATTCGTTCTTCTAATTTAAGACAGTGATTACAATTTGCACTGCACGGCCGTCTCGAAAGGGCATCAGCATTTGAATGAACTCTGCCAGCCCTGTGTTCGATCTCGTAATCATATTCTTGTAATCGTTCTAACCATCTTGCCATCTGGCCCTCTGGATTACGAAATTGTAGGAGCCATTTTAGAGCAGCGTGATCCGTGCGAAGAAGAAACTTTCTGCCATACAAGTATTTATGGAAATGCTCACAAGCCTTCACTACGCCTAGCAATTCTCTTCTGGTAACGCAATAGTTTCTTTCTGGTTTTGACAAGACTTTGCTAAAGTAAGCGATGACTTTCTCCTGTCCATCTTGGATTTGGGAAAGAACAGCTCCTATTGCACTGTTGCTTGCATCGGTGTCCAACACAAATTTTCCTGCCTGTCTAGGGTAGCTTAAAATCGGTGCGCTGATCAGAGCCATTTGTAAGTGTTCAAAAGCTCTTTGACACTCTTCGCTCCATGTATATTCTTTGCCTTCTTCTGTCAACTTTGTTAATGGCTTGGAGATATTGGCAAATCCTTTGACAAAACGGCGGTAATATGTACATAGGCCAAGAAAACTTCTAATTTCGTGTTTATCTCTTGGTACTGGCCAATCCTTAATTGCTGCAAGTTTTTCAGGATCAGCAGTTACACCATTACTTGCTACAATATGTCCCAAGTACTTCACTTCTCGTCGAAACAAGTGACATTTCTTCGGACTCAACTTCAGATTCGCTGCCCGCAATCGTTGAAAGACTTCTGTTAGATTATTGGCATGTTCATCGAAGGATCTTCCAACTACAATTACATCATCCAAATAAACCAGGCATGTTTTCCATGTTAGACCTCTTAAAACTGCATCCATTAATCTTTCAAATGTGGCCGGGGCATTACATAAACCAAAGGGCATAACTGTGAACTGCCAAAGCCCTGATCCTATCGAGAATGCGGTTTTTTCACGATCAGCTGGCTCCATGTCTACTTGCCAATATCCACTTTTCAGATCGAGTGTGGAGAACCAACGAGAACCAGAAAGTGTATCCAAAGTATCGTCTATTCTGGGCAAAGGATAACTATCTTTTTTAGTTACTGCATTGAGCTGTCGGTAGTCAATACAAAAACGTGTTGAACCATCTTTCTTCTTTACTAGGACTACTGGTGATGTCCATGGACTGTTTGATGGTTCAATTACCCCTTGTTTGTTCATATCTTTGATGATGTCTTCGGCTTCATCTCTTTTCGAAAATGGAAGTCGTCTAGGTTGTTGTCTGATTGGCTGAGCGTCTCCGGTATTAATTTTATGCTTTACTATGCTTGTTTTGCCATTATCCTTCTTATCCATGGCAAAAACATCTTGAAATTCTATCAGCATAGACTTCACTTTTTTAGTTCGTTCATCATCAAGATCTTGGCACGTTTTAATCATCGTCTCGACAAGCTCCTTTGGATACTTAGATTTCGACGGTTTCTCATTAGTATTCATGGAACAAATCGAAGCCACGGGAACACACTTTCCAATCAAAGTTCTTTTACTTAACTTAATAGCAGTTCCCTTTAAATTCATAACTCTTACAGGAACGAAATCTCGAATTCTCACCAAAGCTTTTGCCGTTAGGAACTCGGCATTATTCACATCTTCGACCATCCTTAAACTTCCCTCTCGGCAGTAACCATCAGGTCTGGTCATCAAAATTTTCTCACTATTACCGGGTATTGTTACGTCACAAGTAGTTATTAAGCTGATAACATCTTCTTGGTCTTCATGAAACGGCAACTCTTCACCACTGATCTCGAGAACTCCATCTTTGACATTCAATACAGCCCCAACTTTCCTTAGTAAATCCATCCCCAATATGAACTCATCGGAGATCTCTGCAATTAATACTGTATGTTTCACTGTGGTCTGGCCAATGGATACTGACAGATTAGCCTCGCCATATGTATTAATTATCTCACCAGTTGCTGTTCTAAGCTTTACTGTTGCAGGCAATAATTTAAGATGGCCTCGTACTACTTCTGGCCGTGCAATAGTTCTCGATGCACCTGTATCTACCAAAAACGATCTACATTTATTATTGATACGACCCTCTATGTACAAGCTATGAATTCCACCTGAGGACGTAATGTTCACAGTTACTATGGGGGCTGTGTTTCTCGAGGTCGGCAGTTGCCCCTTGTTGTCGACCCGTTCTAGTTTTCCGACTGTTGTATCATTTTCTTGCAATTACGGCGAATATGACCTACGTCACCGCAATTCCAACATCTGGGCTCGCGTCTCTTCGGCATCGTGTTACGAACTACTTTTCGTACCATTTCTTCCAGACGTTCATCGTTTGGTTCGTCGCCTTCTTCGATGGTTCTTACTCGATGGCTCCGTGAAGTTTGAGTAGCTGTTTCATGTTCCAAGGCAATAGCGAGCGCTTCATCCAGAACTTTTGGTCTTGCTAGTCGTAAAGCTTTCTGTAATTCACTTTCTTTTAACCCATTGACGAAGGTATCTACAGCAATTTCTTCCAAAATGTTGTCTGGTACTTCCGGATAAGCCAACCGCACTATACGAGCAACATCTGCTTCAAACTCTTGTAAATTTTCACTTGCTCGTTGAATTCTACTTCTTAGTTGCACCTTGTAGACTTGTTGTAGATGGGCATCTCCGTAACGTTTGTCTAGTCGAGTGAACAAGGTCTGGTAACATTTTTCTTGACCCTTAGGAATCGATCTTAGGATATCTGCAGCATCACCTCGTAAAGCAGCAGTCAAGGAAACAGCTTTTTCTTGTTCTGTCCAATGATTGGCTGTCGCAATAGCTTCAAATTGTCTAAGGTATATGGACCAAGAGGACTTTCCATCAAATGGTGGCAATTGGAATCTCATATGATGTGTCATTTCGTCTCTGGCTGATTCTTCTTTTACTACCGGATCTAAAGCTACTGTATTAACTGGTGGTAGCACTTTTGTATTAGTTATCATGCTCTCTAACTGTTTGATCTTCTCTTCTACTTTATCGAATGTTTTTGTGACTTCTTCAAATTTGTCATTGTTTTGATTACATACTTCGTCGAATCTTCTAGACATATTTTCGAATTTCTCGTCGTTTTGTCTAGCTATTTCTTTAATAAAATCCACAAGGAAAATAATTCCTGTAGCTGGCTGTATACCACGTATAACAAAAGAGGTTAGTCTTTGTATGTGGGTATATTTTATTTTACAAAAACCCTTAAAAGGGCAACATTACAAGCACGAACGTTTTCGGAACAACTGTTCCATCATCAGGTTAAAATGCAGGTTAACATGCCTGAGCCACCAAAATATTTGGGTAAAAACCCTTTAAATTGAAAAATGTTACCGAAGAATGTACATGATGTTTATAATATTTTTATTTTAAAGGGTTTTTTACCCAAATATTTTGGTGGCTCAGGCATGTTAACCTGCATTTTAACCTGATGATGGAACAGTTGTTCCGAAAACGTTCGTGCTTGTAATGTTGCCCTTTTAAGGGTTTTTATAAAATAAAATATACCCACATACAAAGACTAACCTCTTTCATTTCTTTAATAGTTTGAGACGTTTCATTGAATCTTTCATCATTCTTTCGAGAAGATTCTTCAATCATTTGAGACGTTTCATTGAATCTTTCATCATTCTTTCGAGAAGATTCTTCTATCATTTGAGACGTTTCATCGAATCTTTTGGAAACAGTCTCGAATTTTCCATCAATTATTTTAGTTAAAACGGCTTCGTCTGCTGACTGAAACTGGAATGTCTCTGGGTCTTCTCCATTTTTGTTGAGAACAGTCTTCAGTCGTTCTTGGAGTGTCTTCTTGGACCCACTGCAGTCTTCATCGCGTTCTTCTAGCTGCTCACGCAACTGTTTTACTGAAAGTTCTACTAGCAGCATCTTTGGTCAGGCACACACGTACTTTTTAAATGTTCTTTTATATAAAGATCACTACGCGGATGTTCCCGACGAATAATACTTTTCAAGTTCAAAAGTCTTTTTCAAAAGTCACTGCTGAATTTATTTGCAAATCTCACACCGTAACACCACTGTAGCGTGATTAAATAAAACGAGCGGTTCGAATTTATATACATATATTTATTTATAACTTTACAGTTCGGTACTCTCTTATCGACTAACTCTACTTCTAACATTGTTACCTATATATACTACAGTTACTGGGTTCGAGAATATTCTGGCGTTGTCCCACCTCTAATTCGCCTACGTGACCGGTTATTCTCTCTCGCACTCGATACGCCGCGAACTTTCGAGAGTATTAGAGATGCAATGCAACCGTTACCTGGGCCATGCCAAAAGTATGTTCGTAACAATATATTGTTGGCTTCGTGCACTTGGATCACTTGTTGAACGTAGTTGGCTTCAGATACTGGTTTGTATGTGGTTGAATGTGGCAGCTGTTAAGTTCCTCATAGCAGCGGTCATGCTACAGCAGTTTACGAGTCCCTGCGGTACTACAGAGTTTGGGAAATGAACATATTGACAAAAAAATGTAGAAGATTTATATATATATATATATATATATATATATATATATATATATATATATATATATATATAAAGAGCAAATAGTAAAATTGTTGGTCTTTACAATCATACAGATGTAAGGTCCAGTAACCAAAGCATCAGAACACAAATATTGTTTTGTTTACCGGTGGGATGCGCACATACACAGATACGTGAATACGAATACAAAAAGCGGCACAGATCACAATAGCTGGGCGCTCTTGAAGGCGTAGCTTCCGCTACTGTAGGCACGGTCAGGATCGGTTTGGTAGATCCAAGCGATCATATCGCTTCAATATCTTTGCTTGTTGGTTGTTGAGAAGATTGTATGCCAGGATGTTAGGATGTTTGATATTGTTCAGAAATTCTTTTGCACTCTTCAGATACTGTTCGTACCTACAGATCTCTACGTAGCAGCAGCTTGTTATCGATCGATAGGTGTGAGTTTTTTCCCAGCATCCAGTAAAGTTTTTTGTATAAAGTTTCTAGTTGTAGTCTTTTCGTCCATATATGCTTGATCCGTGTTAATCGTTTGTCCAGATGAATGCCTAGATATTTTACGTCATCCTTTAGGAGGAAAGGATGTCCATCGATGTTCACTTGTGGACATATACCTCTTTTTAGAGTAAATGTTATATGTGTATTTTTACGGGTTTACTTTAATTCTTCAGAGTTTAAACTATTGATTAATTCTGTTTAGATGTAGTTGCAGTATCTCTGATGCTATTGCTTAATTACTATGAGCTGTTAGGAAAGCAGTATCATCTGCAAATGGAAGCGTTAGGTTATTGCTTGTTGGTAAATCAGCCGAACATATCAGGTACATGATCAGTCCGAGCACACTACCGTCAGGTACACCAGATAAGATAGGTAGAGTTTTGTATAGGCTTCACTATACCTTACTAGATTAGATATCTCCTTTCTGTGAGTGTAAGGTAGGTTTTTCTTTAACTTGTACAGAAATCCTGTGTGCCTCACCTTATCAAAAGCTTGAGAGGCTTCTAAAAAGGCTTAACAATATAAATATTATTAAAGAAAAAAATGTCTTGTAGAAAATTGCCCATTGACAATTTCCTTTGTATTCTTGGCACTGGAAAAGTGTCATGTATGTCTTGGGGTTTAGTTGGACTTCTGCGACTAGTTTATAATTAGGCGTCTGCGATTAGGTTATGTAAAAAAAATAATATAAGAAATTATCACTTAAAAAATTTGAATATGTACTCTCTCCAGAACAGATTTAAATAATGTAAATGAATTTTGAGACTGAAACATCAGCGTAAGTAGACAAAAGATATTATAAAAACAAGTTCCCCTTTGTACTTCTTCTTCTTCTTCGTTTGTTTTTGGGTTTCGATTATATAATCATTTACCCAGTACATGTAAGGTTATGCTCGTCTTGCTCTAGGCAATGCACAACCAGGGATAAATTTCTACTTCTGTTTACTTTACTGCTAATTGACAACTGGGTGATACTGAAAGATCAGCTTTTTCATTTGTTTATCTTCTTCATTTAAGGTTACTTTTTACTGCTAATTGACAACTGGGTGATACTGAAAGATGAGCTTCTCCATTTATTTATTTTCTTCATTTAAGGTTACTGTTTACTGCTAATTGACAACTGGGTGATACTGACAGATCAGCTTTTCCATTATTTGTTTATCTTCTTCATTTAAGGTTACTGTTTACTGCTAATTGACAACTGGGTGATACTGAAAGATTAGCTTTTCCATTTGTTTATCTTCTTCATTTAAGGTTAGATTAGACTTTTCTCGTTTGGGGGTAGCTTCCAAACATTGTCACATTAGGTATATGGGTAATGCTACCTTCGGTTAGGATTAAGGATTTTAAGGACGTATATTTTTGTATGTTAGGATATTTCCAGTATTTTCTAGATTTATTTTGTTATTTTGACAAGTATAAAAAAAAAAAAAAAAAAAAAAAAAAAAAATTTTATAGATCGATTTGAAAAAATTTGATGAATTTAATAATTATTTTTATAACTTTCTCAGAGGGTTTATATAGAATACTATGTAAAGATATTGGACTCTCTATTCCTGCTTTTATTAGTTCTAAATACAGATCCATATTTTTGTGTTTGTTTATGGGACATTCAAAGAAGATATGGATCACTGTTCCAATGGTTCCGCATTCACATATCGGTGTTTCCGTTTTACCTATTTTGTAGAGATAGCAAGGAGTTTTGCAATGTCCACTACGTAAACGATTAATATTTGTTATGGTATTTCTGCCCATATACCCACATTTGGCATACCATGGTTTTATGGGGAAATCACACTGCAATCTGCAATAGTTTGGATCTTTATGTTTAATTTGGGAATGCCATTCATTGTAGAACTGTGTTAAAATGTCTTTTTTTGTAACGCAAAAGATATCTGTACTAACATTTTTTATATTATATGGTACTCTTAATTCTCTCCCAATATTCGCCAGCCTATCAGCTACCTCATTACCTTTAATCCCCTGATGTCCAGGTACCCATTCTATTCCTATCGAGAATCCCATATTATTAGCTTCTACCAATAGTTTTTTGGTCATTATGGTTACGTAATCCATTTGATCCCATTTGAGACTGGAAATTTTGGATAAAGCACTTTTTGAATCCGCAAAGATAACTGCTTTCATGATCCCCTTCTCAATGCACACAGTGATAGCTTTATATATAGCTATCATTTCAGTTGTACAGATTTGTGTGTAATTATGGAGCCTTGATGAAAATTTGTAATTAATCTGTGGTATATAAATTCCAAATCCAGATTGGTTTGTTTGTGGGTCGATAGATCCATCTGTATATACATAGGTATGATTACTATATATTCCACCATATTTTGCTAAAAACATTTCATTAGATTCAATTTCATATTTTTCATATTCTAGGCTATTAATTGTAATAGGATACAAAAGAATTTTTCTTTCTACTTCATATATGGGATTAATTTTGTATCGGATTATATTTTTTGATTTTTTGAGTATGTCCGTATATGCTAATGAGTAGTCTGGTATAGCTTTATTCTTCCAAAATTGGTTATTTGCGTTTATAGCTTCATTTAACTTATTTAAACTTCTTATTACTATGTTATTTTTTTCAGACATTTGTTTCAATATATACTTATGAGCCAATATTTCCCTTCTAACTTTTAGTGTGGATACTGAACATTCCGCTTGTAATATTAAAATTGGTGTAGAACGTAGACAACCTGTTATAATCCTTAAGGCCACATTTTGTACTTGTTCCAACTTCATCATCAGACTTTTACTGCAAGGATTTAAAAGATTGGCTGCATAATCTAAATGAGATCTTACTATCCCTTTGTATAAGCTTAAAAGAATGTTTGGGTCAGATCCCCATTTTGTACCACAAATTGCTCTCATAACATTAATTCCTTTGTTTGCTTTAGCTATCATATCATTTATTTGAATTGTCATATTCAAGTTACACTGTAGATGGAACCCCAGATACTTTATTTCATTTTTCCATGGGATTTCCATGTTTTGGTACATAAGGTGGGGGAAGTTATAAGCTTGAGCTCTTTTTCTAAATATTATTGCTTTTGATTTATGTGCTGAGATTTTAAAGTTGTGTGTTTCAAACCACTCCTGTAATTTTTGTAAGTAAGTATTTAAGCAATTAATTGATTTATATATATCTGACCCTTGTACCAGAATTACAAAATCATCTGCATATTGGAAGCACTCCATTTCAGGTTTGATTAAATCATGTAAAGACTTAGAGTACAAATTAAACAATATTGGACTGAGAGGAGACCCTTGTGGCAATCCAGTTGATGCTTGGATTGGGCCTAGTATATTGTTTGATTTATCTTTAATATAAATATTTCTATTGAGCAAGAATTGCATAATTAGGTTTGTATAGGTTGTTGGAATACCATACTTTATTAGATATTTATATAGCAAAAACGTATTGACAGTATCATATGCCCTACTAATATCCAAAAAAATTGCGATTGTATTTAAATTTTTACTAAATCCTGTTCTAATATAATTTATTGTTAAAGCTAAATTATCGTTACACCCTTTATTTCTTCTAAATCCTAACTGTTTTGGATTCAATATACAATTTTTTTTCAATTATTTGTTCAATTCTTAATTTAATTATATTTTGGAGTATTTTGCCCACACATGACTCTAGGGCAATATTTCTATAGTTGTCTGCACATAATGGATCTTTATAGGGTTTTAAGAAAGGAATAACAAGAGTGTTTTTCCATTCTTGTGGAAATCCAGCTTTTCTGTTCATTATTTGATTAAATATTATTGACAGTGATTCTAATGCTACCTGAGGAAGTCTGCCAATCATACTATATGTTATTAGATCTAAGCCAGTAGCCTTATCCTTTTTTTTAATGACACTTATTATTTCCTCTCTGGAAATGTCCTCCACATTGTCATTGGATTGGATAACAGTAAATTCTGGATCTGTTATATCAATTCCCAATTTATTTAATATATCCAAAGCTATGTGTTTGCTGGGAAGTTTGGCAGGAATTATTGCATTTTGATATGTGGAGAACTGTTTAACAGTTCGCCATATTTCTGCTAGAGGAGTGTCCCTGTTTAGTCCATTACAAAAGCATCTAAAACTATTTCTTTTTTTATTTTTAAATATTTTTTTACTATAGGCAAAGATTTTTTTGATTTCTATATAATTATCTGTACTTGCATCTTCTTTGTATTTTTTGATTTTTTCTTTCCTCATTTTAATTAAATTTGAGCATTCCGTGTCCCACCATGGAGGACTTTTCTTTTTTCCTGTGTGCTTTTTTGTTTCCAAAAAGGGTATTTCTTCATCACTCACCTTCTCCATAATTTGCGTAAAGGTGCTATATTCTTTACACCCACTTTTCATTAGTTCTTCTATTTTTGAACAGTATTTTTCCCAATTGGCATTTTTAATGTTTCTTTTGTAACTTTTTTGGATAGATGTATGTTGAATTTGTGTCTGGATTTTACACATCGTTGGGAAATGATCACTACCACCCGAGTCCTCTAACACATCCCATTGACATCTGTTCACTATTTCCGAGGAGATTAGTGTTAGATCTACTGCTGAAGCATTCTGACCTGGGAGTGTAATCCGTGTGGATCTTCCATCATTGCAACAAACTAGATCCAAATCCTCTAGAGAGTCAGCAATTATTCTTCCATTAGCATTAGTAGTTACCTGACTTCCCCAAAGTGCATTATGTGCATTCAGATCACCCATTATAATTTTATTGCCTCTGATTTTTTCTATTCGCCCAACCCATCCATTTAAATCTATTTTTGCCCCAGGATGAATATAAATATTAATTATTGTTATGTCCCAATCAATTATTTTAACTGCTAAAATTTGAATTTTACTATTATTATTGTTATAAGTATATACTACTTTATGATCCAAACTATTATCAACAGCAGTAGCAATACCACCATAACCATCTAATCTATCCAATCGATGTATTTTATACCCTCTTAAATAAAAATGATGATTTATTTTTAACCATGTTTCATTTAATAATATTACTTTAGGGTTAAAATCGTGTATAAAAATCTTTAAACTATTATAATTACTGTTTAAACTTTTTATGTTCCATTGTAGGATGTATGGATTCTTGGGATCCATCTAGATCTAATAATTTTCTATTTGTTGAAGTTTCATGTGTAATTAGCTTGTTCAAGTAGGTGATTAGGTCTTCCTTATGTCTCCAATTCAGTTTTTTTAGTATTTCATTCAATATTTTTTCCGTTTCCCTCTCTAGTTGTTCTGTACGTGAACATCCAGGGATAGGAATTTTAGAACTAACAGAGAAGGTTCCCTCTTCAAATCTGCCATTTGGAGATATTAAATTCTGATTGTGAAGCTCTCTGTCATAAGTTTTATTTGACTCGTTAATTTTTCTTTTATTTTTGTTCCCGCTATTTTCTGTTTTTTTGCTAAACCACTGTTCTGGGTTACTTCGAATATTTTCTATCCATCGCTCATTAATTGGAATTCTGTCAGGTATATTAACCTGATTTGATAGAGGTGGAAATTCGTCCTGGCTTACTCTAAATGTATTTTCTTTTGATAACTTTTTATTGGAGACATATGGATACCTTTCACTTGCCTCAAAATAAGAGAGATTATCTAATGACATAACAGCTTTAATATTCTGTTGTCTGACATATTCAGGACACTCTTTAAAAGTACTTACATGAAAATTACTACTACAATGGAGACATTTCATCATACATTCACCTTCATGTGCTTTATCAGCACAATTTTTACATTTTTTATCCCCTCTGCATTGATTTTTTGTATGGCCAAAACGAAAACAATGATAGCATTGAACCACCGGAATCATATATGGCTTTACCCTAAAGGGAATCCCATATATAGAAACCTCTTTTGGAATTTGTTTTCCTGAAAAGGTAAAAGCAACTGTCTCTGTATTTATGTATTTGCCTGAATCATATTTTGATTTTCTTTTAAAACGTCTTACCTCCAAAATTTTAATATTTACTGAGGATGTACCCGAAAAACTAATTAATTCAACATCAGAAATACTTGCATCAACATTATTTACTACACCCCTACAAGTTACTTTATTAGCAGGAATAAAGAGTTCATATCCATCATTTTTAATCTCTATATTTGAAACAAATTTATTAGCACATTCCCATTTCTTAAAAATAACGCTAATTCGGTTTTTTCCCTTTTTATTAATTTTTTGTATATTCTCAATTTTCTTATCATGTATATATTTTGCTAGCTTTAAAAAACTATAATTTCCGACGTTATTGTTTTTTGATTCCATATAGACCTCAAATGGGCCAGTGTCGGTATACTGATAAGAATACTGTTTTTTGTCTTTTTTACTCTCATGTTGATTAGTGGTCTCCGAATTATCATTATTTCCTACAAATGTTTTGTCTAAATTTATATTACATTCTATATCTGAATTATCTCTCTTACTTATTACCATCTCAACACTAGGAGGACCAACCCCCCCTGTGCTATCCCCCATTATTAAACCTCTTTAAATCTTTTTTTTTTTTCAATTGATTTTAAACAATAAAAATTATTTATATACAACTAAAAATTAAATTAAAGTTTATAAAGATAGGAACAGAACTATTATAATACAACCTCTCTCCACAAAAGCCAATCACGGAAACCGAAGATAGCCTCAACCCTCAACCTCAAATGAGTTTGACAGAACCTCTCTCCTACTTTCGATGGACAAAATCGACAAATTGTTAAGATTTTCTTCAAAAAACCGTGCTTCAAGTTTTTTCCCCTTTGTATTATTTTGAAGTAACACTGACAGACGGAAGTCAAGAGTTGTCAACTGACAAATATTTTGTATTAACTTGTGAGTAGGGCATAGACATATCATATACATTTTATATATGTTTATGGTATAGAATAGGAATTTTCATCAGTCGCCATGTATTTCGTACAGACAGATTTGACAATGACGTATAATCTATATTATACGCGTCGAGCAAAAAGACGATCATATGTCATAGGTTTGGAAATTTATGAAGAAATATTTATTATTTAACAAGGAAATAACAAATAAATAACATAAATAATAACAGTGCTTATAAAAAAATAAAGGCTTTAGAAAATTTATAACATAATATAAGTATTGTCTTTAAATGATTTAGAGCGTGTATCACTCTTACATATTCCATAACAACACCGGCTCGTTGTTCCTTTTTGTACGGTATCATATAATAATCGATTAAAAAATTTATTTGCTAATTGTGGCACTTAATTTTTTTCAATAACTAGACTTTCTTTGGTATTTTTTATATTAATTATCTATATTATTTATATTACTAACCTAACCTGTTTGTTTACAAAATGTCTGTTCGAAAAAAATGGCAGACACTATTTTTTGATGAAAAGTCCTATAGACTGGAGTAGAAAACTGGAAATATACAAAAATTTGAACGCCAACTATTTTTAGAAGAAAAATAATAAATCACAACAGAAAGTTAACAAACGAATAAATCAAAAGAAATAGGAATAAAATAATTGTTTAAAGAAAAATAACAAACATGTGACGTTTATAACTTTACACGTTATACAAACCACATGACAGGGCGATGACGGTAATTTCATGTCCCAATAAGTAGCCGTTACCTTATATATATAGCTATATAGCCCACTAAAGTGTTATCAATATATAAATGTTTTCCACATTTTAGTGATGCAGTTACCGTTTCAGTGTAGCTTTAACTGTTTGTAAATTCCATAATTGATATCCATAAATTGTATCAACAAGCTTTGATTTTCATTTTATATTTATAAAATATTTATTTAATAAGTGAAGTTGTTTCTTATGTGTCCACCTAAACTGTTCTTGTACTTTTTAAATTCATTCATTTTGCACATATGCACAATTTAGTTCCTTTTTTTATTCATTATATGACATGATCATTTATTACATATAAATGTTAGCCTTCCTTAACCCAAAGTATAAAACTTATAATTGAATGAAAACTCATAATTTAGCGTAGTTGGTTATCGTATCGGTACTGTATATTTTTTATTTTCTAGGGCTACATAATAAATTTTTATGAAGAGGCCATTTATATGGAATAAATAGAACAATTACAATTGTAGCTCCGTGTACGTCCATAAAAATACAGATTAATTTATGAATATTAATGTAATAATGTTATTCTCTCTGTTTAAAATGTAAGTACCAAAGTTAAGAAATTAAATATATGCTTTTAAATTATTAATCGTAAGTTTAATATATCTTTATTACGTCGATGATTTTAACGTATTTAAGTATTTCGTTTATGTTAATATTATCTTTTCGATCCAAATATATATATATATATATATATATATATATATATATATATATATATATATATATATATATATATATAAATATATTGTATTTTAGTATTTTGATTTTATATTATTTATAATAATTAATATATAATTAATAATATTAGACGCTTTTTTACAAGATAGGAATAATAATTAAAATCAAGTGTAGTTTTATTTCCTTTTGAACAGTGACCTATTATGTTTAAACCAAATATTTTAATCACATAGTGTAGGAGCCAGGGGGTTGAGCATTCATTTTTATGTCCCCTCGGTACCTTGACGTTTTTTTGTTTTTTTTTTGGTGCGAAAATTCGATTTTTCGAGGGTACCAAGCTCAAAACTCGTCACATAATTTTTAATCGATTAATTAATTTTTAATTGTTTAAATGGATAGGATTTAATTGTTTTAATGGGATTTAAACAACATCAAGTTATAAAACTTGATCCGGCTAATGCAAGCTATAGAACAACTCAACGAACATATTAATCTTTGGTAGATGTTTCTGTTTTAGTTTTTCACGCACGTCAGCATGAAATTGTCAGCATGCAGCCAATGCGAGCGCGAGTAAATCAATTTTCAATATCTCAACAAAAGCTTACAAAGCTTAAAATGTTCGCTTTTAATTGATCTTCTATTAACCAAACTGTCAACGTTTATATCTCAATTTTGTTTCAAACTCTTGAGTCGCAATCGTTGGCAGATTTGTTAATGGAAGTTATAGAATAATTCAACACGAACATTTTAAACTTTGGTAAAATGTGTTTTTATGTTTATTTTTTTTTATTTATTTAGCTGACCGTGCGCCTCAGAGCGCGTCATTAAAAGTTCCATATCTTGGTAAAAAATTAACATAGAAACATTTACCAAAGCTTAAAATGTTATTCTATAACTTCCATTAGCCAGCTTTTTAATGTTTATAGCTTAATTTTGTTTAAATCTCTTATAACCAAATTAATTCTCAACTTTTGTAGTGAAATTTTTAATGTTTAATTGTTATAACTTTTTTTATTAATAATTAAAGATAAAGTAATTTTGCCAAAGTTTTTTTAAAGATGAAACAATCACCTTTAAAATAAGGGGGTTTTGAAAGTTAATCGCACGTATGAAAGCGGAGTTATACTTGGAAAAGCCCCATGGAATGCCTATTTTGCAATTGTTTTTCATGAAATTTGTTATAACTTCGGGTCGAACAATCGGATCAAAGTTTACCAAAAGCCGTTTTGTTAATTTTTTCAAAAGGAGCTGTAAAAAGGAGCCAATATGTGTAAAATGTATTGCTAAACACCTTACTAAAGATTGCCAAAAACCACCGGAAGATAAACCAAAATGTGTGTGTTTATTTTGGCGAAAACGATACTGCAAACTACCGCGGATGTTATGTAAAAATAAAACAATTACAAACAATGAGAAATCAGTAAACAAAGACAATATTATAAAAGCGCCGCAGCGATGTAATAAAGAATGCAAGGAGACATGCACCATCGCAATAAGAAAAAGAAACTGGAAAACTATTGGAAAAGCTCACGAAGATGGATGACAAAATAACTTAAATTGATATCAGAGTTACCTGACTAGATCATAGCGCCAAAGGAGCTGTTCCGAAAGTCAGGAATGGTTAAGGACCTCTGAATAATTGATCTGTGTCTTGTATCTGAAACAAATTTCACTAAACAGTCATATATATATATATATATATATATATATATATATATATATATATATATATATATATATATATATATATATATAATTTGGGGGTATAGAGTATATTCTACTGTACACCCAGATAATGCAGCTAAAGGAGGAAGCGCTATCATAATTAAAGATAACATCTTGCATTATGAGGAATTAAAATATGCAACTAAGCACATACAAGCTACAACAGTATGTGTGAAGATGAAAACACATACCGTAAATATAAGTTCAATATATTCTCCTCCACTTCATTAAAAGAAAACAATATAACGAGTTTATCAATACTTAAGGAAAAAGATACATTATCGGTGGCGACATTAATGCAAAGAATACCCACTGGGGCTCTAGGCTAACTACAACTAAAGGAAACGAACTATTGTCAGCTGGTAAAGAACAAAAGGGTGAAGTAATATCTACTGGTAGACCAACATACTGGCCTACCGATAGGAACAAAATTCCAGACCTGATAGATTTCTTTATTTACAAAAATATCTCAGCTAACTATCTGGATATCAATGACGGCTGGAACATAAACTCTGATCACTCACCGGTAATTTTAACTATGAGTGATACAGTGATCAAAAAAGAGTTCAATCCAATATTGACAAATAAAAAAACTGACTGGGAGAGCTTCAAAATAAACCATTAATCTTGGTGTGTCATTGAGATGCACGAGGCAACTTGTTGACAAATTAGAAGTTTTTATAAAAAATATTCAACAGGTAGCTTGGGAAAGTACTCCCACAATAACTTCTAGAACAAAAAGGAAACAACTATTCAAAAGAAATCAAAGAACCAATAGTAGAAAAAAGAAAGTCAAGAAAAAAATTGCAGGAATACAGAGCTCCACGAGACAAAACTAGTCTAAATAATGCCACACAAAAACTAGAAAGGAAATTCAACAATTGATTCTTTTTTAAGTAATTTAACAGCTGAACAGAACACAGATTATTCGTTATGGAAGGCAACAAAAAGAATGAAGAGACCAATTATTCATTCTCCCCCTACCAAGTTGGAAAAGGGAAACTGGGCTAGAAGTAACGAACAGAAAGCAGAACGATTTGCAGATCATTTAGAAAGCACGTTCAAACCCAACGACAATTATGGTGAACCACTGAGAAGGAAAGAACCATTCCAAACCGAAGAAAGAATAACGTTGACATCATTTAGAGAAGTATCAACATGGTAAAAGAGAATAACTCATAACAGGAGAACTATTAAAAAATCTACCAAAAAAAAGCCATAGTTAAGCTGACACACCTAATAAATGCTGCTTTTAAACTAAGATATGTTCCCAGACTCTGGAAAGTAGTCGGAAGTCATTATGATAGCCAAACCAGGTAAACCTACTAATGAAGTTACATCCTATCGACCAATATCACTCCTTCCGTTGATGTCAAAACTATTTGAAAAACTTTTATTGAAAATATTAAAGATTAAAACCAATAATAGAAACAAAAAATCTTATACCAAATTAGCAATTTGGTTTCAGAAATAAACATTCCACTATAGATCAAGTATCGATCAAGATCGAGTATAATAGAAAAAACAATAAAAGAAAGTCTGCTCTATAATTTTCTTGGACATAGCACAGGCATTTGATAAAGTCTGGCATCGGGTATAAACTATAAACTAAGAACGTTCATCACATACATCATGTTTTCATTGATTTTGAGAGTGCCTATGATAGCATCCATCGTGAATTTCTGATCCATGCACTGAAAGAGTTAAATATTCCAACTCAACTCATTGATATAGTAAAAGAAACACTTAAAGTACAAAGCAAAATTCGAATTCAAAACGCATTAACAGATACAATCCATGAACGGTCCTATGACAGGGAGATGCCCTATCCTGTATTCTATTCAACACCACATTAGAGAAAATAATAAGAGAGTCAAAAGTCAACACGAGAGGAACAATAATAACAAAAAGTGTACAAATATTGGCATTTGCAGATGATGTTGATATCATAGCTAGAAGCGAAAGAGAGCCATATCTGGACCAGAAAATGGCGAATAAAATTAAATGAGACTAAATCTGCACACATTAACTTTACAAATAAAAAATAGAAAATTTCCTAGTTAGAATAAATGATACCCAATTTCCTTATGCAACATCAGCAAAATACTTGGACATCGCCCTAGACACGGGGCCGCGCTGGAAAGTAATGTCAAAAGAAAACAGGGGAGTTTGATATTAGATATAAGAAATTGTATTGGTTGATTGGAAAAAATTCAACATTATCCATTCATAATAAATTATCCATTTACAAGCAAGTAATGAGGACAGTATGGGTGTATGGGTGCCAACTCTGGGGCTGTACCAAAGCTAGTAATCTACATTATTATCCAGAGATTTCAAAACAAAGTACTGAGGAACATCGTTGATGCTAGTTGGTATATCCGTAATACTAACCTCCATTAGGACCTGCGTATGGAAATTGTGACCGAGCAATGCAAGTCACGAGCAGAGTCTGCATAGTCATGTGAATGTCGAGACAATCCAGCTTCTTGGCAACACTGAACTAAAGGGAAGACCCATAAAGACAAAACTATTTGAGTTAGTGTAAATGTGTAACAGTTTAGTGTAAAAAGCAGAGTATAGAGGTTGTGATGTTATTGCATGTTAGTTGTAGTGCATGAGTTGATAGATAAAATAAGAGTAAGCCATAGGATAAGCCCTTAGATTTAAGTATTTGCTGTTTATTAAGTTAGGTCAGAAAATAACTGATAATTATAGCAGTATACAAGCACCGTACAGGTATTATACAAAAAAAAAACATTCAGAAAGAACAATTCTTATTTTGGTAAAATTAAATATTTCTTATAGTTTAGAAGATACAATAATTTAAACAAACTATTAATAACAAATTATCCGTCGGGTTTTCAGCCTGGTACCCTCGAAAAACGAATCTACGCCCCAAAAAACATAAACGTCAAGGTACCGAGAGGACATAAAAGTGCATACTCAACTCCCCCCCCCCCTTTGTAGGCATGACGTTATGCGTATTTCCCCCTGGTTTACCTCTCTTTTTGTGAAACCTCTTTGACTTTTATCGAATTGTGTGCCCGTCTAGCGAGCCTGTGACTTTGGTCACTGGCTCTCCGCAGTGAGATTTTGTGTGTGCCGGATGATCGGCTGTCGACTTTACAAACGCTGTTTGCTTACGTCGCCAGCCAACCATCCGGAGCATATGGCTACAAGCCCGTGCCTATCGGTACATGACCTCAATGCTCAGGAATCGCGGATGCCCTATCTTTGGCACCTGTCAAAAAAAATGCTATCCTCTTTTGGATAACCCGCTCGGTTGTGTGAATAACTGCTGTCTACGGTTATTTTTATCTTAAAGGTAAGTAACTTTAAACAATTTGAGTAAGTTGTCCGTTTTCGACGAAATTTATTTTTATATTGTGGGGTTAGCGTGCTAAGTTTTTAATTTTTATGTTCTGTTGAACAATTTAATTATTGCAATACTATTTACTAACTACTACTATTTATTAACTAAAAAACAACTAAATCATATATTGAAATCGACGCTCTTCAGGTAAAATACAATGAAAAAGATGGACAGAGAAATCTTATCGAACCATAATAAACGATCTTCGAAATAAAACTAACACAGCTCAAACATTTTCTCTTCCAAACCCTGAAAATCTAAATGAATACTTCGTTAATGTGAGTAAAAATATAACATCAGCCATTTTGCCACAACAAGATCCTATTTCCTATCTTCCCAATTCAAAAAAGGTCTCGAATTAATTCTTTATAAGACCAGTTGATAAATCTGAACTGATACAAACAATCAGTAGTATCAAAAGCAAATCTTCCTGTGGTACTGATGGACTATCCATAAAAATTTTCTTAAATCTCACAAATAATGTATCCTGGTCTCACTAATTAACGATTCCTTTGAAAAAGGTATATTTCCAGAGTGCCTAAAGACAGCCATTATTGTTCCTCTTCATAAGGGTGGTGTTAAATCTAATGTCTGCAACTATAGACCTATTGCCTTACTGCCTGTCCTATCCAAAATTATTGAGAGACTTATAAAAGCCCGACTTATGTCCTTTCTCGTTGAAAACAACATTTTATCACAAAGTCAGTTCGGCTTTTATCTAATAAATGTACCAGCGATGCTGTTTTCTGTACTACATGAGGTCTATCAAGCACTAAATAGTAGTCTTTATATTGCCACTGTTTTTTGTGACTATGCCAAAGCTTTTGATTGTGTAAATCATGACATTTTGATAAAAAAACGGAAAAATTTCTATGGAATTCGAGGTATTTCTTTGAATTGGTTCCAATCTTACTTGAGGAATAGGAAACAACTAGTTCGAGCAAATGATACTGACTCTAGTCACAAAAGCATTGTATGTGGAGTACCACAAGGTTCAGTACTGAGTCCTCTACTTTTCCTTATCTTTATAAATGACATCACTAACTTAAAAATCGATGGAAAAATTTGCTGATGATACCAGTATTACCTGGAAGAACTCTAATATTGCAACGCTTCATGCAATTATAACTTCCGATCTACTTCTCGCTGATTTCAGAGTCTTCTTTCTTAAATATTCTGTTGTAAATAACTTTAAGAAAAACCTTAAGAGTGTGGACCATGAGGACAATTATACAAGGGTCGGAGTTTTTGGACAGTTTTACGAATGTAGATAATCAATCTTTTAAAATAGTTCCCGTACAATAAATTTAGTTGAAAACAATGCTTGGCATCCTGTTCTGTTTTGCTTGTCACTCTGCAAATCAATTTGCTTCTCCTACTGTCACTATAGCGTTTTTAATATCGTCCCACGCTTCGTCTATTTTGGATTCATCTTGACAGGTTGGCAAGAGCTGACCATTTTATCTACTACGTTTTGGTAGTGTTAAAAAAGGTGTTTGTAATAATAAGTTTGGCTTTGACAAAATTTTTTTATTAGTCTATCAGCTCGTTCGTTTCTCAATTCCAAACCGAATTTTCCAGAATATCCCACTACTTCACATTTCCTGGCTTTTTGTAGTTCTTATTGTGGTGTCTAGGTCCCTATAAAAGTTCTCAATTTCCTCATCACTTTTGTATGCTGTTGTAGTATAAAGTTGAATATTGCTGAGACAGAACTGGCTTTGCTTAGAGTTTCAGGATTATTACACGATGTCATAAGGCAGAAAGTAGACCACAGATTTTTCGACTGATTTTTCTACGATAAAACTCACACCATAACGATGTGACGGATCGTTGTTGCCAGAAAAGTATAACATGTAGTTACTAGTGGAAAGCTTGTCTGACCTAAAATATTAAATTGGAGTCTTCTCATTTCATCTATTGTATTCTCCAGTGTTCCTGGAGCTGTTGACTTTTAACGTTCCAACAGAGAATAACCGAACACAGAGAAGCGACACTCCTTTGAAGTTACGTGGCCAAGCCGCCAATGACAGCTAACAACCAGAAAATTAATAGTCAGTGGGCATATCACACAATATAAATTCTTAAAAGCGTAGGCGAAAAATTTCGGGCCAATGTTTTTTAAATGCATTCATTTTTTTCGAATCCTGAAAAAACTAATAAGTATTTTTGAAAAATTTAAACGCAGAATGAAAGACTACATTAATACTGAGGGCCGAAAGTCCCTGAAAACTTCCATGTTTATTTTAATAAGTTACAGGGGTGAAAAAAAAAAAGAGAAAATTTAGTGTGATTTTTAATTTCAAATATCTCATTCAAAAAACTTTTTGTTTATTCTAAGGGACTTTCTCAGTTTGAGAGAGACCAACAAAAATATTTGTTAGTTTTCTCAGGATTCAAAAAAAATGATTGCATTTAAAAAGCAATGGCCTGAAATTTTGCGCCTAGGCGGTTTGCTGCAGTAGACGACACTTTTATGTGCCTTTTTGCTTGCCCTTGTCCAGTAGTGTTAGACCAATGTAATCTTAGTTGATTAAGTTCCCTAGACCAGAGTTCCTCTCTGATGTGGCTTTTCTATAGTCTACAGAAGGGTTCTGGACCCTTCTTTTACGAGGTTGTCAGCTTCATAATTTCTTACAATTCCCTTGTGACCTGGCACCCACATCCAACGTTAGTTTATTGCGTTCCACTACCTTCTTGAGGGATTGTTTACAGCCCCAAACCAACTTTGACTCACGAGTTAATGACTTTAGAGCCTTTAAGACGTCTTGACTGTCTAATGAAATAAAGAATTTTGTTCGGTTGTGTCTCGGTTGAGTAATTCTTGGGTACTAATGTCTTTAGCATCTATTTCTGCCTGAAAGATCGTTAGGGCGTTTCCAAGGGATTTGGATAGCCTGAAATTGGGCCCATTAACCACTCCTGCCCTTTCATCTATCTTAGATCCATTCAGATACCATACGAGTGAACCTTCTTCCAGTTTTGGTTCAACTGCTTTACCCATTTGGTGGTTTTTTGTGACCCCTTCAAAGGGTATTTCAAAGTCGAATTTCACTGGCATGGCATCTGTCGGCCTGCCTTTAATATTCAATGAAATTTCTTCCAACATTTTTAGCTGGCCGACTAAATCTCCAGGTTTCATTATTTGTGTCTGTCGCAGTTTTAAGGCGGTGGTTACTGCCTCTCTCCTTATGCAGAACTGGAAGAGAGGAAGGTTCCGTATCGCCTCTAGGGCTGCAGTGGGGCATGTTGATATTGCCCCTGTGATTCCAGAAAAGCTAGCCGCTGTACTTTTTGCAACTTAGCGTTAGCTGTTGTTTGTTGTGTTTTTGGCCACCATACGAGTTATGTGTAACTGACCATGGGCCTAGTTTTATATGACCAGAGGGTTATTTTTGGTTTTAGGCCCCAAGTCTTTGCTTACCTATGTCTGCGAGTTGTTATGTAGGATTATAACAGCTTCGTAACTATTTTTATGTAAGATATGAAACTGGGAAGTATATTTATAGACTAGAACGACTACTTATTGTACTTTATTTCATATAAATATAATACAAATGAAGTTCACAGCAATAATAGTACACTTTCGTTAGACTTAGTACCTAATTTGAACTCGAGATTGAATTGGTATACAAATCTGCGCTACTAATTATCTATTGTATTTAACGTTAAAAATTGCAATATACAAAATAACGTACTTATTCTACGTATTATTAAAGTATTGGAAGGTGAGTAAATCACAGGTGCGCTATAAAACTGACAGTGAAAGGTTACATTAAGGCTGATAATATGCAGTTTATTTTTTACAAATAGTATTTTTACAAAGAATACTTTGAGGAAACTTTTACATATTCAGTTCTTTCATTAAGAAATCATGCTTTAACAACTTTTTTTACAAGAAATATATATATATATATATATATATATATATATATATATATATATATATATATATATATATATATATATATATATAGACAATAGCACTAAAGGCCTTAGAAGCCCATGGTTTAAAAAGTTTGTTCTTTCTTCATTTTCGCTTTCCTTTATGTACTGAGATCTTCTCTGGCTCGATATGTGATTTTTCTCCATTCCTTCTTGTTATTCATTTTTCTTTTCTGGCCTTCTAGTCCAATTTCTTCCATATCTTTTTCTACCTCCTGATTCCATCTATTTTTTGGCCTTCCTTTTCTCTTTTTTAAAGTTATAGTGTAGTTCAGTACCCTTTTTGGAGTCCTCGTGTTCGGCATCCTTTCTAGGTGACCTCGCCATCTTAGTCTCTGTGCCTTTATGACTCCTATTATGTTAGGTTGATTATATAATTTCTTTAACTCATCATTTGATCTTCTTATCCATAAATTGTCCCTTATTATTCCTCCATATATCTTCCTCAGGATTTTCCTTTCCCATATCTCCAGTAAATTTTGTTCATTTTTTGTCATTGTCCATATCTCACTGCAGTACGTTACAATTGGTTGTATAGTTGTTTTGTATAACTGTATTTTTGCCTTTCTTGATAAAAACTTGCTTTTCAACATTCCACTAAGAGCATGTACACTTCTATTGCCTGCCATTATTCTAGCTTGTATTTCTTCTTTAATGTTAGGTTTGCGTGATATTATTGTACCTAGGTATGTAAATCTTTCTACCATTTCGAATTCGTATGATAATCTTTCTTCTACTTCTACTTTAAACTTTTGTCCATTCCTGAACTGATCATCTGTCCACTGCATACATTTTGTTTTAGTTTCATTTATGTAAAGTCCCATTTTCTTTGCTGCTTTTGCTATTCTCTGTACTATCTCCTGTAGCTCTTTTTTTCCTTTTGCCAGCAACACTATATCATCCGCAAATGCCAAAACTTGGTGTCTTTTATGATATAGGAGTCCTTCTCTATTGATTTTCGCTTCTCGCATTATTTTTTCTAGGCATACATTGAAGAGTAATGATGACAAAGGATCGCCCTGCCTTAATCCTTCGTTTACTATAAATTTGTCCGATACATGATTGTTTACTTTGACTCTGTTTTCTGTATTCTCTAAAGTAAGATGTATAATGTTACGCAACTTTCTGCTAACTCCCAGTTCCTCAAGGGTCTCTTTTAATACCTTCCTTTTTATTCTATCGTATGCTTGCTGGAAGTCGATGAATAGCGCTATCGTTGGTAAGTTGTGTTCATAGCTTTCTGCTTGTAATTCTCTGATTATGAATACTTGGTCCGTTGTGCTTCTCCCTCGTCTAAATCCTCACTGATATTCGCCTATTATATTTTCAACTTCTTTTTCTAGCTTATCTTTTATGGATTTTGATAGGATTTTATATACGGTATTTAGTAACGCTACTCCTCTGTAATTACTGCATTCTGTTTTGTCTCCTTTTTTGTGTAATGGGCAAATAATGGCTTCCTTCCAATCTTCTGGTATTCGTTCTTTTATCCATATCTCCTTTATGATCTTGTATATCCAATTATTTAGCAGTTTTCCACCATATTTCATCATCTCTGATGTTATCCGCTTCCAGGGGATTTGTTGTTTTTCAGATTTTTTATGATTTCCTCGATTTGTTCTTTGCTGCATGAATTATCTTCTATGTCTTCTAAGTGTTCGATTCTTGCTTCTGTTTCCATACATTCTCTTTGGTTTGACTTATTATTGCCATTTAGTAATTCATCAACATACTCTTTCCATCTTTCGGCTATTTCTGCTTCCCCGCTTATATTATTTCCTGCTTTGTTTTTAACGAATACGGGTTTTTGTTGGAAACCTTTTTTTTCATTTCTAGCACCTTGATATAGGTTTTTTATTTTTTTATTTCTGTAATTCTCTTCTATTTCTTTTAGCTTATTTTCTATGTGTTTTCTCTTCTTTTCTGTCAGCACCCTCTTTACTTTTTGTCTTTGCTCCCTATATCTATTCTTTGTCTCTGTTGTTTCTTTCGTGATCATTTCCATCCTTAATGTTTATTACATTCTTTTGCTGCTTTGTTCATTATTTGCTTTATGTTTTCCCATTTGTTCTCAGTTTGCTCTTCTATTTGTATCTTTTTTAGTTCTCTTTCTATTGTTTCCTCGTATATTTCTTGCTCTTTCTTTATTGCTAATCGAATTGGGTTATGTATACATTTTTTTTTTATTTTGTTTTTGTTTTTTGGTATCAGTTGCTTAATTTTGATGCCCACCATGTAATGATCTGAGTCGGCGTCTGGTCCTCTGTATGTTCTTATCTTCTTTATACATTGCTGTTCTTCTTTTTCGATGAGCACGTGGTCTATTTGGTTTTTAGTCTTTCTATCTGGCGATATCCATGTTTCCTTGTGTATTTCGTTTCTTTCGAAATATGTGCTCATTATGATCATATTTTTTTCTCTTGCGAAATCTATCAGGAATTGTCCGTTCTCATTAGTTTCATTGTGTTTACTATATTTTCCTATTGTCGGTCTAAATACTTCTTCCTTCCCTATTTTGGCATTTGCGTCGCCTAGAATAATTTTCATATCATATCTGGGTATATTTTCGATTGTTCTGTTTAATTCATTATAGAAACATTCTTTGACATCATTATCTTTTTCTTCTGAAGGCGCGTGAATATTTTTGAGGGTGATTTTTTGGTATTTTCCCTTGAACCTGATACTACATATGCGGTCTGATACTGGTTTAAATTCTACTATTGCTTCTTTTAGCTCTTTTCTTATCATAAAACCTGTGCCTAACATTCGATTCTTTCCGCCGCTGTTAAAAAACATTGTATCTTCTATTTCTAATATATCATTTCCCAGCTGTTTCGTCTCCTGTAAAGCTACTATGTCAAAATGGAACTTTTCGATTTCTCTCGCTAAGTGTTTAAGTTTGCCTTCTCCATATGTGCCTCTTACATTCCATGTTCCTAAAAGTAAGTATTCTTTTCGTAATGTTTTCTTGTGTTTTGGTCCGGTTATCATTTTTTTCCTCTTTTTTCCTTTTTTTGTATTATCGCTAACCTTGTTCTGTGCTTGTTTCGTCAACTTTATTCCAGTAGTACATTTAGCTGTTATTTACCCATATTTTTTTTACTCCAATCTTGACTTCATTTCCTTTATTTCTTTCTTCTTGAGCAATGTTTCTAATTGTTTTCTGTATTTCTCGTTCTTTTATGGTTGCATCTTCGTTGATATATATTAGGGAAGTATATTTATAGACTAGAACGACTACTTATTGTACTTTATTTCATATAAATATAATACAAATGAAGTTCCTAGCAATAATAGTACACTTTCGTTAGACTTAGTACCTAATTTGAACTCGAGATTGAATTGGTATAAAAATCTACGCTACTAATTATCTATTGTATTTAACGTTAAAAATTGCAATATACAAAATAACGTACTTATTCTACGTATTATTAAAGTATTGGAAGGTGAGTAAATCACAGGTGCGCTATAAAACTGACAGTGAAAGGTTACATTAAGGCTGATAATATGCAGTTTATTTTTTACAAATAGTATTTTTACAAAGAATACTTTGAGGAAACTTTTACATATTCAGTTCTTTCATTAAGAAATTATGCTTTAACAACTTTTTTTACAACAAGAAATATACACAACTTAAAGTATAAAATAACAATAATAATTTATAAAATATAACTATAGTCATAGACACTGTAATGGTGGCCACAAAATTGAATTAACAAGTTCAGTAGTCAGAACAATACATTTAAAATAGTTATAAGGCTACTTAAGATATAAAAAAGGACCACCAAGAAGTAGATAAAAATAATGATAATGATGGAAAAATTGAGCAAGACATTGAGGAAACAAGGAAACAAATTGAAGAAACTTGTTTTTTTTTTAAATTTATGTTTCTGATGGAAAATATTAGAACTTGTAATCCCTTATAATAATAATGTAGGCTTAGATACATATTATATATGTAATATATTTATTGTAGGTTTAAAGTATGCATTAAGAAGAAATTAATATAATTTAGTCTCTTTCAAAATTGTGTAAAAGTTTTTGATTTTGATTTTCTGGCTCCTCAGCTTTCAATCGGTGCTCAAATACCAAAATGACCTACTTCAAAATATTCTTTGTTTTATTCTCTAAGTAAAATATTTGTTATGTTGTGAAAAAGATATATACGGTTATTTTGGTGATATATAAAATATCACATACTATTTAATTACAGGCACCAAGTTTTTGTATGCTTAAAAATGTGCAAAAACAATATAAGTAGACTAGTTCCACAAAATGTAAATCAAGTTCGAAAATTTGCTTCTTTGCGTCCAATAGGCACTATTACAAATAAATCATTCTTTTGGTACTAGCAAACACTATATTAAATATTAGTATTTAAAGAACCAAGTTGTTTAATTACGACAGCTCCAGGAGTTAGTACGTCGCAAATTTCAAAACTTGATAAAACTGTTATAAAAGGATCTTTAATACTATATCAGATTTTACTTTTAATAACTAAGAATCCTAAAGTGGAATATGCAAAAAAATATCAGATAGATTATTTGTCCATGAAGAACAGATACAACAACGCAGTATTGTGTACTTATATTTATCAACAGAGGCTTTACAGGTCCGCAAAGCTTTTGTCTGCCTTAGCTTCAACATTCAGTCAAATGGCAATTCTACACACAAACTGATAACCTGAAAAAACTTGGGAACCTTATTAAAAGTGGAAATAGTAAACCAAATATATAGCTAAGTCAACCAGTAAGTTACAGTTATATACGGTTCAAAAACATATAAACTGAATATGTTGAAATAAATAAGGTATATATTTGTTTAAGCTCACGACCACAGTATGTTTAGTGTAACAAGATAACAATAGTTAACACCTTTGGTAATTATTGTGGTAACTTAGGACGTTTTTCATAGAATTTATTTCTTCGCTCAAAAACGAAAAGGCTAAAAATATCGAGATTTATTGGGTCCTGTTTTAATTTCTGCTTTCTTTAACCGCCCAATTAGGTATATAACATAATATATACTTTATTAAAAGTAAATGCTGATATACATACTATTAAATATTATTTTTCTCCTTTTACCAACTACTATCATAAAACTAACTACTTTATACTAAAATTGCCTGATTGTTTATTGCTAATTAGATAAGTTGCTATAATCAGTCAAGCTACTAGAATTATTTGTAACGATTAAATAAGTATTAAGATAAATATTAGATATTAATTATATAAATGGCAAGTCTTCCCGTTTCTGCGAACATCCAAACGTAATGATGGTGAGAACATCCTAAAATCAGAAATATATTTCTATAATATACTGAAGGATCTAAAATGGGAAAAATAATATTATCGAAACTATTGATTTCTAGCTGCTCAGATGGTGTTAAGTAGTAGTATGGTAAGTGCCATAAGTCTATAAATCATTAGTAACATTAAATTTTAAATCAGGTTATTTTATAGGAGAGAGTCAGCTAATGGTGCGCGTTGGGCAATTGTGCGCATCAATGTTTCTAATCTTCTATTTAATAAAATGGCAAAAACTATATTGTCGCGCCATCTATTAGCAACTGCCAGATCTTATCCCACACAAACGAACGTTGGTAGATACTTAAGCGGTTGGCAGTTATCGTTCACATGTTTTCGCGTGGTATGCTATTGTTTGTGTGTTGTTTGAGAAAATATGCGGTAGGTTTTTTCTTATAGAAATATGGTATCAATATTAAATATTATCTCGGCTTTTAATAAAGAGCAAGTTACCATCTTTTTTAATAATTTGCGTGTATAATGTTTTAACAATTATACACGAAATTTCACTTCAAGGAAGACAGAGGTTTTATCGCTGAGGAGCGGAATTACCACCGTACAAAAGCCTTGCAAAAAACTGAAGACAGTCTCAATTATTTGCTGCTTCAACGCATCAGGCACTTGTTACATTTCACCAATGTTTATCTTTCCAACGAAGATCTTTTTTATGAATGGCTTCAGCATTTCAAAAATATAATATGCATTTTTTAAAAACACGATTGGGATCGTCATTCAATTTACAGCTAGTTTATTTTTTTCCAGCAAATCTTGATTTTGTATTTTTTTCTACACTGTTTCGCCACTAATCTAAATTTTATTCTGAGAAGTTTCTGTAAACACACATAAGCTACATACGCCAACTTTGTAATATATTGCTACTCATTAGTTATCTCACTTTTTCAAATTAAATTTTTATCATACGGGCTTTCTTATGTTTTGGAATTATAAATTTCTATAACAACCACACATCGCCTGATGAAACTCTATATATATATATATATATATATATATATATATATATATATATATATATATATATATATATATATATATATATATATATATATGTATATAATAGTAAGATTTTAGGATTTTAGGAAAATATTTCTGTCAATGGCTTAGTTGACATCACCCAGGATTAGCTAATAGAAATATTTGTACTTTCACAACTACTGAAGGTTGTACAACATAGTTGTGCTTATGCTTTCAGTCATGCATTCAATTTATATAGTTGCTTTTTTCCTTAGAAGTTTGCAATACATATCTACACCACATATTTGATTTTTCTTGAAAATAGTATACCATTACTTGCAAAAATAATGTATATATTTTCCTATACGTATATAAATCTAGTGGCAGTACTTTATACATATTTATAGAAACTTCTCATTTCCGTATTTATTCTTTTTCGTTAGTTCGTTGAAATATTTCAAGGTATTTTGCAAACATACTGAAATGATATAATTTCCTTGTCAAGGAAAGAATCGTAAATGAAGAGTAAGATTGACATGAGAGCTTTCTGGAAATCTAAGATAATCTCACGCTGGTTCGTGGCGGAAATAGGTCGTGCCGTGGAGTGGATATTTAGGTCTCTAAACAGGTAACCTTAATTATGACAAAAGAAGCAAAGAATCCAGGATTTACAGCGCGGAGTGTACCTCTCTTGTATATGCCTACTGTATTGATAAGTCGGTGGCCACCAAGGGAACTTTTTACCGATGTAAAAAAGGAGGCTGGCCAAGCAGATGGAAACCACAGCACATGTGGAGCTCTGCCAGGGTATTCATCAATTTATTAACTTCTAGTGGGACAAAAATGAACTAATTAAAATGGCAACTATGGACATGGATCCCATTCGACGCCGTACTTGAAGATGAAGACAAAAAAGTGAAAACTAGTCAGAAACACTGTGAGGAAGCTCAACAAAGACCAAGCAAGATCTAGCGGGCGACCATAAACGGAGCAGCGTGGAAAAATTTAAATACCTGTTGAAACAAGATGACAACGAGACCTGTTGGCCTCGACCCAAATAAAATTCGACAGCAGGCGCTGAAACATATCCGAAATCAAACATAGATGTAGAGTATACATAATATATCTTTTAAGTGACAGTGACAGGAAAGGTCAAGAGGCCAAAATACCACTTTTAAATCTACGTAGTGATAAAACTAAGGGACAAAAAAGAATTCAATGGATATAAAGTGTTACTTAAGTTAAACGTCATATATAAACAGTAGTTTACGTATGTAGATAGACAAGGAAGGGAAAAAACATTGAACAACATGGCCAGAAATCTTATAACATGCTAACTGATCCCAAATAGACGTATCTAAGACCAAGACTAGTGGAAAATAGGTGCGAGACCAAACACAACAACTGATGATCAATAGATACATTTCAAAGTAAAATTTTCATTACATAAAGTAAAATTATTTTAAACAAATTCTAATAAATCAGAACTCATTAAGTAATCTAGTTTATAATGAAAACATAAAATGTGTTACTAAAAGAAGTACGAGTTCTTGTTTATTAGAAATTCTAATAAACAAGACCTCATAAACAAGAAAAATAATTATGAAATTTATTTGATTTCAGTTTGAAATATATTCCTGATTTTGACATTCTCAGCTATCCTTTTTACGTTTATAAATATATTTACAAAAAATGTCGTACAATAACGAAAATACAACTTAACAAATAAAACATTTTTGCCCCAGCTGTAGAATAATGTCATCAAGCACTAGAAAATTTAATAATAATTAATAAAAAAAATAAACTATTGATTCTTTGTAAATAAATAAGTAAAATAAATATGCCATAATGAGAATATACTTTGAATTGTTTAGTTAAAAAGTTCCATTTATTTGAACTTTTGCTATAATGTATACGTATTCTGTAAAATATTTTTTTACGCTCAACCAGAAAATATACACTTAATAAGGTTTTGCTGTTCAGACCGGAAAATGGATGTTAGGGACCGGCAAAATCTTTTTCAGATCCCTATTTTTTATTTTTCCAATCGCTGTTTCAGAATACAGTTTACTTTGGTTTCGTTACTATTGCGATACGTTGCGATATATTATGAAGTAAATTTTTTGTTTGCCAAGCTTGTTTTGCAAATTCACAAATTTAAAAATATTGATTCACATTTTAACTTGTTAGACCCAGAAAATGAAATTCCAAACATTGGAACTTAAGATATAACGCCAATAAAAGCAAAAGCCCCTCACCAGAAGTCATACGACCCATTTAAAAATTGGTATCAAGAAAAAAAAAAGAGGACGTCCGGTTGGCATATTTTGCTCAAAAACAAACTGAATGAACTGAGTAAATATCTTATGCTTAAGGTAAGTCACAATCACAGAAACGAATGTGGTTACAATGAATTCTATTCTATTTTAAGTGCTTTTAATAATAGGTTTTGCAAGTACATGACGCCGCGAGGAACTCGTTCATACATTTAATGATAACGCGAATAAGGAAACAATGTTGATTTTTAAAATCCCCATAGCCAAGATGAATAGAACCAGAACATTTATTGTAAATTTCAAAAGAGATTTGCAACTTTATAGAAATTATTTGCAAAAGAGACCACCGTATACCAACCATAAATGGCCTTTTTTTTTCAATGAGAAGTGTTCAATCCAAAAAGTACGATTGTATTCTGAGGAAAAATGCCCTAGCAAAATTGCCTCTTATCATAACAGGTCACTGAGCTAGAAGCTCATCAATCCTACTCGTAAATGGAGGAGGTGATACTATGTACTTAAAAAGATGGAGAAGAATCTTTAAAACAGTATACAAAATCCATAAAAATAAAAAATAAAGTTTATATAGCAAACAAAATTTATGTAAGCTGTTCCAAAAAAAAAAATTACTGGAAACTAATTTTGTTAGTACTACTACAAAAAATATTTCCAGGATTTCAGATATATCTTCTATTCAGATATTTAACATTTACAATTGTAGATTTAACATAAATATTCAAAAGTAATTTATTGATTCAGTTTATGCGGTTGTATCCAGTATCTAGTTTTAGTATATGTTTATTACTTTATTATATAAAATAAAATCAAGCATAAGTTTACACCAAAATATCGGTCTTAAAAAACGTCACACGACCGAAACTGAGTGTTTTCAGACCTCCGCGATGGAATCTGCTTGCATAGGTCAGAAAAATCACCACTTTCCGGTCTTCTAACGTAAATTACTCTAAAATTATGTATTTAAAATCATTGTATTAAATAGATGCATTAAGTAGTCAACTAGAATGTATTTATTTAATAAATATAACAGAATTAATTTTCTATCGAGTCTAAATAGCTTCGTAGAGGTGAACTATACGAAAATAATAAGTATAGGTAGCTAAGAAGGAAAATCGAAAGCGTAGATTCAGAGATAAGAAATCTATAAATATATAAATAAAATAGGCTGTCACATTACATGAATCTCAGTTACCTTAATGATACAATATTTCTCGCTGAAAATGAGAAGACATCAAACTTTTGTTTGGCATAATAAAAGATATCAATATCACATATGGCTTATCTAATAAAAATCATTTATGTAATTATAGACATAACTTATAGTACCTTCAAAGTACCAAATACGTAGTCTGTATTACCATTGTTATTTAAATGTAATGATTTGATATACGTATTAAGAGATGATTATACTTGATTATAAGACAAAAATAAAATAAATAGAGAATCGGCGTTAAAATTACATAGTTTTGTTAAATCACAGGCCTTTTTTTAGTTTCCAACATGGCTAAGATGTCTAACCGCAGTAGCTTTATGGCCACGAGTTCCGTCGAGTTTAGTTGAGTTACATAACTAGACAATAAGGTATTTTTCGGTATGGACCGTCATTAAATTACAAGTTTTCACTGTAAAACATATTGTGACAATTCATTCAGATATGCAAGTGAATAGCAAAAATCAACGTATCAACTTTTCTTCACAGTATTAAACTAGATGTTTTAATTTTCTAGTACTCGATAATTCCGTTAATTCTACAGAACATACAACAATGTGACTAAATTTTAGCGCGTGATACTCTCTCTAGGAGGTGGACTCCTATATTTGGCGCGAATATGTAAATACTTGGAAGCACTGCTTGGCCGGTCTTGCGATTCTCTAGAGACAACCTTCACTTGGCAAGGGTCATGGCGAAGCAGGAAATGATCGAGAGTGTCCCAGCCACCACCCACTCGTACCATCATGTGGCGACCCTTGAGTAACTGAAAAGAAATATAAAAAAATATTATTTTCAACATTTAATGCAACTTATATTTATTGTTTTATTCTTATAAATAGTGCTGAATATTAAAATCCTCAATCTTACAGCAGTAAATTTTACCCATTTTAACATTTGCGTCCTTTATCTTTATATGGACGTTTACGAAAGATAACATTGGAACAAATAGCAGAAATACAAAGAGCGATGGTAGTAGAGATACTAATAACAAATTGTGAAATCGAAAAATTAATTCCTGCATCTAAAAATTTAAATCAAAGAATGGGCTTATGTCAAGCACCAAAGCTTAAATTAAAATTGTAAATTTGATGGTTGTACTATAAGATAAAATATAAAAGATAAAGCGACAGAATATCTCACTACAAATCTCAAAAGCAATAAATAATTACTACCACTATATGGTCAGATGATTTCTTACTGATCTTTAGACTAAGATCGATTCAAATTGTTAAGAAAATAGATAAATGAAAAAAGAAGAAGATATCTAGGAATATAATTAATGCTTATGGCTAATTTAATAGACATATAGTATAGTAGAGTATTAAATATGTTATATTTCAAAAATGGTCTTTTTTGTTAGATTTATCTAATATAATAAGGAAATAATGCATGATATAATATATTAGATATAAAATATGTTAACAGTACACATGCTTCTTCCATTTGACCTACAGCTCAAATTAAGTATAGCCATTCTGTAATTTTTGTCTTCAACATTATGAATGCCCAACCACTCACCTATAAGTTCTAACAATAACGTATCTGCCGTCTTTTCCGTGGCCTCCGTGCTATATTTTACTAGCTAGATCTCTTACTGATATTCTGTCGCCATCCGTCCTCACTAGTACATAAACGTCTATCCCCATATATTATATATTGGTATAATGATTTTGGTATTGGTTCTATATATCTTTCTTTCTTTCTTTCTTTCTTTCTATATCTTCTACACTCGGCAGCCGAAGATGGCTATTGAGACTGAGACACCCCAGGTCTTACAGCAGGGAGACGACGATCAGATGGTGGTCGACGAACTTTGCAGAGGAGGTGCCAATCTAGTCCCCTCTTTAACCGAGGAGGAAATCGACACGTAAAAGAACCGAAACAACACCTAAGCCTTGGGCAAGGACGTCGGAAAAAGTAAGGTTAATATTATTCAATGCAATCTTCAACACAAAAAGGTGGCAACGGCGACACTACGCCGCCGCCTGGATGTAACGGGTGTAATAGCACTAGTCCAAGAACCTTAGATAATTAAGACTACAATAACTGGTTTTAACACTCTAAGTGGTCAAATTTTTAGCTTACCAAGCAATCAACAACCGAGAACAGCCATGTATGTTCCCAGGAAAATCAAAGCCTCCCCCAATGGCGCAGTTTTGCACCTAAGGTGTAAGTGCGGTTAAAATGAAATTTTGGTCCATGGAGAAAGAGCAAAAATAGAAAATTTATACGAGTATCGGTATATCTACCCTCAGATGCATCCACCCTACCACCAATAAAGGAAATGGAAGATCTGGTAGACAATTGTCTTAGTCATAAGGTAGAACTCATTATCGGCTGTGATTCGAAATCTCACCATCTAGGCTGGGGTAACAGAGATAACAACGCTCAAGGTAAGTCTCTTTATGACTATATTTTTAGAAAATATTTGCATATCTCAAATAGGGTCACCGAACCTACATTTATTAATGTTTGTAGCCAAACAGTCATAGATATCACATAGAACTAGCAGGTATCCAAGGACATCTCTATGTCTGACCACCGCTGGCTAACTTATACTATTAGTCTAAAAAAAGCCTTATCAAATCTCGTGACCCTAGGAGGACGGATGTAGAACTCTACAGCTGACTTTTTCAGAAGATGCTCTGCGTAATAAAAACACTTTTACTCCAGGAACTAGTACAGAATTAAAAAGGTATACGGTATAAAACAAAATAAGCTATGCTTATAAAAAATCCTGTCCGATAAGGATTGTGACCAACATAAAAATCCTGTGACCAGGATAAAAACCAACTCTTGGTAGTGCACTGAACTGGAACACCTTACGAAGACAGCAAGAACAGATTGTCTTATCAATTAAACCTAGGAGAGTTTAATAAAGTCTGCAGACAAAAACAAAGAGCTGCTTGGAGAGCCTACTGAGAGGAAACCAAAGATTTTCCACAGGCTTTCAGGCTACAAAAGCTACAAAAAGCGCTCTCAAAGGGCGCACATCGGCATGTCGGCATATTAACGAAGACAGATGGAAGCAAAACCTTCGTGAAAGTGCTTAGATCCCGATGAAAACACACTTCCCCGGTTCTAGTGCCTCAACAGCACCAAACTGGACGGAAGAAACAATTATACCCTCACTGAACGACTGGCATCTCGCCTGAACAATGATTAGTAAGGAAAAGGTAAGATGGGCCATATCGTGCTTCACCTCTTTTAAGTCATCAGGGCCTGACGGCATATATCCAGCCCTACTACGGTGGGGAATAGATATCCTTCTGCCGGATCTTGTGGAAATATTCAGACCTTCCTTCGCTTTGAGATATATTCCTAGGAAGTGGAGAGAGGTGCGTGCGAAACCAGGTAGGATGAACTACACCCTACCAAAGGATTTTCGACTAATTAGCCTACTATCGTTTCTCTTGAAAATAATGGAAAGGCTGTGCGAGAGGTACATAAAGGATGAAGTTGTGGTTCATAATTAAGTTCACCCAAATCAACATGCATATACTTCGGGAAGATCTACTGATTTTGCACTGCATTAAGTAGTGGGAATAATTAAAAGATCGTTGAATAATAAAAAATTTATCCTAGGTATATTCATAGACATTAAGGGAGTATGCTCTCTAATAGAGAGCATAAAGCTCTAAATAAGCATAAATGTAGAAAACGTTTTTTTTGAGGCATGGTTACGAGGAGGTGTCTACAGGGAGGGGTGCTATCACCACTCCTCTGGAACAAAGTTTCACCAGCAGCCACGCTTTCTACACAATAGCCTTCGGACGATATTGCTTTCCTGCAAAGCGGTAAGTTTGAGAACACACTATGTAAGAGATTACAACTTGCTCTCCGACTAATAGAAACATAGTAGCAGGAATAATCACTGTCTATAAATTCTATAAATTATAAGAAGACAGAGATGGTCCTCTTCACCAGAAAAAGAAGAATCACAGGCTTAATACCACCAAGGATTCTAAACTACATTCTAACCTTTTCTGACGAGGTGAAATACCTTGGTATTACCTTTGACAGGAAGTTAACATGAAATTCCCAGTTAGGTGGTAGAGCTAAAAGAGTATATATTACCTATAAACAGTGTCGACGACCGGTTGGACGCACTTGGAGCCTTTCGCCCAGGGTGATCGTCTGGATCTACACTACTGTCATTGGGCTAATGCTAACTTATGAAGCTATTGCTTGGGTACCAAAAGAGCTACAGGCAACAGCGATCAATAAACTAAACCATATTCAGCGGATGGCAACACCAACTGCTGCAATGAAGTTACCCTTTGGCATCACCCCTCTAAACATATATGTCAAGGAGGTGGCGCTGGTGACAATAATGTGACTGCACTCAACGGGTGTAAACTCGTTTCTGTCATGAACAGCTGGATGAAACAATTAAACGAGCAATTAAACCAAAATTTGTTTTTGATAAACCCTACAAAATAAAAAAACAAGACAATATAGGAAGTCAAACGTGGCAAATACATATTACATAATATACATCGATAGCTCCAAAATTTAAGAAGGGTCAGGATGCGGGATATACTCCAGATCACTGAACCTCAGAATAAAATGGAGTTTGGGCAAAAATGCCAGCCTAGTTCAGACGGAATTGGCTGGTATCTCAATAGCCGCAAAAAAGATAACCCATGAAGGTATAGCCGAAAAAACTATAATAATCTGCACAGATAGCAGACAAGCACCACTAACCTTGAATAGACCAGGTGCCACATCAAGGTTAGTAATGGAGTATTACGAGTCATTAACTTAAGTTTCGGATTGTAATAACATCATCCTGAGGTGGATTAAAGGACACAATAGGAATAAAGGTAACCGCATTTCTGACCAATTAGCTAGGAAGGAATTGTCAAATATTACACCCACACGCAAACCGTAAAAATATGGGAAGAAGGGCAAGGATGTAGACTTGCCACGGTAACAGTAAGTAATCTTGAAAAGTCAGCATCAAAGAGGTACTTGGGAATGACCAGAAAAAACCTACGCTTTACAGTTGGTTTTTTAACTGGTCATTGTCAACTAAGCAAACGCCTCCACGCACTGGGGCTAGTAGACAAATCTATACAGGAAGGGTGAACGAGAAAACAATAACACAAAACTGTAGAGCATGTCCTGGAGTTAATACATTATTAATACGAGAGTACGCGTTCGGCGAGCCTGGGTACACCTGCCAATATAAAGGAGATGTCCCCTGGGAACGTTTTCCAGCTTTCTAGAAATGGCAGGATGGACAATGAGCTAAGGACGACAGCTCCCTGGGAGGATGCACAATTGGTCAATTGTGGCGTAAATGCTGTGGAACTTAACTCGCCCTCTCTACTCTACATATACAGATGTATACAAAAGACAAGAAAAAACCACTGTTTTTCCACCACCACGAAGAGGCCGAAAATTTTGGCCCCTAGTCCGGTGGTGGCGTTAGATGGTCAAAGGGTGCTAAAAATCCACACAAAGTAGAAAATTAAAGTAGAATATGATCAAAATAGACATATGAAACGACCAATTTTTATTTAGAGTAAGAAAGTCTTATATCTTTAGAGCGATGAAGTGAATGAGCATAAACATTCTGGATGTTAGTGAAGTTACGTGACCCGGAATAGGAACAATTAACATTGATGACTGTACAATGTATTATTCTGATAACACACATCGCAATAATAATGTAAAACAATCTGAAAGATCAATAAAAAAAATTGTAGATGTATAGGAACGAAGATCCCCAATATTATTAAAAGCTTATCCAGCTCTTCGTTGCAGATCTCTATATTTTGACCATTGCAAACGGCATTTGGCGAACTTAAACTATCACCGTATGTCACGAATGTCGAGCTGTTGAGAAGAATGGGAAAAGATAAAGAGGTTTTAAATACAATTAAAGTCAGAAAACTGCAATATCTGGGATATGACATAAGAGGCGAGCGTTAATAATGCAAGGAAGAATACAGGGTAGAAGGAGTCGCGGAAGAAGACGCATCTCCTGGTTAAACAATTTGAGAGCTTGGTTTAACGAAAGTGCGAATTGTCATGATGGTTGCCAACCTTCTTAGAGGATATGGCACATAAAGAAGAAGAATCCCCAGGTTGAAGCGAAGACAAGAATCAATGATAGACAGTTTTAAATTATACTATTTTATATATTTTATTATAATTCTTATTCAAGGAAATAAAAGCAAAGGTAATAGATGGAAAATTTCAAAAGAATCTGAATTTGTGCTTAAAATATGTGCAAAATTATTGATCGTGAAGTACTTAATTGAAAAATACTGTGTTTCATAAAACATAAGCCAGCTAATGATTAAGTCTACTTAAACGTGATAAAAGAAAATTTTTGTCAATATTTTACCTCATACTGCTTTCTGATTCCATTGACACACTTAAAAAATAATACAACTTTAAATATTTAGCTATGTGTAAATAAGCCTATATTATATATATATATATATATATATATATATATATATATATATATATATATATATATATATATATATATATATATATATATATATATATATATATATATATATATATATATATACAGGGTGAGTCATGAGGAACTTTACATACTTCTACCATATGTAGAGTCCCTCAGGGAGCATACCATGTGGCCACTAAAAAATGTCAACTCCTCTTCTTTATTAATTAACAGGGTGATTTGTGTAATTGACCGTTTATTTCATTTTACTGTAGTGTTTATACGGCTCATTTGATTTTTTTAATTTTTGCATGATACAGTACACTACTATCAAGCATTCGACTGGTATTAGCTAAACTAAAAAATTCCAGGACTGGCTTTGGAAAAATTAATTTAGGGATTCGTATTAAATATTACACCCTGTATATATTTTTTTTAAAATGCAATAAGTGATTTTCAAACTACATAAATAGCCAATGAAAACGACATATGCGACAATGTTGTCGCACTTTTATTAAATTTTTAGTGAACGATCAAATCTTACCAAAAATAGAACAACCATAATGAAGTATCAAATTATAAGGTATTAATTTAAACAAATGTTATAAATTTCAAACATTTTAATTAAAATGAGTTCCTACAACATAATCTAATACGTAGAAAATTAACATCTTTACTGTCACTTTGTATTATCTCTACGATAGAATCAATTGTTTTTCAATTTTAAATTTTTACTCATAGATCGTATTGGGGCATTATTTTCGATAAATAATAAATTAAATTGATTAAAAAGTCAAACCTCTTGTATGTGTTAGTTTTTGTTGATTGTAAATGATTACAATTTTATGTCAAATAATAATACATTGCATCAACTGTACTAAATAAAAATAAATCTAAAAAAGTTTAAAATGAAGGTTGGCGTTGACCGTTTGACGTTTCTTGATATTTTATACCCATTGTCATTATTGTCATTATTAATTGTTATTTATGTGTACAAGAATACATATTTCTTCTGTCATATCTACGTTAAGTACATTGTGTTAGTTTTGGTAGAGCTTTTGTTACTTTCGTTCAAAATGCCACATCAGTTTTCGACCACAGAATATGCAGACATAATATTTGTTTATGGATTCTGTAATGGGAATGGTAGGGCTGCTAGTAGAGAATATCGCAGGAGATTTCCTAATCGTCGAACTCCCAGTCATCCAACATTTGGGTCAGTTCTTAATTATTTGCGAGAAAATGGCACTTTTCCTAGTGGAACAACAGAGCGACATGTAGATGAAGCGCAGGAAGATGACATTATGGACGCCGTTACTATGAACCCTACAATAAGCACTAGACAAGTAAGTCGAGAACTCAATGTTACTCAATCAAAAGTAAGTAGAGTCTTACAAAAAAATAATCTATACCCATATCACATTCAAATGGTTCAGCGACTACATGCTGGAGATGAGATCGATGGGTTGGGATTTTGTAGATGGATTAACAATAATCGACCAACGCTATACAGGACACTATTTACAGATGAAGCCCAATTTACCAGAGACGGGATAAATAATTCACGAAATTCACATGTGTGGGCAGAAGAAAATCCCCATGCTATTCGAGAACGTCGTTCTCAGTTAAGGTTTTCGGTTAACGTGTGGATTGGTGTCATAAATAACCAATTAGTAGGTCCTCACTTTTTTGATGGTCCTTTAACAGGACAGGTCTATTTGAACTTTCTACAAAATATTTTGCCGAATTTGCTTGCCAACGCGAACGTTGCTATCCGAGGGATGTATTTTCAGCATGATGGGGCACCCCCACACTTTTTACTGGCAGTGAGACAACATCTCAATAATGTTTATGGCAACAGGTGGATAGGACGTGCAGGTCCTATTTCGTGGCCTTCAAGACCCCCTGATTTCAATCCCGTTGATTACCATATTTGGGGACGATTGAAGCAACTAGTTTAGGCAGTGAATATTAATAACCGACAACAATTAATTGATAGAATTATACATTGTTGTAATACTATTAGAAACGATCCCCAGAGTATCCGTAATTCAATACGTCAATTAACAATTCGGCAACAAAAATGTGTACAGGCTGCAGGGTTCCATTTCGAAAATCTATTTTGAATTATTTTTATTTTGTTACCATTATTGTATCTTTTCCAGTTCTAATTTATGGGTTTATCATAACTATGTACATATTTTTAGTTTTTTTTTTTAAATTGTTCTTCGTTATTGTTAGTAGTTACTGTTTTTTGTTGTGCAGTGACTCAGTTTATCATTTCAATTAAAATGTTTGAAATTTATAACATTTGTTTAAATTAATTACCTTATAATTTGATACTTCATTATGGTTGTTCTATTTTTGGTAAGATTTGATCGTTCATTAAAAATTTAATAAAAGTGCGACAACATTGTCGCATATGTCGTTTTCATTGGCTATTTATGTAGTTTGAAAATCACTTATTGCATTTTAAAAAAAATATATACAGGGTGTAATATTTAATACGAATCCCTAAATTAACTTTTCCAAAGCCAGTCCTGGAATTTTTTAGTTTAGCTAATACCAGTCGAATGCTTGATAGTAGTATACTGTATCATGCAAAAATTAAAAAAATCAAATGAGCCGTATAAACACTACAGTAAAATGAAATAAATGGTCAATTACACAAATCACCCTGTTAATTAATAAAGAAGAGGAGTTGACATTTTTTAGTGGCCACATGATATGCTCCCTGAGGGACTCTACATATGGTAGAAGTATGTAAAGTTCCTCATGACTCACCCTGTATATATATATATATATATATATATATATATATATATATATATATATATATATATATATAAATATATATATATATATATATATATATATATATATATATATATATATATATATATATATATGTATGTATATATATATATATATATTGTAACGATTGGGGTTTATAGAAAATAATTTATAAGTTATATACTACATAATATTAGATATAAAAAAGTATTTGATTATTTTAAATAAGTTATATACTAGAGAAATTTAATAAAAATATATTTATGTGAGGGCATTTTTAATAAATTAGCATATAATAATTGTAAAAAAGTTGTATTTTAATATTGTAAATATATATAAGTGAGCCATGTGCTTAGGCAACCAAAAATACTCTCGGAGATTGACAGATATTTATACTCTGAAGTGACGTTTAAGAATATTTACAAATATAAAGTGGGTTATAATAATATATTGTTTGAAATGTGTATTTTATTAAATTAGAATGTTAAGTTACTAATTTAATTATATATTCTGATCTGAAAAGCCTAAATGTAAACAAAATTATTAATAGAAAAGAATGGAATTCTCTGGATCTCCGGAGATGGCCATGTTTGCGAAATGGTTTGTTCCAGAAAATTCATACAAGTATGAAATAGAACAAATTGGAACATGATCTCTTACGAGATGGTTCTAGAATGTCCAAAAGATATAAATACCTGTGATTTGGATTCAAGATGGCAGTTTTTGAGTTTTTACTATGAAGATCAGTTGAAAGTTTTTAGTTAGAAGTCAAGCAGTTTATTATGAAAGTTAGTAGAAGATAGACACAATTAATTAGTGAAGTCAATTGTTCACAGTTTTATAAGAAATATGAAAGTTAGTTGGAGATAGTCCAATTGTTTAATATAGTGAGTTAAATGAAGATTAAAAATTATGCATATAATTTAATGCACATTTATAATTATACACAAATAATTATTGAAGATAAAAAAAGGTATATTGGAAGAAATTAAATTATATTATGGTTGGAGATTAGTATAAATCAACTTATAATAATTGGATATTGGTATATTGAAAAGAAGAATAAATATAAATGCTGTTTGCTGGTTTGGTTGGTGGTGTACAAATGCTGGTGAAGAAAACTATATCTTAAATTGGTAGAAGCTGATAATTGAAAAAAGTAATTTCACAAAAAAACAAGGATAACCGAAGTACGAAGACTTTCAGTGGTGATTAGAATATATATAGTGGAAAACAGTTCATTTAGGCATTCAGTGAAAGAAAGGTACAAAATTTTGTTAATATAATTTAGTTAGTGTCATAACAATTTCAATTTTGAAGATAGTTTGTTTAAATTTTAGATTGTCTATAGAATTTAATTAGTTTTATAAGAATATCAGTTTAAAGATAGTTTATTTTAAATTTACATTGACTAGGTTAGATATATATGTGTGTTTCATAATAGTTATAATAAAGATAATTTAAAAAAGTACTTACAAGCTAATTCTTTGAGAACCGCGATAAAAACCCTATATATTATATTATTAAAAATACTCATTGCTCATCATTCAAACAAAAAAATACATCATAACAATTTGGCACCCAACGCGGTGGCTCTCTATTTAAAAGAATTAGTTTGGGAAGATAAGTGCTCTCATATAATTAAATTAATTATCAGTAGAAAGGAAAAATTATAGAATTTATTTTAATTATATTTGAACAAGTAAAGTCTCAAAATGTCTCAAGGAAAGAAAGGTACAAGAAGCAAAAAGAATGAAGAAGATGTGGAAGTAGAAACACAACCTATACAAGAGGAGAGTTTAGTTCAAGTTCCACAAGATACTGCAGAAATGAATCCAGAAAGAGAGGAAAATGTCAATATGGCAACTTTGATGTCATTAATAATGCAGATGAACAAGACAATGGAAGATAATTCAAAACAAATCAAAGAAGCCATAAAAAAATTGGAAGAGAATTCAAAAGAAGTCAAAGAAGACATGAAAAAAATGGAACAGAAATTGGAAGAGAATTATAGAAAATTAGAAAAGAAAATAGAAGATAATAATAATAAAATTGTAAAACAAATGGAAAAACAAATGGATAAAAAACTTGAAGCTGCAGAAAAAAAAGTTGCAAATGAAATAAAAAGTATACGGAATGACTACAAGAAAAGGATAGACAATGAGAGGACAGAAGTAAAGAGGATTATTCAAGATAATAAGATAGATATAGAACAGAAAATAGAGTTACAGAAATGTAACTTAGAAGTAAAAATTAACGAAGACAGGAGAAACACAGAAGAAAAATTAGATGATATACAACAAAATATCCAAATAAATAATAATCAAATAAGAAATGTGGAACAGAGAATAGATGATATTTCACAAATGAGAGACATAGGTAGACCTTACTTAAATTTAACAAATGAGACTGGGATTAAATTCTCTGGTAATATAAAAAATTTGCATCCTAGAGTATACATAAATAGTTTAAAACATAAATTAAGATTTGTGAATAATATTAATGATATTAAAGATTATATTAGAATGACATTAAATGACAATGCAGCAACTTGGTTTGCTAATATTGAGAATGATTTAGATAATTTTCAAACATTTGAAAATAAATTTTTAAATTATTATTGGGGTGAATTAGAGCAAGCCAAGTTTAGAGAAATTCTATATTTTGGAAAGTATAATCAAAATTTAAAATCAAATATGGTAGATTATGCATTGAAATTGATAACAGTTGCAAAATATTTAGAACCACCACTTAGAGAGGATGAAACAGTCTTAAATGTATCTAGACATTTTGATGCTGATGTTGTGCAAACCGTAACTGTACAAAATATTCAAACAATAGATAGTTTTATTAATTTTATTCAAAGAATACAAAGAGGCAATATGACAAGTAATAATAACAACAGAAAAAACAATAATAACTTTCAATATAATAAAAATGATATTCAACAATATAGACAATCATATAACATTAATACTAGGTATGGTAATAATTTACAAAATTTTAATAATAATAACAGTAATCAAATTAGACAAAATTGTAATAACAATACTAGTTATAATAGACAACATTTTAATAACAGTACTAATAATAATAGACAAGATTTTAACAATAGAAGAAATACAGAGCGACCTAACTATAACAGACAGGTAAATTGTGTTCGAAGGAATAGAAGCTGCGAAGACAGGGAACGAAATAGTACAAGGCAAGAAAATGTGAGTAGAAGTCATAGTAGGGAAAGACATAGTACATCAGATCCAAGTGGTCAGACACAATCTGACAATTCTAATAATCAAAATTTTGTGCAGTAAACTTTCTGAATTACAAGTTAGGCCATTGCTATTATGAAAAACCTTCTGAATTTATTTCTTTAGATGAGGATAAAATTATTGACTCTATTAATTTAATTTATATAAATGCTTTGGCCAAAAATAAAATGATTAAAATTATGATAGATACTGGTTCAGAAAGTACATTAGTCTCGGAGAATTTTATTTTTAATACATTAAAACTATCAGATATAATAAAGATTCCAAAAATTAAAATTATTGGTGCAAATAATAAGAAGTTGGGTGAAATTGATAAACTAGCCAATTTTAAAATTAATATTCTTAATAAAGAAATTAATATGCAAGGATTTATTGTCAAGGATTTATGTGTTGATATATTAATGGGAAATGATGAATTGGAAAAGAAGAAAGTAAAGATAGATTTTGAAGAGAAAATGGTAACTTTGGAAGGGCAAATAATTAAATTTATGCAGAAAGATGAGGTGGAAGAAGGAATAAGAGTTGATAGGATATTATTAAAAGAAAATAATGATGTTTATGAAGAAGAAATGTATTTTGATGATAGGGAAATGTCCCAGAAGAATGTAAAGAATAATTATTGTAGTGAATATTTAAGGAATGGAAATTTTAAGCAGATGGATGCCTACGAGGCGGAGTGCGTAAAATTGGAAGCAAGGAATAATGAGTACATAATGAAGAATAATTTTATTTGTAAAGAAGAAGATATGATGAAAGTTTTAAATTGCCCTGAAGAATATAAATCAATAGTCATTTCCATATTGCAGCAACACAAGGGACTTGTCAATAAAGAAAATAGAATTGCACAAAATTATATCCATAGTATAAAAGTTAAAGAAGAAAAAGATTTTAAAACAAAATCATACCCAATACCATATAAATACAGAGAAGAAGTAAACAAAACAATTAATAATATGTTAGAAGATGGGATCATTGAGAAGGCAGACACACGTTTTATTAACCCCATAGTAGTAGTACGAAAAAGATCAGGTGAAATCAGGTTATGTTTGGATGCAAGGAATATTAACAAGATTACTGAAAAGCAATTTGAAGCACCAATGAGTATAGATGGAATATTAGGAAGAATTACAGGAATGTCATTTTTCACTAAAATCGATTTACAGCATAGTTTTTGGTTAATACCTCTAGAAAGAAAAAGTAGACAGTATACAGGATTTCAGATAGATGGAGTAGTATATCAATTCAAAGTAGTACCATTTGGACTTCAATCATCTTGCAGTGCTCTATGTAGATGTCTTCATGATATTTTGGATCAATATGAACATTTTGTAATTCACTACATTGATGATATATTAATTTTTTCTAAAACGGCTGAAGATCATGAGAAACACCTAAAAATTATAATAAATAGATTAGACAAAGTTGGACTAAAAATAAATCAAGAAAAATGTACATTTTTTCAAAAAGAAGTCATATATCTAGGTTATAAACTTAACACTAAGGGAATCGAAATGGATCCAGAACGGACACAAGTCATTCAGGAATATAAAACACCACACAATTTAAGAACTTTAAGAGGATTTATTGGAATAATTAATTATTATACAAGGATGATACCAGATCTAAGTATAAATAACATGAAGAGATTGAATAATGATTTCTATACCTTTAACACAAATATAATAACACTAATAACTTACTAATATATCCATTTTATTCAATAGACTTGATTTGTTAAATAGATGGTAGATTTCATTGTTTTGAATCAATTTGACATCATACTTGTTGAGTTTTGTACATATGGAAATTGTTTGGTACCCTAAAAATCATAATTTGGGGTTAGATACAGAATTGATTGTGTAAATGTCTTTATAAAAAGTGTAAAACTTACCAATTCATATGGATAAAAGCCTGTTGAATGGAAATAATTCCTAGATTTTGTCTATAAATAAACAGAACACAATATCCATTATATTTTTAATTAAGGTTATATTTTATTCTCTGATAAAATCCATTCTCCATTTGACATGACAGTTTGACCATAGAATAGACGAACTGTTCTCCGTTATTCTCTGTTTTGACATAGACAGCGAACAGGGATGTATTTAACACATTTTAAATAAATAAAAAAAAAATTTGATTTATTAAATTTAATAAGGTATGAGAAAATTAATATTTAAAAAAATAATATGTAAATTATTTATTTTAAATATTATTTTTGGGGTATTGTAACGATTGGGGTTTATAGAAAATAATTTATAAGTTATATACTACATAATATTAGATATAAAAAAGTATTTGATTATTTTAAATAAGTTATATACTAGAGAAATTTAATAAAAATATATTTATGTGAGGGCATTTTTAATAAATTAGCATATAATAATTGTAAAAAAGTTGTATTTTAATATTGTAAATATATATAAGTGAGCCATGTGCTTAGGCAACCAAAAATACTCTCGGAGATTGACAGATATTTATACTCTGAAGTGACGTTTAAGAATATTTACAAATATAAAGTGGGTTATAATAATATATTGTTTGAAATGTGTATTTTATTAAATTAGAATGTTAAGTTACTAATTTAATTATATATTCTGATCTGAAAAGCCTAAATGTAAACAAAATTATTAATAGAAAAGAATGGAATTCTCTGGATCTCCGGAGATGGCCATGTTTGCGAAATGGTTTGTTCCAGAAAATTCATACAAGTATGAAATAGAACAAATTGGAACATGATCTCTTACGAGATGGTTCTAGAATGTCCAAAAGATATAAATACCTGTGATTTGGATTCAAGATGGCAGTTTTTGAGTTTTTACTATGAAGATCAGTTGAAAGTTTTTAGTTAGAAGTCAAGCAGTTTATTATGAAAGTTAGTAGAAGATAGACACAATTAATTAGTGAAGTCAATTGTTCACAGTTTTATAAGAAATATGAAAGTTAGTTGGAGATAGTCCAATTGTTTAATATAGTGAGTTAAATGAAGATTAAAAATTATGCATATAATTTAATGCACATTTATAATTATACACAAATAATTATTGAAGATAAAAAAAGGTATATTGGAAGAAATTAAATTATATTATGGTTGGAGATTAGTATAAATCAACTTATAATAATTGGATATTGGTATATTGAAAAGAAGAATAAATATAAATGCTGTTTGCTGGTTTGGTTGGTGGTGTACAAATGCTGGTGAAGAAAACTATATCTTAAATTGGTAGAAGCTGATAATTGAAAAAAGTAATTTCACAAAAAAACAAGGATAACCGAAGTACGAAGACTTTCAGTGGTGATTAGAATATATATAGTGGAAAACAGTTCATTTAGGCATTCAGTGAAAGAAAGGTACAAAATTTTGTTAATATAATTTAGTTAGTGTCATAACAATTTCAATTTTGAAGATAGTTTGTTTAAATTTTAGATTGTCTATAGAATTTAATTAGTTTTATAAGAATATCAGTTTAAAGATAGTTTATTTTAAATTTACATTGACTAGGTTAGATATATATGTGTGTTTCATAATAGTTATAATAAAGATAATTTAAAAAAGTACTTACAAGCTAATTCTTTGAGAACCGCGATAAAAACCCTATATATTATATTATTAAAAATACTCATTGCTCATCATTCAAACAAAAAAATACATCATAACAATATATATATATATATATATATATATATATATATACATACATATATATATATATATATATATATATATATATATTTATATATATATATATATATATATATATATATATATATATATATATATATATATATATATATATATATATATATATATATGTATGTATATACAGTGCGTCCATAAAGTAACGCATAAATTCATTATTAGCTAAATAAACAATATTATTAGAAATTCCCGAAACTGCTCGATTTTTGATTTTAATTTACTATTTTTTAAATTATAATCTAATATACAGGGTAAAACACCATATGATGACGTCATCGCCATTTTTTTAAATGGAACTCCCATTTTTTTTCAATTTATAGATTTTTCTTGGTGAGCAGATTCCAAAAATGTATAACACGTCACTTTAAATTGGTACAGGATGGCAAAAATGCAACAATTCGCACGTGCGTCCATAAAGTAACAAATAAATTCATTATTAGCTAAATAAAAGACATTATTAGAAATTTCCAAAACAGGTCGATTTTTGATTTTTATTTACTATTTTTTTTATAATCTCACATAAAGGGTGAACCACCTTCGTATGATGAGAGAATTTCGAATTATACCATGGTACACTGCCAAATTTGTAGAAGTTTTAGGTGTTTTCTCTAACGTTTTTGTCTAAAGCTTTGTTCGTTACGCACATCCAGTTTTTGGAAAATTTTTGACCATCAAAAACTCCGTGAGACGTTGCGCACCAGTCAGACTCAGGAATAAGGATTTTTTCCTATCTATGTAAGGTTTCAGCATATCTACCGCTGCTTGTTCTTATTATGTTCAGCGATGTCCATGTATTGCGGGGAAGTTCAAAGCCTGGCTGTTTCTGATTGATACAGGCCATTTGGTGTACTTCCTGTGGCAAGTCGCTCTCCCATTGTCTTCTTCAGGCGTTGGAGAGGCTGACATGTTCCTGATGTAGCAGGTTTGCTTTAACAATGGAGGATATCTGGAGCACAGTCTATTCATTTCGATATCAAGTTTGTCATGGTGGATAGGTAGTTGATGGTTAGCCTGGATTTTTGTATATTCTCTGAAAAGAAAATGCCTTCTTCGTAGTTTCTCAGGATGAAAAGTCAATAATTCGGTGTTGGGCTAATTGTACTTGTACCTAAAACTATTCGCATTTTCTGGTTTAACTAAGTATCAACAATCTTCGTGTATTTGCTATTAAGCCCTACCAGGCTTAATAGTAGTATACAAGTCCGAGAGCGGATGATATGAGTACGGAGGTTGATGAACCCCATGTGGTGCCACATAGCTTTTGATTACACTATTTCGCGCTTTACTGTGGTTCTTTAAAACTTTAAAACTGTAGGTTTTCTTTAAAACTTAAAAGTTCTGTCAAGATTTACTCCAAGATATTTTGGTGTTGCTTTATAAGTCAGTAGTCTGTTTTCAAAGTGAATGGACAGTTTTTTGTTTGCTTGGGCATTTTTTAGATGGAAACAGCATACTTCGATTTTAGTTGCATTAGGCTGTAGCCTCCGTTTAAAGAAGTATTCTCCCATAATGGCAAGGTTATCTGGTAGTATTGTTTCTGTAACATTCATGTTATTATATCTTGCTGCAATGGCCCAGCCGTTAGTGCAGCCAAATTTCTGCGGAGTTGTCCTCGGCAGGTCCGCGAAGTAGAAATTAAACAATAAGGGTACCAAAACAGATCGATGCGGCAGGCCATTGCTGAGCTTTATGTGGACACTATTAAAATCGCCCCTTGTGACTTCAAAGGGTGTGTCAGTGAGCATGCTATCAATAAGTTTGGTTATTTTTTGACATGGTATGGCATGTAGTAGTTTGCTTAGTCGTTAGTCTGGATACGGTATTGTATACAGCTGATATGTCAATGAAAGCAACGGATGTTTTAAGCTTGCTTTAAAAACCTGCTTCAATATGTGTTGTTAGCGATAGAATCTGATCTGCGCAACTGCGGTTAGGTCTAAACTCTGCTTGCTTAACGAATATCAATTCTAATATGTTACTACTAATTCTGTTGTAGACATAGTTGTCTACGCAGAACGCAACTATGTCGGTGAAACTACATAAAAACAGACACATTCCTGACAGACAGACAGACAGACAGACTGATTCCTTATCGCCTAAACCGTTTACCGCAGTACTAGAATATGCTTGTAAAAAACTTAACTGGAAAGAGAAAGGCCTGAACATTGACAATAGAAGATTAACAAATTTGAAATTCGCAGACGACATAGTTTTGTTCTCCGACAATCTCAAGGAGATATGTACAATGCTACCTGAACTTTAGTTAGTGTGTGCCAGTGTGGGTCTTAAAATAAACATCTCCAAAACAAAATTTATGACAAACCTAGTACCTAGCGAAAATATCAATATTAGAGACAACGAAGTAGAGCTGGTAGAAAAATACATAAACCTTGGACACGAAATAAAAATCACAAGAGACAACCAAACATGCGAACTACGAAAAAGAATAAACCTAGCGTGGGCAGCCTATGGAAATCTCAAAGACATCTTTAAAAGCGATATACCAATTTCTTTAAAACGTAAAACATTTGACCAATGTGTGTTGCCTGTGATGACCTATGGTGCCGAAACTTTGACATTGACAGCTACACTTCTAAAATGCTGCAAATAGCCCAGAGGAAAATGGAAAGGTCAATGCTGAGTATATCGCTTTGTGACCGAGTTAGAAATGAAGACTTAAGAGGAAGAACAGGAGTTACCGATGTAATTTCCCGAATTGCTACACTGAAATGGAACTGGGCCGAACACGTCGCCCGAATTAGTGATGAAAGGTGGACGAAAGAGATTGCTTCAGTGGAGACCGAGGTTACACAAAAGAAGTAGAGGAAGACCCCCTACTCGTTGGACTGACGGTCTCAAGAAAATGTCAAGAAATTTTATGAAAAGTGCTCAAGATAGAGCACAATGGACAAAAATGAGAGAGGCCTATGTCCAGCAGTGAACGCAAAGGACTGGGTGATGATGATGAATTGTGTTGTAGATTGTCTTCAAATAGTCTATAGACACAGCTCAGCAATGCAATCGGTTGGCAGTTTTGAGACTGATCATTTGCCTTATCTGGTTTTAGTATGGCTATAATGGAGGTCTTTTTTAAGTGAGTGCAGGATTTCTTTTGATTTAAGTGTATCTATATAGAAATCAGCCATATTTGCCACAGTGAAGTGAAAATTCTGGATGGATTTTATCGGAGCCGCGTGTCTTTCTAGACTTAAGGGATGCAAAGCTACTTCGCGTCCGTAGTAGAATACTACACGTGCATCCTGGGTAATGCTAAATGAACTAGCACAGTAGGCAGCCAGATAATCTAGAATCTCTGGATTTCCTAGTAAGTCACATCACAATAATAAGAATGAAACTGTGTAATGTTTTTTTAACGTTGAATGTAATAAAAACATTTTCAGGATGAAAATCGTTAAATATTCTTTATGAGTTCTAACACCATCCCCAAACCGATCATCCTTAACAGTTCAACTCGATATTTTTCGCTTAAATAACTGTACCATTTTTATTCGTACACATTATTTCTATAAATTACAATTAAATGAATTGTTTGTTAACAGCTGCCTACTAAAGAGAATACGTTAATTTCTACTATTGCTACAAAATAAACAACAATAATTATCTTTCTTATATAGGTACATGGTTTTTTATACTTATACATAAAAAGTAAAAACTTGTTCTACTAAAGCGTTTCCTATGTTTTATTTATTTATTGAATACTAATTTAGTTTTAGAGATAACTCTTTATAAAAATGGTTAATTAATTGCAAAATTGTTCACATCACTTCATTTCGTCTCTACCTTACTGTTTTTGGTAATAAAATACTGGCCAATTATATAAAAATCCAATAAAAATATATTAATTTTTTGTACAATAATAAATCATTTCTCATTTATTACAAATTTTAAAGTAAATTTTCTTTTTTATGTAAACTTACCCTAACAAATACGTTTTTGCCAGCAATATTATATTTTCCTTCGCCCACTTTTCGGATTTTCAACTTTTCGCATCTACCACTAGAACAATTGCAGTTTTTCTGCATAAGTCTAGCAGCGAGCTGTACTTTTCTGTCCAGTTCATTCGTTGGTGTTGGACTTGGTGTGTTGGCACCTCCGCTATCCCCCGAAGATGGTCTCATTGGTGGGGTCACGTCAAGGTCTGGATCTTCACCACTACCTAAAAATACAGTCGAACATACTAAGAAAATTGCAAATAAATTTTCCTTTTGTAGGTATAAAGCAAAAGTCACAGCCAGGTGTTTCCAATTTAAAAAATAAATAAGAAATATATTGGGCCTCTTTGAAATGGATATTTTGATTACTCCTATATATTTTATTTTAAAATATTTGTACGTTATTTTTTTTTATTAACGCAATTTAATCTCGAGGGAAACCGGAGAGAAATACTTTGAACAATATACGGCTCCAAAAGCATTTGGCGGCAGATCTGTTGTGGTGGAGTTTCGTTGGAGCCGCGTATGGAGCTATTTATTCTTGGCAAGCTAACAATGAATAACAACAACAATAATAACTGGGATCGTCTCTAGTGGCAGCTTAATTTTCGTAATCTTAGCCAGGAACATTCAAAGGACTTTGTGAAACTTAAACAGAGGAATGGCCTATATTTCAATTAATTGTTCACACGATCAGTGAACGCCAGAATCGGAAGCTTGGAGCATGTATCTGGAGCGCATGTCCGAAGGATGTTGTACAAAAATATATCAGCAAATACTAGAACAAAAGCATCTACGAGGTAGACCAAGAACTATGAGGCTAAATCAGATGGAAAATTACTTCTGAAGCTGGTGCAAAAGTATTACGACGCCGAGTAAAGTTTCACATTTATTTAGCTTTTAGCAAGGTAATGCTCTTTTATTGGTCTGTATATTATAAAGTACAAACCTCGGGACCACTCTTCATCTTCAGTGTTATCACTAGGAACGCCATCGCTAGCTCCACTTGTATTAACTACTGGCAATGAATTAAGTGCGTTGGTTTGTTCTACCAGCACCACGTGGTGAGTGTTCCATCTGTCGAGAACTGAAGATATTGCTCCGGCTGAATGACTCTGCTTCATTTTGGAATAACTTGGAGGAGGACTCTGTAACAAAATATTTTAGAACACTCTGTAAATTATAAAATTCACGACAATTTTTATGTCGTATCTCGCAATATTAGGTTTTTATTATATCACCTTGCTTTTATTATGAAATTAAATGATAAGTTATATAAAAGCCAATTGTTTTAAATAAGTAATACCCTAAATATCAAACCCTAATCTAACCTAACCTAACCTAACCTAAATATCAAAAATTGAATAAAGATATCTGAAAAATTTGAAAAGAGACATTCTTAAAATTTTTCTTTTAAAATGGTTGTGTATATTTATTACTATCTATATAATTTTTTTCAAGATATACCGAAATTGATTTTCTAAAACTTTCACTTAATTTATAACTTCATCTAAATAACAATTTATTTGACATGTGTATATTTTAAAGTTTCTATCACAGTTTTTGGAGTTATTCTTCTCCTATCTCAGATCTACAAATCCCTAAATCTAATTGCTAAGTAAAAAGCTATTCTTAAAATTTCTTTCTAACAAATTATATACTGTGTACACTTATGCCCATAACTTGTACTACACTACTAAGTCGGTCCGATAAGTACTTAGCCTACAAAAAAAAAACATTTGGAAAAGTGGTGATTTATTTCTCAACATAGTCTTCCTTCCAATTCGACCAATTTCGCCATGACGTCGGCGGAGGTATGAGCAGGGGCATTGCCATGGTGGAAGAGCACTTTTTTCTTTGCCAAATGGGGTCGTTTTTTCTGCATTTCCCCATGGAATCTCCCCAATAATTCGGCATAGTAAAGCACTGTAACCGTTTTGTCCTTCTTCAGGTTGTCGATGTAGATCACCCCATGTATATCCTAGAACATTGTGGCCATCACCTTTCCTGTCAATAGGACAGTCTTCGCTTTCTTCGGAGCACGTTTGCCGATTGCAGTCCACTGTTTCAACTGTTCTTTGGTCTCTGGTGTATACCAATGGATCCATGTTTCGTCGACGGTTACGAAATGTGGTAGAAACTCTTTCGGAATAAGAATAAATGTCCTCAAACACTGCTCTGAATTGGTTTCACGGTTGCGTTTTTTGTCCGGAGTGAGCAAACGCGGCACCCATCGCGCGGAGAGCTTTCTCATGCCCAAAATCCCATGCATGATATGACATATGCGGTCTTTTGAGATGCCTACTGAATTCGAGAGAAGCTTTTTTAGAGTTTTGATAATAGATAACTGGCTTATTTCTGTTGTTTCTGATAGCTGAAACGAACTTACTTTGGGATTTTCGTCTACTCAAATGAAAATTTCATATTTTTAATTCGGTGTAATTTGTTTCGGCCGTCCACCTCGATTTTTAATGTGAAATGACCTAGTTGCATCTAAACTATTAAATCAATTTGAAAAGGTGTGATTTTGTCGCATTCTGTCTGCATATAGCAATCCATAATATCTGGCTGCTGAGTCACCGCAACAATTTTCTTGTGCACATACATAAGTCATATCTTGAATTTCTTCCTTAAAAAAAACGCAACAATACACTACCAAAAATAAGTCTCTTACAAACAACAATTATCTGACAGTTTACCGCATACTTTCCATAAATTAAGTAATTTTTGAAATCTCCTCAAACTCTAAACTTTTTAAATGCATTTTTCTTGAAAAAAGTTTATATCTAATTTCATTGACAGAATCATTCACGTGACGCATACTGTTATTAGATTTTTCATATTCTACACCATGTAACAAATGTAATAAAAAATATTGCATCATTTTTCAAAAATAAAGCACATAATCTAATACTTCGTGAAAATTCTTTCTCATAAGAATATTATTATATTTTTGATTAAGATTTAATTTAATTTAAGAAAATAATATATCATCTAAAATTATTATTTTCAAAGTTCAACGGGCACATTATATATCTAGCGACTTTTTTTACACGAAAATGTTAATCTGCAAAGTAAAATTTAGAATTGCACATAAAGGAACAAGTATCATTGTTACAGTTTTGATTTTTAAAATTCTCAGATGTTGGACATGTATTTCTTTCCTTGAATAATATTTATATACATACTGTAATACTAGGAAACTGCCAAGTGAGTAAAGAACTTAATCTGGAATCGAATGAATCCCTTTCTTCTTCGGCAATCTGTTTTTCTAATTGGACCAATCCTGGAGGTTCGATGCCAAATTTGGAGGCTATTCTGGCGACTTCAAGAAGGCACAGTATTACATTCCTGGGTTGATTGTGCAAAACTACAATACAAAACAAATTTATTAAAACAAGAGCCATATGGTACACTACCAACATTTGGGATAAATATTTTGAGAATAAGATTTTCAGAATACTATAAATAATACTATAAGTTCGTAAACTAATTTTTAAGACCAAATTCAGATTTTTTGCTTTAATCTGTGCCTTCTAAGAATTGCAAGGCAAAACAGACGTTGATAAAGATGTTATTAGAGACAAGTGGAAAATTTCTTCAGAGATTACATACATAACGGTCTTTTCTTTCACTTCGGATTTCCTTAAGATTTAAGACTAAAGGAAAAACTCCTGTCAATTGTATTTTATATTATTAATGTGGTATAGAACCAAGGGTATTACTGGAAAATAATAAAGGTAAATAAATTATTTTGCCATACAAACTTACCAAGGTCTTCACTTTCAAAGAGTAAGTTTTCATGGACTCCTAACGATCTACAAAATCGAATAAAGTTTTCCATGTTATCTCTGGAGAAGAAGCTTCCCCTTGCAGCTTTTTCGAAACACTTTCCTCTAATTTTTGGAAGAGGCTAAAAGGTAAAATATATGGTAAAATTAAAAATTAAGTCACATAATCTCGTTACTATGAAATCTACAGATTATTAAAATGATAAAACAAACATTTTTTTATCGTGTTTTTAGTACCATAGTATAACCAAAGTTTTGTTATTTAGTCTATATTTTATAATTTATTGAACTGTAACACTAATTAGAAGATATTAAATTAATATCTTAATTCTTACGATAATGAAATAATATTAAGAAAATAATATGTACATACAACAGACCATATATTGTATATATATTCATGGATTTTACAGTATTCACTGCCTTCCCTTGGTCAACCGTTTCCATCTCTCTTTGTTTTCCCATTCTCCATCGTGTTGGCCTCTCTTACTCATGGCGTCGTCTACTTCGTTCCTCCAGGATCTTGGGGGTCGTCCTCTTTTTCTCCTTCCTATGGGGCTCCAATAAGTTATTCTCTTTATCCATCTGATGTCGCTAGTTCTTCTTACATGTCCATACCACTTTAGTCTTTTTTGTTCTATATATGCTAGTATGTCTGTTTCTATTGCTGTTCTTTGCTTTATTTCATCATTACTTTTCCTATCCATTCTGGTTACTCTGCAGCATCTTCGCAGGCATTCCATCTCTGTTGCTACTATTTTACTGCTGTTTTTCTTGCTTAAAATCCAATTTTCAGCCCCATATGTCAATACTTCGCACTCATGTTTTATAAATCTGTGTTTTTGTCTTCATATTTAGGTGTCTATCACCATAGTGAGTTAAGTTGTCGGATTGCTGTTCTTGTTTGTCCTAATCTTTGCTTAATTTCTTCCTCTGTTGTTACCTTTTTCGTGATTATAAACCCCAAGTATTTGAATTTATATTTTCCTTTAATTGTTACGTTGTCGTCAATCTGTAGATCTTCTATGTCTTCTTCACTTGTAGATAGGTACTCTGTTTTCGCGAGGTTAATATCTAGGCCAGCCTTGGTATATTCTTCTTGTAGTTTCTTCATCATAGGTCTTTTTGGTCTTGTGCAATCACTACTTGATCGTCTGCAAAGCTTAATGTATATAGGTATTCGTTTCGTACCGGTACTCCCATGCCTTCGCATTTTCTTTTCCATGCAGTGTTGACCATATATTGTTAAACCATATATTGTTTTGAAGCTATTCTCTTGTGGTATTTTAATATTATTTACTTTTTTCATTGGGAATTAACCACAATTTGAATTTAAAATATATTTATTTTGACGTTTTGATTTCCACTTATATTGGAAAAACGATTTCCGAAGTGGAATTCGAAACGTCAAAATAAACATATTTTAAGTTAAATATTGTATTTATATGAGGTTCAACCACAAATGATTGTAATAAAAATTATATTTTACATTTGTTTTGACGTTTTGATCTGCAACCCGAAAATCATTTTCAAAAAAGAATATTATAAAACGAGGTGTTACTAGCGAAGAATTCGGTTTTCAGATCAACACCGGAAAAACAAAAAAAAAATGATCGTAGACAGAGCAAATATTAATCTACCGCACGTACATCAAGTGGCGAATTTTGAAGTGGTAGACAGATTTGTATACTTAAGCTCCCTGATAACCAACAATGGCGGTTTCTCTTCGGAAATCAAGCGTATACTTGCAACGGCCCGAACGACAACAGCAAAATTAATTAAAATATGGAAAGACCGAATAATAAAAAAGAATACTAAGCTTAGGTTGGCAAATGCCCTTTTTGTTCATTGCTACATAAGCAGCTGAAACATGGACTCTCAAAAACATCGATATGAGTAAGATCGAATCCTTCGAAATGTGGACATATAGAAGAATTCTCATCGCCTCCGGAGGCGATGAAATAGTGGCAGATGCCTTGAAAGTGGCTGGAAAAAGATTATGGCAGCTCATTGCCAAACTATGCACTAGATGTTTGCAGGAAGCAATAACACCAACCCAGTGGTATAACGCAGAAATTATCATACTTCATAAAAAAAGGGATGCTACCGACCTCAGGAATTACAGGCCCATAAGTCTACTTTCACATATTTATAAACTATTTACAAAAATAATTACGAAACGACTAGAAAATAAATTGGAATTTTATCAGCCCATAGAACAGACGGGTTTTAGAAAAGGCTATGGAACAAACGATCACCTACTGGTAATAAAAAAATCTTATAGAAAAATGCGCTGAATATAATAAACCACTAGCTTTAATATTTGTCGACTATGAAAAGGCATTCGACACCGTAATTTAACAAAAAATGTTGGAAGCCTTGACAGAATGCCGAATTGACTATCGGTATATAAATATAATTAAACACATATACCAAAACGCAACAGCCAGTGTTAGAGTGGGTGATCGTCAAACCCAGAAATTCCCGATACAACGTGGAGTACGCCAGGGGGACACCATATCGCCGAAACTGTTCACTACACTTTTGGAATATATATGTAAAAGGGCAAAACTGATCGACAAGGGCATAAACATAAACGGAGAAACGCTTAGCCATCTAAGGTTTACAGATGATATTGTACTACTATCAGCTACTAATAGCTGATAGGATAGATGAGGCCAAAGAACTTTTAAATCAGCTCTACTTTTCCTCGCTAGAAGAGGGATTGAAAATAAATATATCTAAAACCCAGATGATGACAAATCTTGTAGTCAGCGAAGATATATGCGTAGGAACAAGATCCATAGACCAGGTAATGGCCTATAAATACCTAGGTCATGAGATTCGCATAGGAAAAGATAACCAAACCGTTGAGCTTCTCCATCGTATAAGACTGACTTGGGCAGCCTTTCGCAAGCTGAACCATATTTTCAAATCGTCTGATATACCAATATGCCTTAAAAGATAAACGTTTAATCAGTGTGTTTTGCCAGTGTTAACTTACGGAGCGGAAACGTTGACTATGACAAGGAGAACAGTTCAAAAGATCCGTGTGTGTCAAAGGGCGATGGAGCGTGCTATGTTGGGCGTTTCACTACGAGACAAGATCCCAAATCGGCAGCTACGACAAAGAACAGGAGTGGCTGATGCAGTAGAGAGAGTAGCAATACTGAAATGGAACTGGGCAGGTCACGTGGCCCGAATGACAGATAATAGATGGACAAAGCGGATACTGGAATGGAGACCAAGAAATGATGCCTACCGAAGCAGAGGTCGTCCACCAACACGTTGGACTGACGATCTAAAACGTTGCCATAGAAATTGGATGCAAGAGGCACAAGATCAAAATAGATGGAAAATTATGAGGGAGATCTATGTCCAGCAGTGAAAAAGCAAAGATTGAATGATGAGAAGAATTCGACGCGTGTCCTTGACAGAACGAAGAACCAACCTGTAAATTCTGGAAGATCTTCATATAAAAGACAGGCTATTAAAAAAAGCCGAGTATACTTAAATTACTTCGGCCACATAGCTAGAAGAACGGGGACTATTGGTAGTAGAAGAAAAGGTAGAAGGCTGAAAATCAAGAGGAAGATCTGCAACACGATGGGCAGAGTAAATAAAGACTCTCGTGGGAAAAGCACTACATGAAGCCGTCCATATGGCACAAGATCGCAGCCAATAGAGTAAGCTAATAATATTTGGAGTGTCACCACGCCCTGACAGGGCTCAAGGAATGAGGAGAGCTACTTTAACCTATAGTTCTTTATTAATTGGAGCATTATTTTAACTTATTTCACAGGTAACTTACTGGGCCTTGATCTTGTAGGCAAATAGCTATGTTTTGAGTTGAAATTATAAAGGGTTGTGTTATACTCTAGGATTGATATCAAATTCTGATGTTTGTGTGTTTATGTAGTTAATTGTAGATGATGTATCTTGAATAATCTATCGATTTTCTATTAATCTATTAATGTTGGTATATTCTTGTTGCTGACTTTTTTTTTAGTATTGGTAACAAGAGTCTGCTACATTCTGTTGATGGATTCGCAACATATTTTTCTTCAATAAGGTGATGTTTGCTTCTTTGATTTTTATCTTTTTGCAGACTGTGTCTTTCATAACTATTAATACATCGTTCTATTGTACTCTGTGCTCATTGTCCGAGACATATTAGCATATCTGGAATATGTTTTGATGTATGATTCATTTATTTAATTCATTGATTCATTTAATTTATTTAGTGCTCCTGGTCCATGATGCCAAACGGACAACAGATCATTTACATATTTCCACCATACTCTGGCTTTTTGTCATGTTTATACACAATGTTTTGCTTAAATTTCTCTATAAAAATATCTCCTATAACAGATTAGCGGATGTCTCTTGATACCACTCTCAGAGATTTCGTAACCAGAATACCCTCTTCATCCTGCGCCCATTCTTCCGGCGATATTGCTATGTATTATGAGGTGTAGAGGGTTATACCTCTCTGAAATTAACCATATTTTACTAAAATATGGTTAATATAAAAATAGTAAATAATAAAACGGAGTAGTTTACAAATGCCTACTATTAGGTAAATAACTTGCTAAGAGCAGCAATAGTAAGCATACGAATACGTACTGAAAATCAGTAAAGCCAATATTACTAAGTAATTATTATTTAATACTGAAACAAGATACTTTTGTAGGCACAGTTCATCTGCATATATGTTTCTTTGATATTCTATGTCAGTACATTCACTACAGGCTCATAATTAATTGCAGCTCTGGTATTTTATCCATCCTTTACAAAATTGGACGTCGATGTGCTTCTTTCAAGGTCACATTTAATCTTATCACCATTTGTGGATTTATATGTGCTTTGATATTGCAATTCACTTTGGTTTCTTTGTGGATGTTAAGTTATTTATTATAAATATGATCATTATCACTTATATTTGATGTCGCAAAAATTCTCTTAACACACCTTAGTCATTCCTGAAATAATCTGTCCGCTGCACTTCTAAATAATGTTCTTATAACATTCCCGATTCGGGGTCATTCGTAGTTACAGTGCGATAAGGATTTTAGTATGGTTAACCAAAAAACAAGAGCAGAACACCCTAGTGATTGGTTCGAGGCTATAAGAGCATCCCCTGTAAAACCTCAACCCTTTAACGTTGAAGAAGTACCTCAGAAATATTTTTGATATTAAGGCAAGCATTTAAATCAGATTAATCACAAGTGTCCGTTTTGATCTAGACCAATAAGAGAACTGAAAATATCAGTGCAGCACCAAGGCTGAGGTATTAAAGGGTTACTTACAATGATGCATTGGAGATATAATAGGAAAACCATTTTCTACCAACAGTACCATGGAGTTTCGTTTCCCAGATTATTTGTACACATGTATTAGTTTATTAATTAATTAAATAAGCGTTATATTATTTAATGTTGTGTTTTTAGGTTTGATACCACTATCCATTGAGAAATATCGGGATTAGACAAAGTTAGCTAAGTTTCGTGGGGAGAGGGCTCAAGATTTTTGTTAAATTTACTACCTATACAAAAATACATCAACCCAAAGATTAAAAAAAGTAGCGAACAAGAAATCAGTTAAAAGATTTCAAAATAAAGTAAAAGTAGCCAAAGGGACGCAAAATGCAGCCAGAGAAAATAAGTAGCAGGAAGAGAAGCAAACACACAAATAATATTCTCAAATTAATGTTTCAATCTATGTATTTTTAATGTTATCAAAAGGTTTAATATAACTGTAAGTAATAATATAAAAGCTTTTGATTTTAAAAAATTTGAAAAAATAATATTTAAGACACTCCTACTTTCCACTGAATCTGAGAATCGTTTATCGTTTTCTCCCATAAAAACTAACGTTTCATTGAATTGTTTTTTAATAAAAAGTTAATATTTGTTGTTAACATCAAAATTAATAGATGTATTCATTTTGAATACGGCTTGTCTCTATTTGATTTTTATACTTTTTTTAATTTTTTTAACTATACTCTGTTTTTTAACCAGGAGGAGTAACCAGCGCATTCACTTAAACAACAAATATTGTATGATACTTTATAAAAATATAAGCAGTTTCTATGGGATTGCCCATTTTTCAAATGTACAGGTATAGACTTATTTTCATTATTCAGGCTCCATTAAATGAATTGTAGCTCTTTCTGGTCATAGAAGGGAGATTATGGGTATTGTTGTTGAACTTAAAAACTTTCTCTCTTATACACTGATTATAATACAATGCATAGAAGCCATCCCCCACTGGCATGTTTAGAATCAGTACACTAGATATATATATGTATATTTTTAGGTAATGATCAAGAAAATAGATACAATAGTGCACATATAAGAACAAGAAATATTGTATTGTAGAAAAGCTATTTTGGAACCTGAAAAAGACAGTTTCCTTGTTTTCAACAAGTTCTACAATCCAAATTAAATACATCTCTTGCAATAATATGTGCTACAGCATTACCTCACAATCTGGGTTTAAGGGAAAATAATGATGGTGATGATGATTTTGTAGAAAATGTTGATGTGTTGGTAAATAGAAATGTTAATGATGTGTAACAATGGTTAAATTATAGGAGACATTTTATTCAACAATTTTTTTGCATGAGAATGAGAATACTATTGAATATCATACTAAATGTTTTTTTTCTATTATTTCTCAAAATGTGATCATAATCATTGGCTTGACAACCTTTTTTGTTTGGGTTTTGATCTTTTCAGGAATACTTATTTCTCCATTCCAATCTATTTCAATGACTTATTCTAAGTATTTGTTCCTTACCTATATCTAATCTTTGGTCTTCCTCGTGTTATATTTCCATCTGACATTTGCTTATTTTGGAAAGTATTTCATCTTCTTTCATCTTTCCTCGTATTATGTGGTCCTATTTTGATGAATGGTAATTTAACCCATTATGACTGTATGTATTAAAGAAACTAATATATGTTTATTAAAAATGTATAATAATAGACAAATTAACAATTAGGTCATTATAGTATTGTAGCTAAAATAAAATAAATTCTTAAGAAACACAATGAAATTTGTATTAAAACTAGAATGTCCTCATATGAAAAATATAATTATTGCAGTCAATACACATGCGGACATCACATTTGCTACACATTGTTCGAGTACTACTGCTACACCCCTATCCTTCACAGCAACATCTTTTGTTGTTAGATATAGTTATTAAAAGGTGATTGTTTCCATCGCGCCTTAGATTGTCTGATATTCTATTAAGCGAAACACTAAATTTCAAAGAACTGGGTCTTCCACCATGCATTTGTATATTTGTTAAGATATGACTAAACAATACATCTTCTGAAATCTAATTGGGAAATCTTGGTGTAGTAGTACTTGCAGAGTATCCATCTGTTATTAATACTTGCATCAATGAGCCATGTGAAGATATACCACCACCACTTCTTTGAACGGATTCCAATTCTATATGTAGATATGTTTTGGTCCATCAAATCGATTCCTCCCATTTGGCAATGATTTTAGGTCTTGGAATTTGTACATATTTTTTTTCTTATTTACTATATATGACCACAGTTCCCACAGGAGTAGCACCATAAATTATAGATGCAGCAGCTTTTTTTTTCATAGTAAGTAGGTGTAAGTTTTAAGTATAAAAAATGCTCTAGAGCAAATTATGAAATTTGCGACATTCATTGTTTTTCCCGCCGACTCTTCAAATGTAAAATATAATTTTTATTAGAAACAATTGTGGTTTAATCTCATATAAATACCATATTTAACTTAAATTGTGTTTATTTTGACGTATCGATTTCCACTTTAGAAATCATTTTGCAAATATAAGTGAAAATTGAAACTTCAAAATAAACATATTTTAAACTGATATTGTGAATAATTCCCATAGAAAAATAGTATGTGATATTAAAATACCACAAGAAAATAGCTTCAGAATAGTTTATGGTCTGTCGCATGTATATTTTATTATTTTAATATTGTGTCATTATCAACATCGACTTCTATATAACAAAAGTATATACCTTTTTAAAATAATTAAATACCTAACACACTTACCCCTTTAACAAGTCCCTTGTCTATCGCCTTTTTTACTCCTTCGGTAATCATTTGCGCTAAATGACAAAGAACCACTCCATTATCTAGTTCGTCCAGAAAATTGTCCTTATTAATATAGTCAATACCTAAAATATCAAATTCGAAATATTAATATCGCTATGATCACTATACCGATCCACTTAAAAAGAAAAGCTTTTAACCAGTGCGTTCTACCAGTCCTCACATACGGAGCAGAAACCTTAACTCTCACAAAAACATCAGCCGAAAAATTGAGAAGGACACAACGAAAGATGGAGAGATCAATGCTTGGAATAAGCTTAAGAAATAGAATAAGAAACGAGGAAGTTCGTAGAAGACATTATCGAACATATTACAAGGCAAAAATGGAGATGGGCAGGACATATTGCAAGAATGAAAGACGACAGTTGGACAAAAAAATTGCTTGAGTGGAGACCACGGGCTGACAAGCGAAGCCGCTGAAGACCCCCAACTCGATGGACCGACGACCTCAAAAGAATCGTGATCAATTGGATAGCAAAGGTGCAGAACAGAAGCAGATGGAAAAGTCTAGAGGAGGTCTATGTTCAACAATGGACAACTCAGGGCTGATTGATGATGATGATGATGAATGATCACTATAAAATTATGTATTTAATAGTGAAGTTCTTAGACAAGTAGTAATAAAAAGGATCTTCTCAAAAAACAGTTTCTCATAAACCTATAACAGAACCCAGATAATAATGATATACTCTACTATTAAAATATTTTAAAATTTTATCCCTAAAATCTCAAACTTAGCTGATAAAAAAGCTTAAGAAATAGGAAAATGTGGACTAGGTAAATGAAGTGACCAAAGACAATGGTTTATATATTGCGAACTAAAAACAACTTAGCTATAACTAACACTATGATTACAAACACTGGACCATTGTGAACACAAAATTTTTGAGAGAAATATTGATATACAAGGAATAATAAACCAGTGATAAACTAGGTAATAAAACAATATAAAGAATCTGTAGCATTTGTCTTCCACCCTGTATATAGTTTAAATTTGCGTCAGAGAAACACTTTAGAATTGCGTCTCAAAATCTTTGAACGAGAATAAACATAATTTATAATCTAGCAAATAAAAAAGGAAAATAGTAATCAAAAATCAAACACCGTAAGTGTTCAATATTAGCCGAAATCACGTGTCAATAATGAATTCTCATTTTTCTCATAATGCTTTAAATTCTATCATTGGCGGCGCGTAAGAAAATATGTTTCATTGCTGGTCACTCTACATTGTAACAATAGAATTTTATATTTCTGCTTATAGTAATAGTAATAATAAATTAGATCTAATTTATAAAATACTTCATTCACAATAAAAATTCACAATAGAAATCATTTACATTAATAACGTGTCGACTCAGCGAATGAGCGGATGAGAAATGTTCAAATTAATAAATTATTTTTAATTTAGTATTAATATTTAGATATTTAATTATTTAATCTATCAATAGAAAGAGCAACTAGCAACCGCAAATCCTTATTTGATCTGTATGTACATAATGTCTTCTAAAAACATACCAAAACTTGTTATTTGGAAGAAGTTATACATTGAGTCATGCATTACATGGATCATATTATTACAAATACAATCCTCCTCGCAGTTGATTCTACGTGTTCGGCTGTAAACAGAACGAAACGTAGGTATCAAGATACAAAGTTTCTTTCTGAGAAAAATTTAATTCTTTTTTGTGTCAAAATACTCGAGCTAGACCATTTAATAGCAGAATTAATCAATGTCCCGACATTATGTCGAAATTTATTTACACAACAAAATAAAGACATAACAGATAAATCAACAACTGAATCAGCAGCTAAATCAAGGCCTGATGAAACTACATAACGAAGCAAATACTTCAGTTTTACAAGCGTTAACAAAAAACTCAAATTCCGCCAAACTAGAATCCAAAGTAAACATTTTACTTTCATGGTATAGAACAGAAATAATAAAACAGCCAAAGAAAATGATGAATTTGGTGCTTGATAAATCGTATTTTTAATATTTTTGATGCCCTGATTTTAAAAATATCTTCTTTTTTTTCATAGCAGTTTTTTTTTAAATCGTGTAACGGTTTGCATCGCCTCGATACCGTCAGCGCTTCGTATTCACGCATCTCTATCAGAAGTCCCTCCTCCATCAATGTGAGCTGGAGGAGATGGAATGCCTTCGACTGTATAAAAGAGCAGCCGCGGCAAGAGAAACCAGTGTTCTGTCGGAGTATTGATCTGACAACAACTCCACTGGCCAAGGGTATTGACTGAAGGCCAACCGCTTCTGCTAGGTTAGAGTATTGATCTAGTGGCAGTTCCGTACCCTGTCTTGGAGTATTGATCTGAGACATATCTATTCTCTCCTGTGTCCAAGTAATGATTGGACACCGTCCGTTCCTCGGGCCGAGTGTTGATTGGCCCGTTCCATCTCTACTCCGTTGCCATACCGTCTGTGCCCTGTGTGTAAGTGTATTAACACAGCACAACTTCCGTTTATATGTTATATCATTAATTGTATTTTATTTTTATATATAACGAGTTTATTACAGCTGTCGCCGTTTCTCGCAACCTAGCTTCCAACGCTTGCGATCGTTCCAGTCATCTACTTGTAGACCCCTATCTTCCATTGCACCTTTTACTTCTTATCTCCACGATCTTCTTGGGCTTCCCTTTTTCCTGCGGTTGGTGGGGTTCCACTGTAACATTCTCTTTGGCCATCGTTGATCATTCATCCTTTCTACATGGCCATACCATATCAGCCTTTTGCATTCCATAGTTTCCAGGACGTCAATGTCTATGCCCATACGCTCTCTGATTTCAGTATTCCTTACTCTATCTCTTCTAGTGAGTTGGCAACATCTTCTCCAATAATTCATTTCCATTGCTTTTATTTTGGATGCGTCATTTTTATTTATTACCCAAAGCTCTGAACCATATGTAGTAATGCTTTCTATGATACTTTTGTATATCCTAATTTTTGTGTTTCGGGTGATGTGGTTATTCCAAAGTATACTATTCAGTTGACGTATTGCTGAATTTCCTTGACCAATTCTAGTAGCTATTTCTTTTGTATTCCGACCATTGTTTGTAATGTTTACACCGAGATATTTATAGCTATCAGTATTTTGAATTTGTTTGCTTCCTAGTTCTAAGTGCTTTCCTTCACCTCCCACTACTACGTACTCTGTTTTTGATGGATTAATTGATAAGTCCCACTTAGTATATTTTTCATCTATTTTTCGTAACATGTAGTGGATATCATCTTGATCTTCTGCAAGTATTACTTGGTCATCAGCAAAATGCAAGCTGTACAGTGTATGGTCTCTAATTTTAACACCCATAGGTTCACATTTTCTTTTCCAAATATCCAAAACCCCCTCCAAATAAATCTTAAAGAGTGTAGGTGCAATGCAGCAGCCTTGGCGAAGTCCTTTGGTCACTTTTATCTTTTTTGTCACTTTTTGTCCAATCTTTATTACACTCGTCATATCATCGTACAACTTCCTTACAGCATTAATGTAAATCGGTGGAATATTCTTGTCTTCTAGCAGCTGCCATAGCTTGGCTAATGGGACACGGTCATATGCTTTTTGAAGATCAATAAATACCATGTGTGTCTCCATATTATGTTCCAAACGCTTTTCTATTGTTTGTTTTAGGCAGAACACATGTACGAAAGCCACTCTGATCTTCAGCGTCTTCCCAGCAATCTTCAATTCGGCTTTTAATTATCTTCCCGTAGACTCTACAGATTGAGTTAGTTACACTAAGCCCTCGGTAGTTCTTACAATCTTTTCTGTCGCCTTTATTTTTGTATAGATTGCTGATATATGCAGTTTTCCATTCTGGGGGTAGCTCTTCTCCTCTCAAGAATAAATTAAAAGTATAAGCCAATAGCTGAAATAGTTTGTCAGGGCCATATTTAATCAGTTCAATGGGTACTCCCCCCGGTCCTGGAGCCTTTCCATTTTTCATAGCGTTGGCGTGTTTTTTAATTTCTTCTGGTGTTATTTCAGTTTCTTCGCGGTAGGAAATATCATATTTTTGGTAGCCAATATCTTGGAATTCTGTTCGATCTTCTGTCAGCATTTGTTCATAATATTCGACCCATAATTCTGGGGCTATTAGAGTTAACCTACTGCATTCTTTTCTATCTGTTCTACTATCTCTAATTGTTTTCCAGGCTTCTTTACTTCTTGCTGTACCCATACAATTTTCTACGTTATCGCAGGCTTTATTCCACATCTTATTTTTGGCTTTATTTACCTCTTTTTTTTACTTTTTTGTTTAAGCTGTTGTACTGTTGTCGATAGTAAGGGTCCTTTGTTGCTAGTCATTTGTTATACATATTCTTCTTCTTCCTTCCCCACAAGATCTTTTATTTCTTTATTCCACCATTCATTTCTATTTTTTATGCTATCCACTTCTCCAATAGCTTCCATTGCAGCTTCGTCAAGAGCTTTCATAATTTCGTTGTACGTATTAATTGGTGAGGAGTAACAAACATCGTGCAATTTCAGATTCAACCTCATTCGATACAGAAACTGGGTAGACTCATTTTCAAAACCTTGTAGATTATATCTCTTTGTTGAAATGTCTTGCAGTATCATTGAACTTTCGTTTTCATTTTGTCGTTGGCTTCCTTTAAATGTAAATAGTAGTGACGCTTTAAGCAAATGGTGATCAGATCCACATTCTGCTTCTCGATGGACTCTAACGTTATTAACCTTTATTGTGGAGTTTTCTTTGCATATACAGTAATCGATTATTGATTTCAAATTCCTCGTCCTTTCCTCCTTTCAAATTTTATTTTTAGCAGATATTAAACGGTGGGTCATACCATCGTGGATTCGTCGTCGCCAGGATTGACAATTTAATTTTTATTGTATTATTACCTAGAATCTAATTTTATTTTGTTGTTTATTTATTTCGAATATATTTTTATTTAATTTAAACCTGTGTTTTACTAAGTCTGCTTTCTAAAAGGGCTACCCGTCACAATCGGTTGTATAATTTTACCTTCGTTCGAAAAGATGTACACAAGGGCACCTGGAATTTTAAACATAACAAAAGACAATAGGTTTCAAAAAATAAACGATACAATGTAGGACTGAAAGATACGAACAAAATTAAAGAATATAAACAAAATATAAATCTAAACTAGAAAACATAATAAAACATGAAAACGTAAATGAAGAGAGCAGCAACTAAAGAATTACTAGGAATGGAAGGTAAACAAAAAAGAACAAGAATGAATTGCAGGTTTCAAGAATGTCCGATTATAACAGAAAGAAAAAACGTAGCATATTTACTTATGCAACAGAACAAAAGAAAGAAAATATGAACAACGAACTACAAAAACTAAGTCAGCCACGAGAGACAAGAAAATAATTTAAATGATATCATAAACTCACTGATCAGGCATATGACACATTTAATTTTTTATTTGAAGTTCAATTGTCTGTTAACATTGATAGATGCCTCTGGCGGGTGCCACTAAAAAGTGAGTTCTGCGCGCCGATCAGGCTATTTTTTCAGGTCAAGAGGCGACACTCTTCATCCCAGGTTATGAGAAAGACATCAGTCGGGGTGTGCCGTGAGAGCTAAATTTTAAAATGTGCAGTGGTCAGTGAAGTTTTTTAAGCGCTATATATATATATATATATATATATATATATATATACAATTTATTTTAGTTATTGATATAAGACTCTTAACTATTTTTGGCCCGAAAAAAGAAATACCACAATTTTCAGCAAATCGTCTAAAGCGATGGGCAATTATTTTACCAGGATATCAATACGAGATAGAGTACGTTTCAAGTGATAAAAACAGTGCAGATTGGCTGTCACGTTTACCAATTAATAATAGTAACGATTTTTTATTAAGTGATTCGGTTGAATTTTATTACTGTAATTTTGTAGAATCAAATCAAATTTTAAAATTAAATTTCGAGAATATTAGGCAAGCTATCAATGCGGATACTCTGCTTACTAAAGTAAAAAAAATCATTACAAATGGCTGGCCTAAGAAAGTGAAGGAGGCACAGTTGTATTTATTTTTTGTTAAAAAAATTGATTTTTGTATTAAACAAGATTGCATTTTTTTGAATCATAGAATTGTCATCCCTTATAAATTACAAAGCAAAGTTCTACAGCAACTTCATAATACACATATGGGTATTGTTAAAATTTTGCTAGAGGTTATGTTTGATTTCCAAATTTAGACAAAGAAATTGAAAGGATTAGCAAGTAATGCGAAGCTTGTATGCTTCATTCTAACAATCTCCTAAAAAACAGAAATAATATCCTAGTCGTGCCCAAAAGGTCTATGGGAAAGAATACATCTAGAATATTTTGAGCTAAAACGAAAATATTATTTAGTCATTGTAGATGCATTCTCAAAATGGTTGGAAGTTTTGGAAATGTCAAATATAAATTCTATGTGCACAATTTAACATGTTCCTTGTCGATAACGCGCTGGCGGCTCGCTACATGACTTACACTAGATGCCGACGACGACGCGCGACACCCTCGCGCGTTCAGACTTTTATTGATAATAACAGAGGTACCAATTCTCTAATTTTGTTCTTGGTTCTTCGACTTACGAATTTTTGTCCCGATAGAGTCTATATGTTTTATATAAACTGTTTCCCATTTTCTTTTGTTTTGTCGTCCCCGTATTTTCCTATAATTTTGTCATTTGTTTTTCCCTTGTTCAAGCATTAAAATTGCCCAACAACAAAATTTGGTCTCGAGGTCGTGCCTGTTCCACGTAATAGATACGTACTAGAATAATTCTGTCGTTGATTTGATCCCAGCTTTTCACGTTTCCTTTTTAAGTCTTTTTTATCAATATTGATACTCCTGTTTGTGCTTTCTTGTCTCTCTCTACTCCACTAAAAATATGTATAAATTCTCCCATGTCTCGCTTCCTTGACCTTTTTTCTTTGTTTAGATACCAAACGAAGAAGAATTTCTTCAATAAAGGGATACCTTTATTGAAGAAATAAAAATAATAAAAAAAATTAAATTAAGTTCAAATTACAGGACCCTAATTTTATGACCGCCAGTGTATCTATACAATCATAATATCTATAAAACATTCAAAATTCCTTAAACCCGCGTACGTATGTTATAACCGCAAGAACCTGTAAATAGTATCACTTAAACAACAATTTTAATTTGTTGTGGTAGGTCGGCGTAATCTCGCGAGTCACTTTATCTTAAAAGTTATATGACCGCTGTAGGTGAGCTCTCAATATCCTTATACAACGCGGTAATGACTGCTTTCTATTGCTTTAAATACCCATTACTTTTTATTCACTTAAAAGCAGATAAAGAATTTGGGACGACCAGGAACGTTACGAACGCGTAACTTATGTCTGTTTATGTGTTTTCTCTTTGGAAAACAATAACTTCTTAGAATGGAACTGTCAAGAGAATTTATGGCTATTTCCTTTACCAAATCAGGAAATACAATAACAATTAGTAAAATATAATATGCCGTTTAGAGAAAGATTGCGACTGCTGTGAAATATTACTATTATTATTTTCTTGGTATAAATCTTTTTAATTATTTTAATACTTATTGGATTCATAAAAAAAAGAAGCAGGAAAACTAATGAAACACAATAAATATTATTACTTGAATAAAAAGACGAAAAATATTAATTCATTGGTAATTAATTAAAAATGACTATTATGACTGTAGAAAACCTATGATAATAAGATTAAACTTGTGTTTCAATAATGGTCATCAAAAATCTACAGTTGAGTAAGTATGTTAAAAACTATTTGATTACGTCAGGAAAGTTATATTAGTAAAGACAACCGGGTGAAATATTTCACAAATTTATATAGAACGAACCAAATAATGATCCATAGCGATATACACACAACCAAACTTATATGGAATCATCGGATATTTCTTATTATTTTAAGCGGATTTAAATAAATCCACATACGAAGTTAAAGAATATTTATTTTAAAGAAATTTAATCACCAATACATAAATTTACCAGATTGGTCAAAAACAGATCGAAATACAGGTTCGGCATTTTTTGTTTCAAGCATAAATTATATTGAAAAGTACAAAAACTCAAATTATTGTTTCATTTTTACCGCTGAGTCATTTGCCATTGAAATGGCATTATGGCATGTATTTGTCTTTTTAAAGACGAATTACATGTTATGATCTTTTCTGACGGATATTCTCAAGTTAAAGTTGATTTCATGTAATCGAATGAACTATCTTATAAGTAAAGTCGTCTCAGGAACGCAACTCAACAATATTGGCAATATCATTTTAAAGTCGTCTACTTTAAAATGTATAATGTATGTCTGAATTGTCAATATAGATGAGTCAGATAAAATTAAATTATTAGAAGAATTTTTCACTAAGTAACAAAAAAACAAAATTTGTTTAATTTACTAATGTTTGTATTTTGAGAACGATTTCCGAAGTGGAAATTGAAACGTCAATAAACGTATTTTAACCTTTAATTGTGGCTTATTCCCATTTAAATAGTAATTAATTTAAAATGCCACAAGAAAATAGCTTCCGAACAATATTAAGCAAAATAATTTAACTGTTTCGTTTATTTGGCAGAAAGAACATTGCGGAATTGAAGGTAATGAAATTGCGGATATGGCCGCAAAAAGTACTTACAGTTGCCACCATATCGACAAAGTATTTAATTTAAAAGATTTGAATAATGCTCTCAAACCTAATATCAGTTGTATTGACTCGTTGAAAATTAAACCATGGTCGCTTTCCATCCCACTTATATAAAATTGGAATACTTAACTATCCTGTCTGTATTTGTCACAACTTATCAATTGTTGATCTAAATCATATATTTCTCGAATGTTTTCTGAACTTTCGGTTATCTTCAATTTTGTATCAAGAACTAATTCACAATGAGTTTCCATTACCGCTAAATATTACAGGTTCCTCAGATTCGGTACTTGATTCTATCATAAATTTTACACACACACACACACACACACACACACACACACACACACACACACACACACACACACACACACACACACACACACACACACAAACACACACACACAAGCCTTTCTCTGGAATTTGGTACTTTCAGAATTCTTGTAGACCTTATAGTTCACGCATAATAACGTTGTAGATAAACGCTCTCTGGGGTAAACAATTTTAATTTTGCAATAACAACTGTTAAGTGAATCTACTTATTTATTAATAATTATTAATAATTTTCAAAAAATCGACATTTTGCAATAATTACGCAACAAATTAACAAAAATAACTTCACAAACTCTCCTTTTAAAGGATTTTCTCTGCTTTTTCAGTAAAATTTTGTCACTTTTCAATATAATTTTCCGGTCTTCACCTTTAGTATTTAAATTAAATAGCCAACTTAGATTGTTGATATAAATTATAGTCCAGTCGTCAGAGAGTTGACCCCTAAAAATCATACGAACAAGCTGAATTTTGCCGACAATATTAATTTTGGGACCCCAAAAAAGATGCAAAAAAGTTTACCACTTTTACCCCCGGGCTTCTCCCTAAAACCCTCCTTGTAGGGGGGGGGGGAGGAAAAGAAAAAAAATCGATTTACCAAGAATCTGTACCCCGTAGAAAAAAATGTTTTAAATTAAAAATGTAGCTGGGATAATTTTAAACAAAAATATATATTAGCACTTTTTGTTTAGAATGAATTGTTCTCTCAGAAACAACGCTTGAAGCGACAGTCGATTTTGAATGTCAGTCACGTGCGCGAAATCAAATTTGTATCAGCTCGACGGTAAAAATTCGATATCTTTTGATCCAAGTGTACGATCGACAAAAATCAAGATTCGTTTAAAGGTAAAGAGTGCAGGTTTCGTTTGCAGTTTTTTATTTTGCCGTGGATAAACACAGTTTTTATAAAGATGCTAAATAAATAAAGGTCTCGTGATTGTTGCCATTTTTTACGATTCATTTACTTTCATTGACCAGTCGCAGTAAAATTTCCATTTTTACAGATCAATCTTTAAAACATATGACATGAAATTTCAATTTTAAGTGGTGGCAACAAAATTTTGCCACATTTGGCAACATTTGAAATATGAGTAAAAAACGTAGAATTTATTGCTTCATATTTTAAATGATCGCACATAACAGGAAATGTCTCCAAGAAGACGGTTTTGGGTGTAGTTTATAGCAGAAGTCTGGTTCTTTTGAAAAACATACTAGTTTAATTGAAAAAAAAAGTGTAACCGTTTTAAATTGTTTGTTATGTGAAATCTTGAATCCAACGTTTTTTAAGCATATTTGCATATTTCAAATGCCTCAGATTTGTTGCCAACTCAAAACTTAAATTTCATGCTATAGATTTTGAAGGTTAGGCTCTACTAATCGAAACTTTAAAGCGACCAGTCAATAAAAGGGATATATTGTATTGATCTCATGAGAATAATAAAAAATGGCAAAAATCGCGCCACGTTTATTTACAACACCTTTATAAAAACCGAGTTTATTCGCGGCAAAATACAAAAACTGCATACGAAAGCTGCACTCTTTAGCTTTAAAACGCATTTAGACTAGGCGGGATCTGTAGAAATTCAGACCATAATGGACATTTTCCATAGGAAGCTATTTTTTTGCCGAAATCCCTTCAGGATGTGCCCAATATCGATAATCACGATATGCGCCAGTCGCAAACCCTGTGCTAATTTTTTTATTTAACAAAATCTGAAAACAATTCAAAATTTCTCGTTTTTTTTTGCTCCTATTTTCGTTTATAATTCGGAAAATATTAATCCTAGAGAAAAAATTGTAATAAGTTAAAAGTTTCGTTATTCAATTTTACACAATATTTCGTTAACTAGAAATTGAAAATTTAATGTTTATTGTTGAAAAAATAGCAATAATTGGAAAAAAAAGTACAAAAAAATTAAGGTAATCCTTTAAATGTTTTCGACTTTCTAAACTTGACTTACAAGCTCCATATTTCGCCTAGAAAAACTTTTTAATATGTTTAAAACGTGTGCTAAATTTTGTTAAGCTCGGTCAGATAGGTTTTGCATAATAATTTTGAAATCCAGCCTACTGGAAAAAAATCGCAAATTTTCAAATTTATAGTAGGCCCTAAATAAGGCTCTCAGACAGTTGCAAATTTTTTTACATATAAAAGAAGGCTCAAACTTTCAAACGCTTTTTGTAAAATTCAAATCGGTTCACTAGGAGAGCCTAGAAATTTAAAGTTTTAAACATTTTTTAGGCTTATAAACAAATTGAATAACTTTACGAGCTTTAAACATATCCTTCCAAAAAAAGAAAAAGACTTTAAAACAAATTATTGAAGATTGAGTAAAAATAAAATTTATTTATAAAAAAAAATTTTTTCGTTTGCCTTTGTTTTAACAATTTAAATTATTTATTAACAATTTATAAATACATATTTGTTTACTAAAAGTAACAATTTACTTCAATGTATAAATTGCAAGCTCAAAAAAAATGCATGAAGAAAAAATGCAATTACTTGTTTAACATACAATTGTTTATTGCAAATTTCCCAATTTGCAATTAAAAATGTTATTTGAAAATATGATATTTGAAATCCTTGTCGTCCGAGACATCGATTAAAAAAAAAGAGCAAAATTGGTTAACAAGATAATGCAATTTTTAGCGCGCGCTATGATTTTGAACTCGCCGATTCACATTTCGAGTGAATGTCCCCCACCACCACCTCTCATGCATTCCGAGCGACAGTTTACGCGAAAACGGTTTTTTATTTGTCTTTTTTATGAATGTTGGCATGAAGCGCATTACGTAAAATTTTTCATATAAAAGTACTTGACAATACGAGGGTATTTCTTTAAAAACGAGCCCTCTATCACTTTTTACACGGCAAATGTATGCCAACTTTGACCTTCAATATCTCGGCAACCAGTAAGCCGAATGTATCTTTTTTTTAAAGAAGCGTCTTTTCATGTTCTTTAAGTGTATAAATTTTGAAATTGATATATTTAAAGCTCGTAAAGTTATTCAATTTGTTAATAGCCTAATATATATAAAAAATCTTTAAAACCTTAAAAAAATTTATAGGCTCTCCTAGTGAACCGATTTGAATTTTACAAAAAGCGTTTGAAAGTTTGAGCCTTCCTTTATGTGTAAAAAAAGTTACAACTATCTGAGGGCCTTATTTAGAGCCTACTATAAATTTGAAAATTTGCGATTTTTTTCCAGTAGGCTTAATTGCAAAATTATTATGCAAAAACCTATCCGACCGATCTTAACAAAATTTAGCACACGTTTTAAACATATTAGGTTTTTCTAGGCGGAATATGGAGCTTGTAAGTCAAGTTTAGAAAGTTGAAAACATTTAAAGGATTAACTTCATTTTTTTGTACTTTTTTTCCAATTATTGCTATTTTTTCAACAATAAACATTAAATTTTCAATTTCTAGCTAACGAAATATTGTGTAAAATTGAATAACGAAACTTTTAACTTATTATAATTTTTTCTCTAGGATCAATATTTTCCGCATTATAAACGAAAATAGGAGCAAAAAACGAGAAATTTTCAATTGTTTTCAGATTTTGTTAATTAAAAAATTTAGCACAGGGTTTGCGACTGGCGCATATCGTGATTATCGATATTGGGCACATCCTGAAGGGATTCCAGCAAAAAAATAGCTTCCTATGGAAAATGTCCAATCCAAAACAGATCCCGCCTAGACTAATTATGATTTTTGTCGATAGGATACATGGATCAAAAAATATCGAATTTTCGTCTCTGACGACTGGAGTAATACTGTTTATAAGTAAAAAATAAGGTTGACTCTTTTGCATATTTTGTTTATTACATATTGTTATTACCAAATTTATCAAAACCACTTGTTAGATAACTGCATCAAAGAGTGTTACAAAAAAGTCAGAAGCTTGATTTAAGTTAATTAAAGGGCTGTCGTAGATTTCCCATATTCGTAGCTTTCTGGTCGAAGCTCCCGCAATAGGAAAAGTTAGTCAATGTGCTACGTCCTTGTGTAAAACCATATTAATATTAACAAATTTCAGTATCTGTTCTCTAAAATAGTTTACTTTTTATTTACAATGTAAATATTTTATATGACGTATTCACCTATAATTTTGACACATGGTCAACATTTGCCCAACATTTTAATTTCAATTCTTTACTCTTTGTTACAAATCAATATTTTGTATTTGGCTTATATTTTTAAACTAACGGTTTCAATGGCCACATGACTATAAATTTTTTGATCATTTTTTATAAAACTTCTTGCAAGATACTCAACAAACCAAACATGGGTAAAATTGCATATACATGGTATAATTATAACGTAACCTATGAGTACATAAAAACATGAAATTATGAATAAATAAAATGTGATTTGTGTATTAAAAATTTGATGGTCACGTAATTCCCTCGAGCAAAGATACCAAATAAATAGTTGATGCGATTTATAAAACTCATAGTCTTTAGGATGAAAAAAAACTTTATTCAGAAACGTTCCTTATTCATAATTTAATAACTTTCCTTCATTTTAAATGTTCGATTTCATGTCAATTATCAGAAAATATGTTCAACGGCCAAAGCACGGAACAAATTTATAACGAAAATTCCGATGAAGGCACCTCGTGGTACTGCGGCCCATTTCGCAAATAGATATAATGAAAGGTTCGTGATTTAAGCTACATAAATTTTTTTGGGAGATTACGTCGTTTGTTGATAGAGTGCATGATGTCGTGCGACTCTTTTTAGAAACTGATTTTTAATTTGGCATCCAAGTTTTATGACCTTAACCGTTGCCCCGGCAATGTTTTGATCGAATTTCTTGTGAAATTTCAATAAAATGAAGGAATGTTGTATACTTAAGGAAATGGATAAATGCATTTACATAATATCACATAGTAATCATTATAATTTATTAAAATTTTGTCAGGAATTACTCAGTTTCACATTTATTTACATAAACTATATCGCATGTACAATGTTCTTCCTATCATGATCTCTCCCAGTATTCTCTCGAATAATCGATTATTTTATTCCTATTATAAACCATCTATTATTATATAAAGCACCGGGTATGTGATTAATACCATAAAATGTCATCAATCTCGTTTTCATCATATCTATGCTGGTTCGACTGCAATAATTCCATTTTTCCAAGTTACTATCTTGAGTCATACGAATATCACTACTCTTTCCAAATATGTCCTGCCAAAGTGTCTTTCACCAAGTCGTTGCTCCCACTTTGTAATATCGATCCTAGATATTTAAAACTATTATTCTTTATAATCGTTTCACCATCTAGGTACTCTGTTTTTGGTCCATAAAATTTTAAACCTTTTTCTTTAAGAGCTTGTCTAGAGTGTTCGAGTCTTTGCTCTAAATCATTTTTAGTATTTTTTACTAACACCACATCATCAGCATACATTAAGTTCCACAGAAAGTTACACTGTAATTTCTACGTTATGGCATCTAATATTAATGAGAATACATTAGGATCAAGCTAGTAAAGGACTAAGAACGAGCCCTGATGTTATCTTACTTCCCCGTGAAATACATCAGTCTCCCTCACATCTTTTCTAAAGCTGCACCTACTACAGAATCTCTTTAGGAACACCATCAGATGTTTTGCCCAGATCAATGAATATTACATGATTTATTTGTTTAATTTAAATATTTTTTATATTAAATATTGATAAATGCATCTGCTGCTGATCTACCTTACATAAATCTAAACTTGCATAAATGAAAATATTTCAAATTCTTCACATATCCGTCGATCAATTAGTGTCTGCCTTATTTTTAGGGGATATTTCAGGGCAATTCATTTTATCTAACAATAAAACACTAAAAACTTTTGTTTTCAATACTTCCACATTTATTATAAATTTTTATCACTACAGCTGTTTCGGCAAAGTACCTTTCTCAAGTGATCTATTTTTGGTATGCGTTTACAGTTTATAGTCTTTAACTGAATAAGTTGAAGGGGAGAGAACTCGTTTGTCTCAAGTTGGTTATTAAAAATTATGTCTATATTTTTTAATTTATTTATTTTCATCGATTCTAATAAAGATAGCTTAAGGCTTTTATTTTGAATGTGAAGAATTTGAAATGTTCCTTCTCCGATACTCCCCGTTTTTCTGCATCTCAATATTTTTATCTCAAATAATTCACGAAGTAAGAAAACGACACGGATACCACATAAAATCACAATACTATTCTATGCCTATGATGCAGTACTAATTGCTGATAACGAAGATGACCTACAAAGGCAGCTCCACACCTTCAATATCACAGCAAACAAACTAAAAAGCTAAATGTATAGTGATTAGTGGAGAGCCGCGTAGATGCAAACTAGAAATAAACGGCAAATTGTAGAACAAGTAATGAAATTCAATTACCTAGGGGTAGAAATCATTATTGACAGGGATAGAAGAACAGAGACCACAAGGCAAGCATCAAAAGCGGCAAGAGTAAGTAATTGCCTCCGAGAAACCATATTATGGAGAAACAAATATCTGACCACGGAAAGCAAAATGAAAGTATTCAAGACAACAGTAAGACCTATCCTAACATATGCAGCGGAGACAAAGACCGATACAAGAAAGACGAAACAACAAATCAACAATATCGAAATAAAAGTATTAAGATCAATAGCGGGCATATCATTAAGAGACAGACAAACCAACAGAAGTATACGCGACCAATGCAAAATTCAAAATATTAACAGGTGGATAAAAACAAGAAAAAAAACTGGAACGAACATGTAAACCAAATGGGACCAGATAGATTAGCGAACATCTGTAAAAACAACAAACCGTATAGCAGGAGACTCATTGAAAGACAGCCAAAAAGGTGGAAAGATAATGTGCAGTCAACAACGACTGAAACAGAATAAGAGGCAGACAAACAGGAGTAATCCTAGTCGCACGAAGAAGAAGAATAAGATATTTTTAAAATTGTCTTTCTTTTCTCATCTTCATTCCTCTCCATCTACTATGATCTTTTTAAAACCTATTTTTACCCTTTTACCATTTTGCACGAGTTCTTTACATTTTTCGTTAGTTTGTTAGGTGTTCAAAATGTTGTATACTACGATCTTATTTTTATTGTCAGCTGATTTTTTTTAACGGTCATGTACTTGGTTTTTTGCTTTTTTCGGTGATTTCGCTTATTTTAAGCCCTCTTTTTCGTGTCTCAGGACATTTCCTTGAACGACGTGGAAAAGTAATATTAAATTTAAATGAGTACTTCAACTTTTGTCTTTTTTTAAAATAATATAATTTAATACTTTCGGATGAAACACACTAGTTTATCCCAAATATCACTAAAGTTATCGGAACCTCCCATTACTGTCAGCGGGATTGCCACTGTCTCCCATACATTAAGGAGTGTAAGTATTTTAATTTATGTAATGAGAAGATTTTATGGAAAGCTAAATTTTACCTAACGTTTTATTCAACCAGTCTGCCAAATCCTCTTTTAGGGGATCTAGTTGCCTTGCTTGAATTGCCTTCAGTTCATCATCGTCGTCATCATCGTCTTCCGGAGTCCTGTAAAATCCAGGAGAGGCAACTGATATCGGTCCCCAACTGTTCCGGTTGCGAGAGAAGTTTTGTTTGTAAGACATTGTCAATCTGAAATAAAAGAAAACAGTTACACATATATATTATTTAGTAGTAGATCAAACTAATATAAAAAGAAAAAAACTATTTTCAATCATGAATTAATTTTTACAATAACACTATAAAATTTTGTATAGAAAAAAAAACACGTATTCATATCGAAACAAATTTTAAATTGTAAGACATTGTCAATCGGAAATAAAAAAACAGTTACACATATATATTATTTAGTAGTAGATCAAGCTAATATAAAAAGAAAAAAAACTATTTTCAATCATGAATTAATTCTTACAATAACACTATAAAATTTTGTATAGAAAAAAAGTATTCCTATCGAAACAAATTTTAAAGGACTATCAACAATAATTTAGTTGCTAAATCATTTTAAAATGAAGTTGATAAGAAAAATCATGTTACAAAAGATATACAAGCATTGGATTATTTGAAGAGTCTTAGAAGTTATTCATCGTCTAGTGACTATATTTTATGGTTGCTTTTATTTTAAATTTCGCAGTTCTCTAGATTATGAATAAAAAAATTTGTTCACATGATGTTAAATGTTTGAATTCTGGAAAATTTCACATTTTTTAAAATTATTACAGTACAGGGTAAGCAAAAGAAGAAGGAAGAATAAGAAAGTCTTCGATAAGTGTGTACTGTCAGTAATGACTTACGGTGCGGAAACACTGTTTCTAACAAAAAACAATGCCTCAATACTAAAAATAGCAATAAAAGACAAGATCAGATATTATGGAGAGAGCTTGTAGATTGAAATCGAATTAGTTATGCTTTCCACGTGACAAGAATAAAGGATTATAGTTTATTCGTCTTCCGGGTTTGGACCGTGTCATTTGTGAGTGACCCAAAAGTGGGTTCATCTCGACGTTTCGCTACAATTGTATGTAGCTTCTTCAGGAGAACAAAAAAGAAAAAGAAACAAAGGAAGATGGGTAGTTAGCAACGGTAACTCAGTTACTCAACGCAACCAGAGGCGAATACTAACTACCAAGATGGGCATTTGGTCACAGTAACTCAACTACTCAACGCAGCCAGAGGTGAAAACCAAATGCCAGGACAGGGATTCACGTCCAACAGCTCAGAACACTAACGCGTCGAGAGGCAGGGAGTGAATCCGAGTGAATGGGGATTCACTCCCTGCCTCTCGACGCGTTAGTGTTCTGAGCTGTTGGACGTGAATCCCTGTCCTGGCATTTGGTTTTCACCTCTGGCTGCGTTGAGTAGTTGAGTTACTGTGACCAAATGCCCATCTTGGTAGTTAGTATTCGCCTCTGGTTGCGTTGAGTAACTGAGTTACCGTTGCTAACTACCCATCTTCCTTTGTTTCTTTTTCTTTTTTGTTCTCCTGAAGAAGCTACATACAATTGTAGCGAAACGTCGAGATGAACCCACTTTTGGGTCACTCACAAATGACACGGTCCAAACCCGGAAGACGAATAAACTATAATTCTGACTCTGGCCGTGGAAGCCTACGATTTCAAGAATAAAGGATGGTAGGAAAATAAAAGAAACAGAGGAAGATTACCTATATGATGACAAGATTATTCCCGAAAGACGACAAAAAATTGGATCCACAAGACCGTGCATTCTGGATAAAAACAGGGAGAGCTTATGTCCTTAAGTGGACTTAAAATAGACTAATAATGATGACGATGATGATCAGCATAAGCAGTATAATTAGCAGATACAAAGTTACAAATTTAGTAGCCTTATAGCCACCCAATGTGGCAACTGGAAAATTACTGATACCGACAGAAGTACATTAAGAAGACTTACTGAACAAGATGGAAGTACAAACTATCTTGAGTTCAGTGTTCTGTGATTGGTGATGCTGTTGAAAGATGAATTTCCAGATCCAGATGTCACAGAGAGTCTCACAGCTTGGAATTTACTACATAAAGAATAAGTTAGTGCAATCATAGGTCCTCTCCAGATTTATCGCGACCGTTTGGATATAAATTTTAGACTTACTTTAGTTTTTGACAGCATATTTGATTTTATCTATCATGATCTTTTATTATCTCTCTGAATGCTTTAATATCTCATGCATTTAAACTTTTTCATCTAGGAACATTTTCCTAGCTTAATTTCTTGGGTAAATATCTATTAGTAATACCCCATTCTCTTCCTTTATGTCATTATTGACTTAATTTTCGCAGCTCCGATGACTTCTCTTATTTTATTTTATTATGCATATTTTTCAGATCATATTTTGCTTCTAGGTCTTCTATCTCCTTTCTCGTGTTGGTTTCAGTACCTATGTATTTTTTACATTATTCTACTTCTTATTTACGTCCTTAATTTTTTTGTTATGAGTTAGCTCTTTTTGCATTATCATTATGGTGCCGCCTCACTTACATAGTCGTTTTTTATTTCTTCTCACGATTGTCTAATATTCGCTTTCCTATGCCGTGTTTACCGACTTGTTTACTTACGTCATAGTGTCATCTTAAATTTAGACGTCTTCTTGGTCTCTTGACGCTTCTTGGATACCACAGTGTCATTCTAGTGGACCATATATTGTTAGTTATTCTCGCTAAATGTCCCGCCTACTGCTATTTTAAAGATTTAGTTCTGTGGACTACCTCAGTGACTTGATTTTCTGTTTGATTTATTATTTTCTTTTTTGATGGCTCTTTGTTATAATACCACTGACCTTTGAGTGACTTTGAGTTTCGTATTATCTCTTTCTTTAGTATCCAAGTTTCAGCCATATATTATGATTACTAATCGAATGCTTTTTTCTTCATGTGGAGTGGCATTTTCGATTTTAGTATAACTGCATTTCTACCAAAATATGCTAAAGCCAGTTTTATTCTTCTGTTGATTTCTGGGAGTAAGGATCCAGATTTATGTATTAATTTTCCCAGGCATACATACTCGTCTACTACCTAAAGTGCAGTGTTGTTTATTATTACATCTTGTAATAATCCACTAGCTCGATGTACATGGCTTTTGTTTTTGTCAAGTTCATTTTTAGGTCAACTATATTGCTGCTGCATTTGGGTTGCTTATAAGTTCTTGTAGTTCTGCAGGATTATTTGCAATCAGAAAAATGTCGTCTGCAAATCTTAGATGGCTGAGGTATTCTCCATAATGGATAGGCCTTTGTTCTGCCAGTTTGTCAATACCTTGATTGGTCAAAGGTTAATGATAGCGGTATTTCATATTCTTTACCTCTACTTATTAGTTGTCGAAGTGCATGATTATGGGTACTGAATCCACTTCTGAAGTCAGCTTGCTCTCTTGGCAGTGCAGCATCTAACGCATTTGTTAATCTGCTGTTAATGATATTTGTGAATATATTGTATATTATTGGTAGTAGACTTATAGGTCTGTAGTTTTTGATATCCTCTTTGCTACCCTTCTTATGAATGAGAATTATATTTGCTATATTTTAGTGTTATGGGATACATCTTGATCTTAGGTAGTTCGTAAATATGCCTACTAAGATTTTCCAGGTTTTTTTTGTCAGCCTACTTAAGCAATTTCAGTGTTATGCTATCTATTTTAGCTGTTTTATCGCTTTTCATTTTTGTAATTGTCAATTCTTCTTTTTCTGAAAGGAGTTCTGGTACATCTTCTTGGTTACTGATTGCTTCTTTTTGTGTCTCAGGGGATTTGTATAGCTCGCTTTAGAATTTAGTCACGAGTTGTATTATTTCATTTCTGTCTATAATTCTGGTGTTTTCGTTTGTTGACAGATGTCCATTTGGTCATGTTAGCTTCTATCAATTGTCCTTTGATAGTGACCTGAATTTTTTTTAAGATTTTTAATATATATACTGGTTACTGTTGGTTTTGCGATTAATTTTATTCTTTCTAGTTTTAGATCTATAATTTTTATAGAACAATTTTTGTTCGGATTAGTCAGTCTATGGTCGCTGCCTGTTTGAAAAATAGCGATAAACGGAATCTAGAATTGCAATTAAAAACACACAAGAAGCTAAAGACATATGCATATACAATCAAAAGAAAAATTATGCAATACAGCAAATACAAGAATCCTGGAATAAATTTATTAGTGTTACCGAACATGATATACACGGAAGACAGACATTAATATGTAAGCATTGAAGCATCTTTCCACTTAGCCCAGTCTGGTTATACAAAAATCATCGATTTCACGGCAAAATGTTTCGCAGATATCTGAAGCTTGTAAGACATAGGTGGGGGTTACTAGATGACGAATAGATTAAAAGATACTCCTATTTTTACCTTGCGTTTTTTTTAAACAATAATTTATGGTCAGAATTTGATTTTTTATCTATAAGTTTTTTCCCTTATAATTTAAATAAACAATATTTATACCATTTTTTTATATCAAGAATATCTTTATTTTCCCGTTTTTTCAATTAAAATTGATAAATAATTTACGGAGATATTTGTAAAAAAAGCAGTTTTTTTGCACTAATTTATAAATTTAATTATTTTTTTATTAACAAAACAAAATGTTATTAATACATTTCAACATTGAGAAATTACTGTCCTTTAAATTTGTGCGAAATTTCCCCCCGATCGGTCAAATAGTTTAAAAGTTATTCAATTTGTTTATCCCTGGGACTAATTATTTAAACCATTGAACTTGCCCTATGAATGATGCTAGACACATTTAACAAATTTCATAGGATTCTTTAAAAGTTTAAAAGTTATTCAATTTGTTTATCCCTGGGACTAATTATTTAAACCATTGAACTTGCCCTATGAATGATGCTAGACACATTTAACAAATTTCATAGGATTCTTTAAGACTTATCTTACTTGAGATACTATCTCAGAAGTTAAATGAATATTGAGTTTTCATCAAAATTATTTACAAAATAAACGTTTGAAAAAGGGGTATGTTTTTTACTTATAAATAATTGTAATAACTTCTATATTTTTCAAGTTACAGACTTGTACGTACAACCATTAGACAGCTGGTAAAAAACTCACATTTAACAAAAAAACTAAACCTTCTATGAACAATAGGAACGAAGTTAGCGACAATTTTTTTGTTAATTATATCTCCATTGTTTATAAACATTAAGAAGTAACATTTGCACAAATTTTGAATAAAAATCTAAACTTTATATTGATTTTATTGCTATACAATTCATTCAATTTTTCGCAACTTAAAACGTTTCGAAACGAAATTACTTTCGAAAGATCGACATAGGAAAGTGGAGGGGAAACTGTTTTAGCTCCTCGCTGCAAAATTTAATATTATGGTTACGGATTTATCATTCAAAAGCTTCAACAGTTCTGTAAGAATTTCATCAGGTCCATTTGCTTTTCCATTTTTAGCGTTTCTTATTGCGTATTCTACTTCTTCTTTCAATATGTCTGTTGCAGTTTGTTGTTTGTCTGTTGCAGTTCAATATGCCCAGTTGCATTGATTATCTGAGTTAAGTTTTTTCTATCGTCTTCAAATAATTCATTCAGGTATTCTGTCCATCTTTTTATTTTATTCTCTAGATCTACAATAAGATTTCCATCTTTGTCTTTAAGTTTACCTATTTGACATTTCTTTATGCTTCCTGTTATCTCTTTTACTTTTTTGTGCATATTCAACGCATCGTACTTTTTCTCAGAGGTTTCCATTTCTTCACATTGTTCTTTAATCCACTTCTCTTTGGCTTCTTTTATTCTCTTTTTTATATGTTTATTTATTTCTTTGTATTTGTCTGGGCAATTCTTCATCTTTCTTCTTTGTTCCATCAAGTCTAGTATATCTTGTGTCATCCACCCCTTATTCTTTGTTGTTGTTTTTGTAAGATGTTTCTTTCCTGCTGTTTGTATAGCTGTATTTATGTACTTTAATTTTTGGTTAACGTTGTTTGTATCGTTAATTTGTTGCTGCACTGAACGGAGGTTTTCATTTATTTCTTCTGCTGTTTCTTGTATATTTTTGTTTCTAAATTAATTTAAATCTATTGCCTTTCTGTGTGGTCTTCTAATCTTTTTTGGTCTCGACTCTATCACAGTAACTACCGGGTTATGATCTGAGCCTATATCAGCTCCTGGGTACGTTTTAGTACATTTAACAGCATTATGATACCTCCTTGCTATCATAATGTAGTCTATTTGATTTCTCACTATTTTTTCTTTGATATGTTGTGGAGATGTCCATGTATATAACCGTCGAGGAGGTAATTTGAAAAAGGTATTTGTTATTACGAAGTCTTCACTTTGGCAAAATTGAATCAATCGATCTCCTCTGTCATTTCTGTTTCCAAGCCCATATTTTCCTACTTGTTCTCCTACCTTACCTTGACCCACCTTGGCATTAAGATCGCCCATTAATATGTTAATGTATGGAAAGACTGACTTAATAAGTGAAGACAAACAACCTGCAATAAAAAAGTTTAGACCTGACAGTGAAGTCGAATAAATGAACCAAATTTTAACTTTTAAACCAATGTATGTAAAGAAAATAAAAAAAGTAAAGTTCAATAAACATTGAAAAATTTAATAAGGCAAGTGATGAAAAAATCGACTTATTTTATCAAAGCAGTAAGGCAGATTAGATTAATATTGTATATCATATTTGTAAGAAAAATAGAATAAAAATCAATATTGTTAATTATAAAAATACAAACAATTATAATTAATATAAGGAATATAATAATATAATGTGTAAAAAATTACCTGAAATTTAATTTATAAAATATATAAGTATTATTACATCATTGATATAAAATGAAAAAACATATGTTGATTTTCCGGGATTTTCCGAGATTTATGGGGGGTGAAAATTATGTCATTATTATTAATACTGCGACAGACTATTCGAGCAAATTTAAAAAAAGTAAGTATTTAGTGTGACTTTCAAATGGACTCAATTTTTCCGAGTTTTCTCATATTTTCCGGCCAGTGAAAACTATGTAGTTATTCATATTTCGACGAGCTACCCCAGAATAAAAAAAGAGGCTTGCAGCTGCAAAGGAAGCCGAGATAATGTAAATTTTTCCTACGTGTTGGAATTTGAAGTTCCGATGCCGAAAAAAAAACGGAGCTGAAACAGATATCTTCTCCACTTTCCTATGTCGATCTTTCGAAAGTACCGTCGTTTCGAAAAATTAGATAAATTTTATAGCTATAAGTTTCAATATAAAGTTTAGATTTTCATTCAAAATATGTGCAAGTTTTACTTCTTAATGTTTATAATCAATATAGATATTATTTTTTTAAAAATAGTCACTAACTTCGTTCCTATTGGTCATAGGTTTTTTATTTTTTAATGTGAGCTTTTTTACCAGCTATCCCATGGTTGTACGTACAAGTCTGTAGCTTGAAAAATATAGAAGTTATTACAAATGTTTATAAGTAAAAAACATACCCCTTTTTCAAACGTCTATTTTGTAAATAATTTCGATAAGAACTCAATATGCATTTAACTTCTGAGATAGTCTAAGTCTTAAAGAATCATATGAAATTTGCTGAATGTGTCTAGCATCATGCATAGGACAAGCTCAATAGTTTAAATAATTAGCCTCAGGGATAAACAAATTAAACAACTTATAAAATATTTGACTGATCGGGGGGAAATTTCGCACAAATCTAAAAGATGGTAATTCCTTGATGTTTAAATGTATTAATACCATTTTATTTTGTTAACAAAAAAATTAATAAAATTTATAAATTAGTGCAAAAAAACTGCTTTTTTGCAAATATCTCTGTAAATTATTTATCAATTTTAATTAGAAAAACTGGAAAATAAAGATATTCTTGACATAAAAAAATGACATAAATATTGTTTATTTAAAATATAAGGGAAAAAATTTATAGACAAAAAATCAAATTGTGACCATAAATTATTGCTTAAAAAAAACGCAAGGTAAAACTAGGAGTATCTTTTCATGTATTCATCATCTAGTATCCCCCCCCCCCTATGTCTTAAAAGCTTCAGATATCTGCGAAACATTTTTCTACCTTTTTTTTAACCAGACTGGGCTAACTGGACTACATGTTCATGGTCCCAAATATGTTTGCCTATTGCGTTTTGGTGTGTGTGCTTTTAAATATTAACATTTATATTATTTTCAACCTTTATAATTTTATTTTTACGAGAGCAACTAATGGATTATGGTGTGAACCAATATCTGCTCTAGGATAAGTTTTAATTGAGATTATAGAATTTCTATATTTGCTTAAGGTTATACATTCTAAATGATTTCTGACAATATGGTTTTTTGTATGCAAAGGAAACATCCATGTATATAGGGTGGTCCTAAAGTAATTCTAAAAAAAAACAGTAGATTCTACACTTTAAAATATTACGATTTAAGCCAACTTTCTTTAATAAAAAAATGTTGATATTAAGAGGGATACAGGGTAATAAAGTTGAAATTAAAAATTTTATTTTTTTCTACAACTTTCATGTTTGTGGACATTTATGTATACAAATTTATACCTCTAAGGGCATTTGAGTATGAGGAATTATAATTTGATACATACTTTGATGTAACTGATAGAGGGGCCACATATACCACATATGTGACTAAAATTTGTGCCTTACTTTTTTGATTTTCAAGTTAGCTCGATTTGTATAAAAAAATATTAAAGATACATTATTTGAACAAAATAATATTATATACTCGTTAATAACTTCAAAACTTAACGGTTTTCAAAAGGATTAAAATTATTCCAAAACATTTTCGGTAAAGTCGGACCATCACCAATGAAACATTTGAAAAAGTACTTAAAACTAGCTACTGAAATGGGTTTAAAAACCTTTAAATTAGTTGATAATCATGGTTATTATTTAAAAAGGTGATGACACAAGGTCGATGTTATCAGATTTCACCTAAAGGGAACATACTTTGGGAGATAAGGGAATACTTTGCTCACTGGCTTAAACAATTTAAGTATCATATTAAAGCAAAATAAAATACATCTTATTCACAAGTCAAATTAAGAAATAGTTAAACTGAATAGCATTAAACTTTTTGTCAAAGTAAGTGTTGGTTATATCCACCATTTTCTTCCATGCATTTATCAATAAGTTCCATAAAAGATCGCCTAATATTAAATAGCATCATTGGTTTAAAAGAAACTGCTACAGTATTTATTTCTTTCCAAAGTTGCGAGAATTTATGGGATTTTTGTAGACACATTATTTCATTGCATTTTATAAACCAAAATCAAGCGGATTTGATTCTAGGCCACATAGTGGCCAAGGAAAATTTCTACCACGACCAATCCAGCGTTTGGAAAGTTGGTATTTAAGTATGTTCTCATTGTCTTCGTATAATGTGGGGGTACACCATCTTGCATGAATCACATATTTTGCCTTAAGTTTAATGGCAATTCTTCCAACAAATCAATAAAATGAGTTTGAAAAAATGTAAATAGTTTTCACCACTTAAATTACAAGGTAATTCACAGTCCCTAAAAAATGATTGCCAATGATTCTACACTGTGGAGTGCAATGATGGAGTTAGGCGTACCAAAGAAACTGACCATGATTGCGCGAATGTGTGTCAACAATTCCTTTGCACAAATTAGAATAGGAGGCAAAACTTCAAAGGCTTTCGGCATAAGCACCGAACTTGCTTGCCGAATATGCAATGCGAAAAATCTATACCAGAGTCAAACCAAACATAACTGCCAGAGGAGCAAAGATTATTCTCGCATTTGCAGATGATGTAGATGCAGTAGCACAGACAACACTGGAAGTTAAGGATATAGTATCGAACTTTGAAGAAGCAACACTAAGCGTAGGCCTGAAAATAAACGAAGAAAAAACTAAATACATGGTCGTATCATAAAAGGAACGACAGCGAATAAGACAAAACATTACCATAAACGATCATAATTTTGAGGTGGTCAAAGAATTCAAATACCTAGGAGCAACAATTACCAGTGAAAACATAGGAGAACGGGAAGTTGAAATACGAATACTGGCGTGGAATAAATCATTCTTTGCCATTCAACATCTAATGAGGTCAAAGCTTCTCTCAGGCGTGCCAAAATCCAAATGTACAAAACCATAATACGACCAGCAGTGACATATGGAAGTGAAACATGGACATTGAGAAAGAAAGAAATCAATAAGCTATTGGTATGAGAACGCAAAATCCTGCGAATTATATATGGTCCCTTGCAGGGACAGCGTGACAAATGAATGGAGGAGCAGATACAACAATAAAATAGAGACTCTCTTCGGGAAAGGAAACATCGTAAGATACATAAAAGCCAATAAGATTAAGATGGGCAGGCCACGTGGTACGGAGTGATGACGACATACTGATTAGCAATGTGTTTTGGGAAAGACCAGATGGTAGAAGATCGACAGGAAGGCCTAGAAAAAGGTGGAAAGACGCAGTCAGGGAAGACATGGAGAAGATGGAAGTAAGGCCATGGGAAATAATAGCACAGGATCGGAATCAATGGAAGGCAATAGTAAACGCGGCAAAAACTCACGAAGAGTTGTAAAAGCCAATGATGATGATGATTATGAATGATTCTACACCATACGTTTATTTAAAATTCATGTTGGAAATGCCTTTCTCACTTAACATGAGGATTGTCAGTGTCCCAGAATTGATTGTTCCTTAAATTAGAAACACCATGACGTGTAAATGTAGATTCGTCAGGAAATGATCTATCGACGAATGTCTTTTGACAGTCTTCTGTAAATCTTCTGACTATACAAATTTTGTACAGGTAAGAATACTTACCTTGAGAATAATTATCGTCAACGCAAACCATTACTTCATCTTCTTCATTAGGCGTAATTAATTTTTCGGTCGGCCTAAGTTGTTAGAACGAAATTAACCACTTCCCCCTAAATTCCGAAATATATGTGTAAAGGTTTGGTAAATAGGTTGCCATCTATTTGAGTATCTTCTTAAATATTCCTTTTTCACTGCATGCCCGTTAAAATATTGGTGTCAATAAATAGCAATCATATCACCCATATGGATATAAGAAAAATTATAGGCTCGGCATTTTATGCTTTTGTTTAATAAACCAAAATAAACTAGATATTAAACATCACTGATTAATCGAAGCAAGACTTACTTTTGATTGTCAAAAGCATTCGTGATACCAGCCAACTATGATAAGATTTTTCCGTAACGCATATAATAAGATTGGGGTTGTCTAATGATGACACCAAATAAAACAGTTACCAGCAGTAAGAAAGCATTTTGTGGTATTAAATAACCATCTTTAAGCTGTTTTTATAAGAATAAACCATTATCAATAGGTATTCAGTGCTTTAGCTGTATCTTTAATATTTTTTAACATAAATAGCGCTAACTTAAGCGCTAATAAAGAGCAAAAAAGTTAAGCGTAAATGTATGCCACATATGTGGCATATGTCGCGCCCTTTATCAGCTACACGTAGAAAATTATAATACCTCATGCCCAAAAACCCCCAGTTATAATTTTTTATACATAAATATCCACAAACATGAAAAGTATAGCAAAAAATAAAATTTTAAATTTCAACTTTAACACCCTGTATCTCTCTTAATATATACATTTTATTAAAGCTAGTTGGCTTAAATCATAATATTTTATAGTGTAGAATCTACTTTTTCTTTTTTTACAATTACTTAGGACCACCCTTTAAAATCTTCTCTTATGTAGCTTAATCCAAATAACCATGTTCTTTCCTTGGCAGAAATCTGTGAGCTTTTCTTCTCTCTCGCTTCATTCTGTTTTATAGTTTATTTAAAGTAAAGCTTTTGAAAACGCGACTTTTATTCATGTTCTTCATAATGACTTTTGATAAAAGGATTCGTCATCTCTTTAGGTAATGTTATTCGCACACGAGGTAGTAAAACTGAGATGACCTCGATAGATACACTATATTAGAACATAAATTTTAATTAATTATTTATAATATTTAGTTTTGCTTAAACAGTTCGGGTTTCTTATTTAATTGTTGTGTTTCACTTTATTATTCTTTAATATTCTTTCAAATTCGTCTGGTCATCTGTAGGAGGTAAAATATTAGTTAAAAACACCAAATCTAATTTTAAATAAAAATTTCTACTGTTAAGGAAAATTGCGGGTAAATTAACTTCAAACAATTATATTCATTACGTCTAACAAACTTGTGAATGTATTTTGTAATTAATTGGTGTATTTTTATTTAATTCAGCTTGCGTCTAATAAACAACGCTTTTTATTTTACAACAATTAAACAACGAAAATAGTACATGTTTAAGCTTTTTTCTAAACCTAATTATCTAGTTCCATTATAGTCCGGCAGCAGTGTATCTTTCTGTATGCATGAAAGGATGGATAGTTGAACACTATTCTATCTTATGTAAAATTTTTCGCTGTATACGAGTATATAGGTCCCCCATCTCAAAAAATGGTACAAATAAACAATTTTTTATAAATAAAATTTCAAATGTTAATTTACAACTAATCCCATCGTATAGTACGACTAAAAATACATTAAAATTGCTATATATGTTATATATAACGAGTCTATAGTTTAAAAGTTAGCTGCTTAGTAGGTGGTGTAGAGCTCCGACCGTCTTCCTTCTTCTCGAAAACTGCTTAACAATTTCTTGGCTTTCTTCCCCTTTACTTGTTAGAGTTACTCCTAGATACTAAAACTTCGTCACCTTTTTGAAGTAATTCTTTTTACTCTAGTTGTTTGTGGTAGTCTTCAGTTCTGTGTCTTTATATGTGGTCTGCCCCATTTCCATATAATTTGTTTTTGGCTCATTAACAATCAGTCCAACTGTTTAGCCTTCGTTTGAAAGGGTTTGAAAATCCTTAAAAGTTCTCTTTAGTTCTTACCATGAACACCACATCGTCCGCAAAGGGCCACGACCTGGCTTCTGTTGTCATAAATCATAACTTTCGTTAGTATTTCACTCTCTCTCTCATTACTGCTTTCAGCAAGAAATTGAAGAGTATTGTGGACAGCGAATCTCCCTGCTTTAGTCCCTTTTTACTTCAAATTTTCCTGATAGGCTTCCTTCTATCCTTACTCTATTGTCGGTATTCATTAAGGTTATTTTTACTAGCCTGATCATCTATTTCGAAATTCCAACTACTCTTAGGGTATGGTACAGATGTCTTCTTATCACAGAATCGTAAGCTTGCTTGAACTCTATAAAGAGGAGGTTTAGCTTTAACTCTTGCTCGTACGTACTGCATTGAATAATTTTTAACACGAATATTTGATATATGGTGGATCTCCCCTTTTTAAATCCTCCCTGGTATTCATCAACCTGCTTGTTTAAGTGCCTTTCCAGTCTATTTCTTATGACTCCGGCGAGTACCTAATATGTTACATCCCGAAGAGTGATCCCCTGTAGTTTTCGCACACCGCTTTATAATCTGCTATGATTTTTGTTAGCAGGTTACATATCCGCGTTATAAGTGCTTTTCCCCATGCTTGATTAGTTCTGCAGGAATACCATTTTTATTGTTTTTCATGCTATATATGTTTTGTCGTTGACTTCCCCTATCATTTCCACTTGCCCCTCATAATTTTCATCCGATTCTTCATTAAGCAAAAAGAAAATGCTCTTGCCATCTATCTAGCTTCCCCTACGTATCTCATATTAAATGCCCTTCTTTACTCTTGTAGTAAATCTGTTTTCTTGCGCCATGGCCACTGCTCCTTTTCGCCTCCTGGTAGAAGCTTTTTACATTTTTATTAATGTAATATTCTTCAATCTCTTGGAGCTTTTTATCCATATGCTCCCTTTTCTTCCTCCTACCCACCTTTTTAAAAGCACCGGGTTCTGACCAAATTCCAGTTGAACTGTTTAAAGCCTTAGATGACGGTAATATAAAGAGACTCACCCGAATTCTCCACCACATATGTAGAGGGCAACATCCGGAGGAATGGCTTAAATCGATATTTTTACCTCTTATTGATAAAGCTAATGTGCCACCCTTTAAATATTCTCTTGAAAATTTTTCAAAACCGAATTTATAAGAAATGTGACGAGCAGATAGATGAAACGCAGTTTGGCTTCAGAGGAGGCATGGGTACAAGAGAGGCAATATTTGCGTTGACGGTACTCTTGCAGAAATGTCGGGAATATAAAGAGTGCATATTATGTATGCTTTATAGACTTTAGAAAGGCCTTTGACCGAGTGCAGCATATGAAGTTAATAGATGGATTAAAAAACATCAATTTAGACAAAAAACATTGAGTTTATTAAGGCTATATACTGGAACCAAAAAGCAGTAGTAAAGGTGAACGATATAGAAACAAATAATATACCGATTGCGAGAGGGGTCAGGCAAGGATGCATCTTGTCTCCGACGCTTTTCAACGTGTACTCACAGGTTATATTCAGAAAAACTTTATGGGAAAGAAAAGAGGGAATAAGGATTGGTGTAGAAATCGTAAACACCATGAGATTTGCAGATGACACTGTAATTATGGCTGAGAGTATAGAAGAACTACAAACTTTACTAGATGCAATAAATAGTAAATGCATTCCAACCAGATCACCATCCGTCTCTTTGAGGTGCCAGTTTCTTGTAAAGAATTTCCAATCTAATCCAATCCTAAAAGAAACGGATGGTAAAAAGACAAAAATCAAAGAAGCGGAGGCTCTAATTATGAGATCAATTGTGACCAAATGAGACCAATTGTGTCCCAAATTCCTCAGCAGAATGTAGTATGATCTGGTTACCCATATTCAAAGAGGACGTTATTAAAAGGAAAATACCAGTATTAGTAAGCTAGTAACATATCGAGGATACATCATTTATATTTTTTTAAATAACAAATATATAAAATCAGAATTTGATGTTTATTGAAAGTAAACTAAATGTACGACCAAATACTTACCATGTCAGGATAGTATTATGAGGTTTTTTTCATAATCGACTATAGGATCACTAACAGGAGATTTACTGTTATCATGGCATGTAGTTGTCTTTTTAAAGACGAATTACATGATATGATTTTTTCTGACGGATAGTCTCAAGTTAAAGTTGATTTCATGTAATCGAATGAACTATCCTACAAGTAAAGTCGTCCCAGGAATGCAACTCAACAATATTGGCAATATCATTTTAAAGTCATCTACTTTAAAATGTATAACGTATGTCTGAAATGTCAATATAAATGAGTCAGATAAAATTAAATTATTGAAAGGATTTTTCACCAAGTAACAAAAAAACAAAATTTGTTTAATTTACTAATGTTTGTATTTTGAGAACGATGTCCGAAGTGGAAATTGAAACGTCAATAAACTTACTTTAACCGTTAATTGTGGATTATTCCCATTTAAATAGTCATTAGACCCTACTTGTTTCTAACCATAGACATATAATACAAGATAGACTGATCGTTGCAATATCAGCCCGTTCCCACAGTGCGACAGAGAAAACTGACGTAAAGCAGTCCCTATATCTTTTTCTAATTTGCCAGGTTTATCGATCACGACCAACGAAAAGGTTACGTGGTCGATAAATCTGGTCCATTAGACAGAGATGCAGGGACTGTTTGGCGTCAGTTTTCTCGGTGGTATTCTGGGAACGCGACTGTATTGTAGCAGTCAGTCTATCTTCCATATGTCTATGTTTCTAATCGAACTGAACCTAAAATAACCAATAAGAAATAGTCTAAATGGAGTAAATGTCGCTGTCTATATAGCCGTTGTACCTGCTATAAAGTTTTACGTTAGCTAGGCTATAATATATCAGAATCGTTGACTCTTTGGTCTCTAAGTGTATCTATAAATATATATATATATATATATATATATATATATATATATATATATATATATATATATATATATATTTTGTGGAAACAGGTGTTTGTCAGTTTAAAATTGTTAAAGCTTGCTAACTGTTTTAGTTCGTTTCCACTCTGATTTGGTCGGTTTTCTCCAGAGGCGTTTACATCTTTACAAATTAATACGTAATCCGTTGTGTTGGTTTTATTTAGGGTTTGCTGTAATTCTTCATAGAAATGTATTGTTTCTTTTTTTCTTCATTGCTGTGATACATATACGCCCAGAATATTGTGAAAGTACCCTATGTCAATCTTGAACCTTGTTGCTATTTTTGTATGTACTTATTATTTTTATTAAAGTTCAGAATCAATTGACCACTAGAAGACTAGGTGTGAGATCAGTTGACGCGTGAAATATCGAGAAATATGTTACGATGGTTAGGGTACGTTCAATGCTGACACCGTTCGGCCGATGTCGGTGATACAACGCTGATATTCACCAAATATCTAGAATTGGTAAGTTTCAGATTCCTGGAAAAAGTGGGAGAGGAAAACCAAACTGGTAAAAGACAACTAGACAAGATATGACTGTGAAACGGGTTAATATGTCTGAAACCTACAGAGCAATGGAACTACAAAAGCCGACCTCGCATAGGAATAAAGGCAAAGAAAATGATAATTTACTTTAACTACTTTACTACTTTAACTTTTTTTTTGTATCTTGACTAAAATACAGTCTTATAAAATTTCAGATTTACTACCATCACAGGAAATCAAACAACGTCAGTTACAATCAAGAAATTAATTGACATCTGTAACAGAATTGTGTTGTATAAAGTATATAATGTATGTTATAAATTGCAAAAAAAATAAAATAATTTTTTTCACATTATTTTCGATTTTTATTTATACGGTCCACTATATTTATTTATAAGTTTTGATTTGTTTTATATAGTTTACTAGGATAATTAACAGTGTCATTTTTTTCTATTCCAATATTGATATTATCAAGCATATATTATATTTCAAGGGCTTTCTATTTTGGTAAGCCATCAATCATTTTTTAGAATCTATTAGCATGCTGACACTCCTTTATATTATCTTTAACAATGGCAATGAAGACGCCGAGAACAAAACAAAAAACAAGAAAAAAAGAATATTTAGTTATTCGAAACACCTACACTGTTTACTGCTGATAGAAGAAACACACCTGATTTCTTAGAAACCATAAGCCACTGTATATAATACCGTAAGTCCACTTTTTGCAGGCCAACTTATAGCCTGATTTCAGTCTATTTTATTTGTTGTATTCAAGTCACGAGTCGTAAGTTTCTGTAAGTAGGTAAAGTGCTTACTTGTTTGTGGGTAACAAATTGCGTTGAGGTGTTGTTCAGATCATAAATTAAGTTGATATCGTGGAATATATACATATACATTTGCATTAATTGGTTAATACGTTTTCGGATTTAAAAAGATTAAATACCTTATATTAAATAAATCTAACTAACTGTAATAATTGAATTACTTCTGCAAACTTATTAGTTTCATATATAAATTAATATAAAACTAAACTACATTATTTAAAGTAATAAAGTACTGAGCAAAAAACTAGTAAAGTAAGACTAATACAATACTAAGAACCTAAAGTAAAACAGAATAGTTATGTACCAAGGGCATTAAGTAGATGTTTATATCTGAGGGCGACTATCTTAAGTCGCCCGGGGGTATACACATCTATTAATGTCCAAGGTAGTACATACAAACGTTTATGTCATAATAGTTTGTTATCGTATTCACAACCTAAATATTTTTAAAATTTCAGACATTGTATCATAGTAGAGTAGGCAGTACCGTCGTTAGGGTAATGTCCTAGTAACACACGACGTCCTCTGGACGCCCAATATACGTCCAGTTTTGGTCCGGACGTCCCTGGACGCCGTGGGAAGTCCTTTTGTGGACTAAATGTGGACGTTCTCTGGATGTTCGTATTCGGACGTTTTCTGGACGTCCGACATTTACCAATTATGGGATCAAATAGCAAATATTTCAATAGAATAAAAAATTATTTACGGTAATAAAATAATTAAAAGCGAAAAGGTTAAATCATTATTAATTAAAAATTGTATAGTTTAATATATCCAAAACATATTTTTGTTTTTAGGAAAAGTGTAAAAATCTTTGAATTCTAGCTAATTCGTTACAATAGTTTTATTATTCTAGTTACCACGATAATATAAGTTTGCTAAAAGTAAAAATATAATTTTTATCAACAAGATGAATCTTGAAAGAAGTGTGGCAAAATAATAATATTAATTGTCAGTGTCATGTCATACCTATTTAAACAAATGGCATAGTTTAATTATAATAATAATATTAATGCTTAAAAGAAATAAAAGAATTATATTTAAGCAGTATACAGTGCAAATGGTGGGAATTAGCAACTTTTTGTGATGTTTGCTTTGGTTATAGTTAGACTTCGGCAAATATGCAAATAAAAATGTAGAAAATATGCGCATAAATATGCACGTGTTTACCCGAAAATATGCAAATATTTTACAAAATATGCATACAAATAAATAAAAAAATCGTAAAATAGTAACAATTTTATTTAAAAAAAAAGTGTACATAAATAAATATTTCCTACTATTCATTAAGATTTACATTTATTTTAAGTAACTACATCATTTTTAAGTATGAATAAACTTATTTAGAATTATGGTAACAATAAATGACCAAGTGGTGTTTAAAATTTTCTAACAAAAACTTGTGGCTTCTGTCTGAGTACATATATTTATATATGGAAAAACTTCGTTCAACATCAACTGATGTAACGGGAGCATTTTTCAAACTAACCAAAACATTTGGTTCTAAATTAATTGTTTCCGAAATATTTCCAGCTAGAACACTGACTACTTCAGAAAGAATATGGTAACCTTAATTTTTTTCCATAGTAGCTTCAAATTTTTTTAAAATATCTTTTCCAATATTACCTCTAACGTTCCGACAACATGACGCAAATTCTTTTATTAATGCTGTACTTTCCAACAATGACAGTTTTGGTGATTCTAACTGAGTAATTGTTTTTTGAACAAAACTAAAATTTGATTTTATAAATGAAAGTTCTTGTTGAAGCAAGTTACTCTGAAAAGTTTGTTTAGAATCCAAAAGAGATTGGGAACTTTCATTTGTTAACGTATCAATTATGTTCTTTATTTTAACAAAATGATCTGCATAAAAATTAGCTGCTTCTAACCATGTTCCCCATCGCGTTAAAATAGGTTGTGGTGGAAGAGGAATGTTAGGTAGCATTTCTTTATAAAGTTGAATTCTTATAGGAGATTTAAGAAATACTTTTTTGACACTGGATATCATGGTATTTACAAGAGGAAACTTTTTTCGTATTTCCTCTGCAACTCTGTTTAATCCATGCGCTACACAAGTAACATGTATTAAATCTGGGAAAAATATTTTTAAATTTTGTCCTGCTTTCACCATATAAGGAGCAGCATCCGATAAAATAAGCAGTAATTTATTAGAAGGAATAGTTGTCGGAAGAAAAAAAGTTGCTAATGTTTCTTGTATAAAACGCGAAATTGTTAAAGCATTTGTTTTCTCAAGTTGCTGGCATGAAATAAGATGAGATTTTGGTAAGGTATCTTCTTTAAGAACACCAATCAATAAATGAGCAATATACTTTCCTGAGGAATCAGTGGTTTCGTCTACAGATATGTAAATATTTTTTTAGAAACGAACTAAAATTTACATTTGCTAATTTTGAAAGCGGTATGTTTGCAGACACTAATGCGCGACACAAGTCTTCATTAAAAGTTTCTTGCTCATCTAATTTTTTTGAAGTAGATTGGAAACATTTAGCCATTGAAGTTTGATGTTTTCCTCCTATTTTTCCTTTTTTGCAATGTGTGAAGCAGTTCTCACATGTTGGTCTATCTGAAATTTCTTCTCACATGCTATCTAAAAATAAAAATAAAAACCTTTATTTTAACCCAACCTTTAAAATATAAAAATATACAAGGTGTTTTTGGTTAATCAAATAACTGGTTTGGAAAAAAAACACTCGCTAAGTGTTTTAAATGCAGTATTAATCCACAAATTAGTTTTTGTTACTAACCATTAGTACATCATATAACTTATTTTAAAATTCAAGAAAAGTTTTTTTTTTGTTAATTCAATTACAATAAAAATAATTGTGTTTTAGAATAGCTGACTTCATAAAAAAAAGTAAAGGTGAAAAATTTTTCTAAATACACACCATTGTATTGTACCATGGACAATTTTTTCTCACTAAAGGAAGCTATTTTTCATTTAAAAACAACCTACGAGTACTAAATTTCAAGTAAATACGTTTATTGGTTTTAAAGATATTGTTGTAATTAACTAAAAGAATTTAATTTTTTTTAATTTTAACACCCTGTATCTCGAAAAGTAAATAAGTTTGACCCCTCATTAACTATATCGTTTTGTTCAATTTTTCGAGAAGTATCTACAGTCAAACGTTGTAAGTGTCATTTGGAAACACCCTGTATGTATGAAATATTAGATATTTAATAGAAAATATTAGATACTTACAATTTTGCCACAGACTGAACAGTAGATTTTTCCCATATCCATAGACAGCTCTTTATAAGGTTTAATCCAAGTTGAAGCACTGGTTGTTTTAGGCATTATAAAATCACAATCTTCCTTTTTGTTACGCACAACGAGGGTTTACGCTTTGAATATCAAAACAAAAATGATTTACAAATCTGAGCATCAAATTAGAAATGTTTAGGTACCTAATTCAATAAACTGGGAGATTTTGGAAAATCCCTAAATTAGGAACAAAACTATTAGCCGTTTACCTGCTGTTAAGATACAATAAATTGTAGATAGATTTGGGGATTAGATCATAAAATGCAAATGAGCGAACCCTTAGCGATTATCCAATAACTGAATGCCTCAGTGACCGAGACTTTCTAAGAATGTTGAGGGCTACTTAAATTGATCTTCTTTGAAATTGTAAATGTTTTGTACCTGTAGAGATTACGTACTTAGATCATTTCTTGATTAAAATGACTACAACATTTTATACAAGAATTGAAATAAATTGGTATGTTTAAAAATTTTCAAATACAGTATAAAAATCTGAACTTTTATGCACTTTATGCAAACTTTTATACAAATATGCCAAAATATGAAATATTTGCATAAAATATGCACAATATGCAAAATATGCAATATGCATATTTGCCGAAGTCTAGTTATAGTATATTGTTAAATATTTGGTACCATTTTCTAGGTTACTTCCGAGTTTGGATTTGATTTTATTATAAAAAGGTAAGTGTAATTCTTTCTAAAATTAGTTATGTTTAATTGTTTAAAAGAAAACGATTTGTTTCTAAGTTTGATCAACAGAGCATGGTTACGAAAAACGTAGAGAATATTGTTAAAAATATTAATAACCCCGATATTAAATCTTCAAACATTTCTTTGGAATCCCTAACTAATCATTTTGATGAGAGTTTTAGTTCAAATAGTTCTGGTTACAATACTTCCTATTTAAACTTTGCATCAACATCATGTTAAGTACCTAAAATAATCCAAATAGACCACGTGGACGACCATTCTGGTTTGGTTTAGATCCTTTACAAAGTCCTGTTCTTTCAATGAAACTGAGGAAGGGTCTAAACATGGTTGTAACGAGAATTCTGGAGAATCTTATCGAGATGGTTTTAATTTTTCTAATAAATTATGCAACTGGACTTTGTCCTTTAAAATACTAGGTGATTTATTAAAAATTCATAAAGAAGTTCCTGATCTTTCTCATTTGCCTTCAGATGCTAGAACCTTTCTTGCTTCACCCAGAGACTTAAATTTAAGGACAAGTTTTCCCTGAAAAATATTTCTACTTTGGTCTTAAAAAAAATACTCTGATCCAATGATTCAAATTTCAAAGTTCAAAGGTGTTTTTATCTTCGCAAAAAAACAATGTTATAGAAATTTGTGTAAATTTTGGCAGAATCCCTAACCAAAAAAGAGTTCTAGTAGTCAGTTTTATCCTAGTTTGTGTAATTTGTTTATTTATCCAAAAATTGTAGGATTAATAGACATTTACCATGGTTATGAGAAACCAAAATTTGCAAATGAATGTTTGATTGATTTTGTAATAGAGGCTGTTTTTTTATTAGATAGTTTAAGCAAAAATAATTAAGCATGGATAATCAAGTTTGTGGGGTAGTTAGATTACTATTACTGCTGATTTATATTTTAGGATAATGAGCTTTCCAAAATTGGTGAGGGGACCACAAACGAATTTGTTAAGAGAAGCCTTAAGAAGCTGATCCGCAATAAAATTCAAGGAAAATATAGTTGGCTAGGGAAAAAGCAGTATAAAGATGATAAAGCTTTTGAAGACACACATATAGCTGTGATTTTAAAAGGTTTGTAACTTGTAAACATAAATCAATTAAAGGTACATTTAAGAATTTACACTATCGCTTGAGTGGCCAGATACAGCCGATGAAGCATATCGTTAACTGTGTCTTATATGTAATTTAGATGTCTGGCTATGAGATTGTTTTAAGAACTACAGCTTTGTTGTTGGCCATATATTATATTTATACACTATTATTTTTGTTGTTTGTTTGAAATAAAAATATAAATAAAATTTAATTTGCATCTTGCATTAGCAACTGAAATAAAACAGACAAATTTCCATATTAAGTATTATTCTTTTTCATACTTATGAGTTCAACTTTAAAACTCAAAAATTGACTTGTCTGCTTTTAATTGCCGACCACACAATTGTAAGGGAAATCAGAATGGGAAGAGATAAGGGAAGTTGAATGATTTTATTTTTAGTGAGCCACAGTAATTTTCAACGATTTTGCCAATTTCTTTAGCAGTATTCACAATCCTTCTTTCTCCTGTCTAGAAAAGTGTAGTCAAAGACCCTATATCAGTCACAGTCATATTCACTCTTTAACTATTAAAATTTGTGACATTCTAGCATGCTTACAGTGGCTTAATACCAATAAAGGTCTTAGTCCAGAAAGAATACCCTAACTTATTTTTAAGGAATTGTGCATTTTTTTTATGTAGGCCTCTATGGCTTATTTTTAATAAATCTCTGACTGAGGGTCACTTCCCATCACAATTTATTTATTGATTTCATAATCATTAAAATGATTGATCATTTTATATGATCATTGATTCCTAATTATCGTACCATTATAATTCTTTTTGCTATTTCTAAAATTTTCGAGGCTTTACTAACTGATTTTTTGACAGTAAATCTGAGGAATTAGCTTCACACTGGTCAGCATGGTTTCCTGTCTAGTCGTTCAACTTCTACTAATTTACACTGATTATGTTATAATTGCATTAAAAAACATTTTTTATGCCAATTAAATATTATGCCATCTACTGATCTTGTAAATTGTGTAGACCATATTCTTATTCTGGTATGATCAATTTCTTGAATCTGGATTCTCTTAGCAAAAGAGTCAGCTTTCAATCTTTATTTTTAAGCTTGTTCATAAAATAACTAACCTCCTGAATTGGTTCAGCTAGTTTGTTTTCATATTCCTCTCCATTTACTGCGTCAGAATTTACATTTCCATGTTCCTTACCGCAGAACTAATTATGGTTCACATATAGGTATGGTCTGAAAGTTTTGTATCAATAGCTTTAGGTACTATTTGAAGCACTAAAATGCAAAATAATACTTTTTAAAAATGTGTATTTATTTATTTTATTCATGTATATTTTATTTTTATCTGTAATTTTGTGTATATTTCTATAATGTGGCGTTTTTGTATAATTTTGACAGTGAATTTGTTCCATTTGTTATTAATAAATCAATATAAATATATGTTACAATAAATATAAGTTCTTTTAAACATTTATATTTTATTACTCAAAATTATTTTATATTTCTATAATGCTGCATTTTTGGATAATTTTGACAGTGAATTTTAATTAATTTTAAATTAATTTAGACTTATGATACGAGAATTTGGTTATCTATTACTATAGTTAGTAAGAAAAACATCAAATCCTGAGACGTAAACTAGTGCCAGCAGTTTTAATCGGCGTAAAAGTAATTTTTGTGAGAAAGAGGTTGAGAAGTGGTAGCAGTTCTGGACTAGGAATGCTGAATGGGAGAAGTTTGCAGTATGTAAGTTTTGTAGTATTTGTAAGTACAAATATGTTATTATTCATCGAGAGGACCATATAAAAGGATAATTTGGCAGGCAAAAGAGATAAAAAGATTGTTAGGAATTACCTAGATTCCGTATAAGCAGAACAAAGAAAGGAGTTTTAGATAGAGTGTTGTGATAAAGGAACATTTCTATATTTAAAACTGTAACTTTAAAGAAGGCATGGTCATTTTAGAGTTATAATAATTGAAATTTTACTGGTTTTTAACGAGAATAATATTGAAAAGTCATAAAGTTTTGAAACAAAACATTAATTTAAAATTATATTGTAATATATCTATATTTTTTATTTTGCTGTAAAATAGTATCTGTTTTTAAGAGCTAATTTAATTTGGGATTTAATTTAATTTAGTTTAAATTGTCAGTATAGGGAAACATTGATATGTCTAAGTGATTTGTTATAACGTGTAATAATTTTCCAAGGTATTTTCTTATTATATTTAATTTTATTGAACAAATTTGAATCTTATTCATTTAGTCCTGTTTGTTATTGAACACTAGACAAAGATAAAGGTATTTCTAAAGTCAAATAAGAAACCTGAGATATAATAAAAACCTAATAAGTAATTTGGCGAGTATAATTAAATTTATCTAGATACAAATTATCAAATTCGATATTTTTTTTTTATTTAAACACAAAACCACATCAACCGCGCAATAACTTGATGTCCTTTAAATAGCTTAACACTGTCGAAATTTTTTTGGTGAGAACTGTCTTGAGATCATCATCTGTGAATCTGTGGGATCTTCTTTTTTCCTTGCATTGAGGACAATCAAGCAGGATGTGTTTCACAGTCAGTGGGTTAGAGCATGAAGATAGCTACTCCGCCACTGGCCTGTTGTGCTACTCTGTTTTTTGGAAAACATTGATAATTTCGAAGATTTATATTAACTTGTTTAAAATGAGTTTCTTGAAGACATAAGATCTTTGGGCATAATTCATTTATTAATAGTTTTAACTGTTTCAAATATGTACAAAACCCATTAAGATTCCACTGTAAAATAAAGGAATTGGACATGTTAGAATTCTGCCTGAGATAATTGTTCATCTGTTCCTTCTGTGGAAAAGATATTATTGGGCTTTAGTTTCTTTTTTAATCTAGTTATATTATTTTTTAATTTTGAATTGTGGCTATAAACGTGAACAAAATTAAGGATCTCAATTAGCTCGGTAGTTTCATTCGAGTAATCTTTTGAAATTATTTCAGGGTGTTTGGCATATATTGTATTTTCTAGAAAGTCACATATTTCATTATAATTTAGCATAAACGGTGGTGATCTGTTTTCTATTTTGTCTTTAATTGACTCTAGTGAAAGTAAAAGTTCTTCGCGGGAATTTCTGGTTGACTTTTTTGACTTTTTTTTGGTTTGCTTACTACAGGAGAAGTAAAGATCGGTGAATCGGTCTGTGGGGTATTTTCGTTAGTGCCTGGAAAAGATGAGATGAACCTTTTTAGTTGATTAGGGACGTTTGTATTAATTGGATTTGGTATTATTTCTACTGGAGTAGGATTTCTGATGTTGTTTGAGGTTGATGATGTTGGAGTTTTTAAGGAAGATGTTTCACTTCTATTACTTATGGATCCTGTCAGGTTACTGTCAGTTTCCATAATTTGTTCTGTTTGGTTTTTAAAGGATTTTATTGTGATTAATGTGTTTTGAAAAGTTTCTGGGTGTGCACTAGCAGTGGATGAATTAGCTTTGTCAGAACTTTGTAGTTCTGTTTGGTTATTAGATGTATTTACTGTAGGTAATATGTTTTGAGAAGTTTCTGAGTATACATTAGAAGTAGTGGGGTTAGCTTGGTTAGAGCATTCAGCTTCCTGATGACCAATAGTCTTGCATTTTGTACAGTTAAATCCTTCTATAGAAAGGTATAAACGATAATTGGTATTATCATAAGAGATAATGAAAGAATTAGGAATAGATATATTGTCTAAAGGTGTAATAAATATTTGCCTTCTAAAACTCAAGACATGATTGTATTCGCTTTCAGGCATACCTACTCTTAGAAAAGTCATTTTTGAGACGGAGTTTATACCCATCTGATGTAGTTCTTGTTCAATTAACGAGTTTGGAACAGTAGGACAAGCATTTGATATAACTAGTCTTTGAGCTGGAGAGATAAGTCTTCTTATTTCTACTTGAGTTTCTTTTATATTTACATATTTGTGGGAATGTAGTAGTTTATCGACTGCATTTTTAGATGATAGATATAGACGTATTCTATTGTTGGCAATTCTGGAAGCGAAGGATACGTTACGTGGACCAACTAGTGAACCAACGGCGATGATATAGTCATGAACTTTAGTTGGATCTTTAAATGTGTTGACAACACTGGAATATGAGACGTGAGATGAAGTGTGAGTAGTATTCATAGTTTTATTCGAAGTCATAGTTGATTAATTATGAGTCAGGCCCTATCACCGGTTCGAAAACCGGTGTGGATTTTGACCCAAAACTGGATTTGTTTCTATTTCTTCGGAACGTTATAGGCTATATTAATATTAATATAAATACTATGAATTAATATTAATATAAATACTATAAAGTGATTTTTGGTACTCACATAACGTTTACTCGGTTGACTTGAAGGTAGCACTATAAAGATTTTCTCCAATAAGTTTACTACCTTTTTACTGCCGAAGTTCACACACTACTTAGTTTTTAACCAGTTTTACTAAATGAAACTGTGAAAAATAGTTTAATATTAATTAATATTGAGTATTGTTGAAAGAGTTCTAACTTAATATGTATTCTCTCGATATTTTTGTTTGTTTTAATTCTATTGAAATTCGTTAAAGAAGGAATTTAATTTTCAAATATATTTTAAAATCATAATATATATATATATATATATATATATATATATATATATATATATATATATATATTATTTATTACATAAATATGTTTTACATATGCTACTACTAATTACGAGTTTTGCTTCAAGAAACATGGTAACAATTGTAAAAAGAGGTGTGACAGTTATTCTTAGTTTGTATTTCGTATACAGGATTGACACAAAGAAATGCATAATTTAAAATGCATGTTATGTAGAATAGTTCAACAATAAAATACAAAATTAGTTACGTTTTGAGACCGTGTACTAAAATTCATAATTATGTCCAACATGGAATATGCAAAAATATATACGCAGATACCAGTATATTTTCAATTTCAGTTTAATTGATAAGTAGATAAGTAGTAAATAAATAATTAGTATGAAATTACTAAATAAACATTAAAATATCTGCGATTTAAAATGCTTGGATTCTCCAATATTTTTTTTATTTTGATAATATACAATCACATTTTATTTAAGCCATGAGGCTCCCACTACTCCTAAGAGGAAAATTCACTTATCGAAGAACTAATTCGAAGGGTATCAAAAAGATTAATCTCTATTATGAAAATGATAAAGTAAGAGTGTCGATCTCATATAAATCAAGACACTACAGACAATCGTAAATAAAAATATTAGAGTGGTAATCGTTAAAAAAGCACTTATTCGATGTCTTGATTTTGGATGTGGTTGCATAGTGTGGAAAGAATTTCTCTCAATGGTAGATATTCACACTGTTATTTGTAATTGTGGTGTTAATGTGTACTGGATGTTTTAATAACATTTTATGATTGTAATGTTTTAATTACATTCTATATAATTTTGTTTTAACAGAAAAAGTTGTGACTAAAATCGCATATACACAATAATGAAATATTAGATGATCTGACAATCGTAAATAAGGTATTTATTTAATATTGTCATATATCATATTATTTTACTCTGTATGTATAATGCAACTGACCAGCAAGTTGTAAATTTTACATTTATTGTACAAAAATTTAGAGAAAACTTTCAGAAATGAATCAGTTTATGGAGTAAAATAGAAATTTTTCAATCTCAGTTTTACATCAGTTTGCCTGTACATACAAATATTATAACCGATTTATATATATTTATATATATACATATATATATATATATATATATATATATATATATATATATATATATATATATATATGTACATATATATATATATACATATATATATATATATATATATATATATATATATATATATATATATATGTATATATATATATATATATATATATATATATATATATATATATATATATACTGAAAACACAACTATTTGGGTATGCAGCGGAAGATAGGACAAAGAAGTACTCTTTTTCGTCTACCAAGCTTTCGCAAATCTTTATTTGCATCATCAGTGACATATGTTCCCTAGCCACATATGCTAACACAACAGGGTACTCTTTTGATTTTCCAAATGTAAAAATCCTATCCATAGAGAGCAATTATTCAGAAATATTGTTTCTCGAGATGGCTTTCATTTTTCAAGAAAAAGAACCCATTAATAAAAAGACAGACACCAACAATTTAAACAACTTATACTCATTATTGTTAACTTTAGATAACCACAAATCTACCAATAAAGGCAATTCATCGTCAACAATATAAGTTTCATTATATATGAGATATATAATAACTCCTCTACTCCAAAATAAGTGTTTTTGCTCCATCTTTTTCAGAAAGTTCAGCATCTATTAGTTATACTAGTACCTTTTAGTACCTTTACATTGTTAACATTTTAAGATCTAACGTTCTATCGTTTTAAGTTGATAGTAATGAATTTACAACCAATTTTTTTGTTTTTGATAAGAATATATTTTATAACCTAAATTTTATATTAGACTACACGTTCTGTAATTGTTTTGTAACATAATTTTATCTAAATGTTAATGTATATGTGTTTTTAAGTATTTTTAAATATGTGTTTTGTAAAAGAAAGTTTTTAAAACAAAATTTTTTTCGATAGTTTTCGCCATCATTTGTAGGAGTCAGATGAGTTGTTCATTTCATTTTATAAACACCATGACAACTAACCTCAATTAGTGTAGGATATAAAATAATTTTTATTCTGTAATTTGTGCTAATTTTGTTTATTGTAGCACTCTGATGATGCAAATAAAGATTTACGAAAGCTTGGTAGACTAAAAAGCGTACTTGTTTGTCCTATCTTCCGCTGCATAAACAAATAGTTGTGTTTCTAGTCTAACTGATCAGCGTTGATTACAAGCGTTGCTATATATATATATATATATATATATATATATATATATATATATATATATATATATATACATATATATATATATATATATATATATATATATATATATATATATATATATATATATATATATATATAGCAGCGCTACAGGATCCTATTTTCTTCGTTAATTTTTTCCACTTCTTCCGGTCGTTTGCTCTCTCTCTCCAATTCTGCACTCCTATACCATTTAAATCATTTTTAACTGCTTCTAACCACTTTTTCAGTGATCTTCCTTTCTTCATTTTATCCCCGCTCCCACCAAAAAGCACCTTTTTTACAAGTTTCTCTGGCATTCGAGTGATGTGACATAATCACCTGACTACCTGTGCTTTGACTTTTTGTACAATTAAAGGTTTTCCATACATCTCAATTTGTTCTTCTTCGCCATTTTTCCTCCACCGTCCTAATACCACCAAAAATCTTCCACAACACCTTCCTTTCCTAGATCTCGATTTTCATTTTATCTTTCTTATTTATATATAACCTTTGCTAATATTTTGTACACAACATCCAGTAGCGCTATCCCTCTGTAATTTTCGCAAAGGGTTCTGTCAGCTTTCTTATGTATTGGGAAAATTACGGCATTACTCCATCTCTCTGGCATTTTCTCCTCTGTCCACACTCTCAGTATCAAATTACATAACTTTCTTTGCAGTGTGACCTCTCCTTCCTTTAAAATTTTTGCCGGGATTCCATTCTCCCTTGCGCTTTTAGCGTTTGTAAGCCTTTTTTTTTGTTTCCTTTATTTCCTGTTCTGTTGGTTTTATGTATGTTTTAATCTTGCGTTAATCTAATTTTCTAATCTCTTTGCCACTTGTAAGGCCACGTTATGTCTTTTAAAACATTTAGTTTTGCAGGTAGATATTGGTTAAGTTTGGCTATTACCAATATATGATTACTACTGGTATCTGCACCTCTATAACTTCTGCAATCTCTGATAGTTCTGGCAAGTTTATTTTCTATTAATATGCGATCGATTTGGTTTTTACTCTGCCCATCTGGGAATATCCACGTTTTTTTATATATGTCTTTATGGTTGAATTGTGTACTGATTATCTTTATTTTATTTTCCATTGCAAATTCTATCAATTTTATCCCGTTCTCCTGTTATATGCATGTAAAGTTCTTCCCTGCCGACTTTCGCATTTAAATCTCCCAGAGTTAATTTTATTATGTCGTATTTCGGTATTTCCTCTAATATTTCTGCTAGCTTTTCGTGGAATTCGGCTTTAGTTTCCATTTTTTTTTTCCTCCATGTAAGTACATATTCTGTCTGAGATCGGTTGAAAATCTACCACCAATCCTTTGATTCTATTATTTACCATAAATCCAACACCGAAGTATCTGTTAATTCCTCCACTTTTAAAGAGAGTGCTCTTCCCTATTTCTACTATTTGATTTCCTAGTTGTTTTGTTTTTTGCAACGCTAGCACGTCTAATCCATATTTTTCCATGATATTTGCTCCAAGTTTTTAGTGCTCCTACTTCGTATGTATGTACTTCTGACGTTCCACCTGCTTATTTTCAGCCTACTTCCTCTTTGATCTCCCATCTCCTTAAATGTTTGTTCTCCATTTATGTCATCCACGTATCTTTTCTCAGTTTCTAAAGGCGGACTTGCTTTTCCTTTAAGGGGAATATTCCTATATATACTTATGTTTTCCTTTGATTTTCCCTTCAATTTTTTGGCTTTTCCAGAATCATTAGTCTCTAGTCTGTTTATCATAGCCGTGTCCATTTCCCTTAATCTGACAGCGTGTTTACAAACTGTTATTTTTTATGCTTATCTTTGCCAGGTTCGCATAATTTATTATGTTGTTCATCCCATATCCATGCTTTCTCATTTACGATCCGTTTCTTGTAACCGATTTTAACATAGTTCTTTCTTCTTTCGCCATTTTCACTATTTCTTTTGTACAGTCTTTTCTTTTTCGGTAAGACCATTATTAATAAAAATACGGTCTTTGCATTGTTTTAACTTGCTTTTATTTTTCAGAATATTTATTTTATCAGCCATGTTCTCTGCTTCTATTACGCAAACTTTTACTCCTATCATCCTGGCACTTCTCAATTGGATAGGCAATTCTGATTCCTTCAGTATAAGATTCTCTATTGACTCCTTTATTAACCGATTTATTGATAAAAAATAAACCAATCATTGTTTTAACAAAGGAATTTTATCATTTGCATGCAAAATAAATATTAACTTTTATAAAGAATAATTCGGATAACAAATATTTATTTTTACTTAAGCTTCTTAAGAAATAATTAGCAACCTTTTATTATTGTATATTTCGAGAGTACCGTAGTACTTTTATATAATTAGGTTTATCCAATATAAAAATGTACAATTTAGATCTTGCCTAGACGTATCTGTACCTACTTCGATAAATGAAATGTAAGACCGCAATTTTTTCACGGTTGAGAGAAATACGCTCGCACTTGACGGACATGCTCCAAATAATAAAAAACACTAATTCTTCCATGGGTAGTCTTCATTAACACATAGAAAATTGGTGGCTTGTTAGCGGAGGTATAAAAGTACACTAAGTTTCTTTTCTTGGAATTATTAATGTTCAATCTAATATTACGTTTTTGTTATTACAACGTTTTTTGTTATTTGACCTATTTCTCGGTGCTTTAACAACAGTTGGCGCTTGAACGGATTAGTTGAAGTGTGAAATAAATAAATATATAAATAATTTAAATGCCATCTAAATAAGACCGGATATTCCATTTTGGCTAACACTATTCTATATTATATTTTATTTTACTTTTATGGTTCATTTAAATTATATTTTGTTTTGGAAACAAGGTACCTAGAAGACAATGGGTGATGATCAAATCTTTGTCAGCGAAACCACTACTAAAGTGGTAAAAAATAGTATCTACGTACACTTCCACAACTTCCAAAAAGAATATAAAAAATTTAAGTTCGTAAGTGACATAGAAATCGAAACACTTATTATAAATTATTATATTTTGAAAATATTTTATACAATTATACAAGGTTGCATAATAAACAAACGATCATAATTTCAATATGGGATAAATCAAATAACAATGTGCTAATGTTCCTCGGTGAGCAGCACATTATGCGATGCTCCTGGGCTCGCTTTTGATTAGGTGGTCAATATACTCCTAGGGTATCTCGATCTATGCCCTAATTAACTTCTCCCTAAGTGCTCCCACAGTTTGGGGAGGATGCTCTAAATAAAGAAATTTCCGATCCATCATGTCCCTTTTTCATCTTTGTGCGCCGTGCTTCTTTTCAAGCGTTGGCTATCGTCGTATTAACAAGCTGATGAAACGTTTCTCGGTCGGCAACTAGATAAAACAATTCTTTGACCGTTCGACCAGTCCATTGTCTAATGTTACGCAGCCAGGACAGATGTTTCCTTCGATTTTGCCCTGAATAATATGACCGGAGTAAGCGATATTTAGATCCTTTGATTCATCATCATCAAACTGTATACGCCCACTGCTATACATAGGTCTTCCTAAGCTCTTTTCATCTGTTTCTGTCTTTTACGACTTGCCTCCAGTTACTGCTAATACGTTTCACGTCGTCAGTCCATCTGGTTGGCGGGGTCCTCTGCTCCGTAGAGTTTCTTGTCTTAATCTCCACTCGACAATACGTTTTGTCTATCGGTTGTCTGATAATCTGGCGACGTCCTGTCCAATTTTAATTTAGCGACGCAATTTTTTTTGATGGCGTCTGTTGTTTTTGTTCTACGACGTATTTTTTCGTTTGGGATTAGGTCTTTTAGACAGACACCCAACATCTGGCGCCCCATAGCCCTCTGAGTCACGCGAATCTTATTCACCCATATGAGTTTGTCCAATTTAAATACATAGTTTAATTTACCAAATGCTGCCCAGAATAATCCTATGCGACGTAGGAGTATTAGCTCACATATCTGGTTATCTTTGCCTAGCCGAATTTCATATCCAAACTATTTATACGATGCAGTCTGACCAATATCCCCTTCATGAACAGCAATTTGTAGTACCAGATTAGTCATTATTTACGTCTTGGTCATATTAATCTTTAGTCAAACCTCCAAGGAAGCGTGATGTAATGTTTCAAACGTTTTTATTGCATCATCCATACGATCGACTATAACGACGATGTCATCTGCAAATCTCAAATTACTGAGCTTCTCTTCATTTATGTTGATTCCAGGCTCGTTCAAATCTGCCTTCTTACAAGTATATTCCAAAAGCGTCGTGAATAACTTTGGAGAGACGGTGTCTCCTTGTCGTACTCCTCGCTGTATACAAAAATTATTTGTTTCTTGTTCGTTGTGACATTTTGGTAGATATATTTGATTAGGAACTGGAAATGAGGGGGAAGAAAGGCTCATAGAATTCTGCCAAGAAAAGAATATGGTAATTACCAATATTTGGTTTCAGCTTCCTAAGAGAACACTATATACATGGACGTCTCCTTCACATACAGAAAACCACATTGTCAGAAACCAGATAGACTTTATACTCGTAAATAGCAGATATAAAAACTCTATAACCTCAGTTAAAACTTATCCTGGAGCAGATGTTAAATCAGACCACAATCCGTTAGTTGCTGACGTAAAAATAAAATTAAAAAGAATTGAACTCAGAAAACAACAACCAAAAATTAATGTAAGAATGGTAGAAAAAACGAATTAAAAAATAATGTGAATGGCAATATGCAAAAAACACTAAATGACAACAAACAAATTATGGACGTAAATAAAAAGTGGTATAATATAAAAAACACATTACTGAAACCAGCTCAAGAAAGTTTGATACAACATAGGTCAGAGGCTAAAGAACAGTGGATGACAGAAGAAATACTATTACAGATGGAAGAAAGAAGGAAATATAAAGGAAAAGATCAACAGAAGTATAAAGAAATATAATAAATAATTAAGGAAACAATCAAAACAGCTAAGGAAATCTATTTGATGAAACAATGTAAAGAGATAGAAGAACTAGAAACAAAATATGATATGAGAAATACGCCCAAAAAAGTAAGAGAAGTGACTGGAATGGGTCGAAATAGACAGCAAGGACACAAAAAAGACAAAAAAGGAGTACTACTAATAGATTTACCAGAGAAATTAAGACGATGGGAGAAGTACGTTAGAGAACTTTTCCAAGATGATAGAGGTGAAATGCAGAAAATACAAGAATTAAATTCTTTAGAGAGACAGAAGATCACGATAGATGAAATCAAATATGGTATCAAAAACTCTAAAGACAATAAGGCAGCTGGATTAGGTGAAATACCAGTAGAACTAATAAAACTAGTGGAAGAGGATAACTTGGAAGTATTGGCAGATTTATTCAACACGGTGTACGAAACCGGAATAATACCACAAGAGTGGCTGAAGTCAGCATTTATACTCATCCCTAAAAAACAAGCAGCAAAAGAGTGCTCTGATTATCGAACACTGAGCCTCATGAGTCATACTTTAAAAGTACTGCTGAAAGTAATACATAAGAGAATACACGAAAGGCAGAGGAGCACATTAGCCAGGCGCAGTTTGGGTTCCAAAATGGAATGGGTACTCGAGAAGGACTATTTGCCATCAACATATTAATTCAGCGATGTCGGGATGTAAACGTTGATCTACACTTGTGCTTTGTTGATTACGAAAAAGCTTTCGACAAAGTAAGACAACGAAAACTGATATCAATACTTATGAACAAGCGCATTGACAGTAAAATTATAAATATAGTGCAAACATTATATTGGAACCAAAGTGCCATAGTTCAAATTGATGGGTAACACTCAGAAGAAATGAAGATCTGTAAAGGAATTAGACAGGGATGTGTTCTATCGCCACTTTTGTTTAACTTATATTCTGAAGAAATTTTCCAAAACACGCTCAATAATATCAAAGCGGCAGTTACCGTTAACGGAAAATTAATTAACTAACGATATGCAGACGACACTGTGATCATAGCAACGAGTATAGAAAATCTACAACATCATATCGAAAGCTTAAGTATGAATAGTGCTAAGATGGGAATTACTATAAACGCTAAAAAAACGAAGTACATGCTAATTACAAAAAGACCACAAAATATACATCACTTATTGACAATGAATACGTGATAGAACAAGTAGAAAAATACCAGTACTTGGGAACTTTGATCAATGAAACCAATGATCATACTGCAGAAATAAACAGGCGAATAATAGAGATTGCCAGATCAGCATTTATACGAATGAAGCCACTCCTAACGTGCAATAATCTAAATTTGGAGATCAGACTACGTACCATTCGCTGTTATATATTTTTAATCTTATTATATGGAGCTGAGACTTGGACACTCTAAGAAGAAGAAGACTTGATTATGTTAGTATAGTGGTGGTCTATTTGGCATTCTACCATCGCTTTTAACATATTCTGATGGCTTATAGTATCGAATGCTTTTTCGTAGTCCACGAATATCAGTGCCAATGGTTTGGTGTATTCTGCAGACTCTATCAATTTCTTTATCACTAGTAAGTGGTTGTTAGTGCTGTAACCCGATCTAAATCCAGCTTGTTCTCTGGCTGATAGAAGTCTAACTTAGCGTCCAGTCTTTTTTTGATAGTTTTTGTCAAAAGTTTATATATGTGTGAGCGCAAACTAATCGAACGGTAGTTTTTTAGATCTGTTATTTTTCGTTGCTTGTATAATAAATAATGACTGCATTGTTTCATTGAGGAGTTTTTCCTTGGTAGATGTATTCAGCGAAAAGCTTGGCCAAAGCCTGGATAATTTATTTCCATTTCCAATCAAGGGTTGATCTTGTCTTTCGTCGGTGCTCTCATTATATGACCGAAGTATTAGACAGTTCTCATTTTGATGATGTTGATAAATTCTCGCTCTTTGTGCATTGTCTGTAGCACACGTTCATTAGTTATGTGTGGTGTCCACAGGATTCTGAGCATGCGACGGTAACACCACAAATCTAACGCTTTTAATTTGTTAAGACTTTTTATTTTTGTTGTCCAGTTTCACATCCATAGAAAAAAGCGGACCAGACGTAGTACTTTAACACTGTAAGACGTGTGGTCAGTCACAGGCTTCTACGGCACCATACAGAATGAAAGTTATTAAAAATTTTTCGTGAAAGTTATTTTTTGGCCGTAATTTTCTCGTCACTTTAAACCCTGCAGTCAATCCAGCTACCCAGATATCTAAAGTGTTTCTTTCCAGGATCTTGTTATCTAATTTTGTTTTCTTTGCGTTGATTGTTAACCCCTTTTTAATGCTTTCGTTGTTTAAAGGGTTTGTAGGTTTTCTAGACTCTCAGTCATTATGACGGTGTCATCTGCTTATCTGATCTTATTAATAATTTCACCACCGATTTTAACACCTTCGCGACGATTACTAGTTCAGTGTTGCCATTAAACAACATCGGTGACATAACACAATCCTGTCTGACACCACGCTTAAACTTAAAAAAAAACAAAAACTTAACTTTAGCTGAAACCTCTTGATCCACCACACTTGAAATCTATTTCTAAATGCAATGTTTTTTTGTAAGTGTATTCACATGCAAAAAAGAGCTTACCGAGTACCCATACCGTTTCGAAAACAAAACTGCTCATAAACAGTTTATATATGCTACAATGCAATATATTTATACAAATTATGAGCATGTGACTCATTAAACTTATAAGTCGATAGTCGCTAAACTGTGGCATTGCTTTTCTTGGGAATAGTTATAAATATGAATTATGTCCCAAACGTGTTCAATTGGGGGATCTAGGGGACCAGAGCAAATGATTAACTTCAGCCTGTCCAAAAAAGTCCATGCTGACTCGCACAAAGCGTGGCTTTGCGTTATCCTGCTGAAAAATTGTATTTTGGAGCGTCTGAAAGTAGGATGTATGATAAGGTTCTAAAATATCTTCTACTGCCATTTCCCCTCTGATGATGGGAGGTGACATTAAACTATAAGCGATGTTATCCCACTCAACAGAACAGAACACTCAACAGAAATTAAACATTGAATAATAAAAGCAAAAGCAGCATTCGTTAGAATGAGAACCATTTTCAACAGTCGAGAAATATCATTAAAAACAAAATGCCGTCTATTGAACTGCTACATATTCACAGTTCTGCTCTACGGAATGGAAGCGTGGACAATAACTGTTGCATCTATGAATCGGCTTGAAGCTTTCGAAATGTGGTGTTATAGGCGCATCTTACGTATATCCTGGGTTGACAGAGTTACTAATGTGGAGGTCCTGCGTAGAATGAGGAAAGAATGTGAAATTCTCATGACTGTCAAAACTAAAAAGTTGGAATATCTAGGATATGCAATGAGAAATCAAGAACGTTACGGCCTTCTCCAGCTGATTCTCCAAGGGAAGGTAAATGGTAAGAGAGGACCGGGAAGAAGACGCATTTCCTGGCTTCAAAATTTACGAAAGTGGTATAACACGACTACCACTGAACTGTTTCGCGCTGCAATAAACAAAGTAAAGATAGCCGTGATGATCGTCAACATCCGGAACGGATAGGCACTTTAAGAAGAAGAAGAAGACCCCACTCCATAACCCAAATAGTGCAATATACGTGTCGTTCGACAACACACTGTGGATTTCGTCTTTTACTACGTCGTCGTCTAAATTTGGCATGGTCATCATGCATCTCTTAACAAAACCGAAATTTGTCACTTACGAAAAACCTATTCCATTTCTGGTCCCAAGCCAACCATTCTGCACCATTTAAGACTATTATGTCAATATTCAGTGGTTAGAAGTAGCATCCAGTGCTGCCGAAATGAAAAAAGGCAAAAACTGCAAACTCAACAATAAATTGTTCGCATCCCAATTGGTTTTCCATGTTCTGCAAACCATTGATTTGCAATAGACCTGTTAGTAGAAAAGCGGTCTTTGACATATATCAACTTTAGGCAACGATTTTTACGCTCTGTTGTTCTTTGACGCTGTACTGTGCTCCTAGATCTTCGTGATCGGCCTCCTGGACGCCATGCCCAATAACATTTTTACACAGTATCTAAACTTCTGTGAGAGTTATTTGCAATTTTCCGAAAAGAAAGTAGGGCTTCTCTTAGAATGGGAGGCAGCTTAAGAGGAACAGGAATGGTTCGAGACAACAAATTGCTTGGAGAAACACTAGGACGTGTAGAAAAACTTAGATACCTTGGAAAATATATTAAAGGAAAGGAAAATGGGACTCTGTACTACGTTCATTACTAAGATAAGATCGGATACTAGTTTAGAACGCATGATCGGTGACTGTGTCGTGTTATCGCAGCTACGATGCGACTCGACACATCCACCGATTGTTCGTCTGAGGCTGGCGTCTGAGCATATCTTGGAAAAGAACGTAGTCTAGACCGAAAAATTGCCCACAGGATACAAGCTTGAGCGGTATCTTCTATAATCGAAAACATGAAAAATGACTAATAAAAAGAAAGATTACAAGAGTGTGGTGAGGCCTGAGTTTGTTTATTGCGGTGTAAGACTAGACTGGTGTAAGGGCAAGACATAAACGACGTGAGGAAAAGAGCCAGGTTAACTACAGTTTTAAAAAAGTTTCAAGAACAAAGACTGCAATGGTTTATCCACATCAGACATAGAAATGAAAACTATGTGCAGAGTACTGGAAGAGAGAAATATTTAAATGAAGAAGACACGAAGGACAAAAATGAGTGGCGAAGAAGAGTAAAGAACAGCGACTCCTGAAAAAAAAAAACTGAGGAGAAAGAAAAATACTAACATCTTTAATTATGAAAACCGCACTAATTATATATATATATATATATATATATATATATATATATATATATATATATATATATATATATATATATATATATATTATATATATATATATATATATATATATATATATATATATATATATACACAACGCAAAAGTCTAAGGATATTTTAATAATTTGACAATACCAATGACAGAAATTTCATGACCATATAAATTTGCTTGTACTATACATGTTGATACAGACACTCACTTCTTATCAAAAAAAAATTGTAAAACTGATAGCAATACGTGTTTAGAATGTTTTTTATTTATAAGGGACAAAAAAAACGACATTTTTATGTTTTGTTTGTTTTTAATTTTAGTCACTTTATACCATTCTTGCTTAATAGGTGAGTTAAAGATATTGTCTTTTTACCATGCAACGACAACATTTAACGTTGGATGAGATGAGTAGAGCCTTGAGACTCCTTTAAGCTGGTATGCGACAAACTCAAGTTGCTGACCAGCTGTGTGTCCTCCAAAGCGTCGTAAGTCGTTTGTGGCGTCGGTTTAGAGACACTGGGAGTCCAGCCGAGCAACATACAGGAAGTGGTCGCTCTACAACCGTCGCTCAAGATCGATATTTAATTTTAAATGCCAGAAGGCAACCAACAATTACAGCACCCGAAATGGTTAATGAATTACAGCTTGCACATAATGTAACAATTAGAAGCAGTACTGTGAGGAATCGTCTCCATGAAGCCAATCTTCGTAGTCGGCGACCACTGAGATATCCACCTTTATCTAGAGATAATGGTATGGGGCGGAATCATGGTTGACGATAGAACTGACCTCATTTTCTCACGTGGCTTTCTCACAAGTCAGCAATATTTGGACACTATTCTTGAACCTGTTGTGCGCCCGTTTGCTGCTGCTGTTGGAGAAAATTTTTACTTTATGCATGATAACGCTCGGCCACATGTTGCGCATATTGTAACAAACTGGTTGGATAACGAAGGTATTGATGTATTGCTGTGGCCAGCACAATCACTGGACTTGAATCCCATTGAGCATGTATGGGACATGCTTAAACGAATAAACACCTTTAACGCCCAATGTGAACACCTAAAGTTTACGGTTGAGAGAGAGGCTGATAATATAATTCCTTTTTTAGACATGCTAATCCATCGTGGCAATGATGGCATGCTCAGGACGAAGTGGTATCGTAAACCTTGTTTTAGTAACCGATTTATAAACTTTCATTCTCAACATCCATCCAAGAGGAAAACAAATTTGGTTTTGGCCCTGAAAACCAGGGTTATCAACTTGTCACACATCGAGTTCAGAGACAAGGGACTAAAAAAGCTAAGATCTATATTACAAGAGAACTCCTATCCTATAGGGCTGTTAAATAAACTCATTTTCGGTTCTCCTTTTCCTTCGAATTTTTCTGACAACCAAAATTTTCATAACAATGAGGTCCGACAATTGACATTGACACAGAACACATCAGTGATACCATCTAAAATAACTTATGGTTGCCTACCCTACATTCCAGTTTTGATACCGAAGCTAATGAACATCTTCGAAAATGTTAGTGATTTAAAAATTACAACCAAAAATGTGAAAATGGTATCGAAGTTATACACAAAAACAAAAGATCCTTTCACAATACAGGAGTTATCGAATGTTGTTTATTCTATACCGTGTAATAATTGTAACAAAATATATATAGGAGAATCATCTCGTAAATTTCACAGTAGGGTGATCTCACATCGTAGCGATATAAAAACCAAAAAAATAAATGCATGTGCATTGACAGAACATGCATCAACGTTGAAACATGAATTTAATTTCGAGGATTCCTGTATTTTGGCAAAGGAAAAGAACCATTCAAAACGTGTTTTCTTGGAAATGTGTTCCATAAAATCGAGTACATCTTGCATCAATAAAAAGTCAGACATAGATAAACTGAGCAACATTTATTGTTACTTACTGGAAAAACATCCAAAATAAAATTAATATCTACCTGTACCTGTACCCACACAAATTACAGTTATATGCATAACATGTTGCATACCATTAAGACAGGTTTAAAAATTAAAATCACCTAATCACTCTAATATTTCTTAAAAAGAAATATGATATTAAGTACACCTAATTACTTTTTAATCATAGGATTTTTTCTTTTTGTTCTCTATGTGCCAGAGTTAAAACACACCAGTAAAAGATGACAACAAAATTTTTACTATTTTTAACTAAATTTTAAAGAATTTTAAAATGTATTTTTTCCACTATTTTATATTTTATGTGTGTGTTATTAATGTTGAGTGTCTATGCTTTTATAAATAATCTCAACGACTAGTAAGTTGCACTGAAGATTTGTGATATTTTATAAATATTTACACTTTTTCTTATTGCAGTGTCTTGAAAAAGGAGTAAAACCATTCCGAAAGCTAGACAAAAAGTCATAAGTGTTTCATTAACATCCCGGCCAATTTTCTGACTGCAACCCTAATAAACTTTGTTGTTAGTTTATATTGACAGTCACGAATATCCAGTAATTCTTATATATATATATATATATATATATATATATATATATATATATATATATATATATATATATATATATATATACAAGCCATGTGCTTCCGAAGAAACTAAAGCTGTTTTCACTTGAATATCCTTTTTGTGTGGGGGATCATCCCATTCTGGGTTTGGTTTTACAGTTTCAGATGTGACTTCGCTGTTTTCACTACTTTTCTCCATACTTCTCCCTCTTTGGTTGTACTTCCTATATTTCTAATTTCCATACTTCTTAAGTCTTCTTCCACGTTTCGTCTCTATCTTAGTTTAGGTCTGTCTCTGGTTGTTTTTCCATTCCGTTATAAATTTAAACGCATTACTCTTCTCATTATGTGTCTATATCATATTATTCTCTGTGCTTCTATTGCTCTAACTATGTTCTCTTCAACCATCCATTCTTGTATTTCGTGATTCCTTCATTATCGTGTATCCTCTTCGTTTTCCCTCTTTGGTCTCGGTATTTTTCTCATAATCTGCCTCTCAAAAACTTTCAGTTGCTTTTCTTTTATTGATGTTAATATGAATGTGTCTGCAGCATATACTACTATTTGTCTTATGGTCGTTTTGTAGATTTTCATTTTTGTGTTTTGGCTTATCTTCTTATCTCTAAACATTTTTTTATTTCTATAGAATATTGTATTTCCCGCTTGAATTCTTCTTTTAATACCTACATTTTCTTTTCTTCTGTTGATTAGTACTCACAAATGTTTGAACGTTTCAACCTCTTCGAAACTGTGTACGTTTATTGACAGTTATGTCATTTGTGTCTTTATTTTCTTGATTACGTTAGTGTATTTTGTTTTATTTTCATTTATTTTCAGTCCTCTTAGTTTGGCTTCGTTTTCTATTTCTTGGAAGGTTTCCTTTAACGCTATTTTATCTGTTGCTATTATGGTTATATCGTCCGCATATCCTATCATTTGTACTGCACTGTTGTTTATAATTCCTGCGTTTGACAGATATTTTATTATCTTGTCTAGTGATAGAATAAATAGTACCGTTGAGAGCGCATCTCTTTGCCGTACTTCATTTTTTAGTTATATTATTTCTCTTACGGTATCTATTGTTGCTTTAGCCCAGTCTGGTTATACAAAAATCATCGATTTCACGGCAAAATGTTTCGCAGATATCTGAAGCTTTTAAGACATAGGTGGGGGTTACTAGATGACGAATAGATAAAAAGATACTCCTATTTTTACCTTGCGTTTTTTTTAAACAATAATTTATGGTCAGAATTTGATTTTTTATCTATAAGTTTTTTCCCTTATAATTTAAATGGACAATATTTGTACTATTTTTTTATATCAAGAATATCTTTATTTTCCCGTTTTTTCAATTAAAATTGATAAACAATTTACGGAGATATTTGCAAAAAAGCAGTTTTTTTGCACTAATTTATAAATTTAATTAATTTTTTTATTAACAAAATAAAATGTTATTAATACATTTCAACATTGAGGAATTAAAGTCCTTTAAATTTTGTGCGAAATTTCCCCCCGATCGGTCAAATAGTTTAAAAGTTATTAAATTTGTTTATCCCTGGGACTAATTATTTAAACCATTGAACTTGCCCTATGAATGATGCTAGACACATTTAAAAAATTTCATAGGATTCTTTAAGACTTATACTATCTCAGTAGTAGTTAAATGAATATTGAGTTTTCATCGAAATTATTTACAAAATAAACGTTTGAAAAAGGGGTATGTTTTTTACTTATAAACAATTGTAATAACTTCTATATTTTTCAAGCTACAGACTTGTACGTACAACCATTAGATAGCTGGTAAAAAAACTCACATTTAACAAAAAAAAATACACCTTCTATGAACAATAGGAACGAAGTTAGCGACAATTTTTTTGTTAATTATATCTCCATTGTTTATAAACATTAAGAAGTAAAATTTGCATAAATTTTGAATAAAAATCTAAACTTTATATTGAATTTTATAGCTATAAAATTTATCCAATTTTTCGAAACTTAAAACCTTTCGAAACGAAGTTACTTTCGAAAGATCGACATAGGAAAGTGAAGGGGAAACTGTTTTAGCTCCTCGCTGCAAAATTTAATATTATGGTTACGGATTTATCATTCAAAAACTTCAACAGTTCTGTAGTAATTTCATCAGGTCCATTTGCTTTTCCATTTTTAGCGTTTCTTATTGCGTATTCTACTTCTTCTTTCAATATGTCTGGCCCAGTTGCATTGATTATCTGAGTTAAGTTGTTTCTATCGTCTTCAAATAATTCATTCAGGTATTCTGTCCATCTTTTTATTTTAATCTCTAGATCTACAATAAGATTTCCATCTTTGTCTTTAAGTTTACCTATTTGGCATTTCTTTATGCTTCCTGTTATCTCTTTTACTTTTTTGTGCATATTGAACGCATCGTACTTTTTCTCATAGGTTTCCATTTCTTCACATTGTTCTTTAATTCACTCCTCTTTGGCTTCTTTTATTCTCTTTTTTATGTGTTTATTTATTTTTTTGTATTTGTCTGGGTAATTCTTCATCTTTCTTCTTTGTTCCATCAAGTCTAGTATATCTTGTGTCATCCACCCCTTATTCTTTGTTGTTGTTTTTGTAAGATGTTTCTTTCCTGCTGTTTGTATAGCTGTATTTATGTACTTTAATTTTTTGGTTAACGTTGTTTGTATCGTTAATTTATTGCTGCACTGAACGGAGGTTTTCATTTATTTCTTCTCCTGTTTCTTGTCGTATATTTTTGTTTCTAAGTTTATTTAAATCTAGTGCCTTTCTGTGTGGTCTTCTAATCTTTTTTGGTCTCGCCTCTATCACAGTAACTACCGGGTTATGATCTGAGCCGTATCAGCTCCTGGGTACGTCTTAGTACATTTAACAGCATTATGATACCTCCTTGCTATCATAATGTAGTATATTTGATTTCTCACTATTTTTTCTTTGGTATGTTGTGGAGATGTCCATGTATATAACCGTCGGAGGAGGTAATTTGAAAAAGGTATTTGTTATTACGAAGTCTTCACTTTGGCAAAATTGAATCAATCGATCTCTTCTGTTTCCAAGCCCATATTTTCCTACTTGTTCTCCTACCTTACCTTGACCCACCTTGGCATTAAGATCGCCCATTAATATGTTAATGTATGGAAAGACTGACTTAATAAGTGAAGACAAACAACCTGCAACAAAAAGGTTCAGACCTGACAGTGAAGTCGAATAAATGAACCAAATTTTAACTTTTAGTAAAGAAAATAAAAAAAGTAAAGTTCAATAAACATTGCAAAAATTAATAAGGCAACTGATGAAAAAATCGACATATTTTATCAAAGCAGTAAGGCAGATTACATTAATATTGTATATCATATTTGTAAGAAAAATAGAATAAAAATCAATATTGTTAATTATAAAAATACAAACAATTATAATTAATATAAGGAATATAATAATATAATGTGTAAAAAATTACCTGAAATTTAATTTATAAAATATATAAGTATTATTACATCATTGATATAAAATGAAAAAACATATGTTGATTTTCCGGGATTTTCCGAGATTTATGGAGGGTGAAAATTATGTCATCATTATTTTTACTGCGACAGACTATTCGAGCAAATTAAAAAAAAGTAAGTATTTAGGGTGAATTTTAAATGAACTCAATTTTTCCGAGTTTTCCCATATTTTCCGGCCAGTGAAAACTATGTAGTTATTCATATTTCGACGAGCTACCCCAGAATAAAAAAAAGAGGCTTGCAGCTGCAAAGGAAGCCGAGATAATGTAAATTTTCCTACGTGTTGCAATTTGAAGTTCCGATACCGAAAAAAAAAAAACGGAGCTGAAACAGATATCCTCTCCACTTTCCTATGTCGATCTTTCGAAAGTACCGTCGTTTCGAAAAATTAGATAAATTTTATAGCTATAAGTTTCAATATAAAGTTTGGATTTTCATTCAAAATATGTGCAAATTTTACTTCTTAATGTTTATAAACAATGGAGATATGATTTTTTTTTAAAATAGTCACTAACTTCGTTCCTATTGGTCATAGAAGGTTTTTTATTTTTTAATGTGAGCTTTTTTACCAGCTATCCAATGGTTGTACGTACAAGTCTGTAGCTTGAAAAATATAGAAGTTATTACAATTGTTTATAAGTAAAAAACATACCCCTTTTTCAAACGTTTATTTTGTAAATAATTTCGATGAAAACTCAATATGCATTTAACTTCTGAGATAGTCTAAGTCTTAAAGAACCCTATGAAATTTGCTGAATGTGTCTAGCATCATACATAGGGCAATCTCAATAGTTTAAATAATTAGCCTCAAGGATAAACAAATTAAGTAAATAACTTTTAAACTATTTGACCGATCGGGGGGAAATTTCGCACAAATTTAAAGGACTTTAATTCCTTAATGTTGAAATGTATTAATAACATTTTATTTTGTTAATAAAAAAATTAATTAAATTTATAAATTAGTGCAAAAATCTGCTTTTTTGCAAATATCTCTGTAAATTATTTATCAATTTTAATTAAAAAAACGGGAAAATAAAGATATTCTTGCCATAAAAAAATGACATAAATATTGTTTATTTAAAATATAAGGGAAAAAATTTATAGACAAAAAATCAAATTGTGACCATAAATTATTGCTTAAAAAAAACGCAGGGTAAAACTAGGAGTATCTTTTCATCTATTCATCATCTAGTATCCCCCACCTATGTCTTAAAAGCTTCAGATATCTGCGAAACATTTTTCCACCTTTTTTTTTAACCAGACTGGGCTACTTGGGAACCTTACATTGTCATTTCTATCATTTTTATAATTTTATTGGGCATTTTACTCTCTTAAGTCTTGGATCATTTTTTTCTGTTTATTTTGTCAAACACCTGTAGTAAGTCTAGGAAATATATAACTAATAAGTAATAATAACTAATTATATTTTTAACCCCTAACCTTAAGTTTATTAAGCTAAATTTTATTTTTATTGAAAATTTGCGTAGTCCAGTATCAACGTTTATCAAAACTACTCCAGCCATTAAAGTGTTTCCTCTACCTATTATTTCTATATATGTTACCTAAAATGACATTTTTAACCAGGTGTAAACATTCTTAGCGATGATGACATTTTTAATTAATTCTTTTCGTCTTGTAGGTGTTTCAATTAGAATATAAAGACGCGAAGATACCATAGAAGTGATGTGAGCAATTATCACGGATTTGATGTGGGCAAATCGTAATTAGCAAATCGAAATCATTTATGTCTAACGTCTTCAATACCTACTTTTCACAAATGTCTTTCATTTGTCATTTGCGCAAGTTATGCAATCGGTAGAAAAGAAGAATGTGTAGGATATTGTTTGTGTCATTTTATGTGCGTTCTTCGAAGGTATTTCAATTGCAAATATTTTAGGTATCCGGCTTGTATATTAAAAAGACAGTTTACTAGTATGAGAATTATGAGATCTATTATGTATTATGAAGGTGGAATTATGCATAAATATAGACAACACGCCTCCAAATAGTAACAATACCATTGTACTAACTTATATTGAAATATTGTACTATCTGCAAATTGCCAGTAGAAATCAAGCAAACGATTCAATTATGAGAAGAATTAAATCTTTTGTTTTCAATGTAGGTAAATAATATATTTTAATATATTGGTTATATATTTTTTAACATAAATATTGTTACATAATAATTGTTTCAGTTTTAGGTATAAACGCTTACATATAATCATATAATGCAGACTTATATATATATATATATATATATATATATATATATATATATATATATATATATATATATATATATATATATATATATATATATAAAATCGAACAGCTCTCTATCCTAAGGTGTGAGGTAAATACAAATACAGGTTACAGATATACATTACATCTCAAATCCAATGAATATATAGATTTTTTTTTATTCTATTCTGTGCACGAATTTTGTCCATTATTTCTTGTTTTTTGCCTTATTTTGAGACCATTCCATTCCCCTACTTTTGAAAGTCTGCCCTACTTCGTCATCCCAGGTTTTCCGTGGTCTGCCTCTGGTTTTAAACTTTTTCACTTTAGCCTTCCAGACTTGCTTAACGGGTCGGGTGTCGCTCATTCGGCACAGATGACCAAACCATTTTATTTGTTGTGTTTCAATAGCATGTAGTACATATTCTGTGCCCAGTTCTTCTCTAACATCTTCGTTTCTTATTTTGTCTCGTCGTGTTATTCCTTTGACTCGTCTTAGATATTTCATATCAATGGCTTGTATCTTGCTTTTTAATTGCTTTGTTAAAACCCAGCTCTCGCTTCCATATATCAAGATTTGGTTCTTCTGCTGATTTTCGGTTTACCTATGAATGCTCTAATAAGATTATGGTACACTTTTGAAGCACTACTTATTTTTTCTGTTATTTCATTCTGCATGGCACTTCTCTGTCTATTGTAACCCCTAGGTATTTGAATGCATCTACTTGTTCTATGAGTTGTTGGTTAATTTCTATGTTAACATTTCGATTAGTTTTCGCTATTAGCATCACCTTGGTTTTCTTAACATTAATCTTCATGTTTCTAATTGCCAGCTCATTATTCCAGCTATCTATATTTTTCTGGAGGTCCCTTTCGTTGGAAGCGCATAACATGAGATGATCCGGTATGTACTTTGTGTATACTTGCTTTTGTTTCCTCAATTATGTCGTCAATAATCAATATAAACAGTGTGGGGCTCATAACATTGCAAACATCTCTGATTTCAAGTTATCCTTACGTACATAACTTTTGTTATTTTAATACAGACTTTTGATAGCACCTGTTAGTTGATGGTCCATATTTCTATTTTGCAGACTTTTCCAAATTGCTTACTGGGACACTCTGTCAAATGCTTTCTCAATATCTAGAAAAGCCATATATATTTCTGTGTTCTTAATTTTAGCTTGCTCAATTATTTGTTTCAACATAAATATACGGTCTTGCGTACTGTGTCCCTTCCTAAACCCACTTTGTACTTCATCCAGATGTGGTTCAACGATGTGTCTTAATTTCTTTTCTAGGATGGTTTCATATATTTTGGAGACGATATTGAGTAGATTAATTCCTCTATAATTTTCACAAGAACTTGGGTCTCCTTTCTTAAAGATTGGTAGTATTATGCCAATTTTGCAATCTTCGGGGACTGTACATCGGTTCCAAGCCATGTTCATAATTTTGGTTAACAATTCAACTCCTTTCGGTCCCATTGTCTTTAACATTTCAGCAGTGATTTTGTCATAACCAGCCGATTTACCTCTCTTTGTATTATTAATTGCTTCTTTGACTTCTTCTATTTGGATATAATTTTCTTGTCCATGTTCTCCTTCTACTTCTATCATTACAGTTTCCTCTTTCGGTTGTCTTGGTGTTAGGAGTTCGCTGAAGTATTGTCTCGATCTTTTCATAATCTCATTTGGTCAGATAATCAGCGTGCCGTCTTTACGTTTCACCTGTTTCATCGTTGTTTCTTCACCTTTTCTTATAAACGCAGACTTACCAATAAGTAATAATTTAATGCTTGCAACATTTGCAGATGATACTGCTTTTCTAACCTCTCATAGTAATCCAATAATAGCATTAGAGAGACTGCAACTACATCCAAACAATACTAATGAATGGTTTAAACTTTAGAGAATTAAAGTAAACCCAATGTAAAACATATTACATTCACTCTAAGTTAACATCCTTTACCCGAAAAGGATAACGTAAAATATCGAGGCATTCACTTAGACAAACAATTAACATGGACCAATAATATATGGCCAAACAGATTACAACTAGGAATTTTATACAGAAAACTTTACTTGATGCTGAGAAAATACTCACACCTATCGATCGACAACAAGCTGCTAATATACAAAGTAATAATAAAACCCATTTGGTTATAAGGTTCGCATGTTCTGGGGATCAGCTAGGAAATCTTATCTTATGTTACGAAAATACAAAGATTTCAATCTAAAACTTTATGAACAATCACTAATGCCCCTTATATAGAGATCTGCAGATACTGTCATCGCGTGACCCCTAAACTTTTGTTTAGGGTTACATTTCTTATATGGTACTAATGTAATTTTATTTTTTTTTCTGGTATAAATATGTGTTTTAAATAAATTCTTTTCCAGTAAAAGAGTCTTCAAAGTTGGGGGGATGTCATCGCGTACCATAGTTTTGGGACCAATGAGCTTGTCGATGCGTATCGCCCCGCCTTTCTGCCTCATACTTAATTTTTGATTGGCCGATGGACTTGGAAATGCATATATCGATACTAAATAAAGTGTATAAAAAGGGTGGATTTTCCAAGCCATGAGTAGTCATGCCTAGTCATACTCCGGTCCCCATGTAGGGTCTCCTACACCTGGGGCCCTCCTTCACGGGGCTCCGCTCCCTGCTTGCCATGAGACTCTTTTGCCAGGACCTTTTTCGACGCTAAACCGAGTTTTATTTAACCAACCTACCAAATTAAGATGGAATCGCAGAAGTAACTTTGGATTGACTAACCGAAGTCCTCTGCATAGTACCTAGGAAGCTGATATGGAGTTATTTCTTGTGATGACGTTAACCTCCCTATGGTGACAATAGTAACAGTCTTTGAAGAGTACCAAAAAAATATCAAAATAGGTTGCGCATACAGCCTAATACCATGGTATACAATCTTCTCAACAAACAAGAAGCAAAGAGCTTGAATGAAATGATACGATCACTTGGAACTACCTAATCAATCCTGACAGTGACTACAGCAGCGACGTCTTCAACAGCGCTCAACCATTGTGTTCTGTACCACTTTTAGTTTTATTGCTGGAGTATCTGTGTATGTGCGCATCCCATTGGTAAATAAGCCGTTAGTGTTCTGATGCTTTGGTCACTGGACCTTACATCTCTCTGACATTGTAAAGTCAAACTATTGTTTTTATTGTGAAACATATTGTAAAAAATCTTAGATATTAATAAAAAAAAGTAGATACTAAAGATTTCACAAACATATTATTGAAAAACACAGAAAAGCTTGATAAATTGTTGTTTTGTGTGTTTTTATAACGGGCCAATTTGAAATTGTTTCGTTATAAGTATACTCGTGTTCGAGTTATCAATAAACCCTATGCAATTTTTGATTGCACACTTTATCCAGTGGATAACATGGAGTTTTTGGTAAAACCACTTTATTATTTACATTCTGGATAAGGTGAAAAGTACGTTCCTCCACACCTTTGATAAACTTGGAAACCTTTACAGAACCAGTATTCTCAGAGTCATAGACAAGTAATAAAACTTGCTGATCTTAAAGTGTATTTTTTGGGTTCTGGCTTGAATTCGAGTGTCTAGTAAAACTGCATTTTTCTTGTAGAATCTTGGCTACTATGTTCTGAAATCAGTTATTTCGAGTGCAATAACTTCCTTTACTTCAAACTTATGCACTCTATTCGCGTTCTCACACGACATCGTTTGTTGACATTGTAAATTTGATAGGGAATTTTAAGAGTCCTAGTTGAAGGGCAAGCAATTTTAGATTACAACCATATTTGATTAAATTTATACCAGTTTTAAACTCTAATTTATTCAAATTTTTGACATTTATCCCTATTTTATTAGTTATCTATTTTGGCAGCATGGTCGTTTGAGAAAGCGAATATGTCTTAGTAACGATTTCCGTTAGAATCCAAACAGTGTCATGTTTTTTAGGTACTCTTTTGATAATAAAAAAGTCTCTGTCACAAAACAAAAAAAATGTACTGTTATCGGAAAATATTGCACATCTCGAAAATTTTTTTTAGATTTTTTTATAATTTCTCTATCTTGAAGATCAGTCAACTCCAAAAGCATTCTTATTAAAGTATGATTTTAATTTTATTCCCAACAATGGTTGCTATAAAGTAGAAGTTAAGTAACGCCTTTAACGTTTTTGAAGCGAGGCTTCTATACTGGTGTTGTATTACTTTTTTGTCTATAGTAAAGATATATAAGATGATGTCGTCACGAGAGTGTCACAAAATAGCGGTTCTTCACCTCGATTCACTACCCTCGATCAATTCGTTTCTAGTCATCATATATTTATTCTAAGCAGGTTTTAATAAAAAACTGCATAAAAAATGACTAACAAAATATACATATATTAAATGAGAGGTAAAAAATAATAAGAATATCTGTCAATAAAAGATTCAATTTTGCACGATTATTAAAATTTAAAAGTTATAAATGTCATCCAATTAATAACAATATTGAATCATCTATGTAAATTTGTATGACATTTTTCATTTTAAAATAATTTCATATAAATACAATTATTATTTTTAAACATCTTATTTAGTTTATACAACAATAAAAATTATTATAAAATGATATTTATTTCTATTTGATTATTAATTTAATAATTCGTCTAAATTTAACAGGTCTGTCAGAAGTAAACAACGTATGATTTGTTAATACGTTAGCATGTGGCGTTAGGAGTAAATATAATAATTTAATAAATTATTTTAATATAATATAACTTGTTATTTCTAAACAACTTATTTAGTTTATATAATTTTATTAATTAAATTTACTATCTAATGATATTTATTTATATTTTTATGATTTTTCATTTATATGAAATAAATATAATTTCATATAAATACAATGTCGGATTTTTACATTTATTAGTTTGACTGTATCAATTATTAGTAAAACATTTTTAAAATTTTCATATTTATACAGGCACAGTGGAAGAGTTCATCTATATACCTAACGAGGGGATGTCCGTTATACAAAATGTCAAGACTGACCCTAATTTGTTATTCGGATTTTTAAAATGTTTTTTAATTTTTTGTACAGTTAAGCATCTTAAAAGCTTAAAAAAGATATATCAACAAAAACTGCTGTTGAACGTTTTAAAGCTTATAGGGAACGTAAAAAAGCAATTAATGATAGTATAGATAGTGCAAAATATCTTAGTCAAAAAGGTCCACCACCAAAAACTAGTGCTAAACAATCCAAAATTTATATAGAACGTAAAAAAATAAAATGATGTTTGTTAAATGTCAGTTTATATTTATAAATATATATGTATGTATAATATGTATTACTACTGCCTAAATACTATTTCTGGTCTACAGTACCTATCGCCTACTGAACCTTTTTTTTAATGTAAGTCTTTATTGTTATATCTTCATGATAAATAAACAAAAGTGAACTATTTCTCTTGATATGGATACAAAATAAGATAGTCGTTAGCTCGTTGTAATAGAAAATTCACCCTATATATGTTACTGAAAGCTAAATATTCTATATAAAATCAAAGCACATAGTGTGACGAATGTTCTGTAAATTTATTCTATATCTATTTTATTCTACAAAAAAAGACCCTTGACAAACAAGAAGAAGTAGTTCGAGAACATTCAAGATGACATCGAAAATTCATGAAATGTTTAGTGAAGTTTGGAACGTCAGAAAATATATATAAACATATGTTTTTTAACAGTTCATAACAGTAGTATTTTGAGTTTTAAAGTTTGTAGTTGTCAGTCTGTTCAAAGTATTGTAGACAAGTTGGTGTTATTTGAAAGTAGTGTAACATTGATGACAGCAGTGGGATAAATGTTACGGAACTTTCATACTACTCTTCATTTTCTCAAAATCTTATTTCTTTTAATTTTTGGCGAGACCTGGAAACGCTTTTTGCCGTTTTATATTCCTGGACTGAGATTAGTGCTCTATTTAGCATTCTTTGATGTAACCTTAGAGCTTGTTGCATTTCGACATCGTGTAGTCTATCTATAAATGCATAAATGCCAATTTGTTTCAGAAAATCTATAGGTGCCGAGGGTACGCTAAAGGCAATAGTATTTTAATATCGGCTTCATATTCTTGCAGGCATTCAGAATACAGCTACAAGTTACCCAGATGACGTAAAATAACTCGTGACACAACTAATCAAAAATATTATTGTATTATTAAATAAAAAATGTATTATTAAAAACTACGACATTTTTGAATCCGAGAAATTTACAGGGCGTACTAGTTTAGTTCAACATAGAATTTGTACTGGAGATGCAAGACCAATTCGTCAATCGCAACGGAGATTGCGATTTGCTAGACAAAAAGCAGTTGAAAATATAATAAAAAACATAATAAATGCCGATATGATCAAAGAAAGAAGCTTTGGATCCCCAGTGTTCACGAGTAATCTTAGTAATTAAGAAAGATGGATCTACTCGCTTTTGTGTAGATTGTAGAAGATTAAACCATATTACACAAAAAGACAGTTATCCATTGCCACCAAAGATAAAACACTAAACACTTTATCACATGCTAAATGGCTATACTGGAAAGTAAAAGTATATCCTGATGATCGAGATAAAACAACTGTTTCAACTAGTCGTGGTCTCTACAGATTCCAGGTTCTTTCGTTTGGTCTGTGTAATGCTCCAGCTACATTTGAACGTCGGATGGAGATGGTTTTAAGAGGACTGATCTGGAGAACATGGACTGATCTGGAGAACATGTCTAGTATATTTTGATGATTGAAGAAATGTTTACTGTTTTGAGAGGCGTACGATTGTTTTAGAAGGAATTAAAACCGATCCAGAGAAGATTTCAGTTATTAAAGATTTACATAAACCAGGAAACCAGAAAATAAAAAGGAAATTAGAAGTTTTCTTGGACTCTGTTCATATAACATATTACACAGAAAATTTATTAAATAATTTGGTCGCATCGTCAAACTCATTTATCGACTAAGCGAAAACAACATTTGTTTAACTGGACACCAGATTGTCAAAATGCTTTTGCTTATTTAAAAAACGCTTAGAACCGCACCTATCCTAGCGTATCCAATAGAATATGAGAAATCTCATACTTGATAAAAGAAATTTTATAATTAGAACTAACCATAGCGCTTTGCAGTGGCTAATGAATTTTAAAACGCCAGAAGGACACGTTGCTTGGTGTATAGAGATACTCCAATAGTCTAACTTCGACGTAGTACATCGAAAAAGGCGTCTCCATAACAATGTCGATACTCTTCCTAGACGACTTTGTTTGGAAAAACAATGCCAGTGCTGTAAAAGACTTGAATATAAAGAGAAAATAACCGAAGAAGTAATTCTCTAGATAACCACATACAGATAACCACATTATACAGAAAAAAGATAATGATCAGGCTTCCCTAGAAAACCATTAAAAGTCATACGAACATGGCTTAAAAATGAAGTAAGACCTATTTGGCAGAAAATAACCAAATCTTTCCAATGGTCTATTATATCGGAAGTGCGAAAGTTTAGATGAAGTACGTACAGTTCAACAAGTGGTACTGCCAAAATCACGTATATTAAAAGTGTGTTGCAAGAACTTCATAGTAGCCTTTCTGGAGGACATTTTGGAGTCAAAAGAATAATGACCAGAGAGACAGATTTTACTGGATTAATTGTAGCCGAAATGTAAAAGATTGGTGTAAGAAATGCGATTTATGTAAAGGTAGAAAAGGCCCTAGAAAAATAAGTCGTGATAAAATGGCACAATATCTTTCTGGAGAGCCTTTTGAACAACTTGCATTGAATATTATCGGTCCACTTCCGATAACAGAAAGAGGGAATAAGTACATAATTCCTAATTCCTAATCAGGAAGTGAGTGCAGTAGCAGAAACATTTATATCACACGTCGTATTAAGACATGGAGTTCCTTTAGAGTAACATTCTGATCAAAAACGAAATTTTGATCAGAATTGTGGCAAGAATTAATAAAAATCTTGGGTATTAGGAAAACTCGCACTACGCTTCTTCATCCTCAATCAGACGGAATGGTCGAACGACATAATAGAACTGTTTGTCAAAGCCTTTCAATGTTCGTCGTTGATAATCAAATAAATTGAGATACTTTAATTCCTCTATTTCTGTTATCCTATAGAAACTAACGTTCGAACGTGTAGCAACTGGTTATTCTACATCGATGATGATCACTGGAAGCTTCCTTAAGATCTTAGTTTTGGGAGATTGCCTCCCTGCGAAGAAGAACGTACATCCCTGACGTACATTGAAAATTTAAAAGTAAAATTGAAAAAAGTCTACCAGTTTACTCGTAGAAACTTGATCCTTCAAAGTGATAAAAGCCAAGGCCAGGCTCGACATGCATGCTACTGGTACAACTTTTGAAAGAGATGTCCAAGTATGGGTATACAATCACGTAAAAAATGACTTGGTTCGAAACTTTAAAGAAACTGGGAAGACCCGTACATCTTCCTACAGAAAATAGACGATCTAATCTACCGTATTCAGTTTTCAGCAAGAAGTAAATCCAAGGTAGTTCATAACGAGAGACTAGCTCCATACCATGGAAGTGATTCACGTTGTTGGCTTTAGTCGATCCCTGATAATCCAGTTATTCGACGCGAATAACTATAAAGGAAGGAGCAGTATAACGAAAGTCCAGGAAGATTTCCCTTACATAGAAAAAGTCCCTTAACGAAAAAGAAGAAGTAGTTCGAGAACATTCAAGATAACATCGAAAATTCAAGAAATGTCTTGTGAAACGTCAAAAAAATATACAAACAGATATTTTTAACAGTTTGTAACATCGAGTTAGAATCTATGGAGAGGGCATCACGTGACTAAAAACGACCTCACTTCGGCCATATTGTTTTGGCACTTTTGACAGATCGTATATGTTTATTTACGTTTTTCGTTTTTCGAATATTTTTAGTTTTATAATACTTTTATAGAAACTGTAATAATATATTGTGATAGTGCATAATAATGGTTATTTATTTTCAACATTGTTGCAGTGGCAGAAGCAATATTAATAAAAAATCTTCAGGAATAATGTTCTACAGGTTAGTATACAAATATGTAAATAAAGTAATGACCCGTACTTCAGAGAATAAATTAATAGTATTTGACTGTATTAATTTATCTTTATGTATAATATATCGTGTTTTTAGTGTTTACTGCGGGATAAATAAATCATAGTTTAATAAAAATGTATTGCACTTTTTTGATTGATTGATTATGATTAAATCTTCTGAATAACTAGTCATATTTTTATAGTAGTTTTAATATTATTGAGTCCGGCCATGATCCCACCGCCATATTGATATCACAGTTAGCCACGCCTACCTACGCCGTTTTTTTAAACATACGTTAATATGCTCATAGCTTCTAAATAGATTCTAACTCGATGGTTTATAACTATTACTTTGAGTTTTGAAATTTATAGTTGTCAGTCTGTTAAAAGTATTGTAAGTAAGTATTGTATTGGTGTTCAATATTTGAACGCAGTGTAACAACATTAATGGGAATCTAAAGACAGATAACCTACCAAAAAATGTAGGAGCGGTCCTTCAATATCTATTAGTAATAGCAAAAGTACAAAAATAAAAATAAAAAATATAAAACAAAGGTTACTTCGAATTAATGAATAAAAATTTTTAAGTTGAAGCACACAATATCCTTAACTCTTCATGAATAAGACTGTAGGCCTAAAAGAAAAAAGATAAAAATAAAACGTGTACATGAAAAAAATATATTCAAGTATTGATTCTTGTTGAAAACTTACAATACTTAAAAATTACAAAATGTCCCATATGTTTTCGATAATAATTGTTTTTACTTTCGCTTTCACTGCTTTTACTGGCTTAGCCATTATTAATTATTTATTAATTTAAGAATTAGCATTTCGTGAAGCACGCGAGAAGACTAAATTCCGCAATTTACTGACTTCAGATAGCGGAAACCACTAAAACAGTCGCAAATAATAGTGTTAATGAACGTAATTTATACTTAGTTTATGTTTACCAGCATAACAAGAAGTAATTAGTTTAAAAGCACGGCACGTATCCATAAAGTTAATAGATATTGGCCGTATGACTATTTTCAAACAGAATACTACTACATTTTACTCGTTTTAAAATTCCACGAAAACTTATTAATGAAGACACTGCAGTCGTTTCCACATCAATAAACCTCCCTAAAATTCTTTAAACTATTTCAAATGATTCAAGTGAATTGTGGATAAGTAGTAAACACATTTGAAAAGGAAAAATATTTATTTTAAGTTACAGCATGTGTTTTTAATTTAATTGTCGAGTCGATAATTCACCCAAAGGGTTACAAAAATTATGACGCCAACCATACAGTTAGGAAACTGAAGAGAATGGAAAATATTATCCGAACAAATTACTACAAACGATAGCAAAACATATCAACGAATTATTAAAGAAAATTATAAAAATTAACATATTTACCCATAAACTGCAAAAAGTATGTCATAGATAACAAAGTTAATATCATTTAAAGAGGTTTTACCTATATATTTAGTGGTTTCACTCCTGTAAACCTTGTAACTCCACTGATGATGGAATTGTTAATCCTAAAACGTTCTCTAATGTTGCCAAAAAGGGTCCTTTTAATTATAAACCCTTTATAAAGGATTTTTGAGAGTAAACTAAATGTAAGACCAACTACTTACCACGTCGGAATAGTATTGTGAGGGTTTTTTTCTGGTTTTTTCCTCATGATTGACTATGAAATCTCTAACAGGAGAATTATACTGTCATCATGGCATGTGGTTGTCTTTTTCAAGACGAATCACAGTAAAGTTGATTTTATGTAATCGAATGAACTATCTTACAATAAAGTCGTCCTAGGAACGCAACTTAGCAATAATATTGGCAATATCATTTTAAAGTCGTCTACTTTAAAATGTATAATATATGTCTGAATTGTCGATATAAATGAGTCAGATAAAATTAAATTATTAGAACAATTTTTTCACCAAGTAACAAAAAACAAAATTTGTTTTATTTATTAATGTTTGTATTTTGAAACCGATTTCCGAAGTTTAAATTGAAACGTCAATAAACTCATTTTAAACTTCAATTTGACTTATTCTCATTAAAATAGTAATTACTTTAAGATACCACAAGAAAATAGCTTCAGAACAATGTTTTTAAAGATTATTAAAAAAGTTTCTATTAGTTTTCCATAAAAAACTTACGGGTTTCAGCTTATTCAAGATTACATTATATTTGGATTTTTGTATTCTAAGAATAAAAGTCTACTTTTAAACAGCCATAACTTTGTTAATATTAGGTTTACGGTCAAAATAAAAAATCTCTCTGTTGTATAAGCTCTATTGTATCTTCTTCTTATGGTTCTCTATCCAATTGGTGGATGTTGGCGACAATTCTGGCATACTTCTCTAGGTCTTGTGTGGCTCTAAAGAGTGCATGGGCATCGAGGTTTGTCCAATCCCCTATGTTTTTAAGCCATGAGTATTTGTTTCTTCCGATGCCCCGTTTTCCTTCTATCTTCCCTTCCATAATAAGCTTTAAGAACTGGTACTTGAAATTTCGAAATATATGACCCAGAAAAACAGTCTTTTTATTATTGGCAGCAATTCTCGTTCTCTGCCGATTCGATTTAATACTTCGACATTTGTTATGTGATCTATCCAGGGAATTTTAAGTAGTCTTCTAAATACCCACATTTCAAAGGCCTCCAATCTGTTCATCACATTGGCCTTTATGGTCCAGGTTTCTACACCAAATCGCAGTATGGAGTAAATGTAACATTTTACAAAGCGATATCGAAGCGTTAAGTTAAGGCTGCTGTTGCTTAGCAAGGTTCTCATATTAGTAAATGCTGTTCTTGCTTGCTCAATCCTGCTACGTATCTCTATGTCTGGATCTAGATTTTCAGTTATCCAACTACCGAGATATCTGAACTTGGAGACCTTTTGGATGTTCTTATTGTTTACTCTTATATTTAATTTAATTGTTATCCAAAACTTTATTGCATATCCAAACAGTTTTCGCGATAAAATCTAAATCGTTGGAGTTATTCGCAAAAAAAAACATTTAAAATCATGCTTTATTGACGTGTAATTCGTGAACTTTATCTAAAATTGTTCTGCAATTTTTTTGTCTCAAAATTCATTATTTATGCAGCTACCATGGTTTTTAGCTATTCGAGCTATTTTTACCTACTGACAAAATTTCAAGAAAATCGATGCATATAAAAAAAAATTCAGGCGTTTTCTACTATAATTACCATCATATCCTGGACTATATATGTAGTGAATTAAAAAAGTATACCATGTGGTTAATAAGTAATGAATAATCAATGAATAGACCAAAATAAGTAAGTCTCTAAGATAATAGAAATACATTAAATGTATGTGATTTAAAATCATTATGAAATAGCTGCAGCTAAAGTTTCAGTTAGTGCAATAAAAAATAGCCACCTACAGTGGACACGACATATTACTAGAGCTAATAAAAGCTACTCTGAAAGACTAATAAACTCTTCTGGCGAAACCAGTGGGAACTAGACGACGAGGTAGACCAAGGTTAAGACGGATAGATGGTGCAGATAAGGATGCTAGATAAGGAAGTTGCATAATTCTTATAGTTCTGAATCTATCCCTTATTCATATATCCTGAATCAAGTCTTTAAATAGCTTTCTTAGAAAGCTATTTGTATTCATGAATTACCTGATATTGCCATCAAATGTCTTCTAGACTACGTAAGTTATTTGTAAATATTCTTTTGTTTGTCATATGTATTTACATCAGTATAACTAAAACTAATCTTTAAAAACAGATTTCACATTTTCTTACATGCATTAAATTCTAATCTTATATTGTGAGATATTTAATTACGTGGGCGGTAAATCTTCTTATGGAAATATTATTTCTAAAGACTTTATGTGTTTCTTTTATTTTATTTGACAACAACCTTTCGCAGAGAAAATTGCAACCCATTAATAGCTAGTTAATATACAGTTATAAATTAATTTTCTATATAACAGTGATAAATTGCTGTTTATTCGATATCTATACCTCTAGATATGCATTTAGTAATTAAAGTTATTGTACCGAGTAATTATATGATGTTTCTATTTACAACATACCTATGAGTGTATTTCTTCCCGAGGCTAAGTAATTTTGAATTTCATATTATACCATCTACGTAAATAAAGTTTGTCAATTGGTTCTTTACACATGTATGACATTATTAATTTTATATACGTTTCTATTCTATTCAGAACCTACCACCATAAGAGGGCTTTCAGACGAGGATACTGTATGCGAGATACAGAATGTGCGATGGCTGCTGTATCGTATTCACAGGCATGCTCTAGTTCTTCCACGCAGTGATTGCAGTTATTTCCGCCTGGAAAACTGTCACATCCTTAGATAGTCTTACCGGGAAATGTATCTCTTGATTTGACTTTACTATGCCGGCTCCCACACCCTTCGATGTTTTTGAGCCATCCGTGTACCAGGTAGCAGCAGCTTGTACGGGTACACCTTTATTCCAGTCTTCCCTGCCTAGTATCTTAATTGTGAACTTATTGTTAAAGCTATATCTCGTAGCTGTTGCATCGATAGATTTCCCCATCACAATATCGGCTTTTAGCTCCTCGATTAGCTTTCTGTTGTCAGTACCATGCATCTGGCTTATATGTCGCTGACTATGGATTAATCTGTGCATCACTAATTCTTCGCCCAGTATAGATATGAAGTGGTGGTAGATTCAACAGGACTTCCAACAATGCAGTAGAAGTTGTTTTTATGGCCCCCGTAATACACAAGCATGCTAGCCTTTGCGTATTACCTAGCAGCTTTCTTGCTCCCACTTGCTGCGTCTTTGTCCACCACGTCACCGAACCATAGGTTATCATGGGTCTAATAACCCTTGTGTATAAGTGGACAGGTATGACCACCACAGACCTATTTCAAACAGCTGCTAATAAAATACGATGGGCCATTGTGGTAGCCAACATCCATAGAGGATAGGCACTAGCAGAAGAAGATTACCATAGAGCCATTTTGGGGTTGTGTCCCCAATTCTTACCGCACATTCCTCTACATCTGCCCAGGGACATAGGAGCTTTCTGTGTGGTTTTCAGAATGTGAGTATTCCATGTAAGCCTATGATCAAAATATACCGCAAGGTATTTTGTTTCTTTGGCAAATGAAATTTCTGTTCTTTCCAGCACCGGTGGTTTTAGGCCTTGTAGTGCTGTTTTTTGGTGAAGTTGACGATTTGTGATTACTAAGCATTGACTATCAGTCTCTCTTATTTACACGTCGTCAACTATATTTAGGGCTGCTTGCATTCTCTCAAACACTACCTGAGCAAACCTGCCCCTGACAACGATTGCTATATCGTCAGCATATCCTAGACAATAAAAGCCTTGTGTGGATAGATTTCTGAGGAGATCATCTACCAAAGTTGCCTAAAGTAAAGGGGACAGAACTCCTCCTTGTGGACAGCCTCCACCTACTTTTGCTTTGATGGTTGTTTTACCCAGAGTGGACATTACTGTCCTATTCTCCAGGGATGCCCTTATCCATCTGAATATTACCGCAGGTGCGCCTCGTCTACTCATAGCCCCTATCAAAGAGCTGGTGGTAACATTATTAAATGCCCCTTCTATATCTAAAAAAGCGGCCATTGCTATCTCTTTGTCTTCCATTGACTTTGAGATAAGCCTATTTAGATTATCCAACGCAGAGTCCGTAGATTTACCAGGTTGGTATGCATATTGACGATTGCTTAGAGGATTATCTTTTAGTACTTCGTCTCTGATGTACCTATCAAGAAGCCTTTCCAGCTGTTTTAATGGAAAAGAAGATAGGCTTATCGGTCTATATGACTTTGGTGTTAGGTCTGATACTTTACCTACCTTGCTAAACTGGCTTTGAGGAGCTTGCATAGGTGTAGTATCAATACCTCTAATCTCATATACAACAGTATTGGATTAGATTAATCTTACTTTAGTTTTAATCTATATAAAAATCCGACTTTTTAAATGCTAGCAGGAAGGTATTTTAGATTGTTAGATTGTTATTAGGTAATATATAAATTAGTTTTTAAATAAAAAAATTATTAACACGACGATAATAATATAATAAACGTCTGCATATTTACATAATATTATGCTTATTCTTTAATTGTTTTTGCATATTTGAGCCAATTTTGTACGTTTTCTCTATTTTCTGTTGCATATATTCCAGTCTAGTTAGGGGGTAGATAAATAGTTTTAAATTATTTATTTATTTTTTTTTATTTGTACGCGTTTGTAAGTATTTTATATGTATTAATTAAATTAAAAAAAAATGATCTATTTAAAATTATTTTCTGGTTTAGCCCCATTGTTTATACGATATATCTAGCAGAATTATAGGCTTAAAACAGATAGTATCTATAAACTAACCACATAATAATTAAAGTTATTATAGATTACGGGCCCCTTTCGTTTTGCTTTGCTTGACTTGCAACTGCGTGTTACCGCTTCTTTTCACAGTTATTTGCTCTAATCAAAGTTTCCATTGTCCATCGCACACTACAATCGTAAAATTATGATTAACCGAAATACGTGCAACTATGGAAATTTATTCCACGGCCGATGATCTTCAATGTCGTTATTAGACTAGTAGTGTTTGGGTACTACTTATATTACATACTGAATATTAATCAAGTTATATAGCTGATGGTTTAAATAAACATTCAGATTAGCTTAAATATCTCTCTGGTATTAGCTTAAAAAAGAAAAGCATCTACCTTAAAAAACTGATAAACAAAACTGTATATATATTTTGGGAGATAAAAACTTTCAATATAAAAATTATATAACAATAAATCCATGGAGAGACAAACAATTGCAATAAAAACTATAAAGAGTAGATTTAAATAATGTTGCCTTCTCGCTCTGTTATAATTATCCGAAATCTGAGTAGTTTTACAAAAAGGAATTTTACTTGATTACTGAGAATGTGTAATGAGTGTAGTGTATTTTCTTCTTTATTTTTATTTTTCATATTTGTATAAAATCAATTTTTACAATAATAGTTTTATACATCTAGTGCAGTTTAGGAGTGTAACAGGGTAGTTTGCTATTTCTTGGGCCTACTGTAAACAAGGAAGGTTTAGAGTGTTATGTTTCAACAATTGACCTTCGGCCTTTAGATATTTAGATAATCAAATGTGTTCACCGGCGTCTTATAGCGAATAAGGGCTTTCTGGATGATACTCAGACACTCTACCGTTTGAACTGTCGGACCCGCGGATAATCTATTCAATTATTTGGAAAATCAAAGCTTTCATTATTTCAGCTAGTGACACCTTATGTCCCTTAGTAAGCGTTGTTGTTAACGCTTTCTATTATTTAAACGTTTTTTCGTTTCTTTTTTAATTTAATTTTTTTTAATAGCATAGTTAGCCACATATCTGTTATGTTAAAAGTATCCAAAAATGTTTTTTTACAAATTTGGAGTCGGTGTTCTGCTAACTGCAAATTATATTCACATGTCCAGTTTCTTCTGGACTCTCTTAACTTGCAACCTTTCTCTCTTGTCTGAGAACAAATCTACATAAATATTTACTCTGTCGTGATATGACAAATTGACTCTATCATTTACAGATAATTTCGATTTAAATTGTCTGTTACATTTATCGTTACATCCAGGTCCCAATTCACTCATTTTCGTTAATTTTCTAGTTTTACTAGCATATTCTTTTGCCAGAGTTTTACAGATTCTTTATTTTCCAAACACTGTGATCCTTTTGTCTCTTCCTTCCCAGATTTTTCTTTTTTGAGTATTGTTTTTTCTTAACAGACGTATTTCCTTTCATGCATGTAGAAGTTTCCGCTGTCAATGTATGTTGAGTATGTAATCCACTGTGCACACTTGGTATCTTATTTTTATTAGTAGAAGTTAGTTCGGTTGTAAATGATATATGTAGGTGTTATTATTTTTGTTTAAAACTCTAAACTAACATTTTCACGCGAGTTTTTGAGATTTAAGACATGCTCACTATACTTAGCAGTTACTAATAAAGAATTTACTTCTTGTGTGTCATCCTCCTGATTAAAAGAGCCTGGTAACTTGATTTTAATGTTATTTATAATAATATTCCACTGCCTTGCTATCTTGTATTACATCTTAGAATAAAATTGTAAAACCTTACTCAATAAATTTTTCGAGAAAAACATTGTATACAATGATACAATGTTTTTATTAAAAATTTCATCCATAATCAAATGTTTTAATATTGTAACATTGGTTAAAATGTTTTTTCCACCAAGTGATTGAAAATTTGAACTTACAATGAGGTTATTTTGTTAAATAAATTTATATTTACATAAGATACGATACAAGTAATTAGACCAAAATAAAGGTTATTCTTTATAGATGTTATTAATCCATAGTTGAACAACATTGTAAGTAGAGTTACAATATATATATATATATATATATATATATATATATATATATATATATATATATCTATATATGCGCTTTATGTAGGTTTCTGTCGTCAAAATAATGGTTTTCATCAAAACCAAAATTATTCAATGCGCAGTCAAACCCGGAAAACTACAGAAAGCATTTATATATATATATATATATATATATATATATATATATATATACAAAACTCAAATATTTGGGTGTGCAGCGGAAGATAGGACAAAGAAGTACTGTTTTTAGTCTACCAAGCTTTCGCAAATCTTTGTTCAAATGCAAATGTTCTGTATTTATTTTAACATAATTTTATTTAAGTGTTTATTTATATGTGTTTTAAAGTATTTTAAATATGTGTTTGTTAAAGAACGTTTTTTAAAAACAATTTTGGATAGTTTTCGCCATCATTTGTAGGGGTCAAATGAGTTGCTCATTTCATTTGATTAATATCACGACAACTAACCTCAATACCTCAATTAGTGTAAGATGCAAATTAATTCTTTTTCTGTATTTTGTCTAATTTTGTTTATTGTAGCACCCTGATGATGCAAATAAAGATTTGCAAAAGCTTGGTAGACTAAAAAGAGTACTTCTTTGTCCTATCTTCCGCTGCACACCCAAATATTAGAGTTTTGTATTCTATTTGATCAGCGTTGATTACAAGCGTTTATCGCTTTTTCACTATATATATATATATATTATATATATATATATATATATATATATATATATATATATATATATATATATATATATATATATATATATATATATATATAAGGGGAGAATTCACCCATCCCAGATACCTACGTTATCAAAAGGATTGAGCTCTGGTAGGACTCTTTCCGTGTTATCGAGCCCTAGGTGACTTGGTATGCTGGAGTATCTCCCAAATATTTTCTCTGGACGTTACGAGGAGTACAGCTTTCTGCATGGCCTTATGAAGATGTTTATTTAGATGCAGCTGTTTTATGTTCTCTAGGAGGTTTTTGGGAATAACACCAGTAGTAGCTATAACAATAGGTACTGTCTGGATACTTTGCATTCTCCATTGTCACCTGATTTGTATTTCTAGATCTCTGTACTTGGCGATCGGTCCCAGTATAGCTTGTAGTTGTAATTTTAAGCATTCTGTCAGGGAAGTATTGATAATAAGGAAGATGATCGGTTTTGAGAAGTCCCAGTTTATCAGCTAGTTATTGGTGAATAATTTTTCCTACTGAGTCATGACGTTCGTTATAATCAGTACTGACAAATGCCTGGCAGCCACCGGCAATATGTTGGATGGTTTCTTGGGCTGGGAATCCATAGCGGCATTTGTTATTTTGGACTTGAGGATCTTCAACAATATATTTCAGGTAATTTTTAGTTGGAATAACCTGATCTTGAATGGCAAGTAGGAAACCCTCAGTCTCGGGAAACATCCAGGTGGGCATTTTTTCTTGCTTAATCAGGTGGTTTATGCGCATTTATTGTTTCCTTAGTTTAAGCGGCGTTGTATCATCTACTGTGCAAATTGCTTGATGTAAAGTAGATGTCTCAGCCTGTACCTGAAAATAAGTTCTTAAGTCTTCTTCCCCCTGGATACCGCGGTAATGTTGTTCTCTCTATTGCACTGCGTGGATGGTGTTTTTGCGCCTTTGTGAGAGGTGTTCTTACTTTCCGCTGAAGACTCTCTATTTTCGTTTTTGACCACTTTATAATACCAAATGATCGATATGATGACCAAATGACAATTTAGTTGTCTTACTCTTCGTACGAACTCCGAAGTTAGTTCAGTTTTCATTAATTTATGGTCAATTTTCCGCGTTTGCTTTACTCCGAGATATTTGTACATATCATTTTCACCCATTGCCTCGATATTTTGGCCATCTTGCATATCGAAACCTCTGGGCTAAACCTTTCTTCTGACTATATTTAGTATGCGGCACTTGTCTATTACAAAATGCATACTGATATCATTTGAGAAAGTTTCTACAGTTTTTAGCATTTGATCTAAGTGGTTTCGAGTGGAAGCCATTAATTTTAAATCATCCATATAGAACAAATGATTAAGCTTCGCACAAAAATATTGTTATTTTTTATGCTAAAACCTGAGTCAGTGAAGTTAAGTAGCTGAGATAGTGGGTTTATCACTAAATAGAACCAAAGAGGACTCAACGAGTCCCCCTTGAAAAGGCCTCGATTTTCGATGTTGTTTTCACCGGGTATTTAAAGGTGAATTTTAGTCTTCCACTCCGTCATTATACGCTTTAAAAAGGTCATCGACTTTATATTTTTAATATGTCTATAAACCATTTATGCGGTATTTAATAAGAATATTTATTATTTATAATAATAATATTATTATGATATAATAATATATATTGAAGTTAGATCGAAATTTAAATACAGTTCTGATTTTCAGTAATTCAGTAACTTTCAATAATTTGACATAGCAAATAATTAATTCATTCAAAATACATCTCAATGATCTTTATTACAGACGCCAACTTTAAATCAAATACCTTTGCCTTTACCTAAATAATAGTGTGAAAACATGAGAAGGAGATAAAAGAAACGTAAGTTGTTAAAAAAAATTAAATATATTAATAAAACACCTTGAAAAAGTTATAATTTATATAAAACCAACCAAATAGGAGCAAACGGAGCAGAAGAAGATAAAAGAAATGTGAGTTGTTCACACAAATTAAATATATTGATTTAAAAACATTGAAAAATGTTATTACACATAACAAATAAACCAAATATTTTATTCAATTCAATTCCGATTCAATTCCATTTCAATTCCATTCGATTGTACTTTATTTTATTGCATAATTTTATTTTATTTTATTTTATTTTATATTATTTTATTTTATTTTATATTATTTTATTTTATTTTAATTTATTATTTTATTTTAATTTATTATTTTATTTTAATTTATCATTTTATTTTATTTTATTTTATTTTATTTTTATTTTTATTTTTATTTTTATTTTTATTTTTATTTTTATTTTTATTTTTATTTTTATTTTTATTTTTATTTTTATTTTTATTTTTATTTTTATTTTTATTTTTATTTTTATTTTTATTTTATTTATTTTTATTTTTATTTTTATTTTTATTTTTATTTTTATTTTTATTTTTATTTTTATTTTTATTTTTATTTTTATTTTTATTTTTATTTTTATTTTTATTTTTATTTTTATTTTTATTTATTTTTATTTTTATTTTTATTTTTATTTTTATTTTTATTTTTATTTTTATTTTTATTTTTATTTTTATTTTTATTTTTATTTTTATTTTTATTTTTTATTTTTGTTTTTATTTTTATTTTATTTTTATTTTTATTTTTATTTTTATTGGTATTTTATTTTACTTTATTTTATTTTATTTTATTTTCCTTTATTTATTTTATTTTATTTTATTTTATTTTATTTTATTTTATTTTATTTTATTTTATTTTATTTTATTTTATTTTATATTTTATTTTATTTTATTTTATTTTATTTTATTTTATTTTATTTTATTTTATTTTATTTTATTTTATTTTATTTTATTTTATTTTATTTTATTTTATTTTATTTTAATTTTATTTTATTTATTTTATTTTATTTTATTTTATTTTATTTTATTTTATTTTATTTTATTTTATTTTATTTTATTTTATTTTATTTTATTTTATTTTATTTTATTTTATTTTATTTTATTTTATTTTATTTTATTTTATTTTATTTTATTTTATTTTATTTCATTTTATTTTATTCTATTCTATTTTATTGCATCTCTATTCGATTCGATAATCACTTTGATTCGATAATCGATTCAATAATAAATTCGATAATGGATTCGATTAAATACCATAATCGATTCGATTGAATTCGATAATCGATTCAGTAATCGATTCGATTGGTAATCGACTAGATTCGATAATCGATTCGATGGAATAATCTATTCGATGGAATAATCGATTCGATTAGATTCAATATTTGATTAGATTCAATGTGATTCGTTAATCGATAAGATTCGATAATCGAAGTGAATTATTTAGAAACGACAATTATTTTAAAAATTTAAACAGATGATTCAATGTTGTTATTAATTGGATGACATTTGAATTTTATTAAATTTTGACAATGATTACGACTCGAATTTATTAGTTACAGATATTCTTTTAATTGTTTACTTCTCATTTAATGTCTATATTTTGTTAGTTATTTTCATGCAGTCTTTAATTTAAACCTGCTCAGAGTAAATATATGATGAGTAGAAACGAATTAATCGAGAGTCATGAACTGATATCAAGAGCTGCTATTCTATGACGCTACCCGTGACGACGCTATCTTGTAGCGCTAGTTATGAGTCGCTTAACTCAGAATTTTACCATAAAGAAAAAAAGGAATACAACGCCAGTATAGAAGCTTCGCTTCAATAAACTTATTTTAAATTTAAATTGTAATTAAAATTTAAATTGTAATTTAAATAGTAAATTTTATTTTATGTTATTTTATTCTATTTATTTTTATTTTATTTTATTATTAAACACGCAGGCTACTGCGTTTATTACTCCATGTAGTGTGTGGTCGCGCGATGTGTCGTTACAGTCGTTAAAGTTTTTACTGTCGGTTATATGTTTTTTTCACACCTCAGTGCGATCTACTGCTCCATCAGTAGCTTGCAATAAGAAAGCTATGCTTCCAAAAAGTCTAATCGTAATAGAGTGTCGAAAAGTTATCTAATATATCACAATTAGAAATATTGCTGTCTCCTGTTAATTAAACATTTCATTTTATTAGAATATCATTTTATTAGATCCTTAATTAGATTAACCGATAAATAAGGATCAGTGCATAAACCGTTTAATAAAAAAACAAAGGCCATCGTACTTTAAATGTTTAAATTGAACGTACAACAAACGCACAAGTGAAACAGAATTAGAGGTAATTGCATTATGAACCGACAATTGCTATTGTTATACTTTCCCACACGCACTTGCCAATAATAGCAAGAACGAAAACAGACATAAAATTTTATTAAATACACTTAATGCATTTCTCGTGGGTGTGCGAGTATGATACTAAAAACAAAAATATCTGCCCTATAAAGTACGCTGTTTATACCTATAAAGTACCTTTTTTTAATGCACAATATTAAAGCTACTCTATTCTTTCTTAATATCACTTTTGAAACTTGCTATTGTCGCCCATATCGATACTAATTATTCGAATTATAACCGAATGGGAGTAGAAAACATGAACACTTTTAAAAATTCCAAAAAACACGAGAAATGATTTTGACAATTTAATCATATTTTTAATGTTAAAATCGTGGAATTACTGTAATGTATTGATTAGTAATCAGTGTAGTAGAGCCTGAAAGCTCGGGAGACTGAGACCTCGGAAGCCCTAAAAAAGACATCAGAGATTTCGAAAGCTTGGTACCGTGATAATCGACGCAGTTTAACCTGGAAGTTTAAGAATAATTCTTGTAATAGTATTAACCTTGGCTTTGAGTTTAATATTCTTCTTCTTCAGCCTTAAGTAATCCAACCTTGGACATAGACCTCCCCAAAATCAATCCAGTGTTTTCTATTGTGCGCCACTTGCTTCCAGCTGTGTCCTCCGATCTTCTTAATGTCATCAGCCCATCTCATTTGTGGTCTTCTTCTGATTCTCTTTCTTAACCATGATCTCCATTGTTGTATTTCGTGGTTCCATCTTTTATCCTTCAGTCGGGCATTGTGTCCTGCGAAGCTCCATTTTAATTTGGCAGCACGTTCTCCTGCGGCTCTTACTTTGGTTTTGCTTCTAATCCATGTGTTTGTTTTTTTTGTCTATGAGTCTCACCCCGAACATTGATCTTTCTATCGCTCTTTGTGCCTTTACTATTTTATCCATGCATGTTCTCCTGCGGCTCTTACTTTGGTTTTGCTTCGAATCCATTTGTTTGTTTTTTTTTTGTCTATGAGTCTTACCCCGAACATTGATCTTTCTATCGCTCTTTGTGCCTTTACTATTTTATCCATATTAGACTTGGTGAGTGTCCACGTCTGTGAACCATACGTGAGTATAGGGAGGATACACTGATCGTAAATTCTAGTTTAAATATATTTCTATTTTAGTGCTTTTCAAGATTCAACTCACATTTTTCAAATCCTGCCCACGCTAACCCTATTCTTCTGGTAATTTCGGCAGTTTGATTTTCTTTGTTAATTTTCATTATCTGTCCTAGGTAGATGTATTCGCTTACTGTTTCTAAATTTATGTCGTTCAACGTTATTTCTCTAATGTTCGGTGTATTTGTCATTATTTTTGTTTTTTCCAAGTTGATCTTAAGACCTACTTTTGCCGAAGCTTGAAATAGTTGCGTCATCATGGTCTGTAGTTCTTCGAAACTTGTAACGAATATTAGAATGTCATCAGCGTATCTCAAATGACTTAGTTTTCTCATTAGGTTTAATATATATAAATATATATATATATATATATATATATATATATATATATATATATATATATATACATATATTTATATATATATATATATGTATATATATATATATATATATGCTTCTATATTTATGTGCTTGAAGTAAACTGACTCACATGTCAAACCCAAAATAATAGCAAAATAAAAAAAAAACCAAAAAAAATAAAACCCAAAATAATGGTGAAAGCCTGACAATTAACGGTAGTGCTTTAGAACAAGTTGAAAACTACCACTATCTTGGCACAATAATTAATCACACTAACGATTACTCCAAAGAAATCAAAGTTCGAATAGAGAAAGCACGTACAAACTTCGATAAAATGAGAAAGGTACTTTGTGCAAGAGAACTAAAATTGGACTTAAGAGTTAGGCTGGCAAGGTGTTATATTTTCTCGACTCTGCTTTATGGTAGCTACTGCTAAAAAGTTGGAAGCATTTGAAATGTGGGTGTATAGAAGAATCCTGAAGATATCATGGACCGAGTATGTAACAAACAACGAAGTAATGAGAAGAATCAACAAAAAAATGGAAGTATTGGAAACCATCAAGACACGAAAGCTGCAATACCTGGGGCATGTTATGCGTAATAAGAGATACAACCTACTTCAATTGATTATACAAGGGAAAATCCAGGGCAAGAGAAGTGTAGGAAGGAGAAGAATCTCATGGTTGCGTAACATGAGGGAATGGTATGGATGCACATCAATTGAACTATTCAGAGCAGCAGCATCTAATATCAGAATAGCCATGATGATTGCTAACCTCCGTCGTGGAGATGGCACGCGAAGAAGAAGAAGTGTGTAGGTAGGAGTCCTACTAGTCGGTCTTGTGGTCTAATGTATTTTTGACTTTTTTTTTAATACCGTTTTCCATATTTTTGGAAGCCTTTGAGCATAATCTCTTTGGTTTAGACTGTTGGGTTTCTTTATATTTCTATGGATTCTATGATTTCGCGTTTTCTATTAATTTTAATGTTAGCTAGCATCGTATTTTGGTCCAGGTTTATTTTATTTCCTGTGTTTGAGACATGTGGTGCAAAGGACGCCGTTTTTTCTCTTCTTTAGATTGCTATTCGATGTTCTTCTCGTCTAACATTGATTCTTTGGTTGGTCTGTACCCTTTACATATGGTAGAATAGCTTTTGCAAACGGTTTTATGTCTTCTGTTGGGACCTTTAACGCTCAAGAAAGAATAAACAGTTTCTGTTTTAAATTTAATAAAAATTATGAAACATTTCAAAAATCAAAATAACAAATTATGGTCAGTTTTGACATTTTGTATACCTAACGACCAGCCCCTTGTTAGGTACACAAATGGACCCTTCCGCTGTAACTGTATAAATATGAACATTTTTAAAATGTTTTACTTATTGTATTTATATGAAATTATGAAAATATAAATAAATATCAATTGATAATAAATTTAATTATTATATAAACTAAATAACATGTTTAAAAATAACAAGTTATAATACAAAGTGGAACAGTAGGGGGTACTGCAGACTAGCGCGAAGCTTCATACTGTGTTTTTTGTATTTTTAAAATTTAAATAATATTTTTAAAATTGAATAAAGTAATTTTATTATATATGTATTGTTTTTATTTAAAAAAAAAATCCAGAAATTATTATGTCTGCTCCTAACGCCACCTATTAACGTATTAACAAAGCATAGGAGCATACGTTGTTTACATGTGACAAACCTGTCAAATTCAAACCAAATGTTTATAATAAAATATAAATAAATATAATTTGTTAGTAAATTTAATAATTATATAAACTAAATATGTTTAAAAATAATAATTGTATTTATATGAATTTATTTTAAGAACACAATTATTATAAAAATTTAAACAGATGGTTTAGTGTTGTTAGTAATTGGATGTTACCTATAAATTTTATTGAATTTTGACAATCGTTACGAATTGAATCTTTTAGTTATAAATATTCTTTGAATATTTTACTTCTCATTTAATGTCTATATTTGTTAGTTATTTTGCATGCAGTCTTTAATTTATACCTGCTTAGAGTAAATATACGATGACTAAAAAGAATTGATTGAGAGTAGTGAGTTGATGTGAAGAACCGCTATTTTATGACGCTACCCGTCACGACGCCATCTCATGGCACTAGTTCCGTGACGAAGCGTTCTCGTGGCGCTAGTTCCGTGACGAAGCCTTCTCGTGGCGCTATTTCCATGACGCCTGCCGCAGTATTTTACTGTAAAGAAAAAAAGTAATACACCGCCAGTATAGAAGCTGCTTCAAAAATTACATTCAATCTTTTGCATATTGTGTTAACCAAATTTATCAAAAGCAGTTGTTAGATACATTATCAACGAATGTCACGGGAAAACCCTAAAATCGCCGGTCAATAAATATTTAAATTCTCTTTAAAATAATGAAGCTCTTTCAAAACTCTCGACTTCGATTTTAATAATTAAATGTTAGGACATCCATTTCGTGTGTGTGTGTGTCTTTGGAGAGTTGACTTGGAAGCTAGTCCTTTATACAGAATTGTAATATAAGATATTGGTTTTTAAATCATATAACCAACTTTAAAAAGAAACTTACATATTAGTTCATATATTTCTCTACTGTCTAAGGAAAGTAAATGAGTGATGTTTATGGACGTCTGAATTTTAAGATCTGATAGTTTTTAATACAGCTGACCTGTTTCATACTAACATATGTTTATCGAACTTAATAAAGAGTATGATTAATGTCACATTGTGATGTATTATCGCACGAGAAAACCCCCGGAGGGCTAATATTTAACTTAGCCAAGTGAGGTGATGATGTGCCGTGATTAGTTTTCAGACGTGTAACAATTGTCGCTGTCGCTTTGGCATTGCGTATTTAAAAATATAGGCAATATCTTGTGGTAAGGTAGGGTGGATAGAAAAGTACTGATTATTTGAGTTCGTTGCTATTTTTTCAATTTTTCTTTCCGTTTTATTAAAATTCTGTTATTACAATGTTGGTATAAGTCATCAAATGTGAATATAGGTACATATGGTCCAACACTGACAGCATCTTTAGCAAGCTGATCAATCATTTCATTTTCCATGATGCCAGTGTGACTTTTTACCCAAATAACTGTAATATTTTAAACTGTAACTGTAAATACTATTTAATTTTTATTAACCGATAATGGATTTGATAATATAACTGCTTTGTTTAATTTGTTTAAATCTAGCCAATCTAATGCTTTTTCAATTGCCACCGCTTTAGCAGTATATATCGAACAATATAATGGAAGTTCATATTTCATAGATTCGCTTTTATGTGGAATATAAACTGCATAACCTGTGGCATCATCTTCTTTTTTGGAAATGTGATCATTATAGACACTCAATATGAATTTAAGTAAGACAAAGTTTTTTTGTTGAGATTCTGTGAACTTTGGTATAATGACTTGGTTTATTTAATATTACCTGATAATCAGCTTTATATATCAATAATTTTTTTTCTCTACCATAGATATTAGAATACTCCTTAGTTTCTAAGAAAGCATCAGCAAGTGGAGGAGAAATTTTTATGCGCCAATATTTATTTGAGACGTTTTTAATAAATAACTCATACAGTTGGTTAATTAGCTTAGTAGTTTAGCTTCACGATAATGTTTAATTGCCTTAATTTCTCGACGATTTTAAAGAGGGATTTTGTTACATTCAGCAAGTAGAACATGGCAAGGAGTAGACTTCATGTGCCCAAGAATATTCTTAGACATTTGAACTGAATGCGGTCTACAGTTAATAAAGGTATTTTACTGGCGGCACTATACAGAATGCAACCATAGTCTACAATAGATCGCACATAGCTCTGTAAAACATCAATGCAACTTTAGGGTCAGCACTCCATCTACGATTAGTCAAAAATTTTAGAATATTAATACCTTTTTCACACCTACTTTTCAAGTATTCAACATATTTTGACTAGAAAAGTTTCGAATTAAGGAGAATGTCAAGATATTTTGTATTCTTTGACAACAGGTATATCAGATCCAAAAAATTTTGTTTTTTCAGGCGTATGAATCCTATGTTTTAGTGAATATCATTGAATGAATATCAAATATGAACCTTTTAAATGATGAAGTCCAGAGCCTCTATTAAATCAGTATACGAGTTACGCTCGGTATAAATGCATATGACATCGGCGTATTGAATGCAATGAATTTAATTGTCAAAAATGCCATAAATACTTGCTGAAAATATGTTGAACAAAAACGAACTTAAAACTTATCCTTGTGAGAGACCTGTATGAGCTATTCTAGGACCATGTAGTTGGTTTAAATGATCTTTAATGTAAACACGATTATTATAAAGATGAACAATATTACTCGCTATATTTTGAGGTAATTTTATATCATATAGTTTTGGTGTAACATGACATCCATTTCATTCTTTATTTCTAATCAAAATAGTTAAAAAACGTCAGTCATATCTCCAGACACTTTGAAAAAAAAAATATAAAACTAAAACACTTTAGTGACACTAACTGAATCAGATGCAATAAATGTTTTTACCAGTAAATGGGAAGAACCACTTTTAACGAATTATTTAAACAAAACCTTGAAATTTCACTAATTTAAATTTCTTCACTGGTACACAAAATGGTATAAAAGAAAGCGGAAGGTACCGTCCAATTAGTTTTGTTTGTGTTTAATTGTTTGCATATCTATAATATATTCAGATACATGAAAAAGTTCTCCGGCAATTTGGAAGGATTATTCAGAATATCTCTATTTATTTTATTTAAATAAATAAAATATAAAATCAAAATTTATGTTCCTATATGATAATATGATAATGTAATAATTAAATCTATTAAAATAATTATTGTTATTTATTATGTTTTTATGGAATTAAGCCATAATTAAATGTGATGAAAATTGCATTTTATAATAATAATCACTATTTTAATAGGAATAATCCACAGTTGAAGTTTAAAGTAAGTTTATTTTATTCTTAATAATAACGTTTAATGTTTTGATTTTCATTCCAGAAAAAGTTTTCAAAAAGATGTTTTTTTTTAAGTGACATATTATAAAACATAAATGAAGAGTGGGAAGAGTGCAGAATCATCATGAAAGAAGTAGCTAAATAATTACTAGATATGGAAGGTAAACAAAGAAGAAAAAGAACGAATAAATGATTTGACGAAGAATATAAGATTATAACAGAAAGAAAAAAGAGCATATTTACTGATGCAACAGGCACACAGAACCCAACAAGCTGAGGAGAAATATAAACAACTAAGTAAGGAAGAAGAAAATCCAATGCAAAAAGAAAAGAGAAAATATAAACAAAGAACTTAAAAAAATACATGATCTAAGTGAGCCAATAGAGACGAAAAAATTTTACCAGAAACTAACAGAAGCAAAAAAGAATTCAAACAAAAGAAGTAAAGAGATAAAGAGGGTAATATATTGACAGAACAGCAAGAAAATCTAAGGAAATGGAATCCTTGAATATGACAGAAAATGTTTTAGATTATATTGGTATATTAAATGTTCATTTGTAATACTCCATTTAATAACAATACTAGGAATCCTAAGATTTTCTTCTTGGCGAAACCAAATTCAAATTTTTACCACTGTGCTTTCTACAAAATATGTGTATGATTACCAACCGATAAATGATAGACTTACAAAAATAACCTTACTAGCATCACCAAACAAAATGCATATTCTTCAGGTCTATATGCCAACCTCAGACGCGTTATACAATGAAGTGGAAGACGTATACTCCGTTATTGAAGACACAATAAGAAATATCTCATCTAAAGAACTACTCATAATTATGGGCGATTTTAACGCTAAGGTAGGAGAAACAAGAAATGATAACATCCAAAATGTAGGAAACTATGGGTTAGGTATTAGAAACTGCCGAAGCGAACGTTTAATAGATTTTGCAACGGAAAATAGTTTATGGCCATTGTAAACACAATGTTCAAACATCATTCCCGTCGTTTATCCACATGGACCAGCCCACACGGAGAATACAAGAACCAAATCGACTACATATTAATTAGAAACAGGTGGAAGACATGTTTTACAAACGTAAAAACTAGACAAAAAGATGAATGTGGATTCGGTCATAAATTATTATGGGCTTGCTTCAAGATAAAGCTAAAAAGAACAATGCCGCACCAAAATCAAACCAGTCTGGAGATTTCAAATCCGAAAACATTTAGAGATGCATTAAAGGAAACTAGTATGTTGAACACATAAGGCAACCCAGAAGATATATGGAAAGGTTTTAGAAATGCCAAAGTAACCTCTGTAAAAAGAACCAGAACCGAAAAAAAGATCATCAAGAGAAAACACTGGATGACAAACAGAACGCTGCAACTTCTCGAAGAGCGAAGGAGAATCAAATCTCTCTTATATCAAAACGACAGAAACAAAAACGAATTAGCAAGGTTAAATAGAGAAATTAAAAGAGCATGTAGGGATCATAAAAATAAACATATAACTGAAGAATGCGAAGAACTAGAGAGACATGCAAACCGGTATAAATCCCATGAGCTATATAACAAAGTCAGATATCTATCCAGGGAATTTAAACCAATCACACTAACAATAATAGATCAAAACCAACATATTGTAAATGACGAGAAAGGGATTACGGAGGTATGGAAAAAATATTGTCAAAGTCTATATGCAGATGATCCCCAGAATGTAAATCACGACGAGTTCACTGCAGAGAGAGAACCACACAGACTAAAGTCAGGGGTAGAAAAAGCAATCAAAAAGTTATAAAATAGAAAATCTCCTGTTGTTAGATGTTGGAGTATATATTATGCATATGACCTGCAAAAAGATTTGGAAAACCGGAGAGTGGCCAACGACTGGACAACATCCACTTTCATCCCTATATTCAAAAAAGGAACTCCGCTAGATTGCAGCAACTACAGAACGGTAACCCTAATATTCCACGAAAGCAAGGTTCTTCTTCTTTTTGTGCCACTACTATCGGAGATTGGAAATCATCAAGGCTATCCTGACCTTGTTTACAACTGACCTAAAGAGTTCATTAGTAGTACAGCCAAACCACTCTCTCAAATTAAGCAACCATGACATTCTTCTACGGCATGGATTTCGTTTTCCTTCTATTTTTCCTTGCAATATATTTTAAAGTAATGCGTATTTATGTCCTCTCATCAGGTGACCCAAATATTTGAGATTTTTTCGTTTGATCGTATAATAGCGTGTTAAATACGTAGCCCCTTAGCACTCTTAATCGTAGAAGGATGCTTACATATATCTCTGTTGCAAAAGAATTTCCTCATCTTTATGAAGGTGGTTCTGGCAATTTCAATACGTCTTTTTATTTCATTGTTTTGGTCTCCAGTTTCGTTTATTGAAGTCCCCAAATATTTGTAACTTGATACTTTTTCAATTTGAATGCCGTTTATACTAATATGTGCTGGTTGTGTCATGTTCTTACTGAAGACCTTATACTTGGTTTTTTTGATATTGATACTTATGCCATAATTGTTGCAGGCAATATTTATATTTGTAAGTAATCGTTGTAATTCTTCTACTGTTCATGCAACTAGTACAGTGTCGTCTGCGTATCGAATATTATTTACAACCTCTCCATTGATTACGATTCCTTCGTTTACTTGCAAAAGGGTTTCCTGTTGCAAGATGCTTTCACTATAAACATTAAATAGCAGCGGTGAGAAAATGCATTCCTGTTGTACTCCTCTACGCATTTCTATTGCTTGTGACATCTCATTTTCTAGTTTGATGTTAGCTTTCTGATTCCAATATAGATTGAGAATTATTCGCAGATCTTTATTATCTTTGTCCTTTCTTTCAAGAATGTCTCTTAGCTTATCATGGCGTACTCTGTCAAACGCTTTTTTAAAATCGGTAAAACATGCATGTTTTTTCTGATTAACGTCTAGGCATCTTTGTGTAAGAACATTCAAACCGAAGAGAGCTTCTCGAGTACCTAGTCCCTTTCTGAACCCCATCTGTGTATCACTAATATCTGAATCCAACTTTTGATAAGGTTCTACTTCATGTAATACACGAAAGACTAAAAGCTTTTCTATTGCCTCAGATACCAGAAGAACAAGCGGGATTTGTCCTAGGAAAAGGCACAAGAGAACACATCCCTAATGTCAGACAGCTAATCGAAAAAACTCGTGAATTCAATACTCCTATGCTTATGTGCTTTGTGGATTACACAAAGGCCTTCGATAAAGTCAAATGACAGCAGCTATGGTCCATACTAGCGGAAATGGGAACACCCCACCACTTAATTCAACTAATTGGAAGTCTATATGAAAATAATAAGTGCACAGTAAAAATAAACAACACCCATTCCGATCATTTCAGAACAGAGGCAGGTGTCAGGCAGGGATGTATAATCTCGCCAACTCTGTTTAATATCTTCAGCGAACACATTATGCGAAAGGTACTAGACGGATGGAAGGGTGGAATATCAGTAGGAGGTCAAAAAATCAGTAACTTGAGATATGACACTTTAATAATCGCGGTAAATCAAGAAGGAATGGAAGACATAATGAGATGTCTGAAGGAGAAAAGCGAAACATATGGACTAAGGCTAAATAGAAGTAAGACAAAGATCATGATAGTAGACAGAGCTCGAAATAATCTTCAACGCAATAAAGAAATTGGGGGCTTTGAAGTAGTAAATAGTTTTATATACCTGGGGTCTCTACTATCACATGACGGAGGGTGTGACAGAGAGATACGTAGAAGTTTGACTATTGCTTGAACAGCTATGATGAAACTGGTAACAATTTGAAAAAATTCTAGCATAACAATACACACAAAACTAAGGCTGGTAAGGGCACTCATTTTTCCATAGCCACATATGCATCTGATACGTGGACCTTAAAGAAAGCGGATAAAAATAAACTAGACGCTTTTGAAATGTGGGTATACCGCCGCATTTTAAGAATATCCTGTATTGATCATCTCACTAACGTATCGATATTAAAACAACTTAAAGTAAAGGATAAATTGCTTAAACAAATACAACAGAGATATTTGCAGTATTTTGGACACATTGCTAGAAGAACAGCTACGATGGAAAAAATGATAGTCGAGGGTAGAGTTGAAGGAAAGAGACCTAGGGGAAGAATCTATAATATGCATACCACATGCCGTTCATCATTGCAAAAATTTTTAGTGAATTTAGTTTCTGGTACTCGAAATCGAGTAAAGAACTAAAGCAGAAAGACGGTATTAGATTTAATTTCGATACAGGGCATTCGCCAGCCACTTATACGTATTTCAACCTTATTAAGCCCCATCAGAGCGACATATGCAGTTGCTCTGAATCGAAACCAAATCTCCTCCGTCATAGGATAATAATTATAAAAATAATTATATACAGACGTTACAACGCTATCTAATAACAACACTAGGAATTCCAAGATTTCCTACTTGGCGAAACTAAATTAAAATTTTTAATACTGTGCTTTCTACAACTTGCAAAGCAGGCAGATTAATGAATTAGTCGACAAGGGAATCTATAATATGCATTCCACATGCCGTTTTGCACGGTAAAAATTCTTAGTGAATTTAGTTTCTGGTTAAAGAACTAAAACAGAAAGACGATATTAGATTTAATTTCGATGCAGGCATCCGCCAGTCGCTTATACGTATTTCAATCTCATTAGCTTATTAGGTGTTGTTATTAGATAGCGTTGTAACGTCTGTAAATAATTATTTTAATAATTATTATTGTCCTATGACGGGTCCTATTGTTTTCGCTACTGACACGCTTCTTGGTAAAACTCATAGGAACAGCTAAATTATACGATATTTGAAGCTCATTTCATTATTTCTTTGCTGGAGTATAGGAGGTACGTTCTGTATTCGGGACACAGATGTATGTAGGTACGCTATATGTGGCGGTGTGATTTCAAAACGGTACTTAGTTTAGTAGAGTTTTATCCCAAATTTATGTTTTTTATTTGATATATTGTTTGAAAGCCAGCCGTCCACGAAACGGTACTAGAGTCTCATCAATGCATACGTTTTTGTTCGGAATTCTGGCAGTTTGAAATTTGGCCAGTAAACGATCAATTAAGGGTTGAATTTTGAAAAGTCGATCACCTCTTGGACATTCTGTATTATTAGAAAAATGCCACATACGTAATATTAGTTCGAAACGATTTCGTGACATACGCTTTTTGATATCATTGACGTACAGGATATTCTTGGATCAATAATCGGATAGTCGAGGTTTTTATTTAAACCCATCCACATAATTATACCCGGGAAGATTTCAAATTCTGAATTTGTTAGAGGTTTCCATCTTTAGACTCTTGAAAACTGCGAAATAATTTCATTGTGTTTGATCTGCTCAGCATATCTGTTTGTTTCAGTTACAATATAGTCAATGATATCATCTGTTACAAAAAATTTAAAGAAATCATAGCCATGGATCATGGATAGAAATCATTCAATGCCAGGATGTACTGCATTGAAATCAAATACCTTTAGATTTTTTCCCGTTACAGCAGTCCATATAATTTGAAATTCGGTAGGAGTAACAGGAAGTTCAATGCCATCGTGATCTGTGTCTTCAGATGGTTCACTAGATTGATGATCTGTTGTCTCCGTGATACGGCTTGAAGATTGTTCCACAGTTTTACGACTATCACTAAATGATTAACGACTAGCCCGCAACACTATACTACTTATCACTTGATCTACAGTACTTGTAGATGGTTCTGCACTTTTTTATTTCCATTTTTTGGTAGCTAGCTCTTCTTGTTCACTATCTGAGCTGGATATAGATGTTATATAATCGTCTTCAGAATTGTCACCTTCGAAAGGATCATCTACATCCTCATCACTCATATGAAAGTATTCATCCTTATGCAATCTCTGCAAATATTTTTGTTCTTTCTCGTAAGTATAAAATTTTTTCGCCATAGTAAACGGAATAGGTAGTTCTAATACGAAACAAATTTGAACAGCACTGTTACTCTAACGAAATCTTTACTTAAACTAAATTGCAAGCTGAGACTTGTAGCTAAAGGTAAAGTATATTGCGTGAGTCACCTTCAATGCACGTGGCCTGGAAGTGGTATTTTGGTCTTAGAGTTCCGTGCGTTAAATATAATTCACGGTCATAAATCAAGAAAACATATTTTTTTTGCAACTGAACTCAAAAATTTAATAACCTAATGCATCTTTAATATGAATTAATAAAAAAAAGTTTGGAGCCTGAAATGAAAATGTTTTCTTTCTGTTTGGGCAGCCAATGTGTTAAAAACATGCCTCGTAATAAAACAAAAAGTCAGTCTTTTTTACATTCTATCCTATATTAAACCAGTCATGTGTCCCTTCGAAACATTTATGAAAAAGGTAGAAGCAAGAAAGAAGGAAGTCAAAGATATAAATAAATATAAATAAATATATAAATGCAGACGTAAATGAAGAGAAACTATTAAAAAGACTAGAAAAAATAGGCTATTTATTCTATATCAAATTAAATAAAAATTCCTTTAATTAAAAACGAATATTTATTGATTTGATCAATTTGCTCTTTTTTCATGAACGTTTATTATTTCTAGTGTAACCTTTTTTAGTTAAAAACAACTACTGGTAAATAAGTATAAAATGTTTTTACAGTTATTCTATTTTAAAACTACCATAAACAAACTACATTCAACAAAAACTAAATGCTTTTAAATGTTGTTAACATTAAACCTTGTTTTTTTATTAAGATAATAGGTCTCGCTTCCGACATGTACTTCTAAAAAATATTTTATTTGCAAAATATTGCAATGTTTAATTAGAATTTTAATCAAGCTATTTATTAGTGAAAGTTCGTTTATTCAAGATCAATGAATACCATATAGACTACAAGCCCCTGTGACATTTTTAACAGGTCATTTGACCCAGCATGAGGTACATACACATATGTCCAAAAGTTTGGAATATTGGAATATTTCATCTTTTTATCGATTTTTATATATAAATTCTTCTGAATAGTTAAACATCATTTTGTTTTAATTCTCAACAATACTAAATAAATCTTTAAACCAGATAAACGATAAGCAAAAAAATTATTTATTCTCTTGGAGTGAAAAACTTACAACGTACAACTTACATTTAAAAATACATTAGTATAGAAAAAAATAATTTTTAATAAAACTAATAATTAGTATTTCCTCCATTGGTCTGTATTCATGCCTGTAGGCGATTTGGCATGCTGCCGATTAACTGGTCGAGCTGGGCTTGCGAAATTCTCTCCCATTCTTCACGAGCAGCATCTTTTAGTTCTCGAAGTGTAATAGGGGGATTGTTTGGCTTCTTAATGCGTGTTTTGAGAATGTCGCAAGCATGTTCAATAAGTTTCATGTCAGGGGAATTCGAGGGCCACTGTAATGTAGATATTCCTTCTTCTTCCAGAAAATTTTGTACTGCTTCTGTTCGATGAGGAGGTGCGTAGTCATGCATAAACACAAATTCATCACCTACTGCCCCTCGGAATAGACGTACGACAGGATTTAAAACTTCCTCGATGTACACAGCACCAGTGGCTCTTCTCTCCAGAACCAGCAGTGGCGTCCGTGTACCACTTATAATACCACCCCAAACCATAATACTGCCACCTTCAAATGGGACACGCAGTTGGGCTGGTTCTAGTCGGGCTTGTCTTTCTGGAGCCCCCCAAACCAGTGTTCTTCGCGAATCAGATAGCAAGCCAATTTTTGACCCATCAGAGAACATCACGTTATTCTAGTTAGGACCATGATACACCATTTCTACACGTAGCGGTCTTCTACGATACAAATTTACCGCATTTAGTCTGCGTGTTATTGTTTGCCGTGAAATATTCAGTCTTTGAAGCCTAGAAAGTTCTTTGGATATATCACTTGTAGATTCCAGACGATTTCTGCGAGCTATCAATGTTATTTGCCCGTCTTGAGATGATGTTGTACATCGACTTCTACCACTTCTGGGACGATCCTTGACGTCATTTGTATCTTGGATTTTTTTTTTAATTTTCGATACAGCACTCTGAGTAACATCAACAATATTCGCGATATAACTTTGACTCAAGCCCTGTTGTAACCAAGCAATTACTCTAGATCTGTCAAAATGAGATATCACGTTTCTAGGCATTCTTAAACGGCTCAATTAAAATTTAAACAAAGACTAAAATAATGCGTAAATACGCTAATCAGTTAACTGTGACCAAAATCATACAAAAGCGATTCAAATTTTTTATCATTTTCATTTAAAAACGCTCTAGAATGAATACGCCATACGAATGAAACCACCATACGCGTAGATACATTATTTGTACGTATTCCAAACTTTTGGACATGTGTGTATAAATCAATACTAAAATATGTAATAACAAGTTTAAAAACTATGCCGTAAATTTGTATCGGTATAGGTGTCTCCATTCGTCTGGTATTTTCCAACTTTCATAATTCTATTAATTTAACATGTTAGCCAACTTGTTCCTGTCTCTGTCTTATGCTCTCGACACTTTCCAATGAATATCATCTCGTCCAACTGCTTTTTCCTTCTTTATTTGTGCTTGAACCACTTCCTCTTTTGTTATTTTGGTGGCCATTGCTGTTACTGTCCCTTAACTCAACTGGTTTTCTGTCAAATTCTTCATTTAATAAACTGTCAAAGTACTTTTTCCATCTCTTTTTGACATCCTTTTCTTAATTAGTATTTTAGTATTTTTATCTCGGATACACCCAATCTGATTAAAATCTTGCTCTGCTGCCGCTACTTTTGATTCCTGTTTGGACACCGTATTGTTTTTAAGATCTGTGTCCCACCTACTTTCTTGCCAGAGTTTATATAATTTTCTTTTCTCTTTCATTTTTTCTTGTACTTCGTTTGACCACCATTAAATTTTTTTATTCTTAAACTTCTTTTCTGACGTTTTTCCAAGTATTTCAATAGATCTCTAATGATACTGGTCATCTTCCTATAAATTGTATTAGGACTTCCTTTCCTGTTCCAACTACTCTACTCTACTATTTTTAGAATACTCTCTGAATGGACTTTCTTTCTCATCTTTTAATATCCACCATTTCATTTTTTGTGGCCCTCTTCGATATTTTGGTTTCGTATCGCGTTTTACTTCGATGTTCAGCACAAGTAACTTATGTTGTTGACTTACTGTCTCACTAACTCTAACCTTGTAGTCTTTACAGTCATAATATTATGTATGTAGGATATCTTATCGTGTGCTATAATAAAATATTACATCTTGGATCTTACATCTTACATCATTATTTAAGTTTGTAAACACATGTTACTTGAAACCTGAAAAATGGGAAGTATCATCGAGTCGAAACGCAAACTACTAAAATTTTGAAAAAAAAACTATTTTAATGGAAATAAGCCACAATTGAAGTTTAAAATAAGTTTATAAGAAAGCAGACCTGCTTTCTTACAGCTCTCAACGATACTGTTAACTAATGTTTGCAGATTATCTTAAGTAGATACTAGGAGTACTGTATCATCCGCATAGCGCAAATTATTGATGACTTCACCGTTCACAATTATTCCTTCTTGTTTTTCAGAAAGTGCATTTCTGAAAATTCTTTCGGAGTAAATGTTGAAAAACAGGGACGACGCAAGTCATCCCACTGTACTCTTCCTTTAATATTAAGAGCCTGCTATTCCAAACCGTCTACTAAAACTCATTTTGTTTGATTCCAATACAAATTTGCAATTCTGTGAACGTATCTGCAATCCAAGCCAATCTCTCTTAGAACTTCAATTATTATAGAGTGTTTAACACAATCAAATGCATTTTGGAAGTCAATAAAACAATAATACATGTCTACAGATATATCACAACATGTTTTAGCAAGTATTTTCATCCCAAATATTGCATCTCTTGTTCCAAACCCGTTACGAAAAAAACCGTGTGTCACTTGGGTATTCCTCGCGTTTATTATAGGTACGGCGATGTATTACCTTTAGAAAAATATTCAATAAATGGTTTAACAAACTGATGGTTCTATAATCAGCACAGATTTTTGCTGTTGTCTTCTTAGGTGGAGCTATAAACAATAAATTGGACCATTAGGTAGGTGTCCGCTGGTATAAATGGTATTAAAAAACGGAGCTATAGCCCTTAAAATATTGTTATAACTCTATTGGTTGTTAAAAAAGATGTTAGAGGGATGAAGTTTCAGTAAAAGTGTGTCTGGCAGTAACATTAATGTACATAGCTACTGAAGAGTTAAATCTATTAGTGTCCCTGAAGTATGTTTGGTTCTCAATGCCGTGGTAAAGGATTTACTAAAAGCAATTCACATTATTTTAATCCAAAATATTTATTTATTGATTGTAAAAAATAACTGTTTACAAAAAAGTTTGAACTACAAAAAATATCTGAAAATGACAAACAGTTAAAACTATCAAAATTAAATAGTTAATTTTATTAGAATTTGAAAAATTGATATAATAAAAATTACATATAATTTCCGATTCGATTTTCACGGGTAAAGTACACATGTTTATTTCGTTCCAAATTAAATTTGAGTGGTTTTTATTAATGGTGTTTAGTATCAGTGAAATTGCGGAGATCTTTAATCTGTGTGTCATTTAATATTTTGATAATTGGATGCTTCGAAAATTGCATTTAAATACAATTGTAGTACATTTACATTTCTAATTTTATGAAATAAAATGTTAAGTACCCTTTAAAAAAGTTATCAGTGCTTATATAATTATATTTTAAACATAAAAGTTAATTTAAATAATCTCATGTGTTAAATATAATAATTAAATAAAAAGTACTTGAAAATAAAAAAATATATATATTACAGATAATTAAGTAATAGAAAGGTTCTAATACAATCCTTGGAAGAAGAGCGATCCTTCTGAAGGTTTTCCCTGAGGTGAAACTTTTATCAAAAATAGTAGCTCAAAATAAAGGAAATCGTACAATGTCTAAAAAATGAAAGTAAGGGATAGAAAAAGTAAAGTCAAATAGATAAAAGATCAAATGATTTAATTAGTCTTCAACAAAAAAATTAACAAATTAAGAGAGAAAATCGCAAAATTAGAGAAAAACTAAAATTATAAGAGAAAAGAATTGAAAAGTTTGAAAAGAAAATACGAAAAATTAATATAATTTATGAAATAGAAGAGAACAAGAACAAAAACATCGAATATACATAAAAACAGTAAAAACTGAAATTATTAAATAAACTAAAAAACTAAAGATCAAGAAAATAGTTATAAATGAAGACTTATCGAAAACAATATTCGATAAAAGAAGATATCTATCACAATATCTGGAAGAAGCGAGAGAGAGATAGGACAAACCACCTACATAAGTAATAACAGAATAAACAGCTAGAGGAAAATCTTCAGGTTCAAAACGTGAAATGATTAAGAAGTTTTTAAAAATAACTAAATAAATAAATAAAAAAAAATCATATAAAGGACACATCCAAAAAGGAAATAACGCAATGACCAACTAAAAGCAAAACAATTAACCCTTTCAGAGCCAAAGACGAACGTACTCGCAAAAAATTTTTGGAGCTTGTCCGACTGGTAACGTACAAACTAGCATTGATGGAGGCCTATGTAGGAAACAAAAGCTAACGGATCTTTCCTCTATTGGTTAGGTTAAATTGACCTCGCCTTAACTAAACAATTAATAAATCGACAATTACATTTCGATTTTTGGCGCTTCAAACAGAGACACAGAGAACATGAAAGTGAAACACGCGGATCTAATAGAGATGAGTACTGTTCGTTGAATTTTTAAAATGGCTATGACGTGATCGTTTGTTTTATCAGTTTTACGTAGTTGTTTTAACTTGTTTGTACAGTAATTTGGTGTGGTTATCGTTGACTTAACAATGGTTCGCAAATCTTTGAACGAATAAGAACTGGACAATTTATTAAATCAAACTGATGATGAAGACTATAAGCTTCTGAAAGATCGGTTTGACAATTGGAACAAGGACGATGGTGAAAATTATTCTAAAATAGAAGAAATTATTTACTACTAGCCAAACCTGAGGTAGTTTGCGATGAAAATGGTTCAGATGCTGAGAATAATCAACCTAATCAGAAAGGTAATCCAGCACTTCGTAACAAAAAGGAAACAAATAATAAGCTGATAAACAAGTTTATTTGGAACAAAGTCGACCTCAAACCTTTAGATAATTTTGATGTGAAATATTCCGGTTGCCTGCTTGTAAACCTTTTCGACATTCCAATGATTTTGGAGGTTTTTGAAAATTGTGTTACTAAAGAATTCGTCAAATATTGTGAGTAAAGATCCATCAAAAATAATTCACATAATGTTCGGATAAATTTCCGCGGTTAGATGAATGAAAATCACTAAGTTCTTGAGAAGAACTGCGTTGATAATTGAAAACTCCACGTTTCGGCACCCATTTTGGAGCCATTATCAAGAGTAATACGGTACCGTTCGAGTTCGGGGTCTCAATCTGCCTACTCTCCTCACTCGTGACGTACCAGAATCTTGTTCTGTATAAATACAAGAACCGTCAATCTGCCTACTCCTCAGTGTCGAGTGACGGCCGGTCTTACCCTGTGTGGCTGCTTTTATACTCTCAGTATATGCGCAGGAATGGTATGCGCTGACGTGGTCTGAGCTGACGTGGCCTGAGCGGTGTGAGCGGGAGGTCGCTGAAGCAAGGGTCGCCGTGTTGCCGGTAGTCGTTTAGCGTCATCGTGCGTATTTAAGCTGTTAGGCCGTTTTTTAATTTCGATAGCTTCACGGATGATTCTTGATTTTAAGGAGCGAATGGGGGCGATGGTTTTTGCTTTTTCGAAATTTATTTTGTGGCCTGTCTCAATATGATGTTGGGCTAGGACTAAAGTAGTATCGGAATATTTGACTGATATAGTATGTTCGTAAATACGGTTATAGATTCGTCGGTTCGTCTGTCCTATGTATGTACGTGGGCAACTGGAACAAGGTATCTCGTAGACACCATGGTCTTCATTGGGGATTTGGTCTTTTACGGATCTGACGAGATTGGACAACTGAGAGTTCTACTGATCTTGTCAGTGACACCTTTAATAAAAGGTAGAAAGATTTTGGGTTGATCCGGCGGCAAGATTTCTTTTTGGATGGAATGGGGTTTAGACATTTTTGAATGCTCTTATTAATTTGGGTTATGTGGTATCCGTTTTGTAAGAGTGTTTACCTTATTGAATTGATTTCGGATGACCTATGATTGTTGTCGCTAAGTCTTATGTAACGAGAAATAAGAGTGTCACAACTGAATTGAGTTGGGTTGGGTAATGATGTGACTGGGCATTAAGATAACGGTTTGTATGAGTGGGTTTCCGGTACACGGAATAAGAAAAACTGTGAGGTGGCTTTTTCTAAATAAGAACATCAAGGAATGGCAAAGATGCTCCAGACTCAACTTCCATCGTGAATTGAATACTAGGATGTATTTCATTCAGGTGGGAGAGGAAGAGATCTAATGTATCTTTACCATGGGGTATTTTGGGGGGGGAGGGTTTAAAATGGCGGTGCATTACCTTTGTCGGCCGAAAGGATGACGATGTCAGGGTTGTTATAAAGTTCTTTGAGGGCGCGTCTTTCTGAAATACTGATTCTCCGTACTTCCAAATCCCCACCGTCAAATATCAGTCTTTCAGAAAGACGCGCCCTCAAAGAACTTTATAACAACCCTGACGTCGTCATCCTTCCGGCCGACAAAGGTAATGCACCGCCATTTTTAATTATTTCGACTTCTCAATTCGAAAATGTTCGAACTTCTCAATTCCACAGAATACAAATGCGTCCCAAACGATCCCACCACCTATCTAGAGAAATCAATCAAATCCATCATAAATAAGTCTACTCTACTTTCAGACATTAAAAAATCTCTTATACTCAGAAAAAAATCATCCCGAATTCCAAAGATATACGGCCTTCCAAAAATCCATAAGCCCAATATCCCCCTAAGACCCAGAGTCAGTGCATACAACTGCTCCACTCAGAAATTGGCAAAAAATCTACATCACTACAAGTTGTAGTTGTACTGTTATGTTTAATTTTATGTTTATAACATTCTGGGATTGTTGGATAGCCCAAAATTAAAGAAATGCCCCTGAAGATGCTCTAGTGAGCGAAAGTACTTGGGCAAGATTTAATTAATAAAACTGTGCTCGATATCTGCCTTTATTTTATGAAAGTAAATTTAAAATACACGGAATATATTCAAATGCCTTCAAAACAAAGAAAGGAACTAAACAGGGCTGCATATTATTACCATTATTATACAACATATATTCTAAATATACAATGAAAAAAGTACTAGACAAATAGGATAGAAGAATCACTATAGGAGGCAGAAAAATCAGCAACCTGCGATATGCACTTGACACACTTATAATAGCAGCAAATGAAGTCGAAATATTTACGATCATAGAACGGCTAAGTCGGATAAAATTGCCCTGATAAGGGCTCAATGAATTAGGAGGAGAAAAAGGATAGACGTGATATTACCAAATGGTAAACTTTCATATCGAATCTGTGCTGATGTTGCATATTTTTTGCATATCTTGTTCTACTTTATTTGTTTTTAGTTATTAGCTTTACTGTTTTAAAAGGTATCGCTTGTGTTGGTTAGTGTTATACATATAGGAATAAATAAAGTTCACGAAATATTCTGATTTTAGCTATTTAATTTTTTTTTTAATCTGACGTTGGGCAACTGAGTTCGTAGGAACCTCTTATATCATACTATATCGCATAGCATTAGAATATTAAACGTCTTTAAACGTTTACCCAAAAATTACCGATTTTGTTTTTTTCCGATCTCCCCTATAATGTTTAAATTAAATGCGATTGAATATTATGATTCATTAATAGATTAGACGACACAATAAAGCAATTAAAAAAATATTTAGTAAAATGACATCGATGGTATTAGCTGAACTGTATGCAAAGAGCTGTCGTGTCACAGTTCTGCACACATCTTATTTGTTTCACTTATACAAACCTCTATTTAATTTTCCAAATAGGCCTTCTATATTGGAATATGGATTTGGTGATGGAACTAATTGGTATAATTCGGTTAAATCTCATCTACCACAAGATTTGGAAGAATATGTGGCAACTGATATATCCCACCAGATGATAGACCATGCTAAAGCCACTCTTGAAATACCGAGAATGAAGTTTAAACAACTGGATATTGGAGCTGAGAACCTTTCTCCAACATATCAACAAAGGTTTAATTTGATTTTCAGTTTTTTCGCAAATCATCTTGTGAAAAATCCTAAGTAAGTTATATATACTATGTGTACTTTTCGCTTGTAATATTAGTGTTTATTATTTTTCTCATTTTTTTTTGGCTTGGAAAATATTAACATATTAACACAAATATAGTAAATAATTAGTTTCATTGGAAGCTAATATTTTCGATTTAGGACACTGTTCTCAATTTAATAATCTAATCTAAAAATATGCAAACTCTATAACCTAAATTTTTAAATTATGCAAAATTCTTTTGCTATAATCTGCGTCTTTTAAATATTTCTGTTTATACCTCTAAAATCTAAAGAACGCCCAAAAATGCTTTAAACAAAATCTTAATATAACTTTTGTATACAGAGCGTTTATGAAGTATGGAAACTTTAGGTAGGTTAGAAAGGAAAGCAAATGTTTGGCAACATGCAGTAAGCGCCTCTCCAACAAAAGCTTAGAGTAGGGAATTCCACTCGTCAAGTAGAATTCCCTACTCTAAGAACAAAAGTAACGTTTTTCCAATACAATATTTTCTGAACCATATCACTTGGTATGTAAGATTTTAAATAACTGAACTTAAAACCTATTTATACTTTTTATGAGGTTTCAGTAATGTTAGCAGTAGGGAGAGGATTTTATGCTAAACGCATATTGCTTGCATAATTCACATATTTGAGAACTTTACCAAATTTTTAAAGTAACAAACAAACATGCATATAATATGAAGACTTAAAATAAATAATGTGGTAAGTGCCAGATTCATTATTTCGAAATAATCGATTTTTTTCCACAATGAATGTATTAGAAATAACTTTTTCAAAATTAAACATAGCTTTATTCAAGTGAATTATATTTCTGTGCAATAAATAATTTTGCGAACTTTTTTGTAAAATAATTGTAAAAAAAATAAAACAGCTATAAAATCTTAGAATGTACTAAGTGCCATCACAAAAATATAAAATATTGGGGTAAGTAATAATAAAAAACACAAAACATATAGGTTCTAAGGAGTATTAGGATTAAATAGGTCGTCATAAAATTTCCTATTTTCTTTCTTCAAATAGGGAATCATTGCCAACAAGGTTTGTTTTTTTTCTTCAAAAATTATACTCTGGCAGGTCAAGTTAGGAAGAGTCATTTCTGCAATAGTTTTAATTGTAACATTTCTCTTTAAAACCTTTGTTGATTTTCAACTTTCCAATTCATTCAGAGTTTCTCGTATTTTAACTAGATTTTGTCGGTTAATGTTGATCCATTGAGGTTTTGAAATTTGAAGCTTGGATGTACTGATTAAACTTTCAGAAGCAACTTTAAAATAGAAGAAGTCCTCACGGTTCATTAATATAACAAGAAATGGTGTTTTCTTTACAGCTGTTGTCATCATTCTTACCAAATCCATAGGTATCTCACACTTCTCTTGTTTTTTTCGCTTTTCAATTTGGGCGAAATACCTGTCGCAACTTATAAATGAATTACTCGATACTAGATACTTGTGATTTATCTCATCGAAATACCCCTTGGAAACTAAATAAATCCATAAAAACAATAACATTTTGTTTTTATTTTGTCCGGCACAGTTGTCGCTCCAAATTGTTACTGTTCGTTTCGATTCCCTCCACGTCCTGTTATACCCTCATGCCACAAAAACATGAAGCCAGTGTTATTGTCTCTTAGGTGAACACAAAGGTTGTAGTTGGAAAGCTGTCACATATAATACCTTTGACTATAAGTTAGAGTTAGCAATGATAAGACCTGCTGTAGATTCATAGAAACTGTCATGGTGTCACTCGTGGGTTGCTGACAATTCTGTTGGTCTTTTCTCATTGCTTCTAAAGCTGCTTCAGCTTTTCGGTGGTGAAGTTCTAACCTAAATTGAGCATCTTTCCGTGTGAAATCTTTTGTTTGCATGTGCGGTAAATCACAATTAGCACAGGTATTCGTTCTAGGCTTACGAAAGCTTATTGGGAAAATTCTTTTTGAAAATTTGAAAGTAAAAACGATAGCTCACTGCTAAATCAGGATGAGCTTCCTTAAACGCCAACTAAAGTCTATTTATATTGAGTTCGGAGCTCAGATACTGTTTCTCGCTTGTTAAACAGTTGTAATGTCCCACGTCTCTGGGAAATTTGTTTATGCTCTCGACAACCAATGCTCTATCTTCCGGCATGAACTTTCTAAACTGCAGTTTATTACCTCTCATTTTCTTATAAACTGAATCTCCTTTTTTTCTACTTAGCTAATGTTTTAATTTGTCTTGGATTTATTCCAAACACCGCGCAAAATGTCTTCCTATATACTTGTAAAATATTGCCTTCTCCGTTGGGCAATGTGAAGAAAAGCGTAACCTATCTCTTACTCTCTTCTGGTCTCTCATAATTTTTATGCCTTCTCCTCTTGATAGCACACACACACACACACACACACACACACACGCAGTGATCAATTTTGCCCCTAGGAACATGTGTATACCAATCTAAGAATGGGATCCACATGTCCGAAGATCAAACCGGTCACACTTCGCTAGTCGAAGTGGTACCTATCTGACCCCCAGGTTTTTCCTCCACCTTTCCTCATCGTGTGACTTACGTGAGGAGGCTTATGATCTGAAAGTTACTTAAGGTGTCCTGGGTAATGGAACACCCTCTGTTTTTAATGACTGTGGTTATGCCACCATCACTGTAGGGGTAGCCACATCTAGGCTTTTCTCCCTATTTACATTACTGACTCTATTGAAGTTACTCTATCATGACTTCGGGACTTGAGTCCCTAAAACAAAAGAAAAAAAGCGTGTGTTCCGACCATAGAGCCCCCAGCCTTGGCTGACGACTCTATGCTCGGAAAAGAGTGTGTGCTCGGTCACTCGGCCGCCGATTTGGCAAAATAAATTTTGTTCTCCTCGCCGGCCGAGCACCCGAGTAGGGTCCGGCCACTGAGCCCCTGTATGCCGCACAAGACCTCAGTGCCCGGATTTCGCGAGAATATCAATATTCACCTAATCTGCCTTAAGGGCCTAGTCCGTTGAAGCGGTATATGTAGAGCCAGATGGGCCCTCCATATTTGGTCTATGATGAAAGTGAAAGATACAATAAATGTAGAGTGAAAAAGATTTATATATTGGATGAATCCAAAGTGATTTAGATAGTGAGACCGTTTTTTTTTGTTTTTTTGTTTTTTTTTTGTTTTTTGTGGACTTCTTTGAAGCTTCGGAACTATAATATGCCTGGGCAACAATTCTTTCCTTTTTTTTCTTAATCCTATTTGTGTGCGTGTGTTGGGGTGAGCATTCCCAAGTGTATACTCCTCTCACTCACCCCGGTGTATATTGGACTTATATCTACCTAACAACCTAAAAACCTAAAAGAAAAAGCGTACCCTCCCGCTAGAGATGATTTTTTTGGTCGGTTTCCTATCTTTCTTCATCTTGAGGTTTTGACGACTATGCACCATTACATCCTTTATTGTTCGTTTGGGTTCTCCCTATATCTTGCTATTTGCTGTTTTGGTCTTCTGTGTACCGTCCTCATGTTTTCGTTGTAGTTTGTCAGCTCTCTTAGCATTCTGCTAGGGTGATTTGTTAATCCGTTAAATATATCATATGCTCTTTCGTCTAGCGTCCGTAAGATCCTGGTTTGTCCTGAGTCTCTGAATATCTTAGAGGTACGTATTTTGGAATTTTTAAGGCATCTCGTATGATTTGGTTTTGAGATCTCTGAATCTTCATCCTATTCGACTTTCAGGTATGTCCTCATGCTGCTGAGGCGTACGTTAAGACTGGCATGATGATGCTGTTTGCAACCCTGATTTTAGTTTTGAATCTTAATTTGCTTCTTCTTCCTATGAGCGTTTAGAGCTGACTTTTCAACGCTTTGGCTTTATATACTTGTTGGTTAATATGTTCCGTGAATGTTAGTTTCTTGTCGAGTAACACTCCTAGGTATCTTGCTTGGTTGGTCCATTCTACTGGAGTGTTGCCTATCGTGATTTCACGGTTTGGTACACTTCTGTGACTAAACATTACAGCCTGAGTTTTGTCTGGGTTTAAGGCTATTTTCCATTTTATGCACCATCGTTGAAATCTATTTAGTGCTCTTTGCAGATGATTAGCTGCATGATCCGGGTTTCTCCAGCTAACCGCTATTGCTGTGTCGTCTGCGTAAAGACTCAGCAGAGATCCGGGTTCTGTTGGCGTGTCGGCCGTATAGATGGTATACAGGTACGGCGATAGCACAGCACCCTGAGGCACACCCGCTTCCAGGGTTCCGACTTCAGACAGGGTTGCCCCTATGCGAATCCGGAACCTTCTGGTAGCAAGGTATGACGCAAGGAGACATGTCATCGCCTCGCTGTATACCAATAAATTCATTTTGTAAATAAGTCCTTTGTGCCAGACTCTGTCAAATGCTTTACTGACGTCCAGAAATGCGGTTGCTGTGTATGCTTTTTCGTTAAATCCTTTAGTTACGAATTCTGTAAGTCTTAATACCTGTAATTCACAGGAATGTTCGCTTCTGAAACCGAATTGAGCTTCTGGTATGGTGTGTAATGCTTGAGACTCTTCGTTAAGTCTTTTTAGGATTACTCTTTCCGCAATCTTGCTTATAGATGTTAGTAAGCTGATTGGCCTGTAATTTTGAGGAAATGTGCCATTTTTCCCTGGCTTAGCAATCATTATTATGTGAGCTTCTTTCCATCTGTCTGGAAAATATCTTAGTTTGAGCATATTGTTTATGATGTTGGTAATGTAAACAATTGCTTTTGTAGGTAGGTTTTTCAGCGCCCTGTTTGTGATATTGTCAGGTCCTGGGGCTTTTTTGGCGTTTGTCTGCTTTATTAGTTTTTTTATTTCTTCGGGAGATGTATGTAGAATCCCTATTCTGCCTTTTGTCCTTTTTAATCTTCTTGCTGTCCTCTCTACCTCTTCTTCGAAATCTATGTCTTCGTTGGGGTGTTCGTTGTTCCTACACGCCCTTTCTAATTCGTCCTATAGGACTTCTGCTTTTTCGATTTCTGTGTGGACAATCCCGTTTACTCCATGTAGAGGGGGTATGGGTTTTTTGTCTTTTCGGAGGATTTTTGATAATTTCCAGAACGCAGATTTGTTTGGATTTAACTCTTCGATATAGGAGTCCCAGCTTTCGTTTCGGTGATTTTGAAGTTGTTTCTTTACTTCCCTGTCTAGCTCATTTGCAATTCTTTTGTCCTCTACCGTTCTTGTGCGGTAAGCTCTTCTTCTTTTCCGATTTTTCTGCTTGATTAAGTTTTTAAGTTCGATACTTATATCCCTAAACCTTCCTTTCTGTCTAGTTATTGTTTCGGTTTTGGAGCTGGCATCGATAGCATTGATAATTGTTTCATCTAGTTTTATTACGCTGTCCTCTAATTCTGTAATGTTGTTAATTGTGGGGATATTACCGATGTTCTCGCTCACAATTCTTCTGTAGTTTGGCCAACTTGTCTTTTTCCTGTTGTGGGGCTGCAAAACGTTTGTTTCTATTGCGCCCAGGGTCAGGATGATTAGGTTGTGTGTAGAATCGTCTTCGTTTAGAGAGTGTATCTCGTATTGTTGACCCACGTTGTGTAGGATTGCAATGTCTAGGTAAGTAGGAAGTTGTCCGTGAAAACAGGTCGGCTCTATAGCACACACACATGGATAAAATAGCATACGTATTTTGCCGTCCATTATCATTCAAACCATAAAATTCGTGAAAAAGCCTCAATTTTTGTTTATACTGTATCTCTATAATTATTCTTTGTATAGTACTCTTCTTCAGCATTTCTTTTTTTCTGCCTTTCCTTTAGCTTATTGCCCTCTCTAGAAGTAGCACCAGCATTCATTCTTATATGATTTTAAGATTATACAGAACGAGATAAATAATAACAACTTTACTAATACAACATCAAAACAGTACTGAAATTGTCATATTTATTGGCACTGATTGACAAACACGCAGTCTTTTGAGAATTTTTTAAGTACGTAATAAAAACCCGGCGACTTAGCGCATTATATAGGTTGTTGGTTATGGTACTTGGAACATTTTAAGGGTATAAAATAAAAATGAGATTTTTTGGCACTTACCACATTATTTATTTCATGTGTCTATTTAAAAACATTTTTGTCCAAACAACAAAATTCTAAGTCGAGAACCACCTGAAGTGACATCAAGAATATCTATAGATGCTTGTCTCTAGGATAGCAAAAGTAAATAGCATCTTTGGGTTTCATTTTAAAATAAAAAACACAAGATTTAAAGCAATAATAGTATAAAACCAGAAAAATTTTTAATTAACCAAGAACCTATATTATAAATTACCAATTTTTGCTATGTAAGTGCAAATTTAAACGAACGGTAGAAACAAACCATCCACGAAAATTGGGATAATGATCTGAAAGGCAAGATCAGCTTTTATCAAAATAAAAAAAAACTTCAACTGATGAGACTGAATTACATCACTAAATCATTTAAAATGTGGTACTATAGTTGCATGTTGAGGATTTCCTGGATAGACAAAGTTACCAACGAAGAAGTACACATAATGGGTAAAGGGCGCGAACTAATCATAACCATAAAACGTCGCAAACTGGAATATATGGGCCATATAATGCCTAACTAGAAACAACGATATAACCTACTTCGGACCATACTTCAAGGTAGTGTGCGTAGAAAAAGAGGTCCAGGAAGAAGACGAATATCCTGATTTCATAAACTAAGAAAATGCTTTACATTGAAGACTATTTGACTTTTTAGGGCCACAGCCAACAAAGTCAAAATAGTTTTTAATCCCCATTCGTTGAGGTCATTGAAAAATGTACGGTATCAATTCCAAATGATTACTTGATGCGTGAAATAATTTTTGGCAACTATACCGTCTAAAAGTTATGGTTCTTGCAAATGTTTATAAAGAGTTATCTGTATTTTGAAAGAGATTTTTTGGTTTTTCGGTAACATAATTATTTCTTGTAAGGTAGTCACTTTTTTGACAAAATATTACTAAAAACTATGAAACTAATTTATGGCCGGTTAATAAATGGTACAAATTAAAAATAAAAAAAAGACAATAAAGAAAAATTTGAAAATTGAACATATTTTTAAAGTACCCTATTGTGTATATTATGTTATATTTTCAATACTGTGGCTGTTATTAATGATGTAAAAGTAGACAAAAGAAAAAAACAATGCCGTATATTTTTAACTGATGGATTTTGCACAGCTGATATAGCCTATTAAAATGTTACATTTTTTAGGGAATAATAAGGTAAGTATAAGGTTAAGTTCAATTTTATGGGGTCGCCACCCTTGTCCCGTGGCCGCCAACTTGGGTGCAAACCCTACAAAAAATTATACTTAATATTATTTGTAGCAAATGAAACTGTCTACAACTTTATTACTATTACTTTTTATTATAAAATAAAAAATAAATAAGTTATAAAACAAAAATAACAAATTTTGAAAAAAAAATTTTTTTTGGGCCGTATAACTTTTTCTGTAGTAATTTTACAATAAAATGACATCAGAGCAATATTTTTTTTAGGGTTTTTTTTTAAGAATAATTTTCACTACAAATAATTTTATTCGTTTTTCTGGGTTTTACAGCGCTCCGAAGTTTTATTTCCTTAACATTATTCCTATGTTATTTTTATTGATATATTTATTATCAACCCTTTTCGCCACCACACAACTTACTAATATTAATTTTATCATAAGATAAATTTCTTGATAATGAACAGAACAAAAAAATTTTAATAAACCTTCTCAAAACTGCTCTTCAATTTAGGCACTTGGCAACCTAAAAAATAATAATTATCATCTGAGTTTTCCAGCCTCGAAAGTGCGTATTTTCGCTTTTTTGATATTTTAAATTGTTTATAACTTGAAAACTTTGTGTTTAAAATGGCCCAAGAAATGTAAAAAAAATGTTTCTCGGTGCAAAAACCCGTTATTTTTGTAATTTGTTTACAAAAATTGTTTAAACAATTTCTGTTTTGCCCGGCACCCTTCTGATTTGTTTAAAGGGGAGTTTAGAATGAATAGGAATCCGTAAAGAAACCGAATCAGATATCAATATTAACAAAGTATACCAATCCCGTACAGAAATTTTTAATCGTAATATCCCACTTATCAGTGGGAAATTATTTTGCACCTTAAATTTTTCACACTTGTACCAGACGGTATGTACGTCACCGCAAAAAAAGTAATCCAAATAACGACCCGAAACCATGTGTATGGATGCCGTACTGTATCAAATTACCGAAAATGAAGTCAAAATTTTCCAAAAATCATATTTTAATACATATTTTAATAATGCATGTCTCAGCCGCTATTTTAAATGTTTGTACCATTAGAAGTAGGTTATCTTTGTTATCTTAGATCAGAATGGCGTCGAATTGTAATACTATTAAATTATTGCATTGCAATATTAAACTTCAAAATAAAGTTTAAAGTATCAAATTAAATTTAAGACTAAGAAAAAATCTCATTTGCTATTATATTCTAATTGATTGTCTATTTAATAATAAAATTTTAGGTTTCAATATTTAAAATAAGATTAATTAGGGTTCTTAATTATTTTAAATCAATTAACTGCGAATTTAAAAGAATATACATATCCACTTTTTACATAATCGTCCCATAATAATTTTTTTTCTTTTAAAATCGTGTAAAAATTGTCAGCTTTTCAAATATTACAAAAAAATCGGTGGGCCCTTATATCTACCTGCGTTAACTTGTTCGCTATCACAAGGATAACGGGCAAGTGTTCGTGTAGCAATACAGATACTGCGTGGAGGGCGGAACCCCAAAATATGGCTAGTCTTCCACACTCACCTGAAGAAGGACTCACAGGGGCGTCTGCTAGAATAGAATATAGTTCCCCTTAGACGCTGCCATACTCAGCTATGTGGCCTGCTTTACCCTAACGAGTCTTGTAGAGTCGTCAGTGTCTAGAGGTCTCAGACTTTACCTCCCGGGCGACGGGAGAATCTTCGTATTAATTAATTAACATTGATACAGATTTGATGGACGTGAGATCTAAATCGATTTGCTTGGGTTTCCAGGCTTCTTGGTTTCCACCCCACCCGCCGCAAGATGAGTCCTGTTCACACGGGTGCGTGAGGTGGATCTGCGCCTTTGTCGGAAGATTGTGTAGTGAGTAAAACTATAGTTGCTCCTTGAAATAAAATCCAAGTTGGGATATCGACTTCCAACGCCTACGGCCCCTGAAGCACTCAGATATTCCGTGTAACTTCGGAGACGAAACGGGGGATTCCTTAGCAAGTTGTAAGTACTCGAGTAGATCACATCCTAGTTCTATAAAAGACCAAAGTTGGGACATCGACTTCCAACGACTACGACCCCTGAAGCACTCGGATATTCCGTGTAACTTTGAAGGCGAAACGGGGGATTCCTAAGCAAGTTGTAAGTACTCGAGTAGATCACATCTTAGTTCTATAAAAGACTTCGAACGTTTGTGGACTGAAGGGCCTCCCTAGCCGTCCTGCTGCGGTCGGAACTATGATTCTTTTAACTCATATACGGTTGTGATTGTTGAATACATAATGAAAAACACGAGAGCAGAATATAGGTAGCCTTCTGCTCACCGTATCTATTGTTCTCGTCGCTGGTGATCCTCTGGAATTTCGTGTTATCGCGTAAAATTCAACCTCCGTTCCTCCACCGGCTATTTATACAACAGTTGTTCTTATTATATACATAATAACTATAGTCACTAAAGCTGCCTTTGATAATTAGTATCAGCGATTTCTTGTGCAAGCGATATATGTGTGAATTGTTAGCGATAATTATTAATGCACTTAGAATTATTGATATTTGTAATATAGTGAGTTTGTTTTTAGAGTTGAAATAAAGTTAGTTAAATTACCTTGGCGTCTATTCATCTCTGAACCCAAAAAAACGCAACAACTGGTGTCAGAAGTGGAATTAAGTAAAAAAATAATTTTGAGAATTTTTATATCCAAAACAAGAAGGAAGACTAAAAAGAAGGAAATTTGAGATATGATTGCTGCAATAGAACAACGTCGAAGAAAAGAAAAAGAGTAGAGATGTCGTCTAAAGAAAAGAAAGCTAAAGAGATATTTCGTTAGAAAGAAAAATATGCTGACAAAAAAAGGCTGGAAGAAAAAGAAAAACGTTGACAAAAAGCTGCGTAGAGACGCCATCAGTAAGAAAATGGAGCTAAAGAGAAACGTCATCAGGAAAAAAATAAAGCTAAAGATAGACGTCGTCAGGACAGAGAATTGCTCGTGAGTCTTATTTCAAAAATAGAAGCCTTAAGAGTAAGTAAATACAATATGAAAAGAGAAATCAAAGAGACAAAAGAAGACATGATTAAAGAAGTTGAAGTAACAGGAGGTGTAGTAAGGAAAAGACATAATAAGGTAACGAGAACTCTTGACGAATGGTAACGAAACTCCTGACCAGTGTATAGAAGACAATTCGAAGCTGCTGCACAAAAACATGTATGGGCAAGTGAATAGAAGTCAATGGCTCTCATATTAACATTAAAACAATTAGTAAACTAAACAAACTTTTACCCCATGCAATAAACTTTTAAAACACCCTTTTATTATCGGATTATAATCGGCTACCTGCTACAACAATACCAAGAATATTAGGTAAAATCTATAGGTACTATCGGTAATATTGAAGACTAAAAAATTGAAATAAAATGAACATTCGAATTTCCAGTTTACCATTATATACGGTTAGATAAATATTATTTAAAATGTGCAATTCGAAATAAATTGACATTTATGCATTTTATACAATTTGTTTTATAAATATGCAAAATAGCTAGATATTTGCATAAAATGTGCAAAATGTGCAATGCGCAATATTTTGTCCAATGATGCTTTAAAGGTATACACTTACTTCTTTAGGTCTATCAGAAGTCCTCTATAAAACAATTGAAAAAATAAATAAGTTATCTTGATATGCTTAAAACATATCCACTGACACTATGCATTCTGTTGCAATTTGAGAACACTTAAACAACATTTTCGTAATTCCAATTTAAAAATTAGCGATAAGCTAGCCAGGAAAATAAATTACTACTATGGCCACATCGCCTTTGCGTCTTCGTTAGTTTACAGACAAAAATTCAGGAAGAAATGCATTTATTTATGGAGCCAGTAAGATTAGAAGACAATGTATTTTATATAAATAAGTACTTTATTTAATTGGTTACAAATTTAATCCTGAAAACGGCTTCAGATTTAATATCAGTGAAAAAAATTTTGGGTTGCGTTTTTTTTGTAGAAATTTTTAAAAAAATTTGATATATTTTAGGCAAATGCACAAAAATATATATAATATGTTGAAACCTAGTGGACAGACATTTCAAATAACCTTGGATCCGAGTCCTCTGGATGTGATTTTCCATAGTTTATCTATTCATCCCAATTGGCGTAATTTTGGACATAAAAATGTAATTTCTCCATACTATTATCTGCAAAATTCTGAAAAGGATATACAACATCATTTGATACAAGCAGGTTTCCAAGACTCTTTTGTAAGAAGAGAAGTATTCGATTATATATTTGAAAATGAACAGGAATGGAAAGGTAAAATTATTAAAGTAATATTAAACATAAGTAATATCCAGGGCTGGTCACTCATCCTCATATTTGGCAATATTCTTAGGATTTTGTCAGAATGCTAAAATATAGATATGCGTCATATCTGTCATTTGACGAACGCCTATCTTCCAGTACCAAAAATCTTTAATTTCAAATATGCCGTGTGTGGCACATCATTAGACAGGTATTTCGCTGGAAAATTCAAGTATTTATGATTTTTTTTCTATATTAAATCCATTCTTGTTTTATTGGAACTGCTACACCTCTTAAAAACTAAACGTAACGACTATGTTTTGCTAGTGTCAATTTCAAATTTATCCCGTCACGTCAAAAAATACATTTAAACAAAATTGCAACATTAAGTAATAGGAAATTTTATTAAATATAACGTAAAAAAATGAGTCAAATTTTAAATTAATAAATTCATAATTAAAAACAGTTTACTCATAGCTATAATTATTTAATGAAATGTTCAAAATTATATTCACTAACGTCTATACAATTATTAAGTCTACATTCATCAACTATACGTCGTCTTAGTTCTTCCAATGAAACAGGAATGGTATAATAAATCTTGCTTTAAGCTTATTTAAACCTCATAAAAAGGGGGATGTTGCAGTCCATTCCTAAGACCTAGGCCAAATCCTGAGACTTGACAAAGAGAACCAAAGTGCGGAAATTACTAGAAGAGCAAGACTAGCATGGGCAGGATTTGGAAAACTTAGTTGGATACTTAAGAACGGCAAAATACCACAATACTTGAGAAGCAAAGTGTTCAACCAATGCATCCTTCCTATCATGACATATGGATGTCAAACCTGGACCCTAACCAAGGCAAACATAAATAAACTAGCCACAAAAAACAATGGAAAGAGCAATGTTAGGTATAAGACTGTCAGATAAAAAGAGGAACAACTGGGTAAGATGCAAAAAAAAAGTCGAGGACATAGCAACAAAAATTGCTAAACTTAAATGGAACTTCGCGGACCACACTGCTAGACAAAAAGACCAACTTTGGAACACTACAATACAACATTGGAGACCTTACGAAAGTAAACAACCAAGAGAAAGACCACAGATGAGATGGGTTGATGATATTAAAAGAATAGCCGGAACAAATTGGAAATATGTTGCTCAGGATAAAGATCGATGGAAGGAGTTGGGAGAGGCCTATGTCCAAACATGGACGACAGAAGGCTAAAAAGAAGAAGTTTAATCTTAATGGCCGTTAGGTAGTTGTTTCGTGGAAAAATCTGGGATTTAAACTTATTTAAAACCCATAGGAAAAAGTTCAGGGGAACTAAATCGGAGGATCTTGCTGGTCATTCAATAAAACGTCTTCATCCAATACATCTATTAGGAAACTGTTTATTAAGGGATCGCCTTATATTCAAATTTTGTTGCAAAAAGGATTGCCCAACATTCATATACAATCTCCATATATATTTTTGCCCGTAAGTTTAATAACAATGGCTGTTGGGTAGTTGTTTCGTGGAAAAATCTAGGATTTTCATTAGCCCAATAACAGTAATTGTGTTGATTTATAATATTTAGAAAAAAAAGAACATTCATCTAAAAAAAAACAAAGTTTTTATTATTATTTATTTTCTCAGTCATTATCTCACAAAACTTTAATCTGCTGTCTGGCTCATCTTCATTTAAATCCTGTACCAAGTGTATTTTATAGGCATGAAATTTGTAATGTCTCAGTACTCTGCGAACAGTGGTGTCGAAAAAACTAGATTCTTGAACTATTTTTAGTTCTTAAAGTAGGTTTCAAATCAATATGACCTTAAATTGCTACTTTTTAACTAGTTTGAATAGGTTTGAATACTAAAACAGGATATATTCAGTGGAAAAAGAGTGCAAACCACGTAAAACCTAAAACAACAAACATTAAATGTCGGGGGAAACCTTAGAATTAGTGAAAAAAAAGAAGAATTATGCTACAACATACCACAAAAACAGGAAGCTACACACAAGAAATAGCGAAACTGAACAGGAGAATAAAGTGCGTGCATGCGCGCGCGCGCGCGCGCGTGTGTGTGTGTGTGTGTGTGTGTGTGTGTGTGTGTGTGTGTGTGTGTGTGTTTGTGTGTGCACCAGAGATAAAATGTAAAGAACCGCACATTTGCCAGGCTGTCAGCATCATCTGCTTAAACTGCTTATTCAGCTTACAGTGCTCTGTTAATAGACCTACCATGCTTTGACTCATTTGATTCCTATTATCATCTGTCTCATTTGCAATAAAAGTCCCTTACATCATATTGTCCCCCTAGTTTTGGCAATTGGATATGTTTTCTTTCTTTCTTTATCAGGATTACCAGTTTCCCTGAGTTTGCTTTTCAGTTATTTCTTTAGATAAAGTATCTGAGAAAACGTAGCAGCCAATATAAAAGCTTCATAACAAGTTTTTATAAACTGTATCTTAAAAATTACTTTATATAAAAGTTTGGCTTTGAAAAACTAATTCAACAATTATCATAATTGATCTAGAGAAAAAATATAGCATCCTACTGGCAAAGTTAAATAATCGTAAACCTACTATAACCTGTTTATTATATTGGACAAAAAGAGAGGGAGATAGGGAGCACATGAATGTAAAGAATCTCAGGAATACATTTAAAAATAAAAGAAAATTAAAATTTACCTTATTGTTTTATAGGTTTTTTTAGATTTTATGAGACTGCATTTGAATAAAAGTGATTATTTAATATTTTTAAATTTTACAATCACTATATAATGTATAAATTATTTTTAGGGCTTTATCTTTCCTGTAATCCCATATTTCCAACAATTCCTGAGGAAAAAAAGGAAGAATATATTCGAGATTTCTACGACGAAATAAAAAAACATGTCGTAACTTATAACAAAATCGGAGGACGAGAGTTCTGGAGTGCTAAATATAGCCTATCTATAATTTCAGCACTCAAATAATACTACTGGTAAAAAATATTACTATGTTTAAATCAAATTATAAATTTTTATTTTTTATTGTAACACTTTTTGTTTTCCTATTAGAGCTACAATTTATGTAGCTAGACCTAAGCAGATGACCTGGTTATCTTGGCCTATGACAAATGACACAGTCAGAGAGAGAACGCAATAGGCTCTATAGTAACAGAATAGAACTAGGACTTAGCTAGTAGTCTACTACTTATATGTAGAGCTTAACCCTGGAAGTACAAAATCGTGAAATTCGCCAAGAAAAATTTACCGAAGGATAACGAATTGTACCATACCTAGTGATCTAAATTGCGAGTAATTAAATTTAGAACAGCGGTACACAATAGACTCAAAGACATCGTTGCTTAGTCTGGGTAGATTATGGGTAGGGTCGTTCTTAGAGGTGAGAAACGTAAGGAAAAATAGATACTAAACAACCACAAAAGAAAATTAACGGAGAGAACAACTGTTCAAAAAAGAAAGGGCGCCACTGTTTTTAAATTTTTGTCTTCCCCAAAACAGAAACGGGATATACACAAATCAAAGAGATGAAATGCAAATATCATTAAAATAAAAAAAAACGTAAAATTCAGTATATATTTAAAAATATTAAAATAATAAATATCACAAGTACACACAAAAATATACAATAAAATATTCCATACAATAAAAATAAATTATTCCAATAAAATAAATAAATATCGTATGAATCATCAGATATTGACAAAGTTATAATTGTAACATCTGAGAGACACCTTATTGATCTCTTTAGATAATTACCGACTAAGTCCTTTCTTTAAGTGGATTAAATGTGTTAAAAAAATAGAAAATACAAAAATATGCTATTAAGTTTAAAATATGCAAAAGAATAAATTAAATTTACTGTCTAGTTAATCCACCTTCGGTTAAACATGTTTAAGCTTTGAGTAGGAGCTCTTCAGTACTTCTTGGAAAACATGCTCGGAGGGGCGTAGTTCTCAACCTCAACACGGCGCATCCCAATGGCTGATAGGGAACGTCCTAGAGATATGTGGGACAGGTGTGAATAGGGCTTTAGCAGGAATAATCGCAGGCGGTAATTATGGTTTAACCGGTTGTGATACTGCGAAGTAACCGAACGATTACCGGTAAAAGTTATCCCCCATTTGTTGGTCAACAGCTGCGGGTGGAAGAACTGCCATGTGGTAGGGCACTTCATTACCCTGGAGCTGAGAAATTGACTCCAAAGACGGAAGAGCTAAATTAGTAAACGGTATTGGGATATGGAAAGCCAAAGGATGACTACCACATTAAAGAACCGTAAGGATATCTCAGGACACCACAATGGCTGAAAATCTAAAACAAACGGCTCTCAGTCCCGGACACTTAAGTGGGGAGAGGGTGCTAAGAATCCCCCGGTCAGCCAATAATGTCCCAAAAGTTAAGAGGATTGGTACGTGGAACATTCGAAGCATGTACCAAGCAGGCAAAGCAGCAAATAGTATTCAAGAAATGACTCGCCTGAACATGGATATTTTAGGATGCAGTGAAGTTGAAAGGCCAAATTCTGGAATAAGAATTATAGATGAACACCATATCTATTATTCTGGGGACGACACAACAAGACACAGAAATGGCGTAGCGATAATAGTAAAAAGGGAGATAGCCAAAGCAGTAACAGGATTTACGTCCATATCAGACAGAGTTGTGCTATTGAAAATTAACTCAAATCGCTCTAATATAAATATCATTTAGGTCTACGCACCGACATCAGAATCCACTAAAGAAGAAATAGAAAATTTCTATCACACTCCAGAAGACTCTCTAAAACTGACCAAAGAACATGAACTTACTATTATCATGGGCGATTTCAATGCCAAAATGTGTTTATTACAGTCTACTGTGTACACACATTGACACGTTTCTTATTAAAATGCCAAATTCGTGCCAGAGACCGCAATAGCTAAAGGTTTTTTTTTTGCTTAAAAGCGTTACTAGCGTTTGCTTATTCATAAACCGCTTGTACTTATTATGCATTATGCTTATAACTTAAAAATTATTTTGGCAAAGTTAAAAGGATGCAGCATCGACATTTTTTCTGCGACCAGTACATCTTCTTCGTCTTCTTCTTTCTCTTTATAAGCAATTCTGCTTGTTCATTGGCGGATTAATACCTCTATGAAAGATTGTCACTCCATCTTTTGCGTGGTCGTCCGATACTTCTTCTGCCGATTGGTGACTTATCTCTTGCTATTTTGACGACACTGCTCTCCTTCGTTCTGATTATGCGGTTATTCCGTTCTTTTTTTATTTTGTATCCATTCATTTATATACTGTACGTTCTAATGTCTTCACTATTCTTTCGATTTCTTAGCATATTTCCTGTAATTCTTCTCAGTATTCTCATCTCTGCCGTTTCCAGTAGCCTTTGCATTGTGGCTGTGTCGGGTCTTGTTTCTGAGGCATATGTCATTATTGGTCTTACACTGGCTTTACAAATTCTGTTTTACATCTGGTTGGTTCTTTAGTTTTCCAAAATGAGATTGCCACATTAAATTCTTTTGCACTTATGTTAAATCTGTGGACCAGTCTTTGCAAAATATCTTCATCTTGGGCTATCAATATTGCGTCGTCTGGGTAACAGAGTATTTTGATTTCTTTGTTTTCCATTTTGTATCCTCTTTCTTTGTTAACGCTTTTGATGATGTCATCCATAATCAAACTGAAGAGCTGAAGAGCCATGGGACTCATTGACTCCCCTTGTCTTATTTCGCTGCCAATTTCGATAGGTTCTGTAAGTTCCATCTATTTTAACTTCCAATTTGTTGTTTTGGTAGATGTTTTCGATAGTTTTTATTATATTTAGGGGAGCTTCTCTATTATACAGAAGATGGATTACATGGCGACTAGTATATTATGGCGATTATACAGAAGATGGCGACCAGTTTATAAAAGACAAAATGAGAACAACCATATTATTCATTTTGATATGTTTATTTAGTTTAGATTTAACATACAATAAAAAATAGTAATATTGCACAATTGAAATAAGTGTGAGGAAAAATTAAAAGTTAGCGACAACGTGTTTGCAGCGAGAAAATCGCAATGGTTGGCTGTATACCCTAGTTTAACAAGCTTACAAAGAAGTAAAATTTTCTGATTTATGATGGTATATATTTATTAAAAAAATTTAAAAATTATCCAAAAGGATTAAAAGTTTTTTCAAAACGATTTCGGTCCTGTTGGACCATCATCATTTTAAAAGTAGTTGAAACTAGGTACAAATCTAGGTATAATAATTTTTACATTACATGATAAATATATTGAATTTTAAAAATGTGGTGACACGTGGTCGATATTCCAGGATTTCACGTAAGGCTAACCAGGAGTTAGGTGTGTGCAAACTACTGATGGTAAGGTAGATATTTTTAAATTTTTTCTAGGATTATTTTCAGTAACTTATACCACTGGAAAAGGCCTAAACAATTGTTTATTAAACAAGCTGCTACCTAGTCTGAAGCTCGAAGTTAAAGATATACGGCATCTGGGCTACGACAATGGATCGAATATGACGAGAAGCAAATATGGCTTTAAAAACGGATTCTTGATATAAATGCTAGAGCATTATATGTGCCCTATGCGGTTCATACATTAAACCTGGTCGTTAATTACGCTGCTAGGTATATTTTTGGTTTTTTTTTATATGTTACAAGATTTTTATAATTACTTTTCTGCGTTCACAGGTTGATGGGATTTACTAAAAGAGTCTTACTTTAAAACCATTAAGTGAAACAAGGTAAAAAACTCGTATCAATGCCTCTCAAAGAAGACCTAAAGAACATTATTACTAAAGATTCCCTTAAGTGCAAAAAAAATCAAAAGTTTTTAAAACAAACTTTAATAATTTATAATTAAAATGACGTAAATTTTATCCCTTAATTATTTTTGTTAAATTTAATTCTTAATTTCTCCCTTAATTTGTCAAATAAGCTTAATTGTTAGAAACAAAAAATTTGGCTAACTTTGACCCTAATTGACCTAGGTCAATTTTTTTAATTTTTACAATCGTGAAAAATTAATCGTATCAATGCTATTAGATATTTAAAAGAAGACCTAAAGAACATTATTACTAAAGATTCCCTTAAGTGCAAAGATGATCAAAATTTTTTAAAACAAACTTTAATAGTTAGAAACAGAAGATAGTTAAACAGAACCAAACTGGACGGAAGAAGGAATCATACCCTCACTAAACGACTGGCATCTCGCCAGAATAATGATTAATGAGGAAAAGGTAAGATGGCCATATTGTTCTTCATCCTTTTTAAATTACCAGGGTCTGACGGCATATATCCAGCCCTACTACGACAGTGGGAACTTAATATCCTTCTGCCGCACCTTGTGGGAATATTCAGAACCACTTTGGCTCCGAGATATATTACTAGGAAGTGGAGAGAGGTACGTGTGGTCTTCATACCAAAACCAAGTAGGATGGACTAAGCCTTACCAAAGGCTTTTCGATCAATTAGCCTAACATCGTTTCTCTTGAACACGATGAAAAAGTCATGCGAGAGGAACATAGTGTACAGGGTACAGAGGGATGAAGTTCTGGTTCATAACTCACTTCACCCAAATCAGCATGCGTATACTTCGGGAAGATCTACCGATTCTGCATTGCATCAAGTAGGGGAAAGAATTGAAAGATCGCTGGATAATAAAGAATCCACCCTAGGTATATTCATAGACATTGAGGGAGCGTTTGGTAGAACCGCATTCCCAACCATCACCCAACAGCTCAATGTCAGGAATGTTATTGTCATTGTTAAAATGCTAGCGTAGTTTAGACAGAACTGACTGGTATCTCCATAGCTGTAAAAGAGATAACCCAAAAAGGTATAGCCGAGAAAACTATAATAATCTGCGCAGATAGCAGACAAGCGCTACTAATCTTGAATAGACCACGTGTCATATCAGAGTTAGTAATGGTGCTTCACGAGTCACTAACTCAAGCTTCGGATGGTAATACCATCATCCTGAGGTGGGTTAAAGAACACAATAGGAATAAAGGCAACCGCATTGCTGACCAATTGGTTAGAAAGGCAGCACGCCTAAGACTGATAGGACCTGGGACCTTTTTGGTTGGTCAACTACAACAATTGCGGAAATTGTCAAATGTCACTCTAATACGCAAACCATGAAAAAATAGGAAGAAGGGCAAATATGTAGACTTGCCACGGTGCTAAGTAACACTAAGTAACCTTAAAAACTCAGCATCAAAGAAGTACTTGAGAATAGCCAGAAAAACCTACGCTTAACAGTTGGTTTTTAACTGGCCACTGTCAACTAAGCAAACACCTCCACACGCTGGGGCTAGTAGACACACCTCTATGCGGGAAGTAGAAACGAGAAGACAAAACTGTACATATACGGCGAGTCCTGGCCCACACCTGCCCAGTAATTGTAGCGTAAGTGCTGTGAAACTTGACTCACCCTCCCTACTCAACAGATACAGATATCTAAACAATAAATATGTACATAAATTTTTGCCAGTCGTCATTTTAAAGCTTTTTACACGTTGCAAGCTAAAAGATGGTTATGCTAATAAAGCTTTAAAACCTTTGGTTTTCAATGATAAAATAAAAACGCCAAAAAGTACATTTCTTTGGTTAATGTAAATGATTAAAATATGTTTGTATAAGTATTATACATTAAAAAAACATTCAGTACCCTGGCTTTTTGAGTGTCTTCAACAGAGTAAATTTTTGCCTTATTACCCTGGACTATTATTTGTTGTTTATAATTTTCAAAATTTTCGTAATATGTGTTAATTTCAGTTTTATTTCGTGCAAAAATATCATTGCTTGTCTGGTATTATTACTAAAATTAATTATTATTTTTTCTACTCTGTTTCTCTATTACTAGTCTAGCATTATTTCTTTAAATATTTTATCAAAATCTTCATTATATTAACAAAATCTACATTTTATATATCACTCATATTATACCTTTTTCCTGTAACTTTTGTTCTTTAAAGACGTTAATTAATTTTATGTTTATAAAAAATATAGTAATAACAAGTAAATTTAACACTTTATGTTTATTTTATATTTTTCAATACACTGTTCTTGATTTTTTTTTAAATACGACTATAAATTGCAAATATAGATGTATTCTTCCGTTTTAGTAATTATTGAACCCGTATATTTACCTTCACTGTTAAGAACTTTAATAGCCCAGTCTGGTTAAAAAAAAAGGTGGAAAAATGTTTCGCAGATATCTGAAGCTTTTAAGACATAGGTGGGGGATACTAAATGATGAATAGATGAAAAGATACTCCTAGTTTTACCTTGCGTTTTTTTAAGCAATAATTTAGGGTCACAATTTGATTTTTTGTCTATAAATTTTTTCCCTTACATTTTAAATAAACAATATTTATGTCATTTTTTTATGTCAAGAATATCTTTATTTTCCCGTTTTTTTAATTAAAATTGATAAATAATTTACAGAGATATTTGCAAAAAAGCAGTTTTTTTGCACTAATTTATAAATTTTATTAATTTTTTTATTAACAAAATAAAATGGTATTAATACATTTAAACATCAAGGAATTACCATCTTTTAGATTCGTGCGAAATTTCCCCCCTATCAGTCAAATATTTTATAAGTTATTTAATTTGTTTATCCCTGAGGCTAATTATTTAAACTATTGAGCTTGCCCTATGCATGATGCTAGACACATTCAGCAAATTTCATAGAATTCTTTAAGACTTAGACTATCTCAGAAGTTAAATGCATATTGAGTTTTCATCGAAATTATTTACAAAATAAACGTTTGAAAAAGGGGTATGTTTTTTACTTATAAACAATTGTAATAACTTCTATATTTTTCAAGCTACAGATTTGTACGTACAACCATTGGATAGCTGGTAAAAAAGCTCACATTAAAAAATAAAAAACCTTCTATGACCAATAGGAACGAAGTTAGTGACTATTTTTAAAAAAATCATATCTCCCTTGTTTATAAACATTAAGAAGTAAAATTTGCACAAATTTTGAATAAAAATCTAAACTTTATATTGAAACTTATAGCTATAAAAATTATCTAATTTTTCGAACCGACGGTACTTTCGAAAGATCGACATAGGAAAGTGGAGAGGATATCTGTTTCAGCTCCGTTTTTTTTTTGGACATCGGAACTTCAAATTGCAACACGTACGAAAAATTTACATTATCTCGGCTTCCTTTGCAGCTGCAAGCCTCCTTTTTTTATTCTGGAGTAGCTCGTCGAAATATGAATAACTACATAGTTTTCACTGGCCGGAAAATATGAGAAAACTCGGAAAAATTGAGTCCATTTGAAATTCACCCTAAATACTTACTTTTTTTTAATTTGCTCGAATAGTCTGTCGCAGTATTAATAATGATGACATAATTTTCACCCCCCATAAATCTCGGAAAATCCCGGAAAATCAACATATGTTTTTTCATTTTATATCAATGATGTAATAATACTTATATATTTTATAGATTAAATTTCAGGTAATTTTTTACACATTATATTATTATATTCCTTATATTAATTAGAATTGTTTGTATTTTTATAATTAACAATATTGATTTTTATTCTATTTTTCTTACAAATATGATATACAATATTAATCTAATCTGCCTTACTGCTTTAATAAAATAAGTCGATTTTTTCATCACTTGCCTTATTATATTTTGCAATCTTTATTGAACCTTACTTTTTTTATTTTCTTTACATACATTGGTTTAAAAGTTAAAATTTGGTTCATTTATTCGACTTCACTGTCAGATCTGAACCTTTTTGTTGCAGGTTGTTTGTCTTCACTTATTAAGTCAGTCTTTCCATACATTAACATATTAATGGGCGATCTTAATGCCAAGGTGGGTCAAGGTAAGGTAGGAGAACAAGTAGGAATATATGGGCTTGGAAACAGAAATGACAGAGGAGATCGATTGATTCAATTTTGCCAAAGTGAAGACTTCGTAATAACAAATACCTTTTTCAAATTACCTCCTCGACGGCTATATACATGGACATCTCCACAACATACCAAAGAAAAAATAGTGAGAAATCAAATAGACTACATTATGATAGCAAAGAGGTATCATAATGCTGTTAAATGTACTAAGACGTACCCAGGAGCTGATATGGGCTCAGATCATAACCCGGTAGTTACTGTGATAGAGGCGAGACCAAAAAAAGATTAGAAGACCACACAGAAAGGCACTAGATTTAAATAAACTTAGAAACAAAAATACACGACAAGAAACAGGAGAAGAAATAAATGAAAACCTCCGTTCAGTGCAGCAACAAATTAACGATACAAACAACGTTAACCAAAAATTAAAGTACATAAATACAGCTATACAAACAGCAGGAAAGAAACATCTTACAAAATCAACAACAAAGAATAAGGGGTGGATGACACAAGATATACTAGACTTGATGGAACAAAGAAGAAATATGAAGAATTACCCAGACAAATACAAAGAAATAAATAAACACATAAAAAAGAGAATAAAAGAAGCCAAAGAGGAGTGGATTAAAGAACAATGTGAAGAAATGGAAACCTATGAGAAAGAGTACGATGGGTTCAATGTGCACAAAAAAGTAAAAGAGATAACAGGAAGCATAAAGAAATGCCAAATAGGTAAACTTAAAGACAAAGATGGAAATCTTATTGTAGATCTAGAGAATAAAATAAAAAGATGGACAGAATACCTGAATGAATTATTTGAAGACGATAGAAACAACTTAACTCTTATAATCAATGCAACTGGGCCAGACATATGGAAAAAAGAAGTAGAATACGCAATAAGAAACGCTAAAAATGGAAAAGCAAATGGACCTGATGAAATTCCTACAGAACTGTTGAAGCTTTTGAATGATAAATCCCTAACCATAATATTAAATTTTGCAGCTAAGGAGCTAAAACAGTTTCCCCTCCACTTTCCTATGTCGATCTTTCGAAAGTAATTTCGTTTCGAAAGGTTTTAAGTTTCGAAAAATTAGATGAATTTTATAGCTATAAAATTCAATATAAAGTTTAGATTTTCATTCAAAATTTGTGCAAATTTTACGACTTAATGTTTATAAACAATGGAGATAAAATTAACAAAAAAATTGTCGCTAACTTCGTTCCTATTGTTCATAGAAGGTTTATTTTTTTGTTAAATTTGAGTTTTTTACCAGCTATCTAATGGTTGTACGTAAAAGTCTGTAACTTAAAAAATATAGAAGTTATTACAATTGTTTATAAGTAAAAAACATACCGCTTTTTCAAACGTTTATTTTGTAAATAATTTCGATGTAAACTCAATATTCATTTAATTTCTGAGGTAGTATAAGTCTTAGAGAATCCTATGAAATTTGTTTAATGTGTCTAGCATCATTCGTAGGGCAAGTTCAATGGTTTAAATAATTAGTCTCAGGGATAAACAAATTGAATAACTTTTAAACTATTTGACCGATCGAGGGGAAATTTCGCACAAATTTAAAGGACGGTAATTACTCAATGTTGAAATGTATTAATAACATTTTATTTTGTTAATAAAAAAATCAATTAAATTTATAAATTAGTGCAAAAAAACTGCTTTCTTGCAAATATCTCCGTAAATTATTTATCAATTTTAATTAAAAAAACCGGAAAATAAAGATATTCTTGATGTAAAGAAATGGTATAAATATTGTTTATTTAAATTATAAGGGAAAAACCTTATAGATAAAAAATCAAATTCTGACCATAAATTATTGTTTAAAAAAAAAACGCATGGTAAAAATAGGAGTATCTTTTTATCTATTTGTCATTCGAAACATTTTGCCGTGAAATCGATGATTTTTGTATAACCAGACTGGGTTATAATGTATTTGTCACAATAACCAATATTACTTACGCATTTAATTTCATTAAATGCACCATCATTTTTAAACGGTAGTCTAAGTTCATCTTTACTTTAAAAAGTTTTTACATTTTAATTTGCAGAATTGATTGCTTATTTTACCATTACAGAAAACAATGTATTGATTTCAGTGGCTTATACAATCATCAGTACCTGATTGTCGTATTTTGTTTCGACATGAGTAGTTGATTTAGTATACTGTATCCAGAAATTTAGTGTCTCATTATAAAAGTTATTTTAATAACAGCTGTAAAACTGAATAATCCCTTGTAAATACTATATTGTTGTATAATTATCACAGCTACCAAAACTGCCAGGACCGGCATAATAGCCAAGCATAGCACGACTGTATATAGGTATATATAATCAGATCAAATATTATCATTCAAGCATAATGTCAAAAAACTCTTTTTATAAACATACAAATTTCCCATAATTATTGTTATTAATCATTATTTTAAGGCTCAACGAAGAAAATGTTTTGTGTCTGTTTTGTGTTTTATTGGCACTAGTTTTCACACTGGCCAGTCAATTTCATAATGATTTTTTCAGACTATAACTTATCACTAACTCAGGGGAGTACTGTGTAGTGTCTGTGTTAAGTAAATGTCTTGTTACTTTAGTAAAGTCGACTTCATTGTCTTTACAAAGAGACGCTAATTGTATCTGAACGTCTGAGGTTCCTTCGGTGAGTACCGATTTACTCGTTTTAAAAGATTCATATTTATTCATGTTGACTTGTTATGTTTAAGTTTTCCGTTTCATGTCTGAAAAAGTTGGCAAAAAATGGGAAATATTCTTTATTAATAATTTTACGAAAAAAAATTATTCTTCATTAAAGCTTATGCATCACATAGAAATCATTAACAGATAATCTTATAAAATATTAAGTGGTAGATAGGAAAAATCAAAATTATTAATTAATACTGAAGAAGAAAGTGATTTTAAATTTAGATATGCAAGAAAATGTAATTTTAAAATGTTTGTAGCTATTAAAAATTATGTCCAAGTTTAGATTCATGGCCTTCTAATAATTAAATAATACATTTAAAGTAAAAAGTAAATAAAAAAATACTTTTACATTTGTTGATTTTGTATATTGAATAAGGTAAATTAGAAATAAAATTAAAAATTAATGCACCTACTGATACATCATTAAAAGGCCATGAATCTAAATTTAAAAATAATTTTTAAATCCTACAACCAAATTAAAATAACATTTTATGCTGCACCTAAATTTAAAAGCACTTCACTTTTAAGCATAAATCAATATTTTTGATTTTCGGTGTATACCACTTAAACTTTTATAAATTTGACTATTGATTATTGATTTCTATGAAATGCAGAAATGTTTATGAAGAATAGTTTTTTTCATAAAATTAATAATAAAGAAATTTCCCATTTGTTGCCAACTTTTTCAGACATACTTTATACCTTACTAACAATTAAAACACTTCTTTCCTTACATGAAGTATAAAATATAATCATATTTAGCTATATGTATATGTCTACATTAATTCATTTTAATTTTCACTTCACCATTTTATTATTTCACTTGCAATTTTTTTAACAAAACAAAAATTGTTTATGACTTTCAAAATTTGGATATATTTAATAAAGAATCGAGACAGAAAATATAATTAATTAATTCTAATACTCCATCAGTTTATGTATTTTTTCCCTTAATTATCTAGATATTTATTTAAATTAAATATGTAATGTAAATGACAAATAAAATATAAAATTCTTTAAGCCGGCCCTTTTTACTATTTACCTGAAGAGGCAAATCCCTTTATGGCTTCGACTTTATCAGCGGGATACTTTTAAATCCTGCATAAGTTAGTTCTTATTATTGTGAATGAAGTATACCTATTGATTTGCAGAGGTTCGTTGTACGAAATTTCGTAAAGTGCTATTGAAATTTCGTAACCGAATCGGATGTTAGGAAGAGTAGGCATGATCGGAACCCACGGAAGTTTTATCTTCAGCGAGGTGCGAGTGCCACTGTGAATAAAAAATAGAATTTGTGACATCCAATAGAAAGGTGCGTCTGTCTCACAATAGGAACGGACTAGCACCATAAGCACCAATCAATATAATGAGTATTATATAAAAAGTTTATATAATTATATAATCTGAAGTATTTATACTAAAAAATCAGGACTTCATAATGCTAAAGAGGGCGCTAAATATGATATTACGACAAGTAACCTTCATGAATTAATGTTGAAGAATAATTCGGTAATAACGATTCAGGAAAAAGATGCTCGAAAAATAAATTTAAATAATTTTGGTGAATAGATATTTTAAGTTTAATAAATGTCCAACAATCATGCTTCTAATCGAAATATAGAAACAAATGATTGAAAACGTTAGAATAATAATTGTAAATTTTAATAGAATGTTTGGATAAATGAAATGATACATCTTAACGAATTTTAATAAGCTTGTACATTAGCATAAATGAAAATAAAAATAGATCTTTGTACTTTGTTACTGTATGTTTTGAAATTAACTCTATTGATTTTTCAGTTAAGGGCACGCTTTAGAGAGACCACAGGATGCACATGAAACGCCACATGTTTATATGGGATTATTTATTAAACCAAAATAGATTGTAATAATAAAGTGAGGAAATACGAGCGAGATGTGGTATAGAGAAAATAAACGCGTGGACCAAAAGAAGAAAAGTGGAATGGAATCAACACATCGAAAGAATAACAGAAAACAGAATAGTACGAATAGCAAGAGACAAATCGCCAAATGGAAGAAGATCATTGGGACGACCGAGGAAAAGATGGTCAGACAACGTCAATTGAGGCTAAAAACCGACTTAAAACAGGCATTAAGCCTATTTATAAAGTAGGAAGAAGAAGAAGAAGAAGAAGATTGTAATAAAAATGACATTTTATATTTGTTTTTGTTTTCGTTTCGACTTCTCCACTTTTTCAGAAAAAAATTTAAATTAAAGTAAGTTGTAGGTGTATTAATTGACGACCTATTGTATATTAATTGGCGCTTTTTGACTAACTTTTGACGAGCAACTCATTCAGCCTTGAACTTGCGGACAGATATATTTTGAGTTGTAAATTCCGATATTCCGATATGTTGTACCTTATGGTCGATATAAAAAAAATTATGCTTCTTTGATTTTTCTTCTGTTTCTATCGTCTGTTTCTATCATGATTATTCATGAATCTTTCCAATAATCTGTGTTCATTATCCCAGGCAAGCTTCCATATCTGTGATCTCTCAAAGTTCCTGTTTGTGATGTATGTTTTATGCTCGTTAATTCTGATACTTTCTGGCTTTGCTGTTTCTCCCACATAGAGATTGTTTCATTCACATTGTAGATTGTATATTGTATTGTATTTTGTAGATGCAGTTCTTCGATTTATATTGCGTGTCGTTCGATTTAATTTTGATTGATGTTGTACTTATTTCCTAGTCTTATAATTTTTCTGATATTCCGTTTACATATGGTATTGTTATTATCTTTCCGATCTTTTGGGCGTTTCTAGATCGTTTACAGTGTTATGTTGTTTCCTTTCTTCAATCACATGAAATTCCTTGTTTATCAATGGCAATGAGTGACAAAAATACAAAATTTGACATATAAAATGTGTAAATACGGATCTATCTATATAAAAGGCTAGGACGACACCGTTTGTCCGGTACGATAACTCCTAGCGCCACCTAAAAAAGAAAGCTGAACTACCAACTAATATTTCAATCTACTAAGTCAATCAATTTTTTTTGAAACGATACGTTTAATTAATAATACTAATAATTTTTCTGCAAAAATATTGATTGCTGTTAACGTTTTGTAAACCCTAAAATGTAAAATATGACATTCTTGCCTAATTGTGGACCTAATAATTAATCAAAAATACTCTGTAGATTTAGGTATCTATTTATTAATTATAGTGCAGCTAAAAACCCAAACTGGTTAATGCGGTTACCAATAAAATAAAAAAAATTATGGCTGTTCAAATGTAGACTTTTATTCATCGAATATAAAAATCTAAACATATGATGTACAATAACTGGAAAACGATAAGTTTTTCATGGAAAACTCATAAAAACATTTTTAAAGGCCTTTAAAAAACCTTTTAAATGACTACTGGTAAAAGTGATTTGCATAAAAATTATGGTAAGTTATAGCTAAAATAAAGACTGCTAACATTTTTTTGTGACGCCGACAGTAACAAACTAACCCCCCTCAAAACCACCCTGGTTAAAACTGTTTGTTGTTCATTTACCGTTTACTTCATATAGAGCCTCTACACATGAAGGCGTTAGACGCTAGTGTGCTATTTTCACCAGCAAATATGTCCATCAGCTCTTGACAGGTATGTAGATTTTTTTAGAACTCTGTTCTTGTATTTATCATAATCCATGTCCCAAATATATATTCTCTTTTGCACTTTATCAATGAACATTTTCCTATCCAAATTTTCAACTTCCATTCACTTTTTGTTGTAGACAGATCACAAGGCAGAGCGATGTCAACTGGGCAAAAGCGCGTGCTTGATTTTGAACATGTGTACGATCACATGCCTCTCCTAGTAACTAGAAGCGTGCTGCAAACGCGGCATTTAAGTATATTCTACGAGCGTAACGTTTTGACGACGTTGGTTCTAAACGCGCTTGCATATCAATGATAACATTTGTTCCCTTGGTACTTAGAACGCGGCGTTAGGCAAATGCGGCGTCTACCGCTCTCATGTGTACAGGGCCTTATATACAAACATTACACTCTGAACGTTTAACTGGTTTAGAAGGTATAGTTTTGAAAAAATCCGAGTTTAAACTGAAGACACTATTTTTGAAATTTCACAAAAAATTCCCTTTTTTCTCAAAATAACTTAATAAATAAAAAAGATACAAAAAAAAATGCTACAATACAAAAAACAGCTTCTTTTTACTATAGATTTTAATTAATTTTTATTTCTATAGACGTAAAATTAAACGAGATATGAATGTTTAAATGTTGTATTCGTATGCGTTTAGTACCGTCTTCAAACTCTTTCAGCGCAACTCTTAAAAAAAAAGTGCTTAAAGAATATTAATATATACCCCGTTGTAGCTTATTTTAAAAGCTACAAAGTGATGTACATGAAATTTTTAAAAAAAGTGCTTCATTTTAAAAAGAGTTGCCCTGAATGGGCGTGAATATGGTGTCAAACTCATGCATATGAATACAACCTTTAGACAATCAATCATATCTTGTTTAATTTTACATCTATAGAAATAGAAAAAATTAAAATCTTAAGTAAAAAAGAAGTAGTTTTTTGTATTCTAGCATTTTTTGTATTTTTCTATTTATTGAGTTATTTTATATTACAAAAAAAGACGATTTTTTGAGAAATTCCGAAAATACTGTATTCAGTAACTCAGATTTTTTTAAAAATAAACCTTCTAAACTAGTTAAACTTTCATAATGGAATGTTTGTATATAAATCAAGTAAACTCAATTGAACAACTGGGGGTGGGTTTGTTACTTTCTGCGCCACAAAAAATATAAGCGGACTTAATTTTAAGCAGTTATACAACCTTAATTTTCACGTAAATTATTTGTACCAGTAGTCATGTTACAGGTTTTTTAAGACCTTTAAAAAAGTTTATATAAATTTTACACGAAAAACTTGCCGTTTTCCTGTTATTTAGCATAAATTAACCGTACTAATAAAAAACGAATCTCTTTGTTTTGAAAGCATCATTTTATATCTTGCTTATGCTATGCTTTTTTTTGACGTGTACTTTGTGAACATTCAGTCACGAATAACTACAAAAATATTGACTATTCGAAAAAACTATAAAGAATATTGGTCTTAAAATTCACTATTCTAGCGACTACCACGATTTTTTTGGTAACGTTTTTCCACCCCACAGAGAAAAAGCACATATTGCCATAGTGTAGATTTTGATCTTCAAGCTATTTTATAACTACTACTTAAAGTGGAAGCTATCATACTAAAAACCGAATGGTCGCACGTCATACGATAGCTAACGATGCTTTTGGGACACTGGACGAAATTCCATTGAATATCAGCCTACCAACATGCAAGGCAAGCACGGTGTTTAAATGCCAAAAACTCGACCACTGTAACCCAACTATACTCCAAGTTCGTCAATAAGATACACCTCAACATTGCCACGTATAATGCTCGGTCACTCTCTTCCAAGATTCGAAGAAATGTCGAAAGAACTCTCAAAAGTAAATTGGGATATTGTGGATATCAGCGAAGTAAGAAAAAAGGAGGAGAGTCTTATCACACTCCCATCAGGTCATTTATGATACAAAAAAGGAGAAGAAGAATCGACAGTTGGAGGCGTCGGTTTCTTATTCACAAAAGAATTGGCAACAGAATTGTGCCAATGAACCAAATCTTAACAAGGGCGGTCTTTTTAGACATCAAAATAAGTGAAATAGACATCCTAAAGATCGTTTAACTGTACGTCCCTACTACAGGGCATCCAGACAAAGAAGAAAGGAAAATCCTGGTCACATCTTAATAATAGGTGGCGATGTCAATGTTAAAATAGGCACTAAGGAAAACTCCTCTGAAATGATATTGGAAACCTTTGGAAGCGAAGGCAGAAATGATAGAGGCAAACAACTTTCCTTTTGGAAAAAAATCTCTATCAAACGAAGAGCTTTTTTAAAAAGAAAAACCATAGAAGATGGACATGAGAAAGCCATGATGTAAATATAACGAATGAAATCGACTACTTCTTAACAAACAAAAAAGAATTATTTAAAGACGTAAATATGTTAAACCAGTTTAGTACAAGCAGTCATCATGGGTTATTAAGAACGAAAATAATGATATTGTTCGAAAAAACAGACTTAAAATGATAAAAAAAGAGGCAATCAAAGAGATAAACAAAACCAACTAATATTCGGGACTTCGAAAAATATATTGATAATTCATTGAAAGACACAACAACATCAGATATCAATATATTAAACAAACAAATGGTCAATCAAATACAACAGACTCAAAGTAAATATTGTCCAATAAACAAAAAGGATAAAAAAATAAATCGACTTACGAAAATCCTTATAGGCTAAAGGCGGCAGATAAAAGGGGATAACAGCATAAGGAAAGAAGCGGTAAATAAAATAAATAATATCACAAAGGCAATAAGAAAAGACATAAGAAACTACAAAGTAGAAAAAACTAAACAAAGGGTTTTTTTATAGTAGTGACATAATAGCAGCCAGTAAAACAGTAAAATGTGATCCTTCATTTGTTCGGATATACCATTGATTACCATTGAAACCATCAGCAATGCAAGACAAAGCTATACACGTATTTATAATGACAAATTTTTTGTTATTGTGTTTTGTAATTATGTATATTTTCAAAAATGTCGACTTAAGTTTTAAATAAAAATGTGTCGCTTTTGTAAACAAATGTAAAAATAAAACAAAATTCGTTGCATGACTTACTTACAAAATATATTACTATTAAATTTCAGCTTGTAAATATGTATTCAAAACAGAAAATAACATTATCCTAACCCGTTACTGCTATCGTCGCTATCATAATATACAAATGTAACCATTTGCTTAATGCAATATTTTGATGTTATCTTTATACGAAACATTGTTATGCCTGTGTCGTTCTGCCAACAGTTGTAATAAAAACTGCATTTGAATAATAAATATATTAAGGAAGTGAAAAAATATTAGCCAGTTCTTTATTACCAAATAAATACATAATCGTGGAAATTGAAACGTCGTTGCATTTGTTTTACAGTTTAAGTTTAATTTTAACAAAACAATTGATCTGAAGCAAAATAAGATATGACAAAATAAAAAAAATTGTACAATACTATCAGAATTACAGAAGGCCTAAGATAAGATAAGTGTGTGTTTTGCTCTTTTTTTGTTAATAACTATTCAAAGGCAATAATAAAGCAAATACCTGATGTGTTTTATCCTGGTCTTGGTCTTAGAATCTGGGAAATCGTAAGAGTATTGAGTTGATAGATGGGTCGAAAATATGGAGGATACAAATTGCTTGCATTCAAGAGACGAACTGGAAGGAAAAAGGTCGAAAGAATTGACCAGTAACGTTGAAATACAAAAACTGTAATAAATTCAGTCCTCTAGTCCTTTGCAAAGGTATGAAATTATTCATGAAATATTTTTTATATTACGTCTCTTTCCTGGTCACAGAATCTATAACCGTAAAATTAAGCAGCTCGTTTTGAATATGTTGCCTGTGTGAGTCCACTTCAAATAGGTAAAAGAAGATAAGAATAAGACTTATCTAATTTATTCTACCACCAACGACTGGTTTCGCATACTATAATTTGCTATGAATCTTCAGGTCAACGGTACATAGTAAAATAAATGCTGAAAATATAATAACACGTATTAGGTTGCTGTCTTGTGGAGAGTATAGAGCAATTATGCCAATATTATATGTGTGTGATTATTAATTATGAATTTAAACTGATTAAATATAAATTTAATAAGTTTGTAATGTGAAAAGAGAAGTAAGTAGTGAAAAGTAAAAATAAGATGTGGAATCAACGATGTGCAGAGGTGGAGGAGAAGATGGATAGGTATATGGGTGGAACAAGAGTCGGGCAAGCGTAAAAGGTGATAAAGTCTCTCCGGAGGAAAGGAAAGGAAAAATCTAACTTACAGTTAATAGATCTGAAACAGTGAAAACACCATTATGAGGTCTTACTGACAGGGGCTTAAACAAGCATGTTTTTTGTTTTTCATAACTTAGCATAGTCATAATATCTTGAGAATATTTAGTGTGTTTGTTTCTCCTTGCCTTATACACCGCAATATTCTAGGGATACGTGATGGAAAAAGTCTTGCTTATAGATGGAATAGTAAAACGATACGTTGACAAAAATAAACGTTTTATTTTAGCATAAATTCCTGTTTACAAAAATTGTCTTGCTTTTTACTTGTTGACGTTGACACTTGTGTCACTGACAGGTAATGCCAACACTTAACATAAAAATGTACAATATAGAATCGTAATACCAACAACTATTACAACCGATTAAACCAAAATCTGATTGTAGCCTATAAATATCTGATTACAAGTCTATGAAGAAGTCATTCTTCTCTAGCCTTGGAGTTAGTAATAGCATAGCTGCTGCCCTATACCATGTCCTCAGTTGATCCGCGGGTACTTATTTGACGAACCTTATTCGCCCCTATCCTGTATAATATACAGGACGTCCCCTATCAGGCATATGGGATGCGCCGTATCGGAGTTGACAACTTCCCCGCCCAGTTTGTCTTATGCGGAGTGCTGAAGAATCCCTACCTAGTTCCGAATTCTTCCTCCACAAAAGCTGAGACCGGCTACCGAATTGTAAATTACAGCGGGTAATTGATTTAAATCATTTTTTGATGAAGTGAATAAATTTTAATTAATATTAAATAACTTCCAAATGTCACCCATTGATTAATTATAATTAAAACAATGTCATTGAATACCTTGTCTCCAATGAATTGCATGGGAATTTTAATTTCGGTTAAACTTACCGTCATCTTTAAAATTCGACTTAGGCCGTTGTTTGCTTTTTATTTTTTAGGGGTAAAAACGACCCCTATTAGAAAAAAACCATATAATTGTAAATTCAAGCAATTTGGAATTATTTAATTATACAATGACATTAAATTTACATTTCTTTACTGTTTTAATTTGTTATTCCATAATTTCTACCCTTATAAAAACCACCGTTAATAGTGTTATGAATATATACAAACTCAATTAATTTTTACTAGCGTACGTTTTATTTAATCTTTGATATTTTTATTTATATTCATCTCCAACCCTATTCAAAATATACTTAGAGAAAGCCTTGACTACATGGAAAACAAAATGCGAAGGCATGGGAATAAGAATAATATACCAAGGCTGGCCTAGATATTAACCTCGCAAAAACAGACCCTCTATTAAACTTACCGTCATCTTTAAAATTCGACTTAGGCCGTTGTTTGCTTTTTATTTTTTAGTGGTAAAAACGACCCCTATTAGAAAAAAACCATATAATTGTAAATTCAAGCAATTTGGAATTATTTAATTATACAATAACATTAAATTTACATTTCTTTACTGTTTTAATTTGTTATTCCATAATTTCTACCCTTATAAAAACCACCGTTAATAGTTTATGAATATATACAAACTCAACTAATTTGTACTAGCGTACGTTTTATTTAATCTTTGATATTTTTATTTATATTCATCTCCAACCCTATTCAAAATATACTTAGAGAAAGCCTTGACTACATGGAAAACAAAATGCGAAGGCATGGGAGTAACAATAATATACCAAGGCTGGCCTAGATATTAACCTCGCAAAAACAGAGTACCTATCTACAAGTGAAGAAGACATAAGAGATCTACAGATTGACGATAACGTAACAATCAAAGGAAATAATAAATTTAAATACTTGGGGTTTATAATCACGAAAAAGGCAACAACAGAGGAAGAAATTAAGCAAAGATTATTACAAACAAGAACAGTAACCCGACAACTTAACCCAGTATGGTGGGATATTCACCTAAATATGAAGACAAAAACACAAGTCCCATAGGAAGGAGAAAAAGAGGACGACCCCGAAGATCCTGGAGGAACGAAGTAGACGATGCCATGAGTAAGAGAGGCTTAAACGATGGAGAATGGGACAACAGAGAGAGATGGAAACGGTGAGCAAGGGAAGGCAGTGAATACTGTAGAATCTCTGAATATATATATATATATATATATATATATATATATATATATATATATATATATATATATATATTGCTTTATGTTTAGAAAATTAAAATATAATTTTTGTTTGTTATATATTGGTAGGTTCACATAATTTATTATTAAAAAATCTGCAAAAGCATAAAATCTATAGTTTTCCCTAAATATCTACAAAAGAAAACACGCTAGATATGTACAATCTTATGTCAAAAGAAAGGTTTTAATATTTTTTTGCAAAATATAAAACTAATATATAGGGAGTTACAGTTCAAAAAAAATGAGAAAATTTTGAATTTGAAAATAGTGATCTCACTGTATGGCTAGATATCAAAGATATTAAATTATTTAAAAATGTCACTAGACTAAAAATACTTAATAGTAAATATGAATAGTAAATATCTAGAAAATTATCAACTATTTAAAAATGCTTGATGCAAAATGATAAAAAAGATGTCAAAAATTTAAACAAGATGTATTTTAATTTAATTTAAAAACAAACAAAAAGATAATCTCAGAACGCCTATTATGTTAAAATAACTGATTGTTTAAATGATAAACCAACATCAATAAACAACATATTAAATTTTAAAATACATTTTACATGTAGGTAGAGTGACTTAGTGGGTCTGTCCTATGCTTTTATTATTATTTTAATTGTGACGTTTAATGTATACCTGCTTGTTAGCAACGAACTTTTACATGCTTGGTAAGTCCAAAGTTTCTCTTTTAAACCTTATAATGTCTTTGATAAAATGTTTTTTAATCAATATTATTTCTTGAAAAAGGCATGGATTTCCTGCCGAAACGAAGAAAAAAGTAAATAAAAATGTCTTAGTATCATGACAATCTTTTTTATGAACCTAAGGCCAAGAAAATCTACTAAAATTAACTTGAAATGTATGACCATTTGATATTTGACTAATTGTTTAAATTTTAACATTTTCACCCCGATGGGATTTAAATCTAGATCTTCTCACAGAGCAAGGAAAATCAGAGGCTCAAATTTCGGTTTTCTACCGACTCTCATAGCGTCTCTTAAATAAAAATTTAACCAATTAATTTATTGACTTTTTTAAAAGTGATACATTTAATCATAATATAATATAAAAGTTAGTTTTCGATAAAATATTTGCAACAGTTTATAAAATAAAATAAAAGTATTTTGTCTCTCTGATATCAATTTGTTTATATTTATAAAGTGTAGATATCTAAAACAATATTTAATTTACTTGGTTAAAACTTATCAGTTTTTAGTTTAATAAACATTTAATGTACACTTCTTTAAAGTTGAATTTTTTATTTATATAGAAGGTAATTAGAAATTAAGATATTAAAAAAGTTCTATTTAGATAGGTACTTACGATTTAACGAATTTATTAAATAATCCACCATCCGCTTTTCAAGTAAAAAAGAAAGAACTCAAAGCAAACATGCCAACACAAAGTTTTTCATTCACTGTAACACAAAAAATGTTAAAAAAAGTACAAATAACCACCTTGTTTTCGATCTGTCAAATGTGCCGGTACGTCTGGCGCACCGAGCCAATATCGTTTATTTACACGAGAGAAGAAAACAATTGAGAATCGACCCGCAGCCGGAAGCAACTAGACCGAGATGCATGTAGTCTTTACATTATTAAGAGGTGTTGCCCATCCTGCTCCGTGCGCTTGTAGCAGTAGAAGACGATGAAGTTATGGTATTATGAAGTAGTATATGGCTTTATTGGCGAGTATGGGATGGGAATATGCCCAACGCTCAGCTGTTTTCAGTGCGCTTTCGCTCTCTACCGTAGCGAGACAACGGAAGGGCACTTATAGGACGAGGGCTGATACTATTTCGGGTATAAATTGGTTTGAGCGTTAATATGAAATAAAAGCTTTAATAAATATTTTAAACTAAAATAAAACCGATATGAAAGACCTTTAAAATGTATATTATAGCTTAATTAATTAATTCTAAACACGATACTGGAACAGATTACATTTGGAAGTGCATAGATATAATGCATTATGTATTGTCGATTTTAAGAAATCGCCTGTTTTAATTTCACTTAGTTTTAAATACCAATAGTGTAACATGTAGTCTAAGCTGCAAATAATAAAGTATTCATTGATAGTGGAAATTCGCTGAGACGTTTGAACAACAATAAAGAGTTTTCTAAATCGATATACCAAAAAAAATTCAAATAAAGATATTGAAATTTCATATATTCAATTACCACATTTTTTCAAAGTTGCCTTTTATGTATAAACTATTTAGCATCTTCTTTATTGCTTCTTTAATTATGTTTTTATGAATTGAGTTCCTAGAAAACGCTTTAATTTGGACAAAATATTTATAATCTCAAACAACTAAGCTACACTGAAAAGTCTTCATAAGTATCAATATATAGTTTTTTTTATCGTTACATTGCATGTTTACTATCTACTCTATACACAGAGTAATAACTAAGTAGTCTATAAGTAAATTAACGTGAGTTAGTTACCCTCCAGTGACGGTTCTAAGTATTATTGCGGTAGGTCTTCTGGTCATACTCGCTTCAATCTTCTTTCGGCAACTGAAGTGGTTGGGTGAATAAATTATTTATCAATTCGTTTTTGTGACTAGTGGTGCGATTTTTATATTTTATTGAGTGATTCTTTATTATTTCCTTGAGTAATGGAATGTCCAGATCATTGTGAAGTGTTTGGTTAGATACATATCATGGTGCTTTACTTATCATACGGAGTATTTTGGATTGGAATGTTTGAAGTATCTTCGTATTTGAAGGTTTACTACAGCCCCATAGTTCGATTTCATATGCCCAAACTGGTATGATACCCCAGTCATATTAGGTAAAAAAAGGGGTCAACCTCGGAATGAAAGATAATAAGCTGCAAATTGGTATGAACCTTTGTTTTGTCATTCTAAATGTTGTCTCAAAAGTCACAATCGTTATCGTGTCCGCGTCTCAAGATATTCAAGGTCAAAGGTCACAAAAATCGGTTTTTCGCGAATATCTGGCTTCCTATCGGTTAAATGAGATTTGCATTTATTATAAAAGTTGTAGGCTATAAAATTCCCTACAACTTTTGTTTAAACTTTTTTTTCATACGACCAACCGTTTTGAAGGTAGAGCGCGAAGAGTGCACATCGTACAGTCATATACGGCCTAATGCAAGGTCAAGCGTGAGTTATGCTTATCAGTACGTTATAAAGTCAATTATTTACTTGGAAATTATAAATATTAAACAATGCCTATTATTTATGTACTAACTATTAATTATTTATATTTAATTAAAGTAAGTAACTTGATTATTTATATATAATTATTCATATTTAACTATTTAAGTATAAAATATTATTAATTCTGGATTATATATTTTAGTTTTATTTTAAGTTAACACGACATTATATATCTTTTCTTTAAAACGCGTAAATTTCTCAATACTTATATACCTGGAAATACTTGTCCCTACCCTATGCCCTTTTCTATTCATTGCCGGGACAGATGTTCTATAGTATTCAAGGCCACTCTCTCCACTTTGTATGAGTCAAGATTATTCGTTAGTTTGAAATTGTACCGTTGCAACTACGGACGTACGGTTTTAAGAGCTATGGCTGATTTGTGTTTTATATGTGATAAGAAACTTTCAGAAGGTGTTTCTGTGAATGTCGTACGTGGTTTACAAACTTTAAAAACTGCAAGTATTGAAAGAAATGATGGACATATAGACTATTTAAATACTTTAAGTTCTGTAAATGTGCATTCCGAGTGTCGAAAAGTGTACACGAGTAAAAATGTTATTATTGCATCAAAACGACGCACAGATGAGAGTGAACCTTCAACGTCAAGTGCACCTCGTAAAAAACGAAATGAAGTCTTTGATTTTGGAAAGTTATGCTTATTTTGTGGCCAAGAAGCTGATGAAATAGCAGAAAAGAAAAAAAAATTAAAGTATAGACGGACAATAAGTAATGTAAGTACTCTTGCATTCAAAGACAACGTAATTAAGAGAGCAGAAGAACGAAACGATTCCTTAGGAGAATTAGTAAAGGAACGTATATATTACGAGTATGATTTGATCGCTGCTGAAGCAAAGTATCATACTATTTGCTATACCAACTTTTTAACCCGAGTACCATCTGCAGATAAAATGCCTCGCCAAGATGATCAAGTCACTCAAGCAATGAAGGAGATTTTTTGTTATATAGAAAATAATGAAGATTCTCAATTTACTTTGAAAGAACTTAAAGATGTCCCTACGGAATACATACCTGACGATAAGACAATTATTACAAAATTACAACAAAAGTATTTAACTGATATAATAATCACAAAAAAAATTGGATCATTTACAATTATATCTTTCCGTGATACACAGCTTAACGTATTATCAAGAGCTTGGTACGAAAATAAAAAAAGTACTCCTGTAGAAGAACGTCTACGGATTGTAGAAGCTGCTGCGGCTATTATTAGGGAAGACATCAGATCATCTGTAGTTGAAACAAAAACGTATCCACCTCCGAATAAAATGCTAGATTGTATTAATGAAGAAATACCAAAAACATTATCACATTTTTTGGAAGAAATAATATTAAAAAATAGAAAAGGACAAGTAGATCATTTAAAAACGAAATGCACATCTATTAGCCACGCAATAATGGCTTCGATACGAGAACGTTCATTTTCATCACAGCTACTGTTGGGCCTTTCCGTATTTCTTCACAGAAGATATGGGTCTAAAAAATTGTTGGATGTTTTATCATCTTTAGGATTTGCTGCATCATATAGTAATACCATACAGTATGAAGTTTCATCAGTTTACCATCCACAACCTCGTATTTTACCATCAGAGTCTGGTGCGTTGGTACAATATGTTGGAGACAATGCAGATATTAATGTCAGTACTCTTGACGGTAATAATACTCTTCACGTTATGGGAATGATAAAAATAATTACTCCGAAAGATGCTGTAATTTATGATGATCGCATAAAAAAATGTACAACTAAACCGAGTGCAAAAGAGTTAGCAGCAATATCACATGTATCTCTTTTAGCATATGAAAAGCCAGTTGTACCTGGGTACAGCAAGATTCAAGTCCAAAATCTACATGATGATCAAGTACTGATTGAAAAAAAATTTAATGCAGTTGATTTGTTGTGGTTATACGGAAAATGGAAGAATCTTTCACCGTTGCCAGGGTGGAATGGCTATCTTCAACAACTTACGAAAAATAATCAAAATTTTTCAACTTCTCAGGTTATATTTCTACCTTTCATTGATCATCCTGCCAGTAATTTAGACACAATTTATACAACTTTACATAGTGCTATAAATATTGCCAAGTCACATCAACAAAAAACGTGCATAATTACATTTGATCAGCCCCTGTACTCAAAAGCACGTGAAATGGTTGCTGCGTCAGATGCAAACTCAGACTTGTCTAAAACAGTTGTCAAACTTGGAGGATTTCATATGCTCATGTCTTTTCTTGGATGCATAGGACATGTAATGGACGGTAGTGGTCTCAAGGAAGCTTTAAGTAAAATATATGCTACAAATTCGGTCGACAAAATGTTGAATGGTCACGCTTATGCAAGAAGTATCAGAGGCCATATATTATTACGACTTGCATTATCAATAAAGATTTTTGAAGAGATGAAAATTGAAAATTGTGTGTTAGATGAGTTAATTGAACAGATAACTAGTCGCGATGTTTCCTACGAAGATGTTGAAGGATGTACGAGCAGCTCCAACTCGTTAATTGATCAATTTCAGGATAAACTAAAAGAATTAAAAGCTCGAGGTCCCACGGCACAGTTATGGGTGCAATATTTTGAAATGGTATCAATAGCCCTAGATTTCATTCGCGCTGAAAGGCTGGGACTTTTTCAAGAACATTTGGATGCAGTGCGAAAAATGCTGCCCTATTTTCATGCTGGTGGTCATTTCCTATATGCGAAATCAGCTCATTTGTATCTTCAAGATATGTTAAAACTTGAGGAGACAATGGATCAACAGGCTTTTGAGAACTTTAAAAACGGATTCTTTACTGTAAAACGAACAGAAAAATTCAATTCTGGTACATGGACAGACATGGTAATCGAGCAAAGTCTGATGAAATCTATGAAGACAGAAGGAGGAGTATCTCGAGGCCGAAGTACACAAGAAAATGTTCTATGTAAGTGGGTATATGCTATGTATGCCACGAATACAATTTGTGAAGAAATTGAACGGTTTTGTAACATTTCTTTCGATTCTGTGGACCAACATGTTGATGCTAGAGATTCACGAATAAAAAGGGATGATACTGATGTAAATGAACTGGTTGGTTGGTTTACGCTTCATAATCCCTTTCCAAATACGAATCAGTTGGTATCCTTAGCTTCAGGAATCGTTGGAAATGACCAAATTAATTGTCACCGAGCCCATGAAATCGGATTGCAATCTATGGTAAAGATAACTGGTTTGAACTTCAACGAAATAAAGTTAAAACGCGTCGATAAGGTTTTACCGCTTTCAGCCATTAACAAATCTGTCAAAATTAATGATTGTAAAGTTTCTATAGATCCAATGTTACTTTTCCAGAGAATAACTGTAAGCAAAAAATTTGAAAGTAATTTACAAGAATATCTTCAGTATGAACTAAGCCCGTATCCGACATCTTTATTTGATAGTAATGGCATGAGAAAAACCACGAAAGCAACATTATATGACAATATGATGCCTGTCGTTATCGATCTTGATGAAAATAATGTAACATACATCATCGATGGTGGATTTCTTCTGCATCGCGTCGTATGGAGCAAAGACGATACTTTCTCTATTATTTTAAATAAGTACATTAAATATTTACAAACACATTATGGCTCAGCAATTGTTGTTGTATTTGACGGATATTCGGACTATAGTAAAAATATTAAAGCACTGGAACAACAAAGAAGAACTGCTGCACTTTCAAAATCATATGAAGTTTGTTTTGACGAAACAATGGTTGTGCCAATCAGTCAAGAAAAATTTTTATCAAATCGGTCTAATAAAAAAAAATTTATCGACATGCTTGTTGAAAAATTTAAAACTGTTAATATCACAACAAAACAAGCCAGAGATGATGCTGATGTTCTCATCATTGACACAGCTATTGCCTTATCAGAACATCAAAAGACTGCTGTCATCATAGGAGAAGATATCGATTTGCTCGTTATTTTAATTGGACGTACTCAGTCACATCATCAGGAAATTTTTTTGAAAAAAGTTGGCAAAGGCAATGTCAAAACACAAATATATTCTACTAAAAGTTTTGACCAATATCCTCGTACTAAAAAGCACATTTTATTTTTACACGCATTCAGTGGCTGTGACACGACTTCTGCGCTATTTAAAAAAGGAAAAAAAACTGTTACTAGAGCATTGGAAAAAATTCCTGATTTAGATAAACTGGTGGAAGTATTTCAACAAGAAAACTGCCCAAAACAAACATTATTAGAAAATGGAGTGCGCATCTTGTTGGCATTATATAATGCTCCAAAATCTGAGGACAACATTGATCATTTCCGCTACACGCAATTCATCAAATTTACAAAACTAAATAAACCTGTACACCTGTCAACACTTCCACCAACAAGTGTAGCAGCTCATCAACACATAAAACGTGTCTACTACCAGATTCAAACGTGGTTAGGGAAGGACTTAGAACCTCAAGAATGGGGCTGGATGCTTGAAAATGAAATCCTGGAGCCCATACGAACGTTATTACCTCCAGCACCAGCCGAACTACTAAACGTAATATTTTGCAATTGCAAAAATGGTTGTGGTTCCCGCTGTGGATGCAGAAAATCAGGGCTACAATGTTCTTTAGCTTGCGGCCAGTGCAACGGACAAGCTTGCCTCAACGCTTCACTGTATCCAAGTAATCCCGATGAAGAAAATACATATGATCCCGATATTCTGGAAGGTTTGGAGATGAACATGACAGATAATGAGGATGATGACAATGAATCGAACATTTTTGAGCGACAAGAAGAAGAAGACGACGAACAAGAAGAAGATAATTAGCTTCCATTTCCAATTTCATTACAATTAAAATCAACAAAAATACTTTTGATATTTGAACTCACATTTTGATAAATGTATATTATGCCGTATTTAATAATAAATAAAAATATGTGTAAAATATATACTCTTACTATTATATCATTTTAACTTAAAATAAAACTAAAATATATAATCCAGAATTAATAATATTTTATACTTAAATAGTTAAATATGAATAATTATATATAAATAATCAAGTTACTTACTTTAATTAAATATAAATAATTAATAGTTAGTACATAAATAATAGGCATTGTTTAATATTTATAATTTCCAAGTAAATAATTGACTTTATAACGTACTGATAAGCATAACTCACGCTTGACCTTGCATTAGGCCGTATATGACTGTACGATGTGCACTCTTCGCGCTCTACCTTCAAAACGGTTGGTCGTATGAAAAAAAAGTTTAAACAAAAGTTGTAGGGAATTTTATAGCCTACAACTTTTATAATAAATGCAAATCTCATTTAACCGATAGGAAGCCAGATATTCGCGAAAAACCGATTTTTGTGACCTTTGACCTTGAATATCTTGAGACGCGGACACGATAACGATTGTGACTTTTGAGACAACATTTAGAATGACAAAACAAAGGTTCATACCAATTTTCAGCTTATTATCTTTCATTCCGAGGTGAAAGCCCTAATATGACTGGGCTATGAGTACCAGTACTTTGTACAGAAGCAGTTTATTTTCAAGAAATAACTGAGACCTTTTGTTAAACAGTTCATATTGTTTAGCTCAAGATCTAGTTGTTTCCGTTTAGTTTTAATGTGCATTATCCAAGTGAGTTTTTCATCCAGATGCAATCCCAAGTATTTGACAGCTTATTTTATAGGACTGGGAGTATTATTAATATAAACTTGTGGATATGTAGATTTTCTTGTTTTAAAAGTAATTTGTAATGATTTTCTAGCATTAACACTGATCTTCCATCGCTTAAGCCAGTTTGGTAATTGGACCAAATGATTTTGTACTTTTTATGACGCTACAGTAAGGTCGATATCCGCTGCCAAGATTCCCGTGTCATCGGCAAAAGTAGCTAAGAAGGTATCATTGCTGGTTGGAACGTCTGCTGTAAATATCAGATACAGAAATGGACACAAAACGCGTCCCTGAGGTACGCCAGATTGTATGATGTGGTAATTGTAGTAGCTGTCTTCAATTTTGACTTGGAATTAACGGTCAGTAGGATACGATTTTAGTATAAAGTATAGTTGGTCTGTTAGGTGTAATTTCAGTTTGTAGAGGAGAACTTTATGCTATACTCTATCAAATGTCTGTTATATATCTAGAAACACTCCAGCGCAAAACTTTTTCTTTTCGAGAGTTGTATTTATTATATTTACTATTCTGTGGCATTGTTGGATGGTTGAGTGTTCACGTCTAAATCCGAATTGGTGTTGTGGTATAATTTCATTATTGGGAGTACGCTTATAGGGCGACACGAATTTACTTGCGTTGCGGGCTTACCAGGTTTTGCAATCATAGTAACTTGAGCACATTTGTTGTCGAACCTCTGTCGGAGTAAATGTTGTCAGACGAAGAGATACTTGGCATGGAGTTTTGAGGTACATTCCTATATCATCATCTTCATCGTTATTAGTAACTGGTGCTGCGAATACAGTTGCAACATGACCTGCGAATAATGTTGTTTTGTCTCCGTTTGTGCGGGCCCAGGTCATATCTGTTTTTAAATAGTCTAATAGTTTTAATAGGTGTAAAACTGTTGTTAAATAGTCTAGTGCTTAATCAATATATGAAGTATTTATTAATGACTTTTGATACAGTGTTAAGTGTACATATGTAATCGCAGTAAGTATTGTATTGTTTTTTAAAGTTATATAGGTAAAGATTAGTTTAAAGAAAAACCTGTATAGGTATATAAAATAACGTTGAATGAACCATTATATGAGAGGAGGAAAGGGTATGAAGGGGATGAAAAAGTTTTTATGAGAATTAAAAAGCTGGACAAAGTCTAAATTAAAGCGGAAGCGACAAGAAGGGCGAGATAATGTAAATATTAAAAAAATTGATCTAGATAAAAATAATACAAAAGGGAACACATAATTTATGCAGAAAAATTAAAGAAACCCAGACCAGTCAACAAGAACTCAAACGAAGAAAATAAAGGTAATAAAATAAAAAGAAAACAGATTAAGAATTCAGTTCGATAATTAAGTAAACGACTAGAATACTTAGAGAAAAAACAAAGAAGAAGAATATTATTATAATGTAATGGAACTTTATCACACAAACCCTGAGAAGCTTGAACATGCAATGAGAAAAAAAAAGCACGCAAAGTAGAAATTCAATCGGCTATGAATATGGTGGGATACAAAACATGTTTGATGCAGCTGAAAAACAAAGAGGATACAGCGAATATGATGGAAAACAAGAAAAATTAAAAATAATTTATATAAACTAAATGCAAAAGAAATTACGGAAAAAATTACAAAAGGCTCAAGCCATGTACATCCAGATAGCACTGAGGATGGAATAGTTATTCCGAAAACGTTCTGTGATGTATCCCGATGGGGCTTTTTATTAATATACCTTTTATAAAGAAATTTTTTTAAATAAAAATTTTTGTGATACATGGTATAAATGAAACTACAGGAATTTAGTTTCCTCGTGGATTCTAAGTGTGTTAGTTTCTCGTTGTTTTTGACTATGTATACATTTTGGTTTTTCAGAGAGGTTTAGCATATTTGTCATTTTTTTGGATACTTTATTAAACCGATCTTCTCATAAGTCAAGTGTCAAGTTTTTCTCGTCCTTCGCCAAAGGATAAGGTGGTGCCCTTTAATTTCTCCCTTTTTTTAGTACCAAATTCTGTTATTTCCATTGGTACGTTTTGATTTCCAATTTTTTCTCTAAATATACGCCATTCCAGATTTATAGACCCACGTCCTAAAGCTTACCGTTATGTCCTTTAAGACACCTTAGCGCCGGTTTGCAAGGTGAACATTCCTTCACCTGAAACTTTCTCTTCTGTATTTTAATTCCTCACTTCCCATCGGGAAAGTTACGTTATAGTGTAACGAAATAGCCCATCTCCGATACGTCATAATTCTTAGAAGGACGAATCTAGAAAACGTAAGAATCGGCATGTCAATAGCGGCCGTCTTTCAGACGGGAGACAATTAGAGGTGGGACAACGCCAGAATGTTCTCGAAAAGTAACTTTATTATATATATGTAACGTTGTTAGGAGTGAGTTTAGTCGTTAAGCTATTACCGAACTGTAAAGTTATAAATAAATATATGTATATAAATTCGAACCGCTCGTTTTATTTAAACACGCTACAGTGGTGTCAGGTGTGGGCACTTTGGTATCACGAAGACTCTGCAAAAGGTTCGAGAACGGTTCTATTGGGTGAACTGTAAAGATGATGTAAGAAGATGGTGCCGGAAATGTGAACTGTGTGCAACCAGTAATGGTCCAGCTGGTAAAAAGAGGGCACCTATGAGACAGTACAATGTTGGTAGTCCTATGGAAAGAGTAGCAATCGACATTGCAGGTCCACTTCCAGAGACAAATGATGGAAATAAATATATCCTGGTAGCCATGGATTATTTTACGAAATGGACTGAGGCTTATGCAATACCAAATCAAGAAGCTGCTACCGTTGCAGAGGTACTTGTTAAAGAATTCTTTAGCCGATTTGGTGTTCCCTTGGAGATCCACTCCGACCAAGGGCGAAACTTCGAGTCAACCCTTTTCCAAAACGTTTGTAAATTGATTGGTGTCAATAAGACCAGAACGACACCCCTGCATCCTCAATCAGACGGAATGGTCGAGAGAATGAACCGGACAATGGGTAAACACCTATCCAAGGTTGTATCAGAACATCAAAGAGATTGGGACCAGCATATTCATTTATTCCTAATGGCCTACCGCTCGGCCGTGAATGAAACTACAGGCCAGACTCCAACCTGCCTGATGTTAGGTCGTGAAGTTCGTTTGCCCTGCGACCTAGAGTTTGGCTGCAGACGTTCCGAAGAACATGTTGCAAGCGAAGATTATGTCGACCGCCTGAAGTTAAGAATGAACAACATTCATGAACTTGCCCGACAACACATCCAGATAGCCAGTGACAGAATGAAAGATCAATATGATTCTCGATGCAAGAGTGAAAGCTATGAAGTAGGTGATCTTGTTTGGCTTTATAATCCACAACGTCGTCGAGGCTTGTCTCCCAAACTACAAAGACAATGGGAAGGTCCGTATGAAATTAAAAAGAAAATAAATGACGTAATATACCGAATTAAGAAGTTGCCGAAAGGTAAACCAAAAGTAGTTCACATAAATCGTCTTGCACCATATGCTGGCTCAAATGAAACAGAAGAAGCACGAACCCTTCAACATGAGATCAAAGATGACCGGCGACCAAGCTTTAATGAATTTATGACAAATTATGCAGAGAGAAAGAGTGCTAGATTCGGCGTAACCACAGAAGTTCAGCAGGATCTTTTTAGTGTTCCGCATAACGTCTCTCTAGACCACTGTGTTGCTCAAGATCTTGAGATGACTAAAGGAATCTCATCCGTATTTTATAAGAAATTCGGTCGTTTGGACGAGTTAAAAAACCAGCAGCCTAAAGTTGGAAGAGTAATGAGATTAGAAGATGGTTCTCGATCTTTGCTGTATATGGTGACCAGGAAGTCGTATACAGACAGGGCAAGCTACGAGGATATATGGCGTGCTCTAACTAATTTGAAGAAAATTGTGTGCAATTACGACATCAAGAATTTGGCCTTACCCAAGATAGGCCATGCACTAGATAATCTGGACTGGAAGATTGTCAGAAGCATGCTTGAAGTGATCTTCCGAGAAACCGGCGTACGAATTACGGTGTGTTGCATTAACCCGATGAGATCGTATCCTTCAAAGTCAGTAGACTGTTATTTCTTTCTAAAGGGTTCATGCAGAGCTGGAGAGTCCTGTAGATTCCGCCATCCTGTGCCTACATATAGAGTTGCTGATCGGGACGATCAGATTTAAGAGGGGAGCAGTGTAACGAAATAGCCCATCTCCGATACGTCATAATTCTTAGAAGGACGAATCTAGAAAACGTAAGAATCGGCATGTCAATAGCGGCCGTCTTTCGGACGGGAGACAATTAGAGGTGGGACAACGCCAGAATGTTCTCGAAAAGTAACTTTATTATATATATGTAACGTTGTTAGGAGTGAGTTTAGTCGTTAAGCTATTACCGAACTGTAAAGTTATAAATAAATATATGTATATAAATTCGAACCGCTCGTTTTATTTAAACACGCTACAATAGTTTTAACAAGGTGTAATATTTTTAAGTACCTAGGGGTTACTTTGACAATTAAGGAGAAAGAAAAGAAATTGAAAAGCAAATTGCGGCAGAAAATATGACTATTGTAGCTCTGAATAAATTATATTGAAACCACACGTCCTTAAGGATATATCAAACAGTCTTATGTTAAATGAAATATTATACATTAATAATATATAATAAATATTAATAAATAGATATTATATTAAACCTGAGTTAAGAAAAAAAAAATAAGGAAATATGTTGAATATCTGGGAGAGAAGTGTGTTAAGAAAAATCGTAAGGTGAGAGACTGGAAAAAGAAAAATTGGAGATAATGCACAAAAGAAGAAATTAGGGGGGTCTACGAGCAACTAGAAATTAGCCAGATTGTTAGGTCGAGAATATTGATCTCGGTTGGCTTAGCTCAATTAGTGAAAATGTCAGAGAGAAGATGGGTCAAGGATTTCTTGTTAAGGAGCGGAGAAAAGAAGAGAAGAGGACGACCACAAAAAAGTAGCTGCAAGCGTATAAGGAAGATTTATGAAAAGTAAAAATAAAAAGAAAAATATTTTGTCGGATCTTGCAGATTTTCTTGTCTTAAAATTGCCAATAGCTCTTTTTCACTTCTATTGGTATTATATCGAATATTGTTGCTTCTTGAATGTTTTACTTGTAGTTCCGCGCTCTAATACTATCACATACCTCTTTAATTTATTTATTTAATTTTCTCTAATTTATTTAATTGTAATCTCTAATTTGTTTAGTAGTGATACCAAACTAAAATATCTACAAGGATAATAATATCGCAAATTAAAGATCTACGAAATTAGTTTTCTCTTTCGATAGAACAGTGTTTAACGAAATTTAAATATTTCTACAAGTACCTAGATAATATTTGCAAAAGTGCTAAGATACCATACCATCCTGATGTAATTAAAACTAAACCAATAAATAAAATTAATATACATTTTATTCTTTACCTACAAGTATGCGCATTTCAAATTTGTATTCAAGATTGTAGGGTTTGACCGCCGGACTAAAAGGGAGGCAGTAAACCGGGAGCAGACGAGACTGTTACGGAATGGGAGCGCCATGCTCCACGCCATTCTCTCTATATGAGATTTTCATCTATAGGAACAGGAACGAAAGCAGGAATCAATAAGCGCGCAGATACTTACAAGAGAAAATTTTGCAGGACCCTACTTTGACTTAGACTTTGAATAAAAAAGTTATTATTCTATAAAGAACTTGTATGTTTTTGAATTGTTTTTTGTAATAAATTACAGATTTATATACAAACAGAACTTCAATGACCAACTTGTATTTTAAAATGATTTTAAAAATAATTACTATTTAAATGGGAATAAGCCACAATTAAAGGTTAAAGTACGTTTATTGACGTTTCAATTTCCACTTCGGAAATCGTTCTCAAAATACAAACATTAGTAAATAAAAATAATAAATAAACATTTTTATTTACTAATGTTAATATTTTGAGAACGATTGCCGAAGTGGAAATTGAAACGTCAATAAACGTACTTTAACCTTTAGTTGTGGCTTATTCCCATTTAAATAGTAATTACTTTAAAATGCCACAAGAAAATAGCTTCAGAACAATATTATGATTTTAAAAATATTTAGGTTATTTATTAATACAATTGTTTATTCGTAAAATATAAATTCCCTTAAAGGAATCACATCGTAGTTTTATGTTTGTAGAAATACCTTTACACATTCGTGTACACTTTATGCATATCAGTACACATCAATTTTACAAAGAATAAAAGACTAAGTCAAACTAGTGTTAATTCTGAATAACAAGTAGTAAAAATATCTTTGATTTTCTTAACATTACACACTAAGCTAAGACCGAGCCTTCAACTCAACAAGAAAACGATACCACTATTGGTTATTGGTTAAAACATAGGATTTTATCATTATCACTTGGTGCTACAGCCTTTCGTAAGGCCTGGCCTCCCGCAAAACATTCTTCCATCCTTCCCTGTCGAGTGTCTGTCTTCTCCATTCCCCAATCTCCAATCTCACTAAATCGTTCTGTACATCGTCCAGATACCTGAGTTTAGTACGCCCCCTTCTTCTTCTTCCGACTGGTCTATTTCGCATGGTTTTTTTGGAAGGATCACTTTCATCCATCCGCATAACGTGGTCCATCTTAGAAGATCTATTTTGATGGTTTTCACGATATCTGCATCACTAAAAGTCTATAGTGTTCGAAATTATATCGTCCTCTCGACAGGCCCTGTTCGTTAACTCCGCCATATATGTTCCTAAATACTTTTCTTTTAAAGATTTGTAGTAACTCTTTATCTCGGGTCATCGTAAAAGTTTCAAATATAAATTTAGGAACAACTTCGCCTGCAGTTTTGTTAGGAGAATCGAGAAACTCGACAGAACTGTACCGGACCCAAGTTCTGAGCAAGGAGAAGGAGGTCTATAGCCAGGTTAACACAATTTTTCTTTTTCACGTGTCAGCGTTATCCGATATTGGCGATCACCATTGCGAAGGCTTCTCGATCGTCTGCCACATTGAATAATTGTTCTGCATTTTATATCTGAGTCCATTCATGAATGTTTTTTAACTAAGAAACCTGTTTTCTTCCTACACCTTTATGGCCCTCTATTTTGCCTTTAAGGGTCAGCTGTAATATTCTATATTGATTTTCCCTCATTACATGTCCCAGATAAGACATTTTCCGGTGTTTAACAGTCTTTAGCAATTCTCTATCTTTTCGTTAGAACCCTACTGATAAACCCATATAGCTCATAGAAACAGGATTATGCCTCGGAACAGGAATGATTTTATTATGACTAAAGCAATATAGAGAAGAAACTTGAAACGTGAAGTCACACAAAAGAGCAGGAAATTAAAAAAGAGCTTGTAGAAAAAAATATAGACATATGTGCACTACAAGAGACGAAGAACAAAGGAAAGGGCCAAATTATGCTGAATGACTTTCCTAGGATTTACAGAGGTGTTGCGAAAAAACCCGAGGCCAAAGAAGGATTTGCCATGTTGGTACAAACAAATTTTTACACCAAGTACAAGAAAATAAATATATATCTGAAAGAATAGTTAATAGAAAAGTCAAACTTGGTGTCAAACCTCTGAATGTGATAGCAATCTACGCACCTGTGAACAACAGAAATACCACCATAAGAGAAAACTTGTATGAACACCTTCAAATTGTAATAAAGGAGACCCCAAATGACGAATCTATCATCATTATAAGTAATTTTCTCCAGAAAGCTCCAGAAATGAAAACGATATAATGAAAATATCAGAAATGAAAACAAAGACCTTCTGATGGATCTTTGTAGAATAAAAGAAAAACCTAATAATAATACATTTTTCCATAACAAAGAACAATGCAAATACACTTTAGAAAATACTAAAGGACAACGATCTATGATAGACTACATTCTGTCGAATAGAGAGTTACACCTCTGTTAAATCTTGGATGTAAGAGGACTAACATCAGTAGAAATAGGAAGCGATTAGTACTTGGTGTTGTGAAAAATTCGAGTAAAAGCACATATAAATGATAAAAAGCACCTGAATACACCACAAAGATAATTGTTGAAAGCTTACAGGATGACTCGACAAGATATCTATTCCAAAAAAGAATAACAGAAAGATCAGAAACATTTATATCACAGAAAGTGATATAGTCGAAGAAAACTGTTCAAAAAGTAAGTCTAATATTTTAGCCTAAGGAATTTCTTGGTGAAACAAATACAAATAAAAATAGTCGTTTTCAAGATGAAAAACTCCATGGTTTCGTACAGAAGTGAAGAAAAGTAAAAATATTACCTGAAATACATGTCAACCAAGACACACGAGGCATACGATAATTACAAGACAATAAGAAACATAACACATGCACTTGTAAAAAGAATAAAAAAATGATCAGTGTAAACGTTTCTAAAAAGAGATGGAACATGATTTTTAATGTTTTGAAAAGCAATATGGTACTTTATAAGAAGTCAAAGAACGGAGGTAAAGACAATAATAGGCCCAAATCTCATAAAAGGAAAAACAAATGAAGCTAGAACCGGAAACACCAGAAATTATCACAAATAAAAAAGTTAATATAAATACACAGGAAGTTCGAGAAATAGTTGAAAAGCCGAAGAACAGAAAAGCTGCAGGTAAGACAAGCAATGACAGCAGCAATGACAGAATACTTTACATTAAATAACAAAATTAAAAAACATAATAAAATACTGCAAAAATGAAGAACTAGAATGGAGTTTTGTAGCTATTTAATTTAGTTCGTTTTGTGGTTATATAGCCAGAAAACCAACGAATATTCGTACTAGAAGATGGTGTACAGATGCAATATTCGTCATAAAGCAAATTACTTAAAAATCACTAGAGGATAATAGACCAGAATTTCTGTGCCTGATTAACTTGAAGAAAGCATTTGACTCAGACAGTGTATATACAAATAGACACTAAACATAAAAAATAACGAGATAATCACATAAACAGAATAAGGAGATCCATATGGTGAAAATAGCAAATGAATCACCAATAGGTAAAAGTATGCGCAAAATATGGAGTGATAACCTTCCATAGCGGTATTAATACCCCAATGATCAAGCAGAATTGCTTATAATGAAGAAAAAAAAAAAAAGAAGAAAATTTAGGAATAACTTTATTACAGTCTTCATTGCAAAGGTAATATACTGGTTATTTAACTGGTCCCCATAAGGCAGTAAACTCTCATTTATGGCTCTACCATCATATTGCGGTAGTTGGATAGAACTGCAGGCTAAACTAAGTGAGAATCAGCAGATATGGTCGTAAATCAGACAGCAAACTTCTTCTTGTAGGTCTCTCCCAATTGCTTCCATCTTTCTCTATTTTGCACCAATCCAATCCACTGTGCCTGCTACTTCTCGTATGTCATGTAAACATCTCTTTTGAGGTCTTCCTATGCTTATGGTCGTCCTCCTTGGTCTCGATTCTAGGATTCTCCGTGTATACCTGTTATCATGATAATTGGCTATGTAACAGGTCCAGCGTCATTTCATTTTTCAAATTTCTTTCATTACATCCCTGATCTTCGTTCTACGTCGGATTTTGGTGTTCCTAAACTTGTCTCTCAGTGATATTCTAGTTTTTTTTAATCACATTTCTTGATAAGGGCTACGGCTTTCAATACTACCTGTCCGTAGGTACAAACAGATAGTATTATACATTCTTTCCTTTAAATTTATAGGAATGGATTTTTGTTCAAGATATATGCTAGTTTGATGACATGGCCCAGGTATACATAATGTCCAACATTTTCTATGACAGCAATATAAAGCAGAGTGGTAGATACAGACTACAGAAAGGTAGATGTAGAAAAATAATCATGGCGATAAAAAATAAAGTAATGGCCCTAGTCCGTAGCGGGTCTTAAATGGTCAGGCGGTGCTAAAAATACCCACGAAGACAAACATAAAAATAACATTAACTAAATGTAGAAAGCCATTGAAAATTGGCACATGGAATGTTAAAAGCATATATATGCAGAAAAAATTACGATAACTAAATCAAGAGATGTGCTGGTGAAGAAGAAATATTTTTAGAATAAGTGAAACAAGGGGGTCTAACAGCGGAAAAGTCCAAGTGAACAACTATTTTTTTATTATTCTGTAAATAATGATCCCAGATATCCTAATTGTGTCGGAATTATGTTGACCCTAAAACAGCTTGCTGGTACTCAACTTCGTATCACTTTCTCACAGATCAATGATCAAACAACTTACAGCAATACCGAAAAACTTAAATATCATTCAAGTCTATGCTCCAACCGCAGATAAACCAGTAGTGGAAAATTTATCCTTATACGCCGAAACAAAACAGTTGATGTTCCACACCCAGAAAAGTTAAATCACTCTTATTCTACGGGATTTTAACGTTAAAGTAGAATAAGAGAATAATACGATAACACTATTGGAGACTATGGACTGGAAATAAGAAATGAAAGAGGCGATATTTTTGGTCAGTTCTGTCAAGAAGAGCAAATGTTTATTCCTGTTGCCCCAAGACGCCTTTATATATAGAGATTTCCACAAGGTACCGTAGATCAGTTAGAAATCAAATTGACTCTATCCTAGTATCACAAAGATACATTAATAGCATTTGCACTGTAAAAACTTATCCTGGAACAGTTATAGAGTCAAATCACAACCCCATATTGAGCCAAATTCAGGTTGGATTAAAGAAGGCTAAAAAAATTTTTAAGAAGACCTACTGCATTAATTTTAACAAACGAGACTAATAATTGAATTATCTCTGATAAACTCAATGAACACATAGGTAAAGCCCAAAATAATCAAATACATTATTAGGGAAATTATAGAGCATATCTAGAGACAAATGTATATAGAAAAGTACAAACTCAAACACTTACCAGAGCAACAATCAGAGACGCCAGAGAAGCATGCATGGCAAAGAAGAGCAAGGAAATAGAAAAACTGTACCAAACAAAAACACTTACAGGAACTTACAGGAAAACAAAAATCCCAACTCATACAAAGATTATACATCATAATAATAGGATAGTAATAGACACATAAGAAATAGAAGCATATGAAAAAACTATATTTCTGATTTTTTTGATGACCTTTTCGTTACCAACATCAGACAGAACTGGGCCAAATATAATGACGTCAGAAGTAGAGAAGGTTAGAACGGGGATAAAAAATGGTAAAGCGGCTCTTGGATCAGACGACATTTATCGAAAATTCCTGAAACTCATAAGCGATTGTTACCTCGTTGGATTTAGTCCTTGTTCGAGCCGGAGATTGGTACGTTGCCTTAAAAAATGTAATCGTTTATCATCGACCTAGTGTCCTAATAATCATAATATTTATTACTTTAATTATGTAATTTAAGGGTCATCTGACCTCACTATGTGGCTAGTTTCAATTACTTTACAGACGTTTTTTTACTGATGATGATCTGATAGGATTGAGACCGTTCTGAAAATTTATAAATCCGTTTTGGATAATTTTTAAAACTTTTAATAAATTTGACATCATTTTACTCAAGAAGTTTTTACTTCATAGCAAGTTTTTTAAAACTCCTGCGAATTTCCCTTCCAAATTTTAAACGGAGAAAACTTAAACATCTTTAACATTTAACACGTTTCTAGAAAACGTACTACAAGGACGAATATCCTTAAAAATGATAAAGGGGATATTATTACTGATATAAAGGAGAGATTATGTCACTGTACCAATTATATCCAACAACTATTTAATGATGAAAGAGAAGAACTATCATTAGAAATCACCGAGGATACCGGACCACCAATATTAAGAGAAGAAGTGATCTATGCCATCAAAAACACAAAAAAGGGTAAAGGACTGGATCAGATGATGTGCCAATCGAATTACTAAAACTCATCGATGAAGATGTTATTGTTGTAATGGTTGAACTCTTTAATCTAATATATCAGACTGCCACAATCCACAGACAATGGGTGCAATCGACCTTTGTAGCAATTCCCAAGAAGCCAAGTGCAACAACCTGCTCAGATCACAGAACAATAGCTTTAATGAGTCACACACTTAAAACATTTTTGAAAATAATTCACAGCAGAATTGCTAAAACTCTTGAATATGAAATTAGTGACACACAATTTGGTTTTAGAAATGGTATGAGTACAAGAGATGCTTTGTTTGGCTTGAATGTGCCGGCTCAGAGATGCGTGGACATGAATTAGGACACGTACTTATGTTTTGTAGACTGTGAAAAGGCATTTGATAAGGTTCAACATAAAAAGCTTGTAGATGTATTAAAAAGCAAAAATATTGACAGTCGTGATATGAAAATTATATCTAACTTATATTGGAATCAAACTGCCAAGGTAAGAGTTGACAACCAGTACACCCAAAAGATCAAAATACAGAAAGGAGTCCGCCAGGGTTGCGTGTTGTCCCCACTACTTTTCAATGTCTACAGTGAAGCGTTATTTCACAAAGCGCTCTCGGACTCAATGGAAGGTATATCTATCAATGGAGAAGTTTTGAATTACTTATGTTTTGTATGTATGATTTACAGAACGTAATGCAACGCCTTAATGAACGCTGTCATGAGGACGGACTGAAGATAAATTTAAAGAAAACTAAATGCATGATCATAACTAAATCTGCACATGCAAATATCCAATTGACTATTGAAGATACTGCAATTGAAATTGTTAATAACTATAAATACTTAGGAACATGGATAACATCGGATGTAGACCAAACCAAAGAAATTAGGACACGCATTGAAATAGCACGTTCATCATTTTTTAAACTTAAAAAGTTTCTTTGTTGTCGGGATATAAGGTTAGAACTACGCCTGAGAATGTTCTCTACTCTTCTTTACGGCTTGGAAGCGTGGACACTAAAACAAGTCCATCTGAATGAGTTGGCCGCCTTTGAATTTTGGCGTTACAGAAGAATCCTACGAATATCATGGATTCAAAGAATCTCAAACGTGGAAGTAACCAGAATGATAGGAAATGGGGTGGAAATAATATTAACTATCAAAAGACGATAACTTGAGTACTTAGGACATGTGATGAGATGGCAAAAATACGCATTATTACAACTTATTATGCAAGGCAAAATCCGAGGAAAGCGAAATATGGGAAGACGAAGAATATCCTGGCTTAAAAACTTAAGGGAATGGTTTGAATGCAGTAGTGCAGAACTTTTTAGAGCGGCAGTCAAAAGAGTCCGCATAGCCATGATGATTTCCAACCTTCGATAGAAGATGGAACTTGAAGAAGAAGAATGAAGTTGAAGTGTGGACAATAAAAGTCGTCAGTTTGAAGAGATTTAAATCATTTAAAGTCTGCGTATATAGACAAATATTACGAATACCTTGGACTTCTCACACCACCAACTTAACAGTTCTCCATCGAATGAGCAGATAACGCGAGTTTATTGAAATCACAAGAAAGCGAAAAACTGTATATCCCGGACATGTAATGAGCAAAAATAGATATGGTTTTGTAAAGTTCGTAATCGAGGCTAAGATTGAGGGCAAACGTGGACCAGAACAAAGACAGTGATCCTGGCTTACTAGCATACGAGATTACACAGGTTTGGGCTCGAACGATTTGATGACAAAGAATAATAACAGAGAAGAATTTGACAAAATTGTTGTCGATCTTCGATAGGAGAAGGTTTTCGAAGTAGTCATTGTCGACAATGGCTGGATATTAACGTTATTGTCCATAGAAACTGGACATTGATGATATAATTTTAAATTCTTGATAACATTTCTATCATTGTCCTGCCAATATCAACATTGCCCGTTATTAATCGGTCAATGTTGAAATTTTTACTAAAAGCTGGGTTATGGGTATTGTTAACTTCATTTCTGTTCTCGTGCTGAAATTACTCGTAGTAAATTTATGTTAAAAGTGTTATCATGGATATCAACGATGTGCACACTCGTTTTAATAATTATATAAACTCAATAGTCAGGTCAAAACGTGAAGACAATAAATCATTTTTTAACTGTGATGGTTACAATAGCCGAATAAGTGAAATTAAAGAAGCGAAAAATGTTTTAAGAACACCGGGTGCTAAAAAACAACAAAGAACTATAGAATGGTTTGTAAATGTGATGTAATTACAATAACTGATAAAGAGCGACTGATTATGCCAGTTGACGAAAACAGCAATTGGCAATGGCGGACGCAATCGTGTGGTCTCCGAAATAAATAAACTTTATTGTAATGTAACTAAGGAAACAATATTGCATTATCTACGACTTTGTGTGCAGTGTTAGAAAAAGAGTAGTAGCCTAAGAAAAGGTTCGGTTTTGAAGCCAATTTTACAATCAAAATTTAAATCACGCGCTCAAATCGATCTGATTGACATGAAGTCACAAAATCATAATGATTTTAGATTTATAGTAGTATACCAAGACCATCTTACGAAATTTGTAATCTTGAAACTTTTAACAACAAAAAGGGCTGAAGAAATTGCACTAAACTTGTTGGAAATTTACACAACGTTTGGTGCACCACTTATTGTACATTCCGATAATGGACGAGAATTCGTTAACTCAGTTTTAACTAAATTACGCAATATGTGACCGAAAGTAAAAATTGTTCAGGGTAAACCCAGACCCAGCCAAAGTCAGGGATCAGTTGAGCGAGCTAACAGGGATATAGGATGGATGAAAATCAAACTGCAGATTGGCCTTCAGGAATGAAATTTATTCATTAAAACAAATCATTTCACTTCATTCAGGTCAAATTATATTTTTTTAAATTATATTCAAAAGTTGTTTTAAATAAAAAATAATACTTATATTATTTTTTTATTTTTGGATAATTTTACTTATTTATCAACATTGCCCATTTGCTTCTGGCCACTGTCATTGACCGGTTATTTATGAAAACTCTAATTTTAACTTATTTTTGTACAACATTGCCAATAGATAATGTCATTGTTGTTAATAACCAGGGAAAATGGACACTCACGAGAATGCCCGGTCTTTAACGTCAATGTTCAATTTACATTATTGTCCGTAACATACACACAAAAATAAAATAAAGATCTAGTTCGATTCTGGATGTCATGAGGAGGGTGGATGGACTGTTTTAATTATTTCACGGTTCAGATATTGCCGCTTCCTTTTCATGTAGGTATAGAAGTACAGAGAGCACCGTGTATAGGGTAACTTCCTCAATCATATCATTAAATTAATGCAGGATAAAGTTGAATGACTTTGTACAGAACAAACAGAATAATTCATTCGAAATATCTTTGAGAAACTTGATGGATCAAAGAAAAATATTTAAACGTAGTAATAAATTTAGTAAGACTGTAAGTTTTAGCTTGTGAACATATAGGCTTTGTATAAAATTGAAAATGCAAAACCAGCAAATGAAATTATCGAGGGGTTCGAGCGAAAACCCGATAACTAACAAAATCATTGTTCGGAGATAATCGCAATTAAAGATTTTCGTAACATTGAAGAGGCTTTAAACTCGTCATAGGAAGTTGTTTCAAATATTAGTTAAAGCCAAACAGTAGAGAATTTAATGTTTAGTTAGAATAATTTATTTTTAGTTTAACTTATTAAAAGGTATTTACAAAAAAAAATAAAACATGATATTTATCGGGTTTTTCCTCTCTGAATGAGTACAACATTTGATTTTATTGGTTTTTATTTTAAATTTTGTTAATTATAAAATAAAAATAAACTGTATTTTATTCAAATAAAACAAATAATAATCTACATTCTTTTTAGGAAATTAAAAGGTAATATCTTCTTCTTCCGATTCTTCTCCCATCATTATGTCTGGAATTCGATCTACGACATTATTCCCTATTTTTAAACTTGATATCCAAGCATGCAGCTCTTCCGGAAAAATGTTTTCTTGGCACATCTTCATTAAATCCTTTTTTTTGCTTCGCTTATTGGAAGAGTACTTTTGTATAACTTTGGTAAATTACCCGGAGTTGGTAAGTCTAGGGTTGCTTTTTGGGATAAAATTTGTTTTGGACTTTGAGACCGTAGAGTAGGAGTTTTTTTTGAATTCAAACCAATATCTTCTGATATGTTTAAACACTTTAATTCTTCTGAGAGATCGTAGTTGAAAAAAAATTTCCTTCTTTCACCTTTAATATATTTTAGTCTCTTGATTTTTAACCACTGTACAGTATTACCGTCAGAATCTACTGTTCTGTTTTGCAATATATTTGCTGCAAGTGACTTTGAATCTAAAAATTCATTATATTTTATTTTGTTTACCTTGTATGGGCCTATATTATGTTTCACATTGCCTACTGTCTTCATTTTCTGTTTTTTTGCTGTTTGAAATATACTTTTCCAGTCATTCATGCAAGTTACATTTACATGTTTACTTGCAGATTCTATTGCCGAGTGCATAGAATCCACTTCCATATAAGTATGTCCTGCTTCTAAGAACTTTTGTTCTATAATTTCCAATTGGTCGATATTTTGTACGATCCACAACAGCAGTACGGCTATAAACTGATTACGGTTTTGACCGCCACAAGTATCTGAAAAAATTGTTACATGCTTAACCTCAGGTCTTAAGCATTCACTTAAATAGTAATACATACAAGTTCCGATTTCAGAACTACCCTTTTTGCCATTGATTTCATTCCAGCACAAGCAATATACGTTATTGGGTAGCGGTGATTCCCAAATAGTAAGATTGTATACAACCAATTTTCTACGATAGTATAATTGACTAATAGATCCTTTGGGTATTTGTAAAATTGCTTGTAAATCCAATGTTACAGACATAAATGTCTTGTCTTTATTTGCTTTGTCTTTATCTATTCTTTTAACGGCCTGACAAATTTCGTTTCTTTTTCTATGTTCTTCGTAGATTATTTCAAGGTTTTTTCTCTGCTCTAAATCAGCCTTAGCATATTTGGCACAGATAAGACACTGGTCCTTTTTGGGCGTGATGAAACTTAGATTATACTCTTCACCAAATCGTCTGTTGGTCCATTCTTCATTTATTATGGTGCCGAGGTAGTCTTTCTACTGGGGTTTGGTTGACGTAGAGTTGACCTTCTGTTATATTTTTTTTGCTAATTATCATAAGCTTTGTCATCTTTACGTTTATATTAAGTTCATATTGTTGATTGTTTTACGTGATTTTGTTCTTAAGGACTTGTAGGTAGATAAATATTCTTTCAGAGTAGTGATTGAAGAATATAGGAGACAAAATACAGCCTTGTCTTACTCCACGCATAATTTTCACATATTCGGTGTGTTTGCCTTTAACTCTAAGATTTGCAGTCTGATTTCAGTTTCAGTCAAGGTTTCTAATTATTTTTAGATCTTGGTTATTACTGCTCCTTTTAGTATTGGCATCATCTTTGCGTGCTGCACTTGATCAAACACTTTCTCGTAATCAACCAGACATGCTTATACATCACAATTGACATCTCTGCATCTCTGGAATTAGACTTGTATTGAGAACAAAGCCTCTCTCGTACCAACAGCATTTATAAACCCGAAATGGTTGGGGTAAATTTGACTTTAATACAGCTTAATTACCTTTAGCAATAATTTTAGACGATGACTCATGAGACCTATCGTATGTTATTCGTTATATTTTTTTGCTCCTTTTTTTTTAAAGTGCAGTAAACTCAGGCTTCAACTATTCTGTTAGTACTTCTCCAGTGTTGTGTATGGTATTGAGTATCTTTGTTATTATTACTATTGATTAGTTAAAGTAGTTCTGTTTGTATATTATCGGGGCCTACTGCTTTGTCATCCTTTAGTTCTATTATCAGAATATACGTTCTACTGTAATATTCTTGCTGCTTTATTTACCTCTTTTTCAAGCTCAAAGGTGTTTGGTCTTTTTGGTCTTCAAACAGTTTTCCTAGGTATTCTGTTTACGTATTTATTTCGGTTTGTTTGTCCAAGATAATGTTTTCATCAGAACCAGTTATACTCTCTTTCTGTCTCTGTCTTAGTTCACCTGTGAGTTCTCGAACTTTCCTATGTACATTGTCACTATCTTACTTTGACTGTAGCGCCTCAATTTCTTCGCATATTTCCATTGCTTCTTTTTCTTTAGCTTCTCTGATTTTCCTTCTTATTGTTATATTTATCGTTTAATATCTGGGCAGGTCATTTTTGTCTTTTTTATTCCTTGTATTAGTTTCAGGATCTCATCTGTCATCCATCATTTTTTCTTGATTAATTTATTTACCTTTAAGTGTTTAACCTTTATATTTTGAAATATTATATCTGTAATCTGTTTAAGCGATTGTTCCTTATTCGGTTCGTCTCTATTGCAGTCACTTGCTCGTGTAACTCGGCTTGGACCCTCATTTTTGTATTAAGGTCTTTAGCATTTGTTGATCGTAAGATTGGGATTTTCTTTTTTAGTTTGACTTGAAATACTTTAACCAGTGAAACGTGGTCCGTCTCCATCTCTGCTCCAGGATAAGTCTTGACAGATGTAAAGCTGTTTTGGAATATTTTATTTTTTGTTGCTTTTGGATTTATATTTTGTTGCTTTTGGATTGTCAATCTGCATTCTTTTTCGTCTAAATTATATATGCTACCATGTTTATCAAATAGGTTTAGACTATCTATGGTATCTCTAATTTATGAAAGTAGTCATCGACGATTGTTTAATTCATTTTTTGGCTCGATCCATAATAATTTGTCGATCCTTTGGCCTAGCTACGTCTGAATGTCTGCACAAGAATAACTTAATTTTCATTTCTATTTATATTTATATTTCACCTCATTTTCTAACAGCCTAATTCGACTCCTAGAAAACGGATTTGGTATGTGATTCTTTGTAACGTAAAAAATACACTTTTCATTAGAATCTTGCTGGAATAAACAATGGCAATAGGCATTCCTACCTCAGCTATTCTGTGAATAGCTGAGGTAGGAATGCCTTCTTTTTCGACAAGATCATTTTATTTTCCTGCAGACAACACCGGTGATCTTCAAAGCTTTCTTACAGGATTTGGTGTTCTGTGATGAAGACCTAACGTTGAACGAGGAATGTTGTAATGCTTGGCATTCTGCAAAAGAGTTTAATATTAAGTCCCTAATATTATGAATTGTTAGCGATGGCAATATCAGGAACAAATGACGTACAGAAAAAAAAATCTACTCTTTGTTACTTTTGATTAGAAACTAGACAGAAAGTAGTTCGTCAATCTTTTACTTGCATAAATTACAAATATTAAAACAAAACACATAACAATTTTTTTAAAGCTGAATTTTTGGATATTTTTTGCTCATTATTTAATTTAAAAAAGCGACCATTTAAAAAATACCAAAAAAGTTTTTTTTAATTGTAACAAACTATTATTAGTATAAAAAAGACGTATATTAAAATTAAACAATGTCGATTATTTGAAATTTAAAATTTTTATCATCTTTATTATCTTTAAATTACTGTTCACCTTAATGACCAATTGTTGGTTTTATTTATTAATTATTCAAACAACATGCCTATTTGTAACTAGGACTAAAAATGCATTGTTACTGTAGACAATGCATGATCGTGTTCGAATTTGCGTATTGCCAATTTAAGACTATCAGTAGATGTATTTATTAGATCCGGTGCTGATAAATACTATTTATAGTTAGTACTTGTTTATTTATTTCTTTCTGTCAACCTGGAATGCGAATTTTTATTTCATATGCATTTGGGGATAGGTCTTTATATACAAAACTGTGAATTTGAAACACTATTTGTTTAAATATGGTTGGGTTATTAGCTGTTTATCAGATACAAGTTCTAGTAAGGGAAAGGGGAAAGTTACCAGATCATAAAAGGGCATCAGTGACTAGGCGACAATGATGGAGAAATCATAGATGTGGATATACATATATTAGTGACGGCAGATAACTTTTTGGATTCGCCAATATAGTTTTTTTATTGTCTGTCTATTTAGTACGGTATAATTGTATAATTAGACCCAAACACTGACATCCAAAGTAATAGTTATTCTCCAACATCAAATAATTCCGTATGGTCCACATACAGTTCACTAAAAAGTGACACCATTATTTCGAGCGTCGTTTTTTGGGGGGAGTGGGGGTAGAAATCGGTAAATTAGTAGCTTTTTAGGGTTTTCACAAATATTTCGAAAACTATGCGGTTTGCCGTAAAGAAGGTTATATACAAAAAAGTTCTACTTCAAATTTAAAGCAAGAAAGGTCATATGCATAATTGTTCTGAAATTATCGGTTCCAAAGTTATGGAGTCTGTAAAAGTGTTTTTATGTTTTTTGAGCAAATTATATTATTATTACTGAGGAAACTAATTTTTTTTTCACAGGATTGAGTTTTGTAAATGTAATATGCTATTTCAGTGGCCGATGGTATGTTAGCTATAAGCTTTTGAAGGAACGTCAACCCCATCACCTTCTCAAGTGGCGCTACTTTTTAAGGGAAAAAGGCTTCCACGGGGCTAGGCCATATAAACCTGTGGTACGGGCAACCCTACTATAAACTTTTTATGGACAATGTCGCATGAATATCTTTCCTACACTTACTTTCAACAAAATAATTTTAAATACTCAAAATATTTCTTGCATAATATTGATTATTATAATGCATTGAGTTTCATGTAAATTTATTTATCAGTTTCAGTCCTATCTAAATACAATATTCTTCTCTTCTACATCTTCGTCCATGATGATTGTGTCCCTTTTATCACATCCTAGGCCTGAGCGATTGCTGAATATGCTTGAGCAGTTGTTTACGCCACAACTCATACTCAACGTAATACGTGTGTGCTGTTTATATGTTGCGTATTTGCAGAGCTGACAACGCCAATTGGAAGAGTCCCACATAGTGACATTTTTCGATTCCGGCTATTGCGCAACCACAGACATTCGACAAGACTTAATATATACATAAACGCATGTGCACATAATTTACCATTTTGTAAGGTTATTTTTACTTTTTATGATTAAATACTATACAATTTGAGTTTATAAGTTAGTTTACTATCCTCAATAATAAAAATTTGGTCCTTCGAGCATATCTACTATAATGGTACCAGAAATAAAGTAAAAATAAACAATAAACTATTTATAGTAAACAGTGCATGTGAGTCCATATTGTTTTAAGAAGTTCCAAAACAAAAAACTCAGCGATCTAGACAGGTGTTGACAGAATCTGCGGTGCTGTCGAACGCTATATTTGATTGGTCAACTTTAATAACTACAGGCGGGGGATACCTTCAAAAATATTTTCAGACAAATTTAATCAGAATAGAGGGGCAATTGTAAATGAGATTCATTTAAAATAATAGAGTGGAGTTTTATACCTCCATATTCACCGCATTTTGGTGGCTTCTGGGAGGCAGGGGTAAAGAGCGTAAAGCATCACTTAAAACGAGTTTTAACGAACGGTAATTTACTTTTCGAGGAATTCACTTTTATTCTCTGGCACATAGAGGCAATTTCGAATTCTCGTCCCCTCTGCCCTCTAAGTATCGATTCTAATGACCTGACTCCATTAACCTCAGCTCACTTGCTTATTGGAACACCTATAGTAGCTATTCCTGATCAAGATGTGATGGACATTAATCTGAATAGACTGAATAGATACCAGTTTTAAAACAATTGACCCAACATTTTTGGAACCGCTGGAAGGTGGACTATATTACCAAGTTACAACTTCGCACCAAGAGCAGGGCCAACAAGGGAGAACTATTGGAAAATTCGCTAGTATTAATCAAAGACGAGAGGACTTCTCCGACACGATGGCTACTAGAGACAACCATTAAAACTGCCATGGCAATTATTAAGAGCATTCCAGAGCATTTGCCCTCTTCCTACCAGTGTTTGAAAGGCATTCTTTTTAAAGGGGTGGGAGGATTTTAACGCCACAACTCATACTTACGAAATAGGTGTGTGCTGTTTATATGTTGCGTATTTGCAGAGCTGACAACACCAATGGGACGAGTCCCACAGAGTGACCTAGTGCGCAACTACAGACGACCCGACGACCAGACTTGATATATATATATATATATATATATATATATATATATATATATATATATATATATATATATATATATATATATATATATAAATATAGAAATATATATAAATATTTATATATATAGATCTAGCGGTTAATGTGGGCCCCGTACTAAAACGGTATTATACTAACTCCAGGCGAATATACACCGTGTATATTATTATCTGGGTAGCGCTGTATGTGGACTCCGACCAACACGTGGGATTAAGTGGACTCCGTAATAGGTTGAAACACTTTAGGGATCCGTATACATTTCTTTGCGTACACAACTAAACTCCTCCGATGTTGCCAATAATTTGATTAGTCGTAGATGTTTAAATTTTACAGCAGGTAAGTTTTGGAACTTGAAATTTATTTAAATATCAAACAATTTAGTCATCCCGAAATTTCACAAATACTTGGTTAATGTAGTTAAATATTTTATGTTGGTAATTTATATTACTTGCTTTAATTATTTTTAAACTTAAGTTAGTGTCTGTTATAAGCTTGGAAAATGCAAGTGTCCATTTTTATTTATTAGTATTTTTTTAATGCATTGACACTAAAAAATTTAATATATAAATGTACGTTCCGATGTTTCGATTGCTACGTTTTTTGATGTACAATATTTGTTTCACAAAGTAGTAAAATTTAAATTATAATAATTTATAAATCAATCTTAAAATTATAATTTTTTACTGTCTAATTTCAATATTTCGATTTTTAAATGAAGGAAATTCAATATCTTACTATAATACTTTATAGATACACATATATATTATACATGGCATAACACCTAATAATTTCGCTTTTAACTATAAATGTATCGTATAACGTAATGTAGCAATCAGTAGTGTCATTACTCAGATAAAATATTTCGGTGACTTTATGGTAATTTGATTCTAGCCAACATATCTATTACAATTATTATATAATATAATATGTTCGGTCTTATTGTTTTAAAAAACATTCATGTTTTAAAATAGGTCTGAAGTGAATTATGCTTTGTATTTCTTTAGTGACATTATTATTAACCGTGATTATTAATCTAAGATATTTAAAGTGTTCCATACTTTCGAAATTATAGTTGTTGACTTTAATATTTTATCTAGATGTATTGAATTGCTTTCTTCTGTTGATTCGCTTGTATTTGGTTTTTATTTTGTTGATTTTAAGTGAAACATTTTTCGTGCTCTCTTCACTTTGTTGAAGATGTCGTTTGCGGACGGGAAAGAGTTTCTTATAAGATCAATATCATTAGCAGATGCTAGGACTGCTTTGTACCTTGAGCCATTCATGAATTGCATTTTAAATAGACGTTATTTCTATTTTAGTATGTTGTTCATTAAATTTTTGAATATTTGAATCGAGAATCTGTATTTTATTCAACTGTTTTATAACACAGAGTTTGTTGGCGCCTATCTTCATCTCTGTTTTTTTTGTTTAGCGTATCATTCTTCTTCTTCCTATGCCGTCCCCATTAACGGAGGTTGGCGACCACATTTCTAAAAGTATCTCTGTCTTTTGCAACGTGAAATAATTCGTCTACAGTCATGTTTCTGCATGATGGCCTACAGAAGACTTTATATTCTTTAGTATGTGTCCCAGGTATGCAGTCCTGCGTACTTTTATTGTTCTCAACAATTTTTTGTCTCGACCCATCGTTCTCAGCACTTCCTCATTGGTGACCCTGGCAGTCCATGGAATTCTCAACATTCTCCGGTATATCCAAAATTCAAAGGCTTGAAGCTTCTTAACTATTTGCGCTTTTACCGTCTATATTTCTACTCTGTACAATAGTTGAGACCAGACGTAACATTCAACAAACCTCAGTCTCAGCGCAGTATTCAGATTTTTGTCACAGAACAATTGCTTGAATTTTCAGAACGCTGCCCTTGCCATTTCTATTCGTACCCTGATTTCTTAGTCTTAATCTAATCCTTTGTTGATGTAAGCTCCCAAATATTTATATTTTTACTCCCGTATCATTATTAAAAGGATTTTGCTGAATGTCGATCTAGGGAATCCGGTGGTATGTATATGATGTTTCCATAACCAACGTTCGAAAATTTGTCTAACTGTAAAGTCATGACGATTTTACTAGGAAATATAGTGCTGTTTAATAATAATAAAGTTCAATTAACAATTCCTATATGCACTAACTTGGTACTGATATCTCTGCTCCCCGATACCAGGTAGCAGTCCCGAAAATATTAAAACTGCTACACTCATGCTTCCAATTATCCAACGATTAGCCAGTCCAGGACTATACGCCTTATTATGGTACTGATATTGCTGCTGTCCCTCATAAGTAAATATAATATTCAAGAAAGGTTTTAGCAATTTAATAGCATTTTGTATGTTAGAATATTATTTCTCCGAGAAAGTAAAAAATATCTATTTACTATCCGGATTTAATCCATAGATTAAATATTAGAATGATATACTTCTATAGTAAGTAATGAGAAAATTAAATAAATTTTCTTTAACATATAAGAGAGAGGACGTAGAGTAGGGCATAACGTAACAATAAACCCATATAATTTTGAAAGATTGCAGCGTTTTAGGTATCGTAGATAACGATGTCACATAAGAAATAAAATGGAATATTCAGGTAGCTAACTAATGTAAATATAACCCACATAACACTTTTAAATCCAGAAGTCTAATACAAATCCCTAAACTCAGGATATATAAAAAAGTGATTAAACCAGTGCTATTGACTGAAAATGGGACGAGAACGCTGACAAAACAATATAAGTAAAACTTAGGTATTAATTAGATCAGGATTACTAGAAAAGTTATCAGAATTATTTTCCAACTTACAAAGGTCCGAATACTAACCAATACCGAACCGGAACTAATGCCAAGGTCTAACAGATATATAAAGATAGCAACGTCATACAAGAGACTAAATCTCAACGCCAAAGTTACGCTGGCTATATCCAAAGGCTTTCTAATAACTGCATTGCCAAGTTAAACTGGGAGAATTCCCCGAGAGAAAAAATGCCCTTAGGACGTCCACGAATCAACAGGGGAGGTAACATATGGTCAGATTTAGGAATAATGGGACTACCTACCGACCCATCATATTTATCAACACATGCCTGTACAACCAACTGCTATCCAACCTACAATCAATCAATCAATACTTATCTGTTGGGAACTATCAAATCCATTACATGTAGTCAGACGAACTAGGCTTAATAAAAGTTATCTTAGGAAAGGCACTTCAGAAATATTGACATATATTTTTAAAACGTTATTTACGTGGCTAAGTTTTCAATAGGAATGAGGAGACAAAAAACAGAAAAGCCAATAGAACCTTGTTGCGTTCTGACTATACTATCACGATGACCTTTACAATATAAACAATACTTGAGACAACTGTTTGTCTCAATTTGGTCATTCAGAATTATGTCTGTATTTTTTAATTTGCTAATTTCCATAGATTCTAGTTCCATAGAATCTAAAGATATCTTAAGGCTTTTATTTTAAATATACAAATCGGTCCTTTTTAGGATCAATTATTCTAATTATGTCTATAAATATTAAGGGCATATCTAGAGATAAAGACACTTTACTTTACTTAACCTTATCAGACATATGCGCTTAGCACAAATGTGACGTATTTCTAGTGCAGAAAATACATAGAGGGCAAAAAATAGTGTATTTGGTATTAAGCTGATCGCTGAAAATCACATAATAAATGTGAAAGTGCTATCTCTGCCGGCAAAGAAGCAAAGAAAAACTTAAAATGAGAGAGGACAAAACCAGTCAGCTGAAGGAACCTTTTAACGATGTTCAGCTTGGATCCACTATCTACGTATATAATAAAGAATAGTACGGCACTGACTGAAGATCTGAGCACAAAGCTTATTATAAAATTTGGAACAAAAATACAACAGTTAGTGATATCCAAAGTCTGCAGACAAACAAAGCAAAGACAAAGTTGTTGCCTTGCTTAAACCTGGCAAAAACTCCAACGACCACAAAAGCTATTGGTCAATATATTTATTTTGCTTTACAAAATACTCCTCAAGAGGTAAAACAGAAGAACAACTCAAATTAAAAGACAAAAGTTGCTACAGACAGGGAAGATCATGTACGTCACAAATACTAAATCTTGTCCAACACAGCAAAGATGGGTACGAAAGATATCAGTTATAAGGAGTGGTATTTGTCAATCTAAGCAGCAATTTGCAGCTTACGACACCTTAAATAAAAGGGCATTTTTTCAAAATCTATATGATATCTCCTTAGGTAATAAACTTACTTGTTTTACTAGCGTATGCCTACACAACAGAAGATTTTTGGTATTTTTGGTATTTCTTAATGGTAAGAATAGCAGATGGAGAATGCAGAAGAACGGTCTGCTTTGGGGTAGCGTAATGGCACCTACACTGTATAAAATGTACACAAACCATCAACCCATACCAGTAAATACTAGGACTTTTATTATGTATACAACACATCTATTATTGCACAACCAAAAACTTTTGTTGCTGAAGTGGAGAAAAATCAAAACACAATAAAAATAGACTATAAATCATTTTTAAGCCAAACCCCGGAAAAACTCAGGTGTGCTACTTTAATGTCCCCAACACAGACGTTTTCACAAATCTGAACATCCAATAGTGTCATGAAATCCTTATACTCTGGACTTGCTATAAATATCTTGAAGATAGTTTGTATTACACTTAGTCATTCACAGAATTTTGTTTAAAACTAAAAGGCACACTGAGGACCAGAAGTATTATTCTCCGCAAACTTGTCAGCTAAAAATGAGAAGCACATCCTTCCACCCTTAAAACGTAAACGCTTGCATTCTATGCTTCTGCTGCCGAATATACCTTGCCAGTATGAATGACACCAACACATACTTAACTCGTAGATTTAGCTATAAATTAGTCATCCAAATTCAGCGGATATTAAGACTCACATCCATACATAAGCTCTACAATATCGTAGCTACCAAGACACCTAATATTCGAAGATAAGTAGCGAAGGAACGAAAGAAACAAAATCTAGATTCGCAACATGTACTCCACGAATACAAGCCCATTTTATGACTAAAATCGAGAAAAAACTGGCCAGATCAACACGGGTGTAAGATATACCAAAAAAAAGCTAATCCTCGCCATCTGAACCCTCGGGAGGACTCTTGCCTGCAAATACCGGTTAACTTGTGTGAATGAGGGGTGGTAAAAGATTCTTCACACCTTCTTAGTTGACTTTGCCCTTTAAATTGTTCTTTTCTGAAGGGACAAGGTTTAATTATTTAAACTGAACATGTAGAGTACAGTCAGTAAGCTATTGCTTATAAAAATCATTGCAAATTGGACACTAACTCCACTTATATTGATTAGATATTACCCCTAAATTACCTTACCATTCAAAAGTATGTAATATTGGTAAAGTGATATATTTTGGCTAGATAAATTAAGCATTCTTTCATTTTTTGCGGACTACTATCCATTTTTACACAAAAATATCTATTTTAGCACTTAAATATTTATTTTAAGATAACCTATCCAAAATTATATGTAGTATACAAACAAAACCAGAAATAAAATAATAAAGAAGCTACAAGATATCGTAAAACAATAGATGGATGAAATAAATCAAGTTCCTATTAATCGGATTCTTAAATAAAACGTATAAAGACATACTGACGTTAACAAAATGCATTAGGAAATTTCCGCATATGAAAAAATATCCAACTTGGTAACGAAATCCTTTTGTATCTATAAAGCTATTTTTAGAAAAGCACGTACCTACCAAAAACAGGTATTTGGTGGTAGACATATCTATTACATACTGTAATTCGTATGAATGATAACAAAAATTAGGACTAAGGAGTCCGTATGAACCGTTTAGAATATACGCTGAAAATATACGGCTTAATCGCATAGTTGCCAAACTATCAGAGCTTACTTAAACCGATATACTTTTGGTTCCACTATACAGTGAAAAAGACCTGAACGACCCCTATAATATATACAAGTGAACTAAGCGATATACATTTATGATACAGGGGTACTTATGGACTCTACAAAATTTTTAAAAATTATGAAACTATACATGTTAACGAATCGACGCAGCCAATATTATGGAATGGTCAAGTGAGCTCCGTATATCGGTGTCCACTTCACCGCGGAGCTCACTTGAACCTTAATTTTAACATGGGCGGAGTTTACTTTATGCCGTAGATATATATATATATATATATATATATATATATATATATATATATATATATATATATATATATATATATATATATATATATATATATATATATATATATATATATATATATATATATTATATATATTTCTATATATATATATATATATATATATATATATAAATATAGAAATATATATAAATATATATTGTCATACTTTTTCTTTCCCAACCAAAGAAAAATAAATAAAAATATCCAACGGAATAAAATTTTAAGATATCATTATAAACAAAAATGTATATAGTAATTTAAGATTAGATTTAGTGTAGATAAGAATAGAAATTTGTTTGGCAAACGACCTTTTTCCGTTTCAAACAAAATTATCAAAAAATCCTTTGTTTAGAATTAGAAGACATTTTACCTGTAAGTTAATCTTTTCATTGTTTGTATAGTCGAGTATTAAATGACCATATTCTAATCTTTTGAAATATGTAAATGATGTATTGACAAAACCAATTTTAAAGTAAGCTATTTAGTTTTTCTCTGAAACCGAAATTAGGCTTTTCCAAAATCATGGTAAACACAATTTGAGCTTTTGATTGGACGATCGTTTTTAAATGGGAATTTTGTGAGCCGATCATGAGACGGGAGAAGTTAGTCATATTTTGATCATCGAAAGGAAACAGTCGTTTGTCTCAAGATAGGGTGTGGTTCGTGAGTTTGGATACCAGCGTAACGAAAAGAAGTGAATAGTTTGAAGAAGGAGATAACAAGTAGATTAAAAGAGGTCCTTGTATCTACCGTGGGCATTTTATAAAGTATATGTGAAAGTATTCTTACGGCATCAAGTTGACAAAAGGAGGTCCTGGTGTCATAAATAAATAGCTGAGTTTGGAGAAGTGAATCAGGTGTTTTTTGTGTAGTCTGTCGGAGGTTTGCAGAGACGTTAAGAAAGAGCCGAGGTGCCAAAGAGGAGAGATCTCATCGTTGACGAGACTGGACTTTTCTGGGTATTTTCCAACAACTCAAGAAGAAAATAAGCTGTAAGTGTTTGTACAATTGAATTTTATATCTGTGAAGGATCGTTTCGACATCATGGTCATTAGCATTCAAATTTAATAACTGAGGTTTTGTTAGGCTAATCAAAAGTTTAAAGTTTTGTTGTTTCTTGTTTCAAGTAAAGAAAATTTTAAGTAAAATTGGTTTTCACGTAATATAAATGTATGTAGCTTTATAATCTTATTATTATAAAGCCATCAGTGACTAGGCGACAATGATGGAGAAATCATAGATGTGGATATATATATTAGTGACGGCAGATAACTTTTTGGATTCGCCAATATAGTTTTTTTATTGTCTGTCTATTTAGTACGGTATAATTGTATAATTAGACCCAAACACTGACATCCAAAGTAATAGTTATTCTCCAACATCAAATAATTCCGTATGGTCCACATACAGTTCACTAAAAAGTGACACCATTATTTCGAGCGTCGTTTTTTGGGGGGAGTGGGGGTAGAAATCGGTAAATTAGTAGCTTTTTAGGGTTTTCACAAATATTTCGAAAACTATGCGGTTTACCGTAAAGAAGGTTATATACAAAAAAGTTCTACGTCAAATTTAAAGCAAGAAAGGTCATATGCATAATTGTTCTGAAATTATCGGTTCCAAAGTTACGGAGTCTGTAAAAGTGTTTTTTATGTTTTTTGAGCAAATTATATTATTATTACTGAGGAAACTATTTTTTTTTTCACAGGATTGAGTTATGTAAATGTAATATGCTATTTCAGTGGCCGATGGTATGTTAGCTATAAGCTTTTGAAGGAACGTCAACCCCATCACCTTCTCAAGTGGCGCTACTTTTTAAGGGAAAAAGGCTTCCACGGGGCTAGGCCATATAAACCTGTGGTACGGGCAACCCTACTATAAACTTTTTATGGACAATGTCGCATGAATATCTTTCCTACACTTACTTTCAACAAAATAATTTTAAATACTCAAAATATTTCTTGCATAATATTGATTATTATAATGCATTGAGTTTCATGTAAATTTATTTATCAGTTTCAGTCCTATCTAAATACAATATTCTTCTCTTCTACATCTTCGTCCATGATGATTGTGTCCCTTTTATCACATCCTAGGCCTGAGCGATTGCTGAATATGCTTGAGCAGTTGTTTACGCCACAACTCATACTCAACGTAATACGTGTGTGCTGTTTATATGTTGCGTATTTGCAGAGTTGACAACGCCAATTGGAAGAGTCCCACATGGTGACATTTTTTGATTCCGGCTATTGCGCAACCACAAACATTCGACAAGACTTGATATATACATAAACGCATGTGCACATAATATACCATTTTGTAAGGTTATTTTTACTTTTTATGATTAAATACTATACAATTTGAGTTTATAAGTTAGTTTACTATTCTCAATAATAAAAATTTGGTCCTTCGAGCCGGATATCTACTATAATGGTACCAGAAATAAATTAAAAATAAACAATAAACTATTTATAGTAAACAGTGCATGTGAGTCCATATTGTTTTAAGAAGTTCCAAAACAAAAAACTCAGCGATCCAGACAGGTGTTGACAGAATCTGCGGTGCTGTCGAACGGTATATTTGACTGGTCAACTTTAATAATTCCAGGCGAGGGATACCTTCAAAAATATATTCAGACAAATTTAATCAGAATAGAGGGGCAATTGTAAATGAGATTTATTTACAATAATAGAGTGGAGTTTTATACCTCCCTATGCACCGCATTTTGGTGGCTTCTTGGAGGCAGGGGTAAAAAGCATAAAGCATCACTTAAAACGAGTTTTAACAAACGGTAATTTACTTTTCGAGGAATTCACTTTTATTCTCTGGCACATAGAGGCAATTTCGAATTCTCGTCCCCTCTGCCCTCTAATTATCGATTCTAATGACCTAACTCCATTAACCTCAGCTCACTTGCTTATTGAAAGACTTATAGTAGCTATTCCTGATCAAGATGTGATGGACATTAATCTGAATAGACTGAATAGATACCAGTTTTAAAACAATTGACCCAACATTTTTGGAACCGCTGGAAGGTGGACTATATTACCAAGTTACAACTTCGCACCAAGAGGAGGACCAACAAGGGAGAACTATTGGAAAATTCGCTAGTATTAATCAAAGACGACAGGACTTCGACACGATGGCTACTAGAGACAACAATCAAAACTGCCATGGCAATTATTAAGAGCATTCCAGAGCATTTGCCCTCTTCCTACCAGTGTTTGAAAGGCAAAGTGCTGTTTATATGTTGCGTATTTGCAGAGCTGACAACACCAATGGGACAAGTCCCACAGAGTGACCTAGTGCGCAACCACAGACGACCAGACTTAAAATATATATATATATATATATATATATATATATATATATATATATATATATATATATATATATGTATATATATATATATATATATGTATATATATATATATATATATATATATATATATATATATATATATATATATATATATATATATATATATATATATATAAGTAAAAGTAAAAAAGTAATGGCATGTCTCGCAAAACAGAAAACCAAAAATGGTATATCGATGGAAGGCAACCGTATATACGTATTTCTGACTATTGGTCGTCTTCAGTACGGTGCAGCCAAGTTAGAAAAGGAGCATATTAACTTGGGAAAGGATCAATACAGGAACAATGCAACCAATTTGTGGCATTAGAGTTAGAAGACCCTGATGGTTTCCAGGCCAGCCACAAATTGGTTGCATTGTTCCTGTATTGATCCTTTCCCAAGTTAATATGCTCCTTTTCTAACTTGGCTGCACCGTACTGAAGACGACCAATAGTCAGAAATACGTATATACGGTTGCCTTCCATCGATATACCATTTTTGGTTTTCTGTTTTGCGAGACATGCCATTACTTTTTACTTTTATTATTCACTCGCATTATCCTTTTCCATTTGTTTTAAACGTTTCAACGTTTGGCATTCCTTTCCTCAGGTAGCTGTAGCTTCCTCCGTGGTTGGTGTTAGTTGTTGCCCTGGAAACCATCAGGGTCTTCTAACTCTAATGCCACAAATTGGTTGCATTGTTCCTGTATTGATCCTTTCCCAAGTTAATATGCTCCTTTTCTAACTTGGCTGCACCGTACTGAAGACGACCAATAGTCAGAAATACGTATATACGGTTGCCTTCCATCGATATACCATTTTTGGTTTCTGTTTTGCGAGACATGCCATTACTTTTTACTTTTATTATTCACTCGCATTATCCTTTTCCATTCTATATATATATATATATATATATATATATATATATATATATATATATATATATATATATATATATATATATATAAAAGAGCATGTGCACATAATATACCATAAGGTTATTTTTACATTTTATTCTATTAAATGCTATACAGTTTGAGTTTATAAGTTAGTTTACTATCCTACAGTAATAAACACACAGTTGAGACCACTTCTTTCGATATTCACAGTTACGGATGCATTCGTCTTTGCAAGTACACACTATGAGGGAGTAATTCCTCCGGAGCTGCAGCACATACTGTTGTACTTGGTGTCAGGTGTTCGTTAATATTCTTTCAGCCTAACTCGAGAGGATCCTTCTTCTCATTCAGACACTGTTGTATCTGGTGGCAGGTTATGAACGAATTCTGGCTGGAAGCTCCTGAAGTGGGGGTAGTGCAGCTAACTTAAGCAAATAATGTATAGGCTGCTTTGCAATAGAATTCAAGTAAGATTAATACCAAAAACAGTCTAGATCTTCCATGTTTCTGACACCAAACATAGCAAGAAGGAAATGATTTCCGGCGTCAGCTGTAGTGAATTCGGTTTGGAAAAACACTTAAATATTTGATGCTGTTTTGATAACGAATATAAACAAAAAACTTTAACACCCTTCGTTCCGGTAGAAAAACAAACACATACTTATAGGATTTTTTTAAAGCAGGAAACACAACTGAACATTTTCGCATTATTAAGGAAACACCCTATGGAGAGGGATAATTGGTAAAATAAAACTTCTACAAAATAATTTATTGTGTTCGAATGTTAACTTTCTATATTCATTTATACATTCCTTTACAGTTGGTTTTGACTTTGGCATTTTAATTTAATTCACAAATATTTAACATAAATAATGCTGCAAAACGTATTGAAAAGTAACAATAAACAACTAAACATTCTAAACATTATACTGTCTAAACTATAGACGAAAGGACTTAGACGGGGAAGTCCCGGAATTATCTAAATATAGGTGCATAGAGATAAGAGCAAAAATTTTGACAAATAAAGATTAGCAAAAATGTCGATAATTAATATTGTTATTAATAACATTAATATGTTTTGAAGAATAGAATCATATAAAAATGCAAAAATAATAAGAATATTTAATAAAGTGCACCAAATAAGCGCATAAATAAAAAAAATGCAGTGAAATAAAAAAAAAACTAAAAAAGTATTAAAAAGTGGTGTCAAATGACTAATTTTTACAAATTTTGTCTATATTTAAAAAGAATAATATTACTGCTCCTATCTTAAAGACTGCCAACTCCTTCAAAAGATCTAAAATGAACATTGTAACATACAAAGATATTATTATTATTATTATTGTAAACTAATGTATATTTTACTTATTGTATCTATATTGTATTAATCTAAATACGCTAATGACCCTGCGTGGTTGATGCGTTAATATAATAAAAAAAAAAAAAAAATAATATTACTGCTTTTATTATTTACCATAAGCATTATGCTCAGAAATTCGGACTCCAGTGATTATGATCAGACACTTTTGTGTAATAGATGGTAAAAAGCTTGTGAATGACCGTTTGCCTCACTACAATATTTTATTTTCCCATGAGATACCATTCACGAAAAATGTAACCATTTCATTCCAAAACTATCGGTATTAGGCTAGTGAAAATCCTCACTATGGGATTCAAAGTAGTAGTCAATTTGCTAAAAAGTTAACTGGTTGATGTGCTGTTTTACCAGTTCGACTAGTCAGATCGCGTATTCTGGAGAATACGGAAAATCAGCAAGTATATTTGGATTTGCTGGACTACCGGATTACCGGATTTGTATGGCCTAACCTTGGAGCAAAAGCGTCAAATGAATATTCAGCATAATGGCTGTACATTCGACTTTGCTGATAAGATGATGACTGCATGTTTATATTCCTTAATTATGAATGAAGCGATATTTCCGCCCCGATCACACGATTTAACAAGTTTGTGCGGCTGATAGCACTCTGTGAAGGCTACTTATGTAGGGTTACAGATGAAGACTACAAAAATTAAAATATAGTGTATATTACTATCAAACAGTTGACGCTACGTCGAGAAACAAGTCACTACTTGAGAATTATTTTAATTTTAGATCGAGAATTCACAGGTATTTATCTAACAAAGCGATCACCTAACCGTGTATGTAAAGATTAGATTCGCGCAGTGATTAAGTCTGACTCTACAGCTGGAAGTTAAATGTGGAATCAGATAATAAAATTATAAGAAACAAATTAACTTCATTCTAATAAAAAATTTAATTAGAAACTGCATTAAATCAGCTAAAAATTATCCTGGTGCTGACATTGGGTATGATCACAATCCCATAGTAGCTGTAACCCATTTAAAATTAAAGAAGATGATTAAACATAAGTCTCTCAAAATATTAACATAACCCAACTACAAGACGTCAAGGTTAAGGAAACGATTCAAAGACAACTGAACGAATATTTAGTTTAGGAAAATATTCGTGAGAATTTCGATGAGGGCTTAAATATAATTATAACAACAGTTAAAGAAATCTGTGAAAGGAATTTAAAAGGCAGTTTAAACCTTAAAAATAAGGTATGGATGACAGAAAACATATTGGACTTAATGGATGTCTATGTCATGTATAAAAAAGGAAAAGAAGCGACTAGTATATTAAATAAGAGACAAACTGCACTACTACATGATAAACATGGTGAAGTAAAATTTGAAGTAGAGGACAAACTTACAAAATGGTAAAATTACATTAGGAACATATTCGAAGACATATGTTAGCCTCCATAAGACATATTAGTTAACCTCCGGATATTAATAGCTGCAACGAACCCCCCCTTATAACACGCTCTGAGGTAACAAGCCATACAATCATTAAAAATTGTAACGACAGGTCCTGACGAAATACCAAGTTAAATATATAATCCTATACATGATAGCAATGTTTTAGCGGTTGTAACTTCGTTTTTAATACCATTTATACCAGCGGACACTTTGTTAAATCATTTATTAAAAATTTTTCTTTTTGGATAAACAAACTTGCTCAAATATGTCGTGATATATCTGCAGACATGTAGGTACTGTTATTTAATTGACTTCCAAAAGGCATTTGTTGATGTTAAGTAGTCTATATTGATCTAGGTTATACTTTTTTGGGATATTTTTGTGTTTAAATCATCAATATTGTTATGAAAGTTCTGTAAGATTTATCCCACATAAAAGAAGTCTCTTAACGAAAAAGAAGAAGTATTAAAATTCTGGAATATTCAAGATGGCATCGAAAAATTCTGATAGGTCTTAAGTCTGGAACGTCAGAAAATGTATATAAACCGTATATAAACAGATATTGTTGACAGTTTGAATAACAGGTTTAATTGAGTTTTTGAAGTTTATAGTTGTCATTCTGTCACATTGGTGACAGTGGTAGGATTAAAGAGAAAATAAACAATTGTGAATGGTTAATACCAGATCTACCGAATTCGATAAATAATTTGATACATCCGAACCACTACATGACTTTCAAAAATGGAAGAAGATGAGGAGAAGCGTATTCAAGAAGAGGAAACGGCGAAGAAGATGCACAGAAAAATAGAGGTAGAAATGATAAATAGTTTATTCCAAATAAATGAAAATTTGAAGTAAGAGGTAAGTGAAATTACTAGTAGAATAAATAAATTAGAAGAACAGCAGATCGATATAAAAATTTTTTCGATTGCGTCTTGAATATTCTAGAATTTTAATACTTCTTCTTTTTCGTCAAGGGACTTCTTCTATGTGGTATAAATTTTACAGAACTTTTGTAATAATATCTGGAGTTATTTATTATTTGCTGTTAATATTTACAAAAATCATAATTACTGAAAATCCGGACCCTAGTTATGACTTATTATGTTATTTTCGATATGTGATTGACTTACTAATTTCTTTTATTATTAATTTTTTCTGTTAATATCAAAGAAATGTATAAAAAATCTAAACGTCAAAATAAACGTACTTTCAACTGAAATGTGGTCAATTCTCATAAGATAATAAATAAAATTAATATGTCACAAGAAAAAACTTTCAAACAATAAAGGGAATCATCATCGCCAAATAAAATGTATATTAAAAATAGTTTAATTAGAACAAATAATTTTGGCTTTATTAAAGATTTGATAATCTCTTTTTTACTATTGACGCTGCAGTTTGATCTGTAAAATAATATTTGTTGGTGTTTTACTCGTATATACTTGTGTTTCATTTCCACAATCCTTTGAAATTAAAACATCTAGTAAAGATAACGAATTATTATATATCTTTTCTGTAGGGTGTTATCATACCTACCAATATATAACAAAAAGAGAATTTAAACGATTTCTACCTAGCGAAACCGAATTCAAATTTTTCTCACTGTGCTTTCTAAAACTTGCAAAGCAAACAGCTTGATAAATTACTCGGCAAGGGAATCTAAAATTGCATTCCACATGCCGTTCATCATGGTCAAAATTCGTAGTGAATTCAGTTTCTGGTACTCCAAACGGAGTAAAGTAATAAAAGATAATGACAGTATTAGATTTTTGTTTTGATACAGGGCAGCGACAGCCGCTTATACGTATTTCGACCTCTTTAGGTCTCCTCAGAGCGGTATAGCCACTACTCTAAACCAAAACAAAAATCTTTCCCGTCCTAGACCATAGTTATCAAAATAACTATATACGGACGTAACTACGCCATCCAAAAACAAAAAGAGAAATAAAACGATTTCTACCTAGCGAAACCGAATTCAAATTTTTCCCACTGGGCTTTCTAAAACTTGCAAAAGCAAACAGCTTGATAAATTACTCGGCAAGGGAATCTAATTTACTCCGTTTGGAGTACCAGAAACTGAATTCACTACGAATTTTGACCATGATGAACGGCATGTGGAATGCAATTTTAGATTCCCTTGCCGAGTAATTTATCAAGCTGTTTGCTTTGCAAGTTTTAGAAAGCACAGTGGGAAAAATTTGAATTCGGTTTCGCTAGGTAGAAATCGTTTGATTTCTCTTTTTGTTTTTAGATGGCGTAGTTACGTCCGTATATTTTGATAACTATTGTCTAGGACGGGAAAGATTTTTGTTTAGGTTCAGAGTAGCGGCTATACCGCTCTGAGGAGACCTAAAGAGGTCGAAATACGTATAAGCGGCTGTCGCTGCCCTGTATCAAAACAAAAATCTAATACCGTCATTATGTTCTACCAATATATATTTATTGTCTCTTTATATCATCGTCCTCATATTTTGAGCCTAAGGGAACATCCATTAACTACGTCGTAAAAAATTTGGACTTTTTAGTACCCTCCATCCTTCGTCGTAAAGCGTCGTTTACATTCTATAGCCTACCTCATGTCGACGTCGAAATTGCAACTCATGACCAACCTTTTCAGTGATTTTTAAAAAAATTAATTTTATTCCTGGATTTTTTAAAATTAACTACAAAACTTTAGTTACGAATGTATCACAACACGAATAATTAATTAAGAATAATAATTTACTTAAAAATAATTTTATTTAAAATTAATCGACTTCAGATATGCACTCATGCTCCCCATACTCCTGTCGTATACCATCCTAATAAGCAAAGATCTCCTTCCCTCTTATCCCTAATCCCAATGTCTGATGAATTAAACTCAAGCATTGAGGTTAGTTGATTTGTTTACGAAATCGATATGAAATTATAAAAAAATTAAAAGAAACGTTACGAAAGCGTGAAGGAAATTTAAATTAGTAACAAAAGTTCTTAATTTATAAACATCTATGTTCAAATTAGACAGAAATTAGTCTTATATATTCGTAATAAAACTAGGTTAAAATTATTAGGAAGTCCATTAAGTAAAAGTGTAAAATATTTAAATATCATTTTTTTTATTTATTTATTTATGCCTCAACCTCGTAGGGACATTGGCGTTGTACAATTTAAAGTTTTACAATTCATTTAGTATATTTATGGAATATAAGTATGAAGGTATCTTGAAATTTATATTGAAGTCTCTCCACGCAATATAAAGGACGCTCTAGTAAAATATGGCGAACACTGAGCACAATATCAGATCCGTAGCACTGTGGTTTTAATTCACTCTCCAGCAGATGTTTATGGGTGATGGCGGTGTGGCCTATTCTTAGACGAGATAGGATGGTTTGATGTATACGTTATTTGGGGTTGATTTCCAAGGTAATATAGAATATTTTACTTCTCGTAGTTTGGATGTTGACTAATTCCACTTGGTTTGCCAGTCATTGAATATTAAGTTTTTGATTATAGGTTTTATATCTAGATGTTTCATATCAGCTTCCGGACTCGAGATTGCTAGTTTTGCCAAGAAATCTACTTCTTCATTACTAGCAATTCCGATATGGGAAGGAATCCATACAAAGTTGACATTTATGTTCATAGCTTGCAGTTGGCTTAATGCTGATTTACAAAGTAGTAGACTTGGATGGCTAGGATATAAGTTATTTAGGGCAATTACAGAACTTAGGTAATCAGTAATAATGACAGGGTTTTTAATACTATTTTCTACCACAAAATTTATTGCATTGAGAATAGCGGTTAACTCGGCTGTGTAAATTTATGTTAATTTAAGGAGTTTCATTAATATTTTTGTTTTATTAGACATAAATGCTGCTCCAACTCCATCTACAGATTAAACGAATTTAAAACGGAACATACGAAATCAATGTATTTCGGCTCAACTCCGCTCTAGGTGGTTGACCAACAAAAGGTTGTTAAATAATTATATTATAAAAATCCAATACTTCAGCCGGCTGCTGGATTCGGAACTCATTCAAGAACAAGTCAAAACTCCACCCAAATAGGTTGCCTAGAATCACTGTAAAAACTAGACTACACAAGCAGTTATTATGCTGTCAAACCACTTATCGCCTCCTTATAGTCCAAGAGATAGAGCCGAAATTTTGAACTGATCAGTAATATGACATTTCTCTATTGTAATATATTCATTGTAACTGGGTTAAGACTTTGCCTTAAAGGCGGACGCCCCTCGTGGTACAGGGGGTGGCTATACAGGGATGAAGTTGTCATTTTTTTCTGAAAAACTAACGATCGATAATATGGCTGAAAATTTGCCCAGAGTAAGATCTTAGTATAACTAGACGAAATCTCAAAGGGCGGACGCGAGAGTGGATACATAAGGGGTGGCGGACAGGGGTGAAATTGCAATTTTTTGGGGAAAAATTTACGATAAGTAATATGTCCGTCATTTTCATGGCTCATTATTTAGCCCCTAAAAACTTTAAATCCAAAAGGGCGGACAGCTGTGTTGGTACAGAGAACCACAAAACGGGGTCAAATGTACCACTTTCCTGTGCTTTTTAGGTTTCGGTAACAATTTTCAAACTGATTTTATTATGATATTTTTATACCGATTGATTTGAAAATTTGTATGCTCACTTCTGTTACTATTCTGAGAAGCGTCAAGTAGAGTTTTCCTAAAAATTTTCCAAAAAAATTTCCGTAAATGAAAATTTTCGTAATTTTTTGAGGTAAAATCTAATTTGTAGAATCCTTTCGATTTTCTGTCAGTTATACCATGATTTTTTTCCAAACATTTTCAAACGATGTTTCCGATAAGAAAAAAAAAATTAAGAAAAACTTTTCTAAAACATTTGATAAAACTCTACGTCTGAATCTTTTATAGAATATTTTGTAGTTTTAAAATGATATTATGATAATGTTTTTTTTTCAAACTAAAGTCATATTTACTGTATAAATAACATTTTTTTCTTAAATATAAATATTTTACGAATTAATTTTTAATTGAATAAATGTTTGATATTTGATATTTCATTAAATTAAAGTAATTTTATAATGTTAACTATTAAATATTTTTGGTATAACAAATAGTAATTTTACTTATTTTTTATTACAATAAAAAGGTTTTTAAATTTATATTGCATAAATAATGGTTGTTCAGATATAAGAAAAATTTGATTTATTATTACATTAATAATCAAATACAAAATATATTATTTCTATTTATCAATAGGTAAAATTCAATTTGTAGAATTCCTTAAACATTTTACAAATAATTATTAATAAAAATCAATTTAATAGTGGAATTATCAATTTTTTAAGTTTTGAAATTTACTTTGTAGATATTTTCAATATTTTTTTTAACTTTCAAATTGATTGAATTTTTTTTTCATTAGTTAATTATAATTTTACTAATTCTGTTTGGACATTAATTTTGCATCATTATTATATTAAAATAATAAAATAATAATGATGCGCGTTCCATTTAGATCAGTAATTCTAGACGCATGCGCTAAATGTAATAAGTATCAAGATGCTTTTATCCAACTTGGTGAAACTGACTTCGATTGTAATGAAGTTTTTGAAACCTTAGAAACTTTCATATGTCACTTATATGGAACAGGACTGACGAGAACAATTTCAAGAAGAAAAGTAAGCGATGTCAGATTTTCACTATTTAACCGGCAGTATAAGTTGCATGATGTGAACGAGCCTTAAAAAAAAACTAAAAAATTTCGATGCTTCAAGCTTACCACCATGTCAAGATGAATTACACCAACATCTACAGCGAGCTCATTATATTTCAAATATTTGGACAAATGCTCATAAAAAAGTACCAACAGAATTGATTGTTGAAGAACATGGTTGGGAGTTTGAAGATGAAACATATAAATTCAAATGGTTTAGTGGACCTCAGATGCCAGAATCAGTTCGAGAAGTAGTGATTGAAAATGAAGCAGATAATGAATGTGATATTATTAAAAGTGAAAGTGACGAAAATGATGAATGTGATGACATCAATGAGAGTGAGAAAAATGACGAAATTTTTAAAGTTTCTCTAATTTTTTTTTTCCTATCGGAAAAATCGTTTGAAAATTTTTGGAAAAAAATCATGGTATAACGGCAGAAAATCGAAAGGATTCTACAAATTAGATTTTACCTCAAAAAATTACGAAAATTTTCATTTACGGAAATTTTTTTGGAAAATTTTGAAGAAAACTCTACTTGACGCTTCTCAGAATAGTAACAGAAGTGAGCATACAAATTTTCAAATCAATCGGTATAAAAATATCATAATAAAATCAGTTTGAAAATTGTTACCGAGACCTAAAATGCGCAGGCAAGTGGTACATTTGACCCCGTTTTATGGCTCTCTGTACCAACCTAGCTGTCCGCTCTTTTGGATTTAGAGTTTTTAGGGGCTAAACAATGAGCCATAAAAATGGCGGACATATTACTTATCGTTAATTTTCCCCCAAAAAATTGCAACTTCACCCCTGTCCGCCACCCCTTATGTATCCACTCTCGCGTCCGCCCTTTGGGATTTCGTCTAGTTATACCAAGATCTTACTCTGGGTAAATTTTCAGCCATATTATCGATCGTTAAATTTTCCGACAAAAATTACAACTTCATCCCTATACAGCCACCCCCTGTACCACGAGGGGCGTCCGCCTGTAAGGCAAAGTCTTAACCCAGTTACAATGAATATATTCCAATAGAGAAATGTCATATTACTGATCCGTTCAAAATTTCGGCTCTATCTCTCCGACTATTAGGCAAGCTCCTCTTTCCTTTAAAGGAGATAGATAGTTGAACGATATTTTATACAATGTCTATCACCGGGTATGGATTTATTTTTGTCCAAGTTTTATATTGGTCCACTATTTCAAATGCAGTTCAAACAGACATATATTCATTTGTATGTTCCTTTTTAAATTCGTTCAATCTGTATAGTTTTAGAGGCATCGGTATATATAAGATTATGGTTACTATATGTCTTGCGATCTTAGAGGACATATTGATATAATGCTTTGGGATGGTTATTTGCTTTTTTATATATGGAGAGTTTGGTATTGATAGATGGGATGGGAACAGTCCAAGAGAGAACAGTGTTAATATCTGGTAGACAATAGGTATCTAAAAATTTGGATTCAAGTTCACTGAGGTATCTATTTACCCTTTTATAAAAAGGAAGGTCAAGGTTAGCATGTGTTTTAAAGATATTTCTAAAACGGTCTGAATTTATATAGTGGTTAACAGGATTCACAAGACTTGCCTGTATTGATTCCAAATATGTTAGTGAAAGTTGTTTTCTTCGGAATTCCAGGGGGATTTCTCCAGCTTCACAGTGTAAACTTTCAGTAGGGCTAGTATAAAAGGCACCTAGTATGGTTCGCAAAGCACTATTTTGTATTCGATCGAGTTGTTTTATGATATATGGTTTTGCTGAATCATAAATAATACAAGCGTAATCGAGTTTGGACCTGATCAATGACTTGTACATAAGGGTCAGTGTTTTACTATCTGCTCCCCACGTGTTGTATGCAACAGTTTTTATAATTTTAAGTTGCCTTTTTCATCGACTGCCAAGCCGCAATCCTCGCCCTGTCGACAAATCGATACACCGACTGTGCCAAAACAATATCTTGCCGCGTCCAACTATCGAACTTGATGGAAAATTGGGTGGCTGATTACTCTACAATGGATCCCTAGTCATGTCGGTGTTGAAGGAAATGAAGCGGCGGATGAACTTGCAAAAGAAGGCACTACTCTTCCACAGCCCCCTAGCTTCCAATCGTACACATCAGCAAAGTCCACCATTAGAAGAGGAATCAAAGCGAAGATAAAAGAGCAGCAAATACAAGCCGGTGCTGGAAAATCTTGGGCCCACCTAATAGAGTCACCAATCCCTCGCAACTTGCCGAGACCCATTAGTGTAGCCGTGTTCAGAACAACTACGGGGCATGACTACCTGGCCTCCCATCTACATCGCATCGGCGTCCGCGAAAATGATAACTGTCCACTATGTGATCAGCCCCAGATGGATGCTGCTCACCTTCCAGAGTGCCCAGCCCTGAAAACAGACCCACCCGAGGAGGATGAAGATCGCCTACGAGAAACGGCTCGTCTATACTGGTCAGCGCGCCACCAAATGGCTAACATGCCAAGGGTGGGCGTTGGCTAGTAAGTAAGTAAGTAATAATTTTAAGTGCAGGTTGACACGTACTTTTTAGAACATGAATGTGGTGGTTCCAGGATAACTTGTTGTCAAATGTCATGCCTAGACATTTAATTTTCTCAACATATCTTATTTCTTTATTAAATAGTTTTAATTCTGGAGTGATATAACTTCTTTTTTTTTTGAAAATATCATAGCCTTTGATTTTGTTGTTGATAATTGAAGACCTGTGAAATTTGTCCATAATTCGAGATTCCATAGCACTTTCTGTAGATGGATCTGAAGGGTTTTATGATTAATCCCCTTAACAAAAATGATTAAGTCATCTGCAAAGAGTCTAGCTTTTACTGGTAAGTCACAAGTGGAGATAATATTATTTATTGTAATAAGAATTAGGGAGACGCTTAAATTAGATCCTTTAGAATTCCGTCTTTTTGAATTTTTATATTAGATAAAGTACCGGTAATTCGTACATTAAAAGTTCGATGAGATAGGAAATTTTTTATGAATTGTGCTATATTACCTTTTATTCCCCATCGACTAAGTGTTTGAACAATACTATGTCGTCAAACTGAATCGTATATTCTAGTTATGTCAAAAAATACTGCGATACATTTTTATCCACATGCCATTGCTTCATGAATCTGACTCTAAACTAATAAGATTATCCAGTGTTGAACGATTTTTCGGAATCCGCTTTGTTCCGGAGCATGTAATTTATTATTTTCTAAAAACCACATTAATCTGTTGGATATGATTTTCTCGAGAACTTTACACATTACACAAGTTAGAGAAATAGGTCTATATGCATGTGACAGAGATTTTGGTTGATTTTGTTTATAAATAGGGATGACGATAGATGAACTTCAGATTTTTGGAAACTTGCTATGTCTCCATATATTATTATAGATATTCAGCAAGTGTTTATTTGCAGATGAAGAAAGTTTTTGAAGAAATATTGCAGAGATGTTATCAGGACTAGAACGTTTTTCGTATTATTGAGTGAGTATTCCAATTCATTTTTAGTTATGGGATAATTTAAAGGAGAAAGGTCATCAGGAGGTATACTAATACCTTTGGATTCCACTCTTTTTTTTTGGTCAAAAAATCTGGGGAAAGAACATCATCGCTTGAGAATCTTTCAAAACTATTAGCTAGAGTATTGGCTATGCCTAAAGGGGAAGTGTATATTTTTTGTTTTTCTTCTAAGAAGTTAATGTGGTTTGGGGTATTTTCCCGGATATCTTTTGTACCATTTGCCACACTTTATTAAATGGTATAGATGAATTTAAATTCTGAAACAAACTGCTTCCATGATACACGTTTACTTCTTTTAATGACGAATCTAGCTCGTGCTTTTAGTCGTTTGAATTCTAATTTATTTTCAAGTGATTCATATTTCCTGAATCGATTGAATGCTGTTTTTAAAAGTTTAATAGCTTCTTGACATTCAGAATTCCACCAAGGGACTGACGAATTTAATTTTTTGGAATTCATTTTACCAACGGCTTTTCGGCGACATTTATTAATTTATTAATTGGAAAACTTGAATTTGACTATCAATATTATTATTTGCTTGTAAAATTTCATGTAATGCATTCATTTCATTTGAAACTAGAATATAATACTCTTGCCAATTTGCATTTTTGATATTCCATTTTTCAACATTACAAGAGTATTGTGTACTGTCAGGATTTGTTATTACAATCGGAAAGTGGTCAACGTCATTTAAATCAGAAAGTACATCCCAAGATAAGGTAGCTGATAATGCTGGATCACATATTGAAAGGTCTATGGGAGAGGATTTAGCAGTAATCAAAATGAGTATTTCTTCCATCGTTTAGTAGGTTTAACTGAAAATTATCCAACAATATTTCGATTCTACGACCTAATAGAGTAATTTTTTTTGATCCCCATATGTAATTATGTGCATTAAAATCTCCAACTATTAGACGAGGTAAAGGTATTTGTTTAATCAAATCTGAGATTTCATTATTGCTTGGGTTTTGTGTAAGTGTAATGTATATATAACATATAACAATGTTCATTTTTAAAGGCCCTTTGATACTAATTGCGACCGCTTCAAGTTGTGTATTGATTTAAAGAATTTCTACATCGATGGATGAATGAGTGTAAATTGCTACGCCACCATTAGCATGATCTACCTTTTCTCTATTTTTATATGTGCATGTGAAGTGTTTTAAATTATGAACTTTAGTATTTTTAAAATAAGTTTCCTGTAAACAAAGTATGGATGGAGTAAGTTTTTTAATCATGTGTTGTAATATCTCAAGGCGAGTGTAATACCATCGTAGGTTCCACTGGATAATTGAGAAAGCTATTATAATATAATCTTTTACAATTTCATTATCGGATTCGGTGTTAGTTTCTGATTGTATGGATTTCAGTATTTTGTTTCGAAACCTAGTGCATCAATTTTTTGATTTCCTACTTGATAAATTTTCATGTAGTTGATTTAAAAGTTCCAATAGGTTTTATAGATCATTTGTATAAGTTTTTATTAAGCTTACTGGGTCAGGGGTACCATCATAATTTTCCAGTATATCTACTAATGTTTTATAAGATATTGAATGGTTTACTGAAGTATCTTCATATATTCGTTTAGCTGGATTTTTTATATCGTCAATTACTTTAATGGTACCTATGTCTGTGATTGAAGACTGGCTTTTTTAATTTAGGGTCTAGAAAGGGGTTATTTACTGGAGTATCATTTGGTGGAGGTGTTATAATTTTAGAGCGATTTCGTTTGTTTGAGGGAGGATTGTGGGACATTTGTTGAATATCAGTGCTTTCTGTAACATGAGTAGATGGTAAAATATAGATATCCGGTTTAGTCGATAGTGTAGAAGCCGAGGAAGATATGTTTTGCGTTAGAGGAATCTATTCATTGTCTATTGGATCAGTTGAAGTAGTTGGAGCAGCATTTTGTGTTTCAGATGTTTGAGTTTCCTTAGTAGTTGCGCAATTTTCAGCCGAATGTCCAGCTTGCCTGCAATTAGTACCTTCTCCATTACAAGAAATATACGATATTATGTCATTTCGTAATTCACAATTATTGAGTCGGGTATTGATGAGACTGGGGGAGAAATAAAAGTAAGCCTTCTGAAACTGAAAATGTGTTTATAATTAGGATTTGATGTACCAATTTTTAAAAAATTTATTGGAGTTACCAATGTTAATCCCAAATTAGAAAGTGCATTTTCAGTAATTGAATGTGGAATTGAAGGACAAACATTTGATATCTTCTTATAATCTTTCATTTGATATAATCTTTCATTTGGTGACATTAATTTACGAGCCTGAATTTTTTGGTGGTTTACAGTTATTATCCCTTTGATAATTTGTAGAAAATTGTTAAAGTTTCGCTTGTTAGATAAATGCAAATTCGACCATTTAACATTCTAGAGGAGAATAGAATATTTTTTGGATGCATTGAATCACTAACTGCAAATAGATAGTCTTCCAACTTTGTATTTTCTAGCGCAGGAAAAACTATTGCTTGTGTTTTGGATCTAAATGTAGCTACATTTTGATTTGTGACAGTTGCAAAAGATTGTTTCATATTTGTAATTGATGAACATTGCTTCAGTTCTTGTTCAGGGGCCTCAAGAGGCGGAAAATTATTCATTTTTAATTATTATCATCGATAACTCTCAAAAACCTAGTCCGGTCCTGTTCCCTCGTTATCAGAACTGATAAACCGTAGCAGTAAAAAGTTGTTGCTTCATAACCAAAAATTGATTCTTGTTTACGTGGATTTAACTTAAATGTTAATTATTTAGATTAATTAAATATTTGTCCTCACAGATTTTATACTTGTGGTGAGACAAATCACTTAGATTCACTTTGTAAGTAAAACTGTAATTATTTTTCTAAATATCATTTAAAACTATAAAGGAGACCAATTCGCAAAAATTCTAACTTCTGCTGTAGAATATAACTCGTTAATTAAGTTTGCTTTAGATGATATTTAGAATATTCAAATGTAAAATGTGTTGTTATATAAGGCAAATTAAGAGTTCGAAAGGTTAGAGATGAAATATAAATTTGTAGTAGTTTCTCTGTTAGAAACTATATTAACGATATGAAACTGTCGTGCCTTTATGTATATTTATGAGAACTTATTATAAGTAATTTATTTAGACAAAGAAAATAGAAACATATGTATTATGTAGGTATTTAACAAATTAAAACTTTAAAAATATGCGACGAAACGTTTTTGTTTAAAAACTAAATTATAATAAACTTTTCTTTTAGTTCTATTTTATTCAATAAATACCTGTATTCGTTACGAAATAGTGTGATTTCGACATGTTTTGAGATGTGGCAAAATTTGTATAAGCGCGGAATATCTGACACCAGTATGTAATATTTTGTTATATTACATACTGGTACCTCTATATTACATACCAATTATAGAGGTATTAGTGTGACGAGCTCTGTGGGCCGGATGTACGGCAGAATATTAACGAAGAGGGTTAAAAGACATACAAGATATTGAAGAACAAAGCGACTTTCGTACCGGGAGATCCTGCCTTGATAATATATTTATCCTACGACAAATAATTGAAAAGCATGTCGAAAGAAGTAGAGAGACCCATTTGGTCTTTATAAACCTTGAGAAAGCATATGATAGTGTCCCGTTAAAGAAAATGTTTGAGGTCCTCGAAAGGTCCGGATTGGATTCGACGTATATCCGAGCGATATATAAATTGTACGAAAATGCAGTTAGTTGTGTAAAAATTGGAACCAGAACCTCAAATGAATTTAAAGTCACTAAAGACCTAAAGCAAGGATGCTGTTTGTCACCGACACTCTTTAAAATATACGTCCAAGAAGCATTGAGGAATTGGAGAAATAAATGTAGATTTATGGGCATCGAAGTGGGACAAGAAACTCTGTATACATTGTTGTTTGCAGATGACCAGGTGGTGGTTGCAACCGATGAGGAAGATATAAATTAAATGAATCGAAAATTATTTGAGGAATATGCCAAATGGGGACTTACTGTAAACATAAGCAAAACAGAATATTTAAAAATTGGAGGAAATACCACAGATCTGAGGCTTGAAAACGCAGTCATAAAAGGTTGCAACCAGTATAAATATCTAGGAAGCATCATATCAGCAGATGGCAGAGTTAAGATAGATGTACAAAACCGAATAACCCAAGGGAAAAAATGCATCCGAATACTGAATTCATTACTGTGGTCTAATAAAATAAAGATGCATACCAAACTTCGCGTCTACAGAGCAATTGTAGAACCAATTATCACATATGGTGCCGAATGTTGGACGATGACAAAGAATGAACGAGATAAAGTAGACGTTGTAGAAGTGGATTATCTTAGAAGGTCATGTCGAGTATCGAGAATGGAAAGAATCAGGAATGAGGAAATACGAAACCGTACAGGAATTAGAGATACTCTTTCAGATAGAATACAAGGAAGGCAATTACAATGGTATGGTCACGTGATGAGAATGGAGGAGGAGCGGTGGCCAAAGAAAGCCTTAATGTATGTTCTGCCAGAAAGAAGGAAAAGGGGAAGACCACCAAATTCCGGGAGAAGAGAAATTACAAAAACAATGCAATCTAGAGGCTTAGAAGAGGGAGATTGGAGAGATGGGAAAAAATGGAGGCTGAAATGCGGGAAGCGGCAATCGCCGTAGAACCCTCGTTATATGATGGATGATGATGTAATATTTTGTGTTTGACCATGACGAAAAACTGCAAGTTCTCAATATTTTATGGTTACATTTTTTTTCTCTATGTATTTTTTATTTGCGACAATCTTGAGCTACTATAGTCTTGAGTCTTGAGTCTTCTTTTTCTTCTTTTTATGTAGACATGATCATGTCTATTTTTTTTGGAGGCGTTGCCGATCGTAAGGGCGAACTCAACATTGGGTCAATTTTTTTTTGCATATATCATTTTAAAATACATTTCCTACCACTCATAACGGTTGAAATGTTGAGTTTAACCTTGTTTCGCCTTCAAAATAAACCCGCTATCAAATCAATGAATTTCAATCGAGCGATAGCCGAGCAGGTAGTAAGTGCGAACTCAATATTTTCGCGCGGAGCAAGCGACCGAGGTCGGCAGCTTGGTAGTGTTAGTAGACTATTGTTCAAGTTCATGTTTATTTTACTGTGCTTACGTTTATGATTCGTGTATTTTCATTTTTTATAGATAATTATGACGGAACCTGGATCTTCTAGTAGTGAATTAAGAGCAGAACTTTCCGATAATCGTGCTGTGTCGGGTTATTCGCGGAAGAGACCTCTTAGGATGAATGATTGGCAGAAAAATCTGTACAAAGTAAAGCGAAATTCAGAGAACTCTTACATTTCAACAAATACCAAGAGGGAAGTTGTTGCCCTAAGATTGGACCTCCTTGTAAATGTTTTTTTTTTTTTTTTTTGGAATGAGGTGGAAAGGTTCAAAAACCGACTAGGGAAGGTGTCCCTAGTACTGTTGGATTCGATCCAGAGAGGAAAACATGCTAGGGCATACAGTCCAGAGTATGGATTATATGTACCACATGCCCCCCTGACCAGTCGCCTACCAACTACCACCCCCTCTTCGACGCGGGATATCCCCGGACGAGTTAGAGAACGAAACATAGGGATATCCTGCGCTGCCTGAAAGATACGTTCTCAGATGATGTCTTAAGTTATCCTATGCTGCTTGCCTAGGAGCGGCCAGCACATAGGGGAAGGTCCGGTTCCTGATTCGGAACAATAATTCAAGGACTAGTAGTTATTGGGAAAGGCAGTATACGTCCTTTGAAGATCATGGTTGACTATGGACTATGTGATATGAAAGGAGTCTGTATGTATCTGGAACAATTTAATAGAGAAGAAGGGGACTATCGTTCCTAAAGAATTCAGAGGACTTCTAACATCCTGATCAAGCTTTATTCGGAATAGTAGTACCCTGAAGAGTAGGGGTATGTGTACCTATGTTGCGTCTGCTATGCTGATTCGGCGGTATCCACGTACGTATCGCGTATGAGTTAGAAGGGAGAAAAAAGTTCTAAGTGGTCCCTTATATGGTGCGAGAGGAGACCCTCCTCACCCATCTTGTTCGGCTCTTTCCAGGATGGTCTTTCGTTTCATAATTTGCGTGATCTGGTCTATTATAAATTCAAAATTTTGTTTACTATGCAACGCTATATGTATAATATTATTGGGCCTTATATCCCCTAACCTATTCCGCAGCCTATTTTGTTCTTTTGCGAAAACATTGCACCGAAAGATGCAATGCTCCTCGTCTCTCTCATGACATGTAGAGCACCTATCATCGTTGGTTTTCTTTATTTTAAATGTGTAAGACCTGAAAGACCCATGTCCTGTCAAAAATTGTGTAAAATAGTAATTATGTCCTTGTAAATGTGGATGTTTTGAGAAAATAGGCGCAGACCAGGTAACCAATATTTTCGAATCCTTTTGGAAAATTGGAAACTATGATCTACAGAACACTTACTTGTCAAAGTTGTTAATGTATAATGACGTAAAAAGGTCCTACGTAAAGGGGCGACCAAGTCGTACATTGAGACGCATTCAGTATAATCTGACTGTTGATCACGTTACTCGCGCAGTTTGTCATACTGCTTTTTATAACATTCATGGAATCTCTGAAAAACGGGTTCGAATTGTACTTGAGAAAACTAACCAGACTGGCACTGTTACCACGGATCAAAGCGGCAAGAGTGAACCAGCGAAGAAAATAGAAAATGAAGATCTTTGGAAAGTAAAGGAACACATCATGGCACTACCTACTGTCACCAGTCACTATAGTCGCGCTAAAAGTCCTCATCGAAAATACTTACTCCTTGGACTTAACATTAAAAAACTCTATTCTCTCTACAACCCATGGCTTACAGAAAATTACCCTGGTTACAGCCCGGTAACTGAGCGCTGTTATCGCGAGACATTTAATAGGCAGTTTAATATTGGTTTTGAGCCTCCAAAAAGCGGCACTTGTAATTATTGCGATAAAATAGACATAAAACTAAAAAATAACCAACTCAATGATTCGGAAAGTGTAACTCAAATAGAGAACCTTAAACAAGAAAAGGAGATACATCTGACTCGTGAAAAAACTGTTCAGTCCCTTCTTAAGAATCTTAGAAGTAATGCAGACGACTCACTTCTGGTTATAGCGTTTGATCTACAGCAAGCTTTGCCGACCCCAAAACTAACTACTGGAATTCAGTACTACAAAAGGAAACTGTGGACCTATAACTTCTGCATCCACAATGTCAAAACCGGTTCTTCAACGATGTATCTTTGGGATAAAAGTACAGGAAGACGTGGATCATATGAGATTACCAGCTGCTTGTATGATTATTTGTCTAAAATTGATGTTAACTTAAAGAAAGTTTTTATGTTTAGCGATAACTGTTTTGGACAAAACAAAAATTTAAATCTTGTTTTGGCAAATCTACACTTTATACAAAAAGACCGGTTCACAGAAATTAAACACTATTTTATGATATCTGGGCACTCGTACCTTCCTTGTGATAGAAATTTTGGGAATATTAAGCATGAAATAAGAAATAGCACTGTATATACCTTAGATCACTATAAGTTAATGATTGAAAGATGCCGCCAAAAGAACCGGTTTACCGTTGTCCAACTTACGCAGGGTATGATTTTAAATTTTTCCGATCTTCAAAAGAAAATAACTAAAGTTCAGATGGTTGGTGCTAAGTTTAAAGATGGAAAGATCTTTGAATTTACAGAAAACTTCAAGCAAGGTTTCTACGTTCATTCTGCTAATAATTTTGAAGTGAAAACGCCAATAAAACTATAAAAAGGTAAGGGGCAAAATTATGATCCTAATAATTTTAATTTGGCCAATAAAGCATTGACGAGACTTTACAGTACCGCCATTAAAATACCAGCCCCAAAAATAAAGGATATTCTTGATTTATTGCCGTATGTACCTCTACCTTGGAGTCGATCTTTACTAAAATCATAGACACACAAGAAGCGGTCACGGATGAAAATACAGAAAACCAAGACATTGAGGATGATGATCAAATAGAATGCAACCCCTGAACTTGACTAATTATTTGTTTTTGTCTTCTAGTTTTTTCTTATTTTAGTTTAATTCTAGGTTTCCACCGTTTTGTGATTTGTTTCTAATACCTTAGTACCTTAGTCAAGAATAAATTGCTTAATTCCTAAAGGTGTTTCAATTCAATAAATTTTAATAGAATTTAAATTTTGAACAGTTTAAATTAATTAAAAATAAAAAAGTTACAGAGTACACTATCAGACGTAAGTAAATAATAAATAAAAACAAAATCATCATATTGTTCACCTTTTGTTGAGTTCGCCCTTTGTAATTTTTTTAAACCCAAATTTCTCGAAACTTGCTTTTGGTGAGTTCGCCCTTCCTATCGGCAACGCCTCGGTAACTCCAGTAACTTGTTCCATATTTTTCGTGGTCTTCTCATTGATCGCCTTCCTGTTGGCGAACCGCCCCTCGCCGTCTTTACTACTTTATTTGTTGTAATCCTGCTTATCTGATCGTTCCATTGCACTCTTCTCTTTATTATCCGGTCCAGACAGTTCCATACTGTCTTACCATCGATTTTTCTGCGTTTTCATTTCTGCTATCTCTAGCATTGTGTTTTGTTCATTTTGTTCTCTTTGTCGGGTCGGGTTTCTGTCGCATATGACAGAATTGTCTAATGACCGTTTTGTAAATTCAGATTTTAATTTCTTTTCCAATATTTGTATTTTTCCCTATTGTTTTAGTCAATCATCCTGCAGCTCTGTTTCCTCTATTCACTAATCTTCCACTTCTGTTTTGAGCTTTCCTTGTTCTATTATCTGTCTCTATAGCTCCAAATTACATTTTAGTAGATTTGTTGTTATAGCCATGCCTTTTTTTGTCTTTCTTTGGTGAAGTTATCTTGTTAAATTTTTTGGCTCTTATATTAAATTAGTGAATCATGCGTTGGAAATAATCTTCGCTTTCAGATATTAATATTCCGTCGTCTGCATAGCAGATTATTTTATGTTTTTTTGCTCTCATGTGGTATTCTTTTTGAGTTTCTACTTTTTTTTATTATTTCATCCTTGATTAGGTTGAACAATAAATGGCACATATAATCTCCTTGTCTTATCCTATTCTTCTTTTTCTTTAGCCTTCATTTATCCATTGTTGGACATAGGCCTCCTCCAATTGCTTCCACGCTTTTCTATCTTTTGCAATTCTCATCCACTGCTTTCCAGCTACAGCTGTTATATCGTCTATTCATCTCTTTTTGGGTCTTCCCACGCTTCTTTTTGTTTCTCGAGATCTCTAGAATGTCACTGTATGAGACCATCTGTTGGTGTCTTGTCTTGCTACATGTGGGATTTTTCTGTCTTTTAAAATGAAGCTCAACTTACCAAAAGCAGCCCATGGCAATTGTGTCCTTCTTTAATTTCTAGGGTTTTATTTTCCTTTTCGTTTTTAATTGCATGCCCTAGATATATATATATATATATATATATATATATATATATATTCAACCGATTATACAGACCCGAAACGCATAGGTATACCGACGTTACCAGTCCAAAATTGACGTTACCAGACCCGCAAAAGGGTCTGGCAACGTTTTCTTCGTTATTTGCATATCATATGCATCCCCGTACATGCCACTAAATTTTTAGAGAATTTTATTTGGGACTGGTATGACGGTTACACACCACATTATACACAGTTTTAGTTCAAATAATAATTGTGAAGAGGGAGCGCAGTTCATTTCTGTATATCGTATATAATTTAAATTCCTTCTTACAACCTCTAAGACTTTCTCAGGCCCAAAAAATGGCAACGCTGTATGTTAGTAGTTACTGTTATTTAAATATTTTTAAAGGTATCAAATATCAAATCATTACTCATCCGTACATACTACAGACTACCGACACGTTTTTAGATCCTACGTTGTTAAAACGATTATTATAGGCACATTCGAAACGATTAGATAAAGTAATTATATAATATACTTACTTGCTGTCATATACTTTTTATTTTTAATTTATAAGACTTATTTAAGAAGACAAAAAAAGGCATCAACCTCTCAGGGTTATTAGCGTTACAATAGGTTTATACAATTAAGAGTTTTACATGTAGGTTTCAGTAATAATATAAATAATTAAATTTCGTTTAGTAAATTGATGTCCTTTAGGGAATTAAACAGTTTTTGGAGGACACTGTTCCCATTGAAGACACTTTTAAGTGAGGTCGGGATGTAATGTTTCTTGCGTTCACTTTTATATTTATCGTGTTTTACAGATAAGTCAGAGTTGCAAATTTCACAAATTGGCTTGTTTCTTCTCTTCAGCAAGCAATCGTGTGTGATTTTCGTATATCCGATACACAAACGTGTCACTATCACTTGTTCTCTTCACTTCCTTGATTTTGATTTCCATAGTTGTCCACTTTCGTTTATTCCTAGTAATTTACTTGGGGTACTTTTCATTTGTCTTGCCAAGTTCTTGTAATCTTGTTTGAAATGAGTTTTTATCTGTGTGTATCGTAATATTAAATATTCTTGATTTTGGATTACTTGTAGCATTTTTAACTGGCGCGTCAACATTTTCGTTTCCTTTTATACTAAGAGAGTCACTGATTATTACCCTTTTTTGCTTATTTTCCTGATGTATGTGAATAATAGCTTGTAAGATGGCAAATAATTCAGCAAAGAAAATAGTGGTGATGTCTGGTAATTTAAAAGAGGCTGTGAATTGTTTGAGTACACAGCAGCTCCTACTCCTTCGTCGTTTTTTGAAGCGTCGGTATAAATTTCATTCACACCACTATTTGAATTTATTATATGATAGAATTCTTGTTGTATGATAGTTGTTAAGGTTTCTGCTTTGTTGAATTGTGCTAGGCTAAGATCGGATTTAGGTAAAGGTATTGTCCAAGGTGACGGGATGGGAGTGAAGGATAGGTCATAGTTGTTTGGGAATTGAAAATTGGTGTTGACTAAATGTTTTTATACTGTGATAAAAGGGAGGATCTGTTCGAGAAGTTGAATCAAATTTAGTTGAGAAACGGTCAGCAAATACATTGTAAATTACAAGTTTGTTTTGGTTTGCCGAAACTGCAGCGGCATAACATAGACTTAGGTATTGCCTTCTGTAGGAGATAGGGAGTTCTCCAGATACACAACAAAGGCTTTAAATCGGGCTAGAATGGTAGGCCCCAAGAGAAATTCAAATAACTATATTGTGAATAGTATCTGAAGTTTTAAGTACTGTTTTTTTGGCCAAGTTGTATACAGTAGACCCGTAATCTAATTTGGAGTGAATTATAGCTCTGTATATGTGAAGTAAGCATGAGTAGTCGGCACCTCAGTTCTTAAAAGCAAGTGATCGTAGTAAATTTATCCTAGATTGGCAGGATTTCTTCAGGTATTGTATAATTGATTTCTACGTTAGTTTACGATCAAAAATCATTATTGAGAATTTAATTGAGTGTTCAAAGAAATTTTCTCTTGTAGTTTAATCTCTGTTGTTCTCAGATGCATAGATGGCTATTATATTCAGATGTTTGTCTTCTAGTCTAATTTTTACTGCTACTATTCGTTCGACGACTTATTTACGTTTATGTACATGGTGTAAAAATTTTCTATGTATTAACAGGGCGACTCCTTCTTTGGCTCTCGTTTCTCTCACTACACCACTATAAATCATGAGAAACCCATCCAGCATGATTTAATCCTTTGGTTTTTTCTTTGTTTCTTGTAGTGCACATATATCTATATTTTTTTCTATAAGCTCTTTCGTAATTTCTTGTTCTCGAGTGTTTAAGAGATTTTACGTTCAAAGTACCGATTCGAAGTATATTTTTTTTTTCGAAGTTTTTCATAAATTCGTTGTCCTTTTTCTCGCGTTGGTCGTCGTCGTTAAATCAGTCCTGTTCCGAGGCATAATCCTGTTTCTATGAGCTGTATGGGTTTAATATCTATCAGTAGGGTGCTAACCTGGCTGTAAACCCCCTCCTTCTTTATCCGGGCTTGGGACCGGTAACAATTCTGTTACTTTAAATGTGTGTTGCTGTAAGTATTTAGTAGGCATATAAAATTATGATTCTTTTAGAAGTTCTCTATCATTTTGCTTTTATAAAACTTGCGTTCTGAGTCCTATACTGTATTGTGGTCATTAAAGTTGCCAACGAGAATGATTTTACATCAACAGCTTCAATATTTGTGATTGAAGGCAGACGAAGAACAATTAAATTATTTAAAATAAAAATTAAGGCAGCGTCGCCACTGGCTCTTGTAAATGTCGTTCCGGGCTGTCGTTCTTTTAGAGGCTACCATTTGGTAGATTTCAACAGTTTGGAGGTATGGATTATGGAAATATTTGAGGTTTTTTTCTAAAGACACAATACATTTGATAAAAATATTCGAAATTAGCCGCTATTATTAAATATTAAGAGAATAATAATAAAAAAGGGGAAAAGATAGGAAAATACTTAATAGAAGTAATTTTGTGACTGTTGGGAGAAGACCGAATCTTTATCCATCACTTGGGTACTCTAATGTTTGTTATGTTACGATAGATTTAGTATAAGTCTCAAATTTTTTAGATTTTGGGTTATCTTTGATTTTGGTTTGTAATCAGGAAAATATGTTTTTTATTGATCGCTTTATAGGTAAGGGTAAGATAAATCGAAAATATGTTAAAAAGGTAGCCTTTAACGTAAAAGTCGATTTTATAGCTTCTTCCTCGGGGTTGTCTTTGTTGAACGTATTCTCGTTATAAAAAGCAACGGCTTTTTCGTTACAATAAGCTTTAGGTACTAAAAAATTTCCCACCAAATTTTACTAACACAAAAAACCACAAATAAATTAAAAAAAAAACACAAAATCCAAAAAAAAAATTAAAAAACACAAAAATTCACAAAAAAATTATAAAAACAAAAAAAGGCCAAGGGAGAGGCCACCCCGATCTTCGAGACTGCAACTTGGACGCTGACCAAGGTGCGAGCTCGAGGATCTTCGCTTTTACACTACTCTGCATAACATCACATTAAGAGATCAGATGATAACGGGAGAAAGTCGCTTAACGACACCTCGTGTAATTATTAGGCTACATTTATGGGCACCTTCATTACCCAGAGTGCGCATAAATATAGTAAGTTCGCAGTAACCTTGAAAAAGCAGTCAGCCCATATGAGAAATCACCTTCAGTGCTCATAAGGGAGGGATGGGGTTTGACTGCGAAAGCGAAAGCGTTACAATAAAATTTTCACCCAATCTTAATAATCTTCTTTGATAACTATCGTTCCTTCCTCACTTAATTTGGAAAATGATTCTGTGTTTAATTTTATAATTTTTTTAATGTATTTAAATGGTTCTCTGGTGTCGGTGGTGACATAAGTTCAGGCTTATTTAAAATGCTTATTTAATTTGCTTTAATTTTTATATGATAGGTATCCATTTTATATTGTTAATTTTTACTTTCCTACATTGGTCAAAATGATTATTTATTTTATATATGGTATTAGCTCGAAATATAAGTTAAATTAGATACTATTTTACTGCTGTTTTTACATTGGAGCAAAATCTTTCAAATATATTTATTTGAATCATTAAATATCTATTAGTATTTTCTAATTTTGCATATGGAATACAAATTACTTAAACAAAATGTAGTAAAATATTTATTATAAATGTAAACTATCATGACATTGCAGGTGTGTAATAATAACTAGGAGCTGTTTCATAATTTATTTGTTTTTAAATTGTCGACATTCACTTAAGACAAAACAAGATTTAAATATTTAATAAAATCAACATTTTATATAAAACAAAATGTAGTGAAATCTAATATATTAGTTTTATACAAATTGCATCACAATGAACAATAAAAGTTAAAAAATTATTTTAAACGATAGGTGTTATAAACTAAAGTTTTAATTCTGATCCAGTCCTTTTCTTCAAATAAATTTAAATTTAAATTTATGAAAGCCATACATTCCTGTTTTTTTGGCGCACTTTTGTTTATTACACTGTGTAGCAAAAAAAGTTAACACAAGTTTTTTGTTTTTTTCTGTCCATTTTTCGCGAGATATTTTTTTATGCAAAGGCCCATTCTCAGTAATAAGGTCAGTATTCTCCCTTTGCAAATTTCTCCACTTTCACATAACTGTAAAGGGATTTGTACACTAAGGCTCTGTTCTTGACCTTCTTTAGAATTCGTATTATTGGTTTTTTGACCAGGAGCTCCCAATTGAACATTTTTTAGATAATGATACACCTTGGTTTCCTGATCTTCGATTGGTAATTTATTTAATATCTAGAAAAAAAAGTTTTACTTTTTAAATAAAAACGTTAGTACTTGCACACTAATATGAGTTCATATTTTCATAAATATAAAATTAACGGAACTAATATTTTCATTAAAAATCAGGAATATGCAAAGTTTTTTGGAGTTTACTCTCTAAGAATTAATTGTCATATAAGGCCCCCTTTATGGAAATTTTTTAAAGAGTGAAATTTATAAACGCGTTATGCTTTTCTGCGTGACGTATCTTGGGAAGCGTTCACAATTGTGAATACATTTTGATTTTAAAATTTTATTTTTCCTTCGTTTACATTTATTATACCTAATTAATTATTAATATTACTTATAATAAATATGCATCTCTATAAGTGTTTTACAGAAACGATGCAAATGAAGACCTAGCTGAAGTGAAGACGCGTTTCGACAGGGTTGAAAGTTTGTTTTCGGAAATTAAATATTAATAGTTATAAGTTTTTATTTTCATTTGAATCCATATTATTATTTAATAGATTTTTCATTTGTCAAAGAAATATCAAAAAACATAATCATTAACATATGTTTCTTAAAACACGTCAATGTCTAGGCTCAATAATGTAGAGTACTAGATTGCAATTTTTTATTTTAGCTTAGTACAATACATTAAATATAAAATATTTACTAGCAAATAAAAAAAAATAAAAAAAGAAAGTGTTTTTAATAAATACCAGTTAATGAATATAAAATACAAAAATATCTTTAGTCATTTGTTAGGCGTTCTTAATTTCTTTGCACCTTGATTTATAAAGTTCTTATTTTCCACTCACATTAATAAATTTTATATTCGTATTGCATTTTAAATATAATAAGAAAAAACTTTTCAATTCAAAAAAAAAATTCTTTATTAAAATATTATGAAAATTCAAGATGATATTAATAGTGACCAAAATTAATTAAACATATATTATGTATTTTATTTAGATAATGCCAGCAAAACCCTAACATATGAATAGGACTATTATCTTTAACTATTATATAAAATGCCTTTATTTACATTATTTGCATATTAAACATATTTTTAAATATCAATATAATAGTTTTTAGGGATAAATTTCAGATGTTTTTCGCAGTATGACACGCATAAATACACAATTTTTCTTTTATTGGTTTTTGAATAGAGCCGGAAAAGTATATTTATAAAAACATAAACAGTTATCACTCCAAGTTTCACTGCTGTGTATTTAATACACAAATCATATGTTCAAGCGATTGAAATTTGAGCTTGTTGGTTAAAATAAACTAAAAATACCTATTGAAATTTAATATTTAAAAAATTTTAACGAACGACTTGACCTTAAACTTGATTTATATTTGAGAAATAAATTGCGAAATAGCGGGAATTTCTGTTTATAGTAACTAAACCTAAAATTGCTGTTCTTTGCGTTCCTTAAATAAATATTGTAGTTAATATTATTAACTCTATTTTTATTAAAAAGTACGTTTACAGAAATAAGCCCCTATAAATGTGTTAATAAAACGATTGTATATACCGTAATTAATCTATATTAATTGCAATTGATGGCAACTTGTATGCCCGCCATTTGGAGTAAACAAATCCTTTCAGATGTTTTATATAAATTTTATTATTTTATGAACAACTTTCGGTTAAGAAGTCAAAACGTCAATACAAAAATATAATTTTAATTCGAATTTTTGTTACTTAAACCCATAAACATATTTTTTAATGTAAACGTGCTCCAAGTCAAAAGTTTTAGAACTAAACCTTTATTTATGTATGTTATATTTAAGCGGGTTCTAATAATTTGTTTTTAGTGGTGTCAAAAAATAATATTGCCTACCTCAGTCGTCAAAGAGCCTGTATTATTTTCATCTTCTGAATTATGAAATTCATATACATCTGTAAAACACTAATATTAGTAAATTATATCACTTATATTATAATATCACCTACCCTTTAAATTATTTTGAGCTAGTTGAACTAACATTTTACTACGTTGGCTCATCTTGGAAAACATATAACGAACTTTAACTTCCGCTAATAACTAACAAGTAAACCACAAAACGCACACTAACAATCATTTTAGCGCCAAAAAATTTGGCAACATTGCGGGGACTGGGTCCGTCCAGTGAATGATACTTTTTCATATATAAGGGTCTGGGAAAACGGTTAAGTTTGTTGGGTCTGGTAAAGATTGTTTACTATCTTAAATTTTTTTTATATAAATTTTTTTACCCCTCTCAAGTTCCCTTGAATCAATACAATAAAACCACCTAAAAAATACAATATATACTTCTTTTAACATTATATTTCAACTGGGTCTTAGGTGGTCTGTTAAGTATCTTGGGACTGGTAGAGATAGTTGAATCAATATATATATATATATATATATATATATATATATATATATATAAATATACATATATATATATATATATATATATATATATATATAGTTTTACCCTTTCTATATTGATGTTATCTATCGTAATGTGCCAAAGTAAATAACTTTGGTCAGATGGTATCGCCTTGTCACACACCTTTGACAAGGTCTATTTTCATAGTTTCCAGATCATCATCTATTTTTACGTGAAAAGTAGCATCATCGTATATATTCTTAAGGAAGGCAGCATATCTTGAATCTACTCTGGCGTCGTCCAGTGCTGTTAAGAAAGCCCATTTCTCGATACTGTCGAATGCTTTGTGATAATCGACAAATGCCAGATGTAGTGGTATGTTGTATTCTATTGTTTTTTTAATAACTGTCCGGATTGTTTTCAAGTGATAGATAGTGCTAAAACCCTTACGAAAGCCTGCTTGCTCCACTGGTTGGTATGCATCTAGCTTAGCTGTCAATCTATTATTCGAGTTAGTAGTTTGTAAAGGTGTGATAATAAGCTTATTAGTCGGTAGTTTTCTATATTTGCGGCGTCCCCTTTTTTATGAAGTAGAATGACTTCCGCATTTTTCCATGCTTTTGTTATTTGTCCTTCGAATAGGCATTTATTCAGTAATGCTCTCATTGCCTCTTCTAATGCAGTGACTCCCATTTTTAGCATCTCTGAAGTGATTTTATCTTCTTCTGATGTTTTCCCATTTTTCATTTGTTTCAGGGCGGCTCTAATTTCTGATGTTATTATTTCAGGGAGATCCTCTGAGCCCACATTTAAGATATTTTTTGTTGGTATACCGGGGTTCGGAATAGTATAAGTATACAGCTTCTCATATAATTTTCGGATTTCTCTAACGATCTCTTCCTTACGCGAGCACAATGTTCCACGGTCGTCTTTTATTTTTATGATTTTATTCCTGCCAGTTACATGTTTTTAGTACTTTACGGCGTTTGGGAATGGAATCACACGTTCCCATTAACTCGGCTCATAGGGCACAGAGCCACCCTCTCTGTCGCTCATATGAGTAATTCCTGTCTGGCGCGTCCACGTCGGGGGGGTGGGCATCTCTTGCTTCAGTAGGCCGGAGCTAGTAGATGGCTAAGTTCAGATAGGGACCCAGTTCCGTGGGGTATAACACGGCCCCCTTGCCCAGGAATACGGGTAAAGACCACAACGATGATGAAGGTGGAGAATATAGTATTCGGTACAGTGAATTTAACGGAAGTGGCAACCCTGTTTCTAGGGATAGTATAGAATCAACCTGGTGAAGGGCAGCAGCGATCACCAGTACTAGAATTAGGCGTATAGGAAATGATCCTAAACCGGCTTCTTACTAGAATACCATAGGTGAGACTGAAACAGTTAGAGTGCTACGGTACTGCGATGCGGAAAGCAAGTAGGAAACTACCGCATTATATTCCTCAGGACATCCGTCCGTAGATTTTTTCTTGTCATGTTGGAAGAACCAAAACAAACGGCCCCTAGTCCCGGGCAGGCCTTAAATGGCCAAGGGGTGCGAAGAATCTCCCGGTTTCAACTTGATAAGATAACCAAAATTGGTACGTGGAATGTCAGAAGCTTATTTGCAGCAGGCAAACTACAAAATCTAAATTAGGAAATGAACAGAATTAACATCGATATTCTCGGCATAAGCAAATTACAATAGAAAGGCACAGGTACGATCAATACTACTGGTAAAACCCTTTACTACTCATGCAGTGATAGCACAGACCCTCACCACAGACATGGGGTGGGAGTTCTGATAAGCGAAAATTTGCGCGTCTCAGTGAAGAACTTTGTTCCGATCTCCGAAAGAGTCATACTTATTCAGTTGCATGGCAAAGTGAACATAAATATTATACAAGTCTACACCCCTACAGCAGACAAGCCAGAAGAAGAAGAACTAGAGCGATTTTATCAGCAGCTAGACGAAGCTTTAAAGGTGACTAAGAATCACGAAATTAACATCGTATTAGGAGACTTTAACGCAAAAATTGGGGAAGGAGCCGTAGATCACGTAGTTGGAAAATATGGTCTTGGTACGAGAAACGACAGAGGGGACAGATTGATACAGTACTGCCAAGACAAAGATCTAGTCATAACGAATACTTGGTATAAGTTACAACCCAGGAGGCTTTACACATGGAAGTCGCCTTTAGACGGACATCAGGGCATTATAAGGAACCAAATAGATTATGTGACAATAAATAGAAGGTACAGGAATGCTATTACTAATGTATCTGCATTACCTGGACCAGACATAGGATCCGACCACAATCCCTTAGTAGCAAATATTAAACTGAGGCTCGCTACAGCTAAAAGAAAACACCAGAAGGCATCAGTAAACATTAGAAAACTTAAAAACAATGAAACAAGTGAAGCGTACACAGAGGAAATAAACAATAGGTTCTCTAATATGGCAACTGAGGATGATGTTGAAAAGTCATGGACCACCATAAAAGAATCATTTGATGAGGTGAACAACACTTTTCTACTCGAGAGTAAAACAACTACCAAGAATGAGTGGATGACAGAAGAAATATTAGAGATGATGGAACAACGCAGACAGTGTAAGATTAGGCAGGACCAAGTAGAGTACCAAAATATACACAGTCAAATTCGTAAAGAAATTATAGCGGCGAAGGAGATCTGGATGACTACACTTTGCACCGAGGCTGAAAACCTATATAAACTCGGCGACAGCTTCAATCTTCACAAGAAAATTAAGGAAATTGCTGGTGTCTTCAAGAAAAAACAAGTCACTGGTATACATAATGACTAAAGTGAACTAATAACGGACCCTAGCGATATACTTAATAGTTGAAAATTGTACAATGCCAATTTGTTCAATGATGACAGAACACAAAAACCACCACAACTGGGAGACCATTTGTATGGCCCAAGTATTTTGAAAGCTAAAATTTTACACGCTATCAAACTATTAAAAAGTAACAAAACCCCAGAACCAGATAATATGTACGCAGAAACAATCAAGTTACTTAATAAAGAAAACCTAGACATTATTGTCAAGCTCTTTAACGACATTTACGGTACGGGCCAGATTCCAAAAGATTGGCTTCGCTCTACATTTATCGCCCTACCAAAAACACCACGTGCGAACTTCTGCAAGGACCACCGACTAATAAGCCTACTTTTTAAAACTTTTCCTGAGAATACTGCACCCTAGATTGTTTAAGAAATGTGAAGAGGTCAGTGAATGGAATCAGTTTGGTTTCAAAAATGGACTTGGTACGAGAGAAGTGATCTTTAGTATGCAAACATTAATACAGAATTGTTTAGATCAAAGAAAGGATAATTTTGTCTGTTTCATCGATTATTAAAAAGTATTCGATAATGTAAAACACGAATTGATGATAAAATACCTACAAGAGTTGGGATTGGACGACAAGGATATAAGAATTATCGCCAATCTGTATTGGAACCAGACAGCAACAGTACGTCTTCAAAATTTCAACGAAACAGAAGATTTCTCCATTAAAAAAGGAGTAAGGCAAGGTTGTATACTGTCTTCAATGCTGTTCAATTTATACGTAGAAAAAGCCTTCGCAGAAGCAGTGGCAGACTCTAATAAGGGTATTGAAGTTTACGGCATATTTATTAATAACATCAGGTATGCCGATGATACAGCCATAGTGGCAGATAACATCGAAGATCTTCAATGCCTTTTAAATGATCTAACTCTTGCAAGTGAAGCTCGGAATTTGAAAATAAATATCAAGAAGATAAAAACAATGATTATAAGTAGAAATGATTACCCTAACGCAAAGATTAATGTCTCTGGAGAAGAAATCGAACAGGTCAGGCAACTTAAATACTTGGGTTGTTTGCTGAACGAGGGTTGGGACCCCGAGAATGAAATATAGAGCAGAGTTGAACAAGCCAGAAATGCTTTTTTGAGGCTTCGTAAGTTTCTGACTGATCGCAAATTGGTCTTCAACCTCCGATACAAGATGCTTAAGTGTTACGTGTGGCCTGTTCTCTTGTACGGAATGGAAGCATGGACGTTAAAGGCCAGTTCCGTTAACAAACTTGAAGTTTTTAAAATATGGTGCCTGCGTCGAATGCTTAGAATATCATGGACGGACAGGGTCAGAAATGAGGAAGTACTCAGAAGAGCGGGCTTACAGGATAGGGAACTTTTTAGTTATGTAAAAAGTAAGAAGATTGCATACTTGGGACACATATTACGAGAAGAAAGATATACTTTTCAGCAACTGATGCTCGAAGGGAAGATAGAGGTTAGGAGAGGTCTGGGACGTAAAAAAATGTCATGGCTGCGCAATATTCGACAATGGACAGGAATTCACAGCTATGGAATGCTTCGCAATGCTGCTAAAACAGAATTATTTAATCCTGACTATTTAACATCTCACCTGACAAGACGATGTCCGGTGGACGCCTACGCAGAAATGCACGGCACCTTAAGAAGAAGAAGTACTTTCATGTTCTTATTGTTCTCTATGGTTTCAAGAATCTGGTTTGTTCTATAAGCTCTGAGGTCTTTTCGAATATTTTTCTTAACTCTTTTGTTGAGCGCTTTATAGTCCGGGTTATCTCTGTTCGCTCTTCTTCTTTTCTCTATCTGTTCTAGAGTCTCGGGTTTTAGTTTAGCTTCTTTTTGTTTTCTTATTCTGCAACAAAGTTTCTTAGTGACTGTTTGTATGTCTTTAGTTATTTTCTCAGCTAGTTCATCTACATTCTTGTGCTCAACTATACTATATGGTACTATATTTTTGAGTCTCGATTTATACATGAATATATTGAAGGGAAAATGGCAATTAAAACGCCACGCTTGCCGAGCGCATTGGCGAGTTTAGATTTCAGCCGCCCCTAACCTGGAGTCAGACGCTGTTTGCAACCGTCCATTCTGGATCAGACGCTGCTTGATTCTATACCAGCCCTAAAATCACGGGATTGCCACTTCCGCCATCCATACCGTACCATAGGTTTGCTTCAATGTCGTGGTCTGCCGTTCTGGTCTTCATCCGTAACCCTGGACAAGGGACCCTAAATAGTTTCCCGGGCCAGGAAACCCCTGGAATCTGCGGAGGGCAAGGAACGATTCCTTTTCCCTGGTAGGACTATCCGAAGAGTTCTTACCGGCTACACTTATCCTATTACGAGCCTTAATAGCGTAGGCAATTTTTTCTTGTACTTTTAATTTTATTGTGTGGTTCTGGTATATAATTTCGATAGTTTTGTACAATAATTGACTAACATCCTTTAATTTGACCCTGTTTAATGCTTTAATCAGGTTCATGAAATAGAAATATGACGGTTTGTTATATTTTATTTCCCTTGCCTTAGCCTCGTTATAATCACAGCGTCTGTACATGATCTTCCCGATTTAAAACTTTGTTGTACTTTTGTTAGTGTTATAATTTCATATTTTTGTTTATTATCATTTGGTTGTTAATTTTTGTGTTTTGTTTAGTAGGTTGATTACGGCAAGCGGAAAGAAGAAAGATATATTCCACTAAAATGATATGTTGGAGAAGAATGCAATCAATTCCCTGGACCAACCACAGGACACATAATTCAATTCGAAATAAGTTAAAAATCAGCAAACGACTAGTCAGTAAAGTCCATCTCCAACAATTAAAATACTTTGGACATATTATGAAAGCAGACACAGAAACGATCGATCAAACTACAGGAATGTGGAAAAGACCTATGCATGGGTTAAGAGAAATGACCAGAAACAGAGATCTTCGGAGACGGACCATACACGACATCACTATGACCGCTACACTCCCTCCATGGGGTCAGGATTGAATAGAGAGGGAGAGAGATTATTGAATATATATTTGTGTTCGTTTTTGAGGTCAAAAAATGTTTTATTTATTGTAAGTTTGTTATTCGTGCAGAAGTTTATCTTCAGTTCTCCGTTTTCGTTTTGACCATTCTCGGTATGTTTTTGCTTGATTCCGGGTATTACTTGGTTGCTATTCGAGGGTTAAAATAAAATACCCCAGTATTAATATATTCCTTTTGATTTAGTCTATTACTTATTGTAATTACTCATAAAATGTTTCTCTTATTATTTGAGGCTTGTTATCTTCTTGGCTGTATACTCGGATGATGTTCAGGTCTTATTTTTCCAATCTTATCTTTGTTATTTATTATCATAATAATCCTATCTGATACATATTGACATAAATCACGTTATTCACATTAATTATCATTATAATTCTGTCTGATACGTATTGACATTTGTTGATCTGAGCCTTCGATACATCCGAAACATTTCGAAAGCTTGAAGTTTATACACTGCTCTGATCTACTCAATGCCGATTTTTATCTCTTTTCTCATATAAAAATTGTCATTTATATTTAGCCGAGATAACTGATATTTATGGTATTTTCTATTTCAGTACCATATACTGTAATTATGTAGTAATTATGTAGTACTGGCGCTTGCTGACTACCATATATTTATTTTCAACGATATTAAATTTTAAGTCATATTTTTGGCATTTTCCAGTAACACTGTTAACTAATAAATGCAATTCTGAGAAAGAACTCGCAAGCAACACAGTTTTATCGGCATATCCCAGATCACTAACTTGAGTCCATTGACCGTGATACCAACATCAACCCTGGCAACTGGTTCTTAGTATCTACGATAATTCTGATATTTGCTTGCTAGTGATAGTATATATTTTGTATAGGTCTTAAGTTATGGTCATATCCTAATCCACTAATTTCCATTATTTTATTTATGTCTAACATCTTTATATATACAAATCTCGTGTCACGGTGTTTGTCCAAGCTAATATCCGAAACCACTAAACCGATTTCAATAACAGTTTGTGAAAGTGTATTTGTTGATTTAACTTAGGCGATAGGATATTTTTTACCTCGATGAATGACAATTACATTGTCTAATTTTAAATTCAATATGTTTTATAGGACTTCTCCACAGTTTTAGTTCATTTAATTCATATATATATATATATATATATATATATATATATATATATATATATATATATATATATATTGTATTTGAAATTTCCGCAGTTCGCCTGAAATATCAAGAAGAAGCAGAACTAATCTGACTTGACAATGGCAAGTGTGACCTTGCCGAAACGTCGCCAAAACAATGGTTTTTCTAAAAACCAAAACTATTTAACGCGGAGTCAAACCAGGAAAACAACTGAAACCATATATATATATATATATATATATATATATATATATATATATATATATATATATATATGGTTTCAGTTGTTTTCCTGGTGGTTATTTTTGGTTATATTATATATATATTTATATATATATATATATATATATATATATATATATATATATATATATATATCTATATATATATATATATATATATATATATATAATAAGATATATATATGTATATATATATATATATCTTATTAAGAGATCTGAGATCCAGAATCTTAGCAAAATTTACAATTTTATATTGACTTTTGACTGAGCTATTTTGCATCTCAGAGTTTTCTTTGTTCTTTTCTTTTGTTAAATATTTCAGTATTAATTGAATACTTGTGATCAAACTTCAGTTACTAATTTAGATTTGTTTTGTTTGAGTTATTATTTTTTCTAAACCTATTTACTAAATACTATTTTCTTTCGATTGCTTATGTCATGAATAACATTTTGAACTTCCCGCTTATTTTTAAGTTGGTAATACAGTTGGTAGTACTCAAAATTCATAAACAGTATCTTGTGAGACGTTAATTTCAAAGTTGTTTTTTGTATTTTCTCCTAACTATTTAAACAATAATTGTCCACCCACGTTCTCTTTCTGCTCGTGAAATGTGACTGAAATCAAGCCTGCAGCGACGACTGTTTTAACATGTCGTCCTTAATTTTGTTTTTAACTCTTAACGTATTTAGAAATTTTAAAGTGTTTTTTTAACAGTAATTTTTAAAGTGTAATTGCAACTTCAGTATATCATGTTATTTAACGTTGTTGTTTCTGCCACGAATCTTACATTCGGGTAAGTTTTTTATACTTTTTATAGCCTTTTTTTTGGCACCATTCAAACTGTTTAAAACATAGTAATTTTCTTTGTAGACCTTGATAAAGGTGGCAAAAAACCACCGAAAGCTTGGATTCAGAATAAATAGTACGCCTTAGCAAAGCTCTGTTTTTATTGACTACCACACCCAAAAGAAAAGAGTATTTACATATATTTTTTCCAAACTAGTCAAAAATTTTGGACTACTTTTATATATATATATATATATATATATATATATATATATATATATATATATATTTATATACATATATACATATATGTTTATATAGTATATATGTATATATATATATATATATATATATATATATATATATATATTTATATACATATATACATATATGTTTATATAGTATATATGTATATATATATATATATATATATATATATATATATATACATAAAAATACATAAAATCACGATTAACAAACGTCGAAAAAGGGGAGTCGGTTTTTTTTAAGGAATATTGGGAACAAATGTGTTATATGGGAACAATTTCTTTGCAATACTGATCTCAGTTTAGACAAATGCAGGAGATATCTTGGGCAGCAAGAAAAACTAATGAGAAAGTACTAGGAGGGTCAACAAAAATACAGAATTGCTATAGACTGTTAAAAACCTTCAAATATCTTATCTGGGATATATAGTGAGTGGAAATCCATACAAATATTACAACTCGCTCTCAAAGGCAAAATAGAAAGCCGCAGAGGGGAAAGAAAGGAGGTTTCTTGGTTAAAAAACATTCGTGAATGGACTCACCCAGATATCAAATAGAAAAAGCACATTAACTATTCCATGTGGCAGAAGGTCGAGAAGCCTTTACAATGGTGATCGTCAACGGCGGATAATTTTAATATGATACCTGAAGAAGAAGAAGGCAACAAAGCTTCTCCAATGATTAGGTCATGGTAACCACACAGTTCAAGGCAGCTTTCGCTGTTGTTATTTCTCTGATCAGTGCCATGATTTTTTGCTTCAAAGCATTCGCAGTAAGCCCATTTTTTTTATTCAGTTGCTGATTTTTTATAACCTGTCCCACCTTGTTCTTTTTAGTGCTAACATTAGCATTGAAATCTCTTATCACTATTTTTAAATCGGATCTTTTAATTTGTTCTAATTTTGCTTCAAAGCATTCGTAGTAAGTCAATTTTTCATATTCAGTTCCTTGTTCTGTTAGTGCATAGCACTGATTCAGTGTTACCTGTCCTAATTTGGTCCTAATCCTTGCAGTGATTATTAGCTCTGAAACTGGTTTTCATTCGATTAAAGAGTTTATGGTGGCTTTACCAAACAGGATTCCTACTCCATTTGTATGTGTCGCTCTATCCATTTTACCAGAATATATCAGCAGGTCCTCTTCCGCATTGACCTGTTCTCCCGTTTCATTTTACCGTGTCTCATTGACACTAGTATATCAACTTAATTTTCTTTAATTTTTTTACAAATTTGGGCTAAGCGTAATACCGGTATCATAGTTTTGATACTTCAATATTCGATTATTATCCATTTACGTAAGCCAAAGGTCATTACCAAAGGATCTGTCTTGTTTCTTTGAGAAGTTTTGAAAAGTAATTTAAGGCCGCTAGGTGATTGGTATATGAAGCCCGATTCTGATGCCGGGGCTGACAGCTCTAGCCCTCAGGTTGGTCTCAGGATCTATTGGTTATCTAGCAAAGTGACATTTGGGTTATGGTATTATCCATGTTGTTTCGACCCCTTACACCCTACTATTGTGAATAGCATAATGTTTTTTCTATTTAGATTTGATTTTTCCTATATTTTTATTAATTAGTTTTCCAGACCACGACGCGCGACTGTGTGCCCGAAATTTTGTTCGCAAGGAACACATCCAGGGTGCACCGTTCTGAAGATGAGGTGGTTTTAGCTATGACACAGGCCTACATGGGCGTATACGTGGGCACGACGTCTATGGGGTAAATACTTGCACGTGGGCTCTCTCTGTATGAAACCTCAGAGGTCTTGACGAAGATTATTACCTTAGCAAAAACAAAAGTACTGTTGTATGTAGTATGCCAATGTTAGTTAAAGATTCCTTGAGGATGACCCATCAATAATACCTGAGTATTGAGTCAACAACAACAGAGAGTTACTAAAGATCAGTATCTTATTTTGGGGCATATAATAAAAAAAAATAGATATAAAATAAAATATAAAATACTGTAGCTAATTCCCAAAAGAATACATGTAGGCAGAAAGCAAGTTCTTCCATTGAAAAACAATTATTTGAGATTATACCGAAATGCGAAACGCAATACAACTTTTTGCTAGATATTCGCCAACGTCGGACAAAATTTTAATATGGCACAAAAAAAAAAGAAAATCACTGGGAATAGGAACGGTATGAAAATCAATGGCGAAAACATCTAAAAAATTACAATATCTTCTTTTCTTTGCCTCTATCCCTAGGCGGGGTCAGATTCTCTAATAACGTTTCTTCAAAATTATCTTGGGTTATATCTAAATTAATCCTCTTTACCGACATGTCCTGCCTAAATGTCTCTCCCAGGTCTTTTTTGGTGCTCCTCACCTACTTATCCGCAGATCAGCAATTCTTTGAATTGTGTAATTAACATCTCGACGTTGAATATGAAGAAACCATCTTAACCTGTACTCTCTCATCTTGGCTACAATTCCTAATGTAATCCTTTTTTGTTACTCCACTCATCCATTTAAGCATTTTCGTTTCCACCACAAGGATTCGTTATTCCTCTTTTTTAACTGCCCAACATTCATTTCCGTTCATCATAGCTGGTCTTATGGCTGTTTTATAGAATTTAACCTTCAGCTTCATTATAATTTTTCTGTCCCACAACACACCACGCGCTCCCTTTCACTTTATTCATCCAACCCTAATTCTACCGCATGCATCTCTACCTATTTTTCCATTACTCTCTAATAACGATCTTAGGTATTTAAACTATGACCTTTCACAATCAATTCACCTTCCAAAAATAGCATTCTATTTGAACTAACTCCATCTTTAAATTAACATTCCAAATACTCTGCTTTTGTCTTACTAGGTTTAAAACCTTTTCCTTAAGAGCTTGTCCCTACTGTAGATTTTTTCTAAGTTGCTTTCACTATGTTGTTTCGCTGATATTTGATCTAGAACTAAAGGAAATAAATAAGAACTAAGCACCAAGCCTCCGTGCAATCCTACTTTCACATGAAATTTATCAGTCTCTCCCACACCTGTCATAACACTAATTGTTACTCCCTCTTACATACCTCTCACAATCTTTGCATATTCACCGGAGACTCCTTTCTTATTGAGTGCCCACCACAGAATCTCTCGAGGAACTTAATCATATGCTTTCTGAAGATTAATAAATACCATATAAGCGTTTGTTTCTTTATTTCTGTACTTTTCCATTAACTGCCTTATAATGAAAATTGCATCTGTTGTTGATCTACCTTGACAAACTGATTATCGGACATTTCGGTTTCTGCACGTATCCTTCTACCATATTTTCATGGTGTGGCTAAGTAGTCTTAGGGCACTGTAGTTTCTACATTGTTGTACAGCTCACTTGTTTTTGTAAAAGTGTACTAATATACAGTGGCGGCGCAAGATCATAATTTTCTATGGGCAAAATACATTTTGCGAGGCCATCTGCTCGCGCGTAAAGACATATTTTATGTTTTAAAACAAAAAACATGCGTCATTTTATTATTGAACTTTTATTCATGCAAAATCTAGTTAAACTTACGACTAACCTAAAAATATTTAGAACATTAGGATAAAAACTACAAACGTTAAAAAAAAATTAATTTAAATATTACAGAAACAGAAATTTTCTATTCTTTACACTGCTGAATTGATTAATTACGTACTCGTAATCTAGCTACGTATACATCTATTTTTCTTCACATCACAAACAATAAATCAATAGTTAAGTACTAGGCTACGTATTTATTATTTTATAAGTAAGTATAGTTACAAAACAGCGTTTTGAAACAGTGAACCACAGTTTTAATTTCTTAAATAGGTTGCCACGGTGTACAGGGAGAGGTACTGTTGTTTGACGAACGAGGATTGCCCTATTTTGTTTTAAGTGGCGATGTGCAGCAGAAATTCTTCGTTTCTTTTTGGCCAGCGGTGACGAGCATTGCAGCGGGATTTCTCGTTTCTCTAGTTCAAGTACTTTTTTCGGCGCGTTCATGGATTAGGTTTAGGTTATACAGAAATCTCTATGGCGCGACGTCCCTAGAACCGCGAGGCCGTGGACTGTGGCCCACGTCGCCCATGCCCTACGCCGCCTCTGCTACTATACTGCTTCTTCTTTCTTCTGGCATTTGTCCAACTTCCATGTGACAATTTGTGACAAATATGACATGAAACTTAATTCACAAAAGACTAGAATTCTTATAAGAAAAGACGATGAAATATATCACCAATAAAAAATAATGAAACTGCAAACAGTAGACAAAGTTATATATTGGGAATTCAGTCTACTTAATAAATGGCGTTATCATGGTATATATTATATAGCATGAAAATTGAGGGCACTATCTCCAATCGATTCAAAAATATCTCTTTTAATAAGGCATTCGAAATGGGTGCTATCGTCACTGCCTCAGAATTTCATACATCTATCATGTCACAAACAAAACAGTGATCTTGGAAACAAAAAGCTCTGCGTACTGTAAAATAAGAAAATATTTTTGAGTGGGAGCCTTGTAACTGACTCCCTATATTCGAGGGTTGGAAATCTTTTGATTCCAAGCCTTACTTCAAAGGACTTGTGAGTGGATGTATCTCCATAGGTTTGGTTCTTCAGTGACCGTTGAAGGATAAGGATTGTTAATGTGAGCAAATATAACTCCAGAGAAATAAAATCACCTTTAGTTTATCGACTTATAATTAACTATTTTTAGAGTAAAGAGGTTCAAAACGACCGTAGCTGACAGTACAGTATCAAATAATTCTTTCTTTATCACACGTAAAGGAGAAAACCGTATTTATGAGAAAAATGCCCGATTTCGGCGTAGAGAAATATTTTATATATGAATTGAGAGTGTTTTAAAATGCACATTATGCCTCAAGGGCGTGTGAGAGCGAACTGATAAAATAATACTTGGTGCGTAAAAGTGTAGATTACCCCTCTTGTATTTAGGTGTGAAAACTATTTAAGAGGCTGTGGTGCCAATAAGTCGGCTGTGACTATTTTACTTATTCTACACTAAGAAAAGTGTAAAGAACTATATTTTTATTTTATATTGTAAAATGATATGTTCATTTCTGGAACAATTTTCTTATGAAATGTGATGGACTTGGGGCGTGTGTCAATAAACTCCAATAAATTTATGTCGACCAACGTTATTGACAACTTTCACAGAGAAAATATGGGCCATCAAAGAAAGAAGAAGTGAATATGATCCATAAGGCTAGAAAATAAGAGAGATAGCAAAATAAAAGAGAAATAAAATTAAAAATAAAATAATTTCCTGGTTCATATTATGATGTCTCTCATGAGTAATTATTAAACAATGATCGTATAATAGGATAATCAAATATTTATTTTTTATTTATATTTCCATGCTAATTTTATTGCAATTTTTTAACTTAACCATAAACTAATCTTTAACACAAGAATTGCATTTTAATCTGTTTGTATGTCTTTTTCTATTGTCTATTTTTAGAAACGCTTGAAGCACCAACTTAGATAACTTTTTGATACACTAGAGTTTATGGTGCGGCATCCCGTTTATCCTCACATGGTTTATTTATTTACCACCCCAGTTGCGTTATCTAAAAGAATCGGTGTGAAATTATAACAGAACGCATAGCCACATGTCATTGCTCGGTTTTAATTCTTTTACTGCCGTGTTTTATGTTGATATATATTTATGTTTCAACAAGAAGACTAATGGGCCTTCAACATGTGTTTTGTTTTGTATATACATTAACCATGCCTTGTTGGTAGATAGTCTTCGGGCTTGAAAATTCTTGAAAAATGTATCGCACAATGTACGTATACACGTAATTTATTGAATATTAAAGTATAATCGTTCTGAAACTATTGAAGCGAAGCTTCTTTACCGGCGTTGTATTACTTTTTTCTCTATAGTAAAATATAGTAAAATGCTGAGACGAGCGTCACTTCTCGTTTTAAAATAATTTCATATAAATAAGTACAAGTATTATTTTTAAACATCTTATTTAGTTTATATACTAATGAAGTATGCTCTCAAATGATAGTTATTTATATTTTATTATTAATTCATTATTTCGTCTGAATTTGACAGGTGTGTCAGACGTAAACAATTTATAAACATAATATTTTATTGGAATATTTTAACATAATGTAATTTCTTTAAAATATAAATAACAAATAAATAATAAAATTACTGCATTTAATTTTAAAAATATTGTTTAAATTTTAACACCCTGACTGCGGCGGTTAAATACTTAATATACTAGTTCTTGCGTCACATGCTCCCGGAGATACGTTATGGTCTATTCTGTCTGTGCGTCACATACCCCCTATGGCTTGTGTGTACATGTAAGTACTTCATGCCCTCTAGTATACAGAAGTATAACTTTTGCATATATTAAATACAGAAAACTATATTTCTTTTTTAAGTGGCGTCTCCCGATCGGAGGTTGGATATCATCATCACTATCTTTACTCTATCTAGTGCTGCTCTGAAGAGTTCTATAGAACTGTATTTAAACTAGTCCCTTAAATTCTTCAACCATGACTCTCTCCTTCTTCCTATACTCCTTCCTCCTCTTATCTTTCCCTGTATTATCAGCCTTAGCAGTTCATATCGCTGTCCCCTCATTGCATGTCCCAGATATTGTAACTTTCTTATTCTTATTGTGTTTATTATTTCGCATTCTTTGCCCATTTCTCGCAATACTTCCGTGTTAGTTTTCTTCTGTGTCCATGCTATTCTAAGCATCCTCCTGTAACACCACATTTCAAAGGACTGTAACTTATTTCTGTGTTCTGGCTTTAATGTCCAGCTTTCAAGTCCATACAGACAGCTAAACAAATTTTCTCTTGGAGGTAATTGGGTAAAATTAAAGGTGTTTATAAAAAAAAAATACTTTATATTAAAATAAACAGAACAAACACATTTTAAAATTGATTGGTAATTTCTGCTTCTTCTTATTAATTATGTGCCTTATTAAAACAAGGCAAACAGTATCCAGGTTGACCAGGGCAATCGAAACAAAAAGTTATATTCCTACGAACTTGTTTATTCACTTCACGGTAACTTAAACCTGAAAATTTTAATACTTGACGACGGCCTCTACATGGCTTTCGTTATTTCCTTACAGGTTCTTCAGGTTTGGTAAAAGTATGCACTCTTTTTTTGGAAGTGGTTTTTCTTCAAGTGATTGTATTAAATTATAACTGAGGTCTAAATTCTGTAATGCTCATTTTTGTTTCAGAGCACATATTGAATGTAAATAAACTATTAAGCATAGATGTTCTGAGTATCATCTCAAATACTACTTTCCTGAAAAAAGTTAATAAGAAAGAGATATTAAAATTATAACTTATTTTTTTTTACCGGTACCATTTTAAGCTTCGACGTAGCACTGTATGGTAAAATAACATCTGGTGAGAATAGTCTACGCCTTTCTTTGCAGAGTTGTAATCAATTAAACATTTCGTTTTCACAATATCCTCTTTTTGACTATTCTGCTTTCCTGTTGGAATCAACTGTTTAGTATGGGCTGGAACACTTAAAATCATTAACACAGGTCTCTTATCCATCCACTTAATAATTCTTAGTCCATCTTTCTTTTTTCCAATGACCTCTGTTTGCTTGGACTGGTTAAAAATATATGTTATTCCTTTTCTTTTTCCTCTTAGAGTCCCACAGTACCTCATATTTTTCTGCTAACAATCTTTTAACGAGAGGTATTTCTGAATAAAAGTTATCAGCAAATAATATTTTGCCAGCTTTATCTGTGATACACTAAAGTAATTTTAGAACAACTGCTTCGGAGTGTGCTACATTAACTGGTTGTTGTTCATTGTTTCCTGTGTAAATACTTACATTGAAAGTATAGCCTTCAGGAGAACAGAGTTTGTATAGTTTCACTCCATGAGCGAAACTATGCAAACTCTGAAACACTTATGAGTCTTGTTGGGGATGTACCATCGAGTTAGAATCTATGAAGAAGCTATGAGCATATTAACTGTGTATTAAAAACGGCGTAGGTAGACGAGGCTAACGATGATACCAATATGGCGGTGGGATCATGGCCGGACTCAATAATATTAAAACTACTATAAAAATATGACTAGTTAGTCAAAAGATTTAATCATAATCTAAAAAAGTGCAATACATTTTTAATAAACTATGATTTATTTATCCCGCGGTAAACACTAAAAACACGATATATTATACATAAAGATAAATTAATACAGTCAAATACTATTAATTTATTCTCTGAAGTACGGGCCATTACTTTGTTTACATATTTGTATACTAACCTGTAGAACGTTATTCCTGAAGATTTTTTATTAACATTGCTTCTGCTGCTGCAACTACGTTGAGAACAAGAAACCATTATTATGCACTATCACAATATATTATTACAGTTTCTATAAAAGTATTATAAAACTAAAAATATTCGAAAAACAACAAACGTAAACAAACATATACGATCTGTCAAAAGTGTCAAAATAATCTTAACAATATGGCCGAAGTGAGGTCGTTTTTAGTCACGTGATGCCCTCTCCATAGATTCTTACTCGATGGGACGTATAATACTGACGAAAATGGAGTCTCGCTCTGAAAGGTACCATAGATTCATCTATAACGAGAATGTTGCCGGGCTCCATTATTCTTTGAAAATTTTGAATCAACTTTGTAATTAAATTTTCTATTTTGCATAATCTATTAGTGGTATCAGATGTCCCATTATTTTCAAAATAAAGAATTTTCGATAAAAGTCAAAAGCGGTCTGGAGTTAAAACTTTTGCGATAAATTTCTTTAGACCAATATAAATTTAAATGTGGTACCTGAGTGAGACCCATTGCGATTATTACCCCTGGGAAGGCTATTATTTCAGTTTTGTTTGTGGCTGTCCATAAATTTAACCTGGATTTTCTTGAGTGTCGCATACTTAATTATTGAACAGCATAAATGTTGGTTTCATTAACAATAATATCCAATATTTCATCAGTTACGAAATAACTAAAAACGTCTATTGGTTTCTGTACCGCATGTGGTACTATACAAACTAATGTGTTCTTTCTTACTACAAAATCGTCACCATTTACATCTTCTAAATCACACCATTCATCACTATTAGTATTCTCAGCATTCTGTTTATTATTATCTGATGGAACTTGTTCATATGGTGTAGTGATAATTTCGTCATCACTATCAATGGAAGAATTTAAATAGGAGGATGAAGAAAATTTAGGAAAATAACTTTTATCTAGCAATTAATCGTCACTGTCAAAGGGATCTTTGATACTGTTGGCATCAGGTGAAGATTGAGTTGCTGTTTGCTCATTCTCGATATCGAGTTCATCAGCCTGTTTGTTATCCATTTCGTGTTCTATTTCTGTTCGTATAAACTGTTGTTCGTTTTCATTATTAAAATTTTCATGACTTTCAATCAACCCTGTATTATCATGTAATTCATTTAAAGTAGTAATTGTTTCAGAACTCCCTCCAAAGTTTTTATAATCACTGATTGTTTACTCTTTTGGAACTTCACCTTTTGTTTCACTATATTAACCATTTATAGCATTTTTCATATAAAAATGCTTGCACGTCATTCAAGATTTACGACGTCAGATCCCCACAGCGTCGAAAAAACATCAGAATAGTTAGTAAGTGAGGAATTTTTAAAATGTCAACTATTTGTCAAAGTATTTTAGTATTTTATTAACAGTAAATACACTTAGTTTTAAGAGTACTGCAACACACTAAAATACATAAGAAAGCATTTTAAAAATTATATATTCTAACTTTTAAACTTACTTCTTTTAGGCCTTTAATAGTAAAAACGTCCCGCCATTATTTCTCGTTCAAAATAATCTATCTTATATGAAAGCTTATCGGCTTTCCACAGACTATTTATTTGTTTTGGCATAGCACAATCACAGTACATAACAATAATTAGTTTATAAAGCTATTAATCTAAATTTAATATATATTTATAAATACAATATATTAATATATATTATATTATGATCAAATTGTGTAAGAAATCAAAACATAAACAAAATTCTTGTTCTAAAAAAGCTGCAATACTTTATACACTTTTGCCGCACGCTGAACTGTCAATAAAATTTGAAGTATTCTTGTATCGGTTGCGTACAATTGTCTAATCTATTTAATTAAAATTACTATTTTGTGGAATATTAAACATACAGTTATTTCATAAAATTTATATTATTAATAATAGCAAATGTTTTTGTTTTTTTTAATCAATATAATTCTTAAATTCCCAATATAATAATGATTACATTTTTCTGATTATTACACCATGTTGACGCCTATGAAAAATCGAGCAGTTCCGTATGGGTTTCGTATAATTAGCTGTGTTAGGAAAATTTGAACTCTAAGGTTGACGTTCTGGAAATTTTAAATATAAGTGACGTCACTTTATATAAATTATGACGTGCAAGCATTTTTATATGAAAAATGCATAGCTTCGACATTTTAACAAGTACTGCTCACACTTCAATGAACTACAATAAACTGAAACTGAATATATACAGCGACAAGCACCAACAAGTTGAAACGAATGGCAGTGACACATGCCTCCCGGGGTCTGTGACGCATAGTAACAATAAATTTTTGTTTATGTGTGGCACGTGTCTAAGGGGGCATGTCTCATATTACCGTCATCAGTAGCGAGAATTAAAAATTTGGTTTCGATAGCTATTTGTTACAGTTAAAACGACGTATAAATACCATTTTTATCGATACCGCAACATGCGACGGTTTGACCAATTTTACTACAGCACAGTTAAAAAATTACGCACATGCGCCTGGGGATACGTGACGCGGTCAAGGTGTTTAAAATACAGAAAACATGGTATGCAGCTTCGCGTTAATCTACTGTACCGGCTACTGTACCATTTGTTTTTCTTATCAATGTCGTTATCAAATGTCGTTGCTAATAAACTAAAATTAAAGAAAATAAACTAAATTATTTATTTGGCGTTTTGGATGGGTAGTTTTAAAAACTACCAATTATTTGATAATAATTTTATCGGTAGTGAATACTCCCAATTTAAAGTTAATTTCATTGAATTAAATTTTAATTTCTTCCAATTTTTTAATTTTTATTTTTAAAATTTTTTCTTGGTACATTCCCTTCTAAAATCTTAGCTTGTATTCAATATTTAAAGGTACCTTAAAAAGTTACCTCTTTAATGTGAGTAGTTTAGTAAATTCACGACTGCATCAGGTTGGCCAGTGGTTGGTAATACAGTACGATTTGGGAATTTATAGCTAGTTGAAGCTTATCGATTCTCCTTGAAGCCGTTTAGGTGGAAAACCGAATTACTTTAAAAAATGTACTAACTATTGAATCATAATTATGAAAAACTTATCCAGTTAGAAAATAAAAAAATACGTAGAACAAAATAAACAAAAATAAAAAAAGAAAAGAAACAAAATTACTAAAAGATCTTCCACAAATTAAAACTTTTTTGATTCAAAAATAGTTCGTAGAATCAATATTTTTCATCGGTTATACTTTACTATCATTTTGAAACACATGCTTCAAATCTCCATTTTACATTTTAATTACTCTTATTAAGATTTTACAGACATAATAAACTTTAATTAAAATATTTCTAATTAAGTATAGGTACTTGTGGGTCATTCTAAAAAAAAATTAATAATTAAAATTTAAAATCACACAAGAAAATCGCTTCAAAACAAAGTTTTAATATCAAATATGTTTAAAACTGATTAATGAAAATTAGGTCAGGTCCACGTACTAAATTTCAAAGTCTAATATAAAGAGGCTTACATCAGCCTCTTCGTTAACTGAAGTTTCTATGTAGAAATAAGCCGGCATGAACAAAAACGTCATTGTAATAAATGCCAAACATATTAAGACATGAACTTACACATATGTATCTTAAAGTAAATATGAAATCCTTAGTATTGTTGCAGGGTGGGAACAAAATGTTAAGAGAAACATTTCGGAATCCTTTTTTTTTTGATAATTATCATACGTGTTTTTACCCTATAATAATTACGTTGGGAACTTATGTGCCATAATTAACTCTACTACTAAGTACTGGAAATAAAAATTATTAATCTAAAAATGTTAACCACGACTTTACTTTTTTCAACATCCTCAAGTGTTCTGATCATACAGTAGTTTTTTGCAAGTTCGTTCTTCTTTATGTGCCACCTCCGCTACGCATGTTGGTTATCATCATGGCAATTCTGACTCTGGAGACTGCTGCTTGAAACAGTTAAATAGAACTGCAAACGAGCCATTCCTTGCTGTTTCTCAACCAAGACATTCTTCTCCTTTTTATGCTGTGCTTACCTTCAATCATTCCCTGCATAATCACTTATAACTGTCAAGTCCCTCGCAAGGCTGAGCGGCCTTTTTACTTGTAATTACACAACAAAAATTTCAAGTACTCAAAATTTGCTTTTCTTGTAATTGATTTACTGATGATAAAAAAAAATAAAAATTAGTAGTTAAATTTAGAAATCGGTACCTTAAATCTTAAATGAATTAAATGGGTGCTTTTCTAGATTTGTCTGTAGCAATTCTTTTACAATATATATTCAAACTCGATTTTATTGGTGAGCTCTTGCTCTATAGCTAATATTGCCAAACCAGATAATATTTCCTGTATCATAGTATACCTCAAATAATTTTTAATTAACTTTAATTTAAAAAATGATCTACTTCGAATGCTAGGGTCCGTCTGGATACCAGAGTCATCCATATTATATATTCCCATAAGATTAATATTATTTTTATTTTATCTAAAAGGAAAAATAACTCAGCCACTCTCTCTTTACTAAAGCCTCTCGCTCTGGCAGCGAAGATACCCTCAGATGTTCTAAAAAAAATCTCTTGATGCCTCTTTAGAAAATCTATAAACCAAGCTGTTCCAGCTTGTTGTTTTTAGAAAACATGTGTTTAATACCCTTTCTCTCTACAAACTAATACACCATTACACAAATGTTTTTCCTCATGATACTAAAGTCAATCTTGCCTCTTTAAAGCATACTTCTTTGACCCTAGAATACTATACTGTCGTAAAATTTACCTCAGGTAAATGCCACTAAAATAAAATTCCACTAGTTTTCGGGCTTTTACGATTATCTGACACCTGCACACTTCGATACTTCTTCTTTAGGTGCCGTCTTCTTAGCGAAGATTGGCGATGACCTCTGCAAAGTCTTCCCTATTTTGGGCTTTCCTTATTAAACTTTGAAAGTCTAATCCTGTCCAATCTTTGATGTTGCGCAGCCAGGTCATTTGTCGTCTACCCGGGCCGCGTCTGCCTTCTATTTTCCCTTCTTTAATAAGCTGAAGGAAGTTATACCTGTCGTGTCTAAATATGTGTCCAAGATAAGACGTTTAACGCTTCTTGACAATTTCTGTGAGTTCACGTTCTCTATTCATACGCCTTAAAACTTCTTCATTTCTAACGCGGTCGATCCATGGAATTTTTAGCATACGACGAAATACCCACATCTCAAAGCTCTCTAAACGTCGTAACGAGCTGACTGTTAACGTCCAAGCTTCCACGCCGTGTAATAGTACACTATATACATAACACTTTATCATGCTGTATCGTAGGGACAAATCAAGATTACGGGTAGTGAGTAACTGTCGCATCTTTAAGAAGGTGTTTCTTGCCTGTTCTATTCTACATTTAACCTCTTGTTCTTGGTCTAAGGTTTCATGTATCCAACAGCCTAGATACTTAAACTTTTTCACTTGTTCGATACAGCTTCGAGAAACCTTTTCTTTTTTCGATTACTGGTTACTTCTGAGTATTGTAAATTTTACAACGGAACAGTGTTTAGGTATAGTAGCCGTCAGATTTGCAAAGCTACAGAAAAACTTTAGTGTCAACAGGTAAGACATTTTGTATCCTAACATATTATATTTGTAGTGATAGTAATTAGACCTTTCAGCAAATTGGCATCTAAAAGACCTTGGTCCGTACTAGAATTGCAAAATGAAGTTAAACCTGTTAAACGAATGAAGAGGTTTGCAACTCAGAACCTTATAGTGATAGTGGAAGTAATATCATAATTTATTAGAAGTGTTACACATGGAAGATATTACACATTTTAACGAGAAATGATGTGGAGGTACGTAAATCAGTTACAGTAGGGGTCTAACACTAGATCACCAGAAGTAACAGACACAGGTAAAGTGATCACATCGAGGAGTTAGGAAAACATTGAACGAATAGGCAACATCTTTCCAAACTCTTCTAAAAACAAGAACAACATAAGCTAATTGCATAAATTATGCTAAGTAGCCTGGATGCACTGGTATGCTCTGAAATATATATGTGTCAACCAACTGATGACACAACTACATAATTTCTTGAACTGGTATGTAAGCATCTTTGTATTACACATGTATAAATAACTTTGCAATATATACACCAGTTAACATCAGGCTAAAGCTGGTTGTTTAAAACACCCTTCACCTTTATATAGCCTAGCTATGACTGTATAGATTTCATACGTTTTTAGACTTTAATACTATACTTTTGTGTCACCTGATGCTGTATATATATATATATATATATATATATATATATATATATATATATATATATATATATATATATATATATATATTGCTAAGTCTTATATATTATTAGTTCTACTTTTAAAGAAAACATTTTTGTTGTATACGTATTGGCTTACATATATCGTCTATTTCAGCCTTTAGTTTCTTGAGGAGCTGTTGATGCTGTATAACTTGTATACAGCGAAACCAGTCGCCCAATTTTTTGTTTAATAAAAATCTATAACCTAACATGGATTGTGAGTATAACACTCTAGTCCCTTACATTGATGAATATGTGCTCACACCAGCAACCTTTTCATCATTTGAAATCAGGACAATTTTTGTAAAGAGACTGAACTCGCTGGAAAAGACTGGGTAACTTTATTCTTAAGGAGGAACGAAGAAGTAAGTCTGAGAAAACTGGAAGGGACAAGTATTAATTAAATAATCGCCCTTAATAAAATCGAGGTCAAGGGATTTGGCATAACGACGGTAAAGCGGTAAAGGCCCAAAGGGACAGAAAAAAGTAGGTTCTGCAATCTCGTTGGAAAAAGGAGAGAATGTTACAATAGTTTGTGCGATGAGTGCGTCTGGAGGATACATTTCACCGATGTTCGTCTTCCCCATGAAGAGTATTAATGCTCAATTTCAAAATAATGCCCTGATAGGTGCAGTATATCACTGCTCCGACAATGGCTGAATAAATACCGAGCTGTTTTACGAGTGGTTAAAGCACTAAAGATCATGTTCATTCTAATCCACAGTCCCCTTTTTTAATTAATACTTGACAATTACACCAGTCATATTTTACTTGACAATATTCATTTTGTAAAGGTAATTCAATTCACCTCATATCCATACCTCCGCACACTTTCCATAGGCTACAGCCCCTACACCTTTAATTTTTTTAGCTCATTTATGCGAACCTATAATAAAGAATGTGAATTACCTATATCTCAGAGCACATCCACATCAGACAATAACCAAATTTCAGTTAGCTGAGATTTTCAGCAAAGCCTATCTAAAAGTTGCTACAAAGAAGAAAGGGATTGCTGGCTTTAGATCTGCTGGTATTTATCCTTTCGACACAGATAAATTTAAAGACGAAGATTTTTTGCCTGCTCAATAGTTTCTAAAAGTCGTACAAAAATAAAGTAGAAGAACATAGAGCATCTGATACCGAGCAACTGGAAGATCAGGTTATTATTGAAAATTACATTACTCCAGAGCCAGTCCTAATTACAGGCAAGTAAATTCTGAAATAGATCCAATTCCAGGAGCATCAAAAGCCAATGTTTCTTTTTAGAATTTATTACTTCTACCAAAAGTCCACACAATCTCAAAAAAAACTAGGACGTGTGCAAAGAAACGATCTTAAATCCTGACATCCACACCGATAAAGAATATTCTCGAAGAAGCTGACTTGAAAAGGAAAGAGAGAAACGAGAAGAAACTGTAGCTGCAATAAAAAGAAAAAATGTTTGGCAAAGAGGCCAAAAATCAACCCATGTTCTTCTTCTTCTTACGGTGCCCATCCGTTTCGGATGTTGGTGATCAGCATAGCTATCCTAACTTTACCTGCAGCTTTTCGGAATAGTCCGGTTGTAGACGTATTAAACCACTTCCTTAGGTTTTGAAGCCAAGATATTCTTCTTCTCCCTGGTTATCTCTTTCCAAATACCTTGCCATGAAGAATGAGTTGCAATAAGCCATATCTCTGTTCATTTCTCATAACATGGCCAAGAAATTCTAATTTGCGCTCCATGATTGTGTTAGTGATCTTGGATTCCTTGCCCATTCTACGTAGGACCTCAATATTAGTCACATGATCCTTCCATGAAATTCGTAAGATGCGCCTGTAACACCACATCTCCAAGGCCTCAAGGTTTCCTAAAGAAGCTTCCGAGAGCGTCCATGCCTCTACTCTGTATAATAATGTAGAAAATACATAGCATCTGATGATAGAGATTTTGGTACTAAGTGGTAAATCGTGACTTCTGAAAAGAGACTTCATCTTTACGAACGCTGACCTTGCTTTCCCTATGCGTTGTTTTATTTCAGTAGAGTGGTCCCATTGACTGTTTATGTAAGTACCAATTTTAAAAAGATGTAACCCATGTAAAAAAGATTAAATTTCAAGAAAGTGAAATGGAGGAATCGGAATATGACGAGAAAGACATATGTGATAATGACGAACTAGACGATGCGGATCCGACTAGCCTAGAGAGCTTCTACCTAATTTGTGGAGAAATCGGGAAGGATAGAGAATTTTGGTATCAATGTGAATCTAGTTTGGGTTAAACTCATGCACCTTGCACTGCGATAGAAAATTCGAAGTAGGACTGTACATATATGTGAGATATGTGTTGAATAAATACTCAGTTTAAATTATAAAATGTTTTGTAAAAAAATCAAAATGCATAATTTTTATAATTTGCGTAAAATTTCCCGATACACTGCGTAAAATTACCCACATAGATGGGTAATTTTGCGAACCAACCAAAAAAATTGAATTGATAATTTCAGAATGTGTATTTACAGTTTGTCTCTATGTGTCTTATATACTTACGTCTAGGATTAACTTTCGTGAGTTAACTATATTAATCTGAATAGTTTTATTAACTTAATAAACAACAATAAATACAGTTTTGCTTAAGTGCGTAGAATTCCTACACCTTCCCTTACTTATGCTTATTTTTAATTTTGCAAGGTGTACCTACTAAACCATATTTCATTTAGTTACTGTAATTGAGATCTTCTTTGTTAATGTGTTCGAATTTGTATCTAATAACGTCTCATTTTTGTGATATAGGTATATATTTTATAAGACTCAACATATTATAATTAAGTACAATGTAAATCCTAAATCCATATTTGAATATCTAGTAGGTAGGTACATGGGAAGGCAAATAAGAGCATTTATTTGAGGATGTAAGTAGTGGTTTATGATCCATTAAATTATATTCTTAAATATAAGCCTTGTCTTATCTTGTAGTAGTAGGTAAGCCAAATGCATTTTTAATAAATCCTAATTCTCTGTATACCCATAATATTACTTTCTAATCACTTTAAAGATTAAACTTATGCAAAGTTATTAATATTACTGATTTATTTAGAAACAATGTCTAGTTCTTGAATAATCAGTTTAAATAATGATCATTAATTTTATGTAGGTATAATTATTATTGATCAATTTGATGAATAAATTCCCGAGAATAACGAGTAGAGAGAGTAGAAACTTTGTGCCTATAGTATAGGCAACTTGTGTTACGCACATCGGTATTATGAAAAGTATAATATATAGGCATATAATATATTTAACTATTATAATAAAAATGTATATTTCATTTAATAATGATTTAAATGCCGACATGAACTATAGTTTTAAGCAGTATTAAGTGTATTTACAAGAGTTTAATAATATTTATTATTTCACTTTTAATATTTTTTCTTCTTAGTCTTATTAGGTATATAGGTACTTAATTTAATTATTAAGAACTATTATGGTATTTGGGACATTATATTTATTTTCAAGTGATATTTTTGATTTAGATATGGATTTTAAATAATTTTTATGTTTATATCGTAAAACAAGTTCAGCTATTATAATTTTTATTTATTTAAAATAACAGATTTAATTAAATTTAATTTAAGTAGATAATTTTGACTTAAAATAAAACATATCCGTATTAATATCATTACAAGGTTCTAAGTCTACATAAACGTAGGTACATCTCCTGACAATCCTTTGTGGAATTCTAACGGGTAGGGTAAGACTGCCTAGGTAGGTAGGTAAGTTTACGTACCTATCTAGTTTTTACATATAAGAATATTTTTTTGAAAACACTGACTGACATGTTAAAACACTTTCTAAATTTGTTACAAAGTTTGAATTGACACAATTTCCTACAGCATCCTACTCCGACATATTTCGAGTACATAAATTGCAACTTTGGCAATTGACCATGTCATTCGTCTATATATTTATTTTTGTTTTTTTATTATCATTTTCTTTCTTTTCGCTTTCTTTCTTAAGTTGGTATCATCTTCAAAAGCATTTTTAAAGGTAGAAAAGTCATTAATGCTGATGGCGTTAACTTGCTCGTTTTTGTCCCTAGGTACTTCCTCTCAGATGTTGACATAGTTTCTCTCTCTCTCTCTCTGTTGACTCTTGTATGCATAAAGTATTCGTCTCCAAACACTAAGGAATTTTGTGGGAAAATTTCGATGCCTTGGAGTGACCTTCTAGCTCTGTATATAGAAGTGTTCTGAGTGAACGCCGCACTATCACCCACTTGATAAATTGTTATAGGTCGACCTAGATGTTTGATTAGATATCGATTAGATACTTATGACAGGAACTTTTTTAAGCGTTGAAAAGTGCCACTGTAAGGAATTGTATTTTGTAGCTAGCATGAAGCGGTAGAGCGGTTGAACAAAATTATATTTTTTCGTCTGCAATATTGAATTGTTGATAAAGTACAATTTGGTATATAGTTGTCAAGTAGAAGCAGTTATTTCCTTTTAAAGGATGGATTCACATCTTTGTGAAGTGCCGTAACAACGTCAAAAAGTGTTTTGAATTTATGAAACCCGAATTACACCACTTCCAAAGTGTCTGGTGGTTTTTAATTATAAAATTCTAGCTTGCATCTTTTATGTGGAAAGATAAGAGCAGGTAGAGTGTAGTAACTTGCTAATTCTTCTATCTCTGGGGAGAAAAGTTTAGATACCAGCCGGAGAAATCACATTTGGAAGGTTATTGGAAATAGTCGATATATTTGTTTCATCCATATTAATAATATCACTGGCAGAAAGTGCAGTATTCTTTTCTATCGAACATTTTTCTCGCTACCGTAAATTTGAGGAATTCCTTTTGTAGAAGCATATCCATACCCATTTATTATCTGGCATCTTGTTGTTGTTAAATGGATGAAAGTTGTTATTCTGTTCAGCATACTGAAACACTACTTGCTTCTACAAGTTTAATCCATTTTACTTAAAATGAAAATATTGGAAAATATTGGCTAAAAACAAAATTTCAAAATTAATATTCATTACTTACTTAAATATTTTTCTTCATTTTCTTTTTTTTTGTGTAGACATTAGTAGATTAGTTTTAATAGTTGTTTGGTCAGATCCAAATCTGGTTTTACGTACTTCAGGAGTTCGTTCAGTATTCTGTCATCTCCTGGTTACTGGTTTCTAATTTTTAATTTCCTTAATGCTTCCTTTGCCTATTACTCCTCAATATTTATTTCTTCGTTTGTCGTCACGTCTGGTGTTGGTAGTTCATTATCTTAACCTTTAGCAAATAGGGATCGAAAGTAATCTACCCATGCTTCCTTGTGAATGTGTTTCCTTTTTATTAGTTCGTTCATCTCATTTATTTTTACTAAGATCTCTTTTTCTACTTGGTTGTGGATTACCTCCCCATAGACACTTAAACTCCTTTACTGCTACAAAATTATGATCATCAAGAGTAATTTTGTGTCTAATTCAAGACCTTCGATTTTTGGTTACTACCATATTTTTCGTCTGTTCTTCATTTATTCAGAGAACCAGATTACCCGCTTCCCCGTTGAGTTGTGAAAACAACCTCTCGCACGTATCTTGTAAAATGAGCTACTGCATCTATGCCAACAGCAAGAGCCAACATCAGTTTTTAACTTTTATTGGCAAAACCCTCTGACAGCTCCGACGATATTTTAGTTATTGCATGCTCGAAGGCAAAAATAAAAAAAATTGAGTAAGACAAGGAGATGCACTCTCAACGGTACTATTTATTTTATTACTAGAGAAAATAATAAAAAAAAACTGTCAAACGCAGAAAACCGTCAAGAATGCAGTACAGATAATAGGATATGCAAACGATATTACCATAGTAGCAACAGATAAAAAGGCATTAAAGAAAACCTTCCAAGAAATAGAAAACGAATCCAAACTGAGAAGACTGGAAATAAATGAAAACAAAATAAAATACAAGAACGTAAGCAAGAAAATAAAGACACAAATAACAGACCTGACAATATATGAACACAGTTTCGAAGATGTTGAAACATTCAAATATTTGCGAGTGCTAATCAACAGAAGAAATGAAAGTATAGATATAAAAAGAAGAATTCGATCGAAAATACAGCGTTTTAGAGAAATACTGTTTAAAGATAAGAAGATAAGCCTAAACATAAAAAATGAAAATCTAACAAAACGACCATAAGATCAATAGTAGTATATGCTGCAGAAACATTTACATTAACAGCAAGAGAGAAAGAGCAATTGAAAGTTTTTTAGAGGAAGATTATTAGAAAAATACTGGGACCAAAGAGAAAAAACGAAGAGGATGCAAGACAATGGATGAATCACGAAAGACAAGAATGGATGGGTCAAAAGAACACATAGTAAGAGCAATAAAAGCACAAAGAATTAGATGGTATGGACACATAATGAGTAGAGAGAAGAGCAAACCGTTAAGAGTTATAACGGAATGGATATCACCAAGTAAAAGAACCAGGGACAAAATTAAACAGCAATGGTGACAAAGGTCTCCACTAATTTTACTACTCATAGCTTGTTCCTTTTTATGGAATCCTCTGCTTGCTGAAAATCTACGAAGTTTTGGTGCACATCCCGGTTGAAGTTCTAGTATTTTTATACTTGTCCGATCGTAAATATTGGATCTACCGTTGACTTTCCAGCATAAAAACTGCACTGAAAGTCAGTCGATTATAATATCCTTTATAGAAGGAGTGAGTCTAGCAAGATAACTGCTAGAACTTGATATGCTATGCTCTCTTATATATGAATTCCATTCCATTTTCTAGGCACTTTCCGTAGTTGTTATATTCCCAAAATAATTTTATATAATTTTTGATGTAGAACATTTTTTCCCTTTATTATCATTTCTTTATTTATACCATCATTTCCTGGTGCCTTGTTATCTTAAGAAATGTTATCGCATTTTTAACTTTTTGGAAAATTAGTTTTGCTGTTTGTACATCTTTAGAATAAAATGTAATATATTCTTCCTATCTCACTTTCAATATTTAGTAAATTCTAAAATAATTCCTTTCATCATTCGACGATTTATGCTTCCGTCATTATTAGTTGTTTTGTTTCATTTCTTATAGCTTTTGTTTCTCCAACACTTCAACCATGTCTCATTTTCTTTACTTGCCTATAGAATTTCTTATCCTGGTTCCTGGTAGAACTTACCTGGCTTATCTCTTAACTTCTGTTTATTTGATGTTCTAGGTAGCTCTTCTTTTTAGTTCTATGTAGTCGTCTTGTCTGTGCTCCTATTCTGTGAAACTCTGCTCTGTTTTCATCTGTAGGATTTTAAATCATTTTTGGTCTTTTAAGAGTTTTTAATTAAATATTGAATATTTTTATTCAATATTTAACTTACGAGTTTCAAATTCTTTCACAACGACCCCTTATAATTATCACAACTCTTTATTACTTTTTCGTTCATTTGATAATATGGTACTATCTGGAATAAAAAACTGATCGAAGACAAAAGATTTGGTGCACATCTTGTATAAAGAGACCTATTAGTACCCTGTGAAAATCTAGTGCGTATTCTTAGAGCAGAAGAATTCTCTTGCTACAGAAGCCACTAAACAAAATACTAATAAATATATTAATCAATTAGTGTAGATCACCGTCCACTCTATAACAAAAAATAAAAATGAAAGGTTTATTGCCTAATAATAACAATATTTTAAAATAATATATTATTTTCTTCTGAACTTCTTGGGCCATTGTTTCACATCTGCGTCGACTCTCGTTTGCGACCGTATCCTCTAAGTTATCTAGTTCTTCTCTTGTTGTCCACCTAAACGTCTGTTTCTGTGAGTTTCATTTTCGGTACCTATTTCTTTGATTAACTGTTTGCAAAGACCCTGATTAGAAGGTACACCAGTCTATGTTTTTCTCTACGTAATCTCTGCACCTTGATCTTGCTCAGGGTATCTCCGGTCTTAAGGAATCTTCTTCTGTCGGGGTGGTAGAAATTACTAGTTCTCTTCACGGCCATCTTCCTCAGTGGTATGTACTGGAGTTTTTTCTTGATGATTGCATTTGTTACCTTTTCTTGCCATAGAGATTTTTAGATCAGCCTGTAGAATACCGTCTCTGTTCTTACGAGTTTCTTCTAGTTGGTTTCTGCTATAGAATGCCACATTGGTACTGCATACAGCATCCTGATCTAACTTAGGCCTGGTATAATTTAATCTTCTTAGCCTGCGATAGGCTGATCCTAAAAATTAATCTTTCCTTCACTGATGTCTTTCTTTTGATTTCATATTTCTTCTGAAGTTGAGCTTACTGTCGAGCTGGCATTTCTCCTTGAATCCTGTTTTCTTCTATCTTTATTACTCCTCTAAGTAGTTGGACTTGTTGGATAAAGATGATGAACTGGGTATGTATTTCTCCGTGATGATTTTTATCGTCCATCATCTGTCTGCTATTTTTTCCAGCTGGTTTTCAAAGTCCTTGTTGATTATTCTGTTAACATTTTCTGCTGTGTAGATTACTGTCTCATATAAGCAGGGCTTGTGTTTGTTCTGGTATCAGTGGGCAAATTTAAAACAAAAATGTAATAAATTAAAGGTGATAAAATGCCTTCAGGCATCATATTACATACACATTTCATAGGCTATTAATACAACGGAAAACTGTTGTGTATATTATTGAAGTTAGGTACAAACACCGACCAAAAAGTGCAGTATTCTCAACACTGTTGATAGTTATTTTTAAATTTTTTTTTTCTGAATTATTTGTGGCTTTCTGGTTTCCCGACTTTTTTAAATTGAACCATTTTTAAGCTTTTAGCCCCAACATATTTTTAGTGTGATAAAAGCCATTTTGTCTGATTAAAGAATTTTATAGATGAGGTCTAACTGTATAAGAAAATATACATCCCATTGGCTTTCGTTTTGTGGACTTTCAAAATAAATGTTGTAACGTGTATTTAACCTAGAAGGATAAAAAGGAGGCCTAGAAGTTAGGTACATTTTTGGCTAACGTAAAAATTAACTTAAGGGGATGTTGTGTCTTTAAATTTATGGTAAACGAAGAAACTTAGGCATAAAGACGTTCTCAATGATACTGGCCCTCAGGTATTTTAAAGTCAACATATCTAGAGTCAAAATATCTAAACAACAAGTCAGCCAGAAACTATAAAACGTAGAGCATACTAGCTGAAAAGGAATTAAATAAAAAGATTTAACTAAATAGAAAGGGCGCCATCTCTTCTTTTTAACTAAGTGACAGGAAAAATTCGAGAATACAAGGTTTTAGAGAATTCATTTAAATAAGAAAATTATTTAAAAAAATAAAACAATAAGGTTTAATCTTTTTTAAACCAATAAATGTCCAAAGAAAAAATAAACAATCACAATTACCTTATATAATATGGTCTTTAGTAAAAATTTTAAAATTATTTATTTATTGTCCAAGAGCATCGAAGTTTATTAGAGAAATAAAAAAGTACAAAGTGGTTACATATATAAAAGTTGGTACAGTATAAATCCCCATGCATATCATCCGCGTCATAGTACGTGCCATCACGATTCTAAGTCCTTTTTATAAAGCACACTTGTTTGAATCACACATTATCTGCGATCGAACTAAGGTGATATTTTAGAATAAATTGGTAACACTTATTTGACAGTTGCGGTGTTGACACTTCGGATATGTTTTTATTATTTACTAAGTATTAATTAAACTCTGTTCTTTTTAGAAAAAAAAACAGTATGATTTTTAATTCCAAAATGTCACATAAGAAGTTAAATATTGACTGCTGTTGACTGCTGTTAAAGACGTATGTAATGTATTTTTGTGAGTTTTATCTCTCAGGAGTTTTATCAATGAAGTAAATATACTTTTCGTTAGATATTATAAAATGTATTAAGTTTAACAGATTTGTTTAACATAAAATGAAATTTAATTATTCTTTCTGGAAGAACATGTGACTTTGATCTCTTTATGGATTAATTAAAGGAAAAAGAACCGTTAAGTGGTTGTCTTTGATTTGGTAAAACAACATGTCCATAAAGTATTACGTCTGTCACTACACCAACAATAGTGGTATAGGTGGCTATAAAGAATGCGATGCTTTAAACATGTGGAAAGAAGCTCTAAAAACTGTTACACCCCAGGTATGGCACAATTTTATTATGTCATACAGAAAATGTAATTAAAAGGTGGTATGACCGAGAGAATATACTAGATATACAGAAAATAATAAACTGATATATCTTTTTAACACTTAACTGGTCACTGGATACTTTAAAAAATACATTAAGAAAATTTCAGCTTACGTTAGCTACTTCTTTAGCACAGAACAAAAATAATAAAAATGACTTATAGTTAATTATGATTGTTTTTCATTGTACATTTTGATCGTAGTATATGCGGGTCCATTTAATGACGAATGGGTGAATGAACAGCCTTCATAGGAGACCATGGAACTGTGGGAAACTGTGTCAGCTCGACATGTTTCATTTTCTTGATAACAAGAGATAAACCATAAATTCAGAAACTCATAATAATGTACACCAAAAACTTCCCAAGAAACACCTAATTTGACAAAGTTGTCCTGAAGCAAGATATGTCGACACATGCATCGAGATGCTGGATAAGCATCCGACGTGAGCTAAATTTGTCCCAAGACGATTTAAACGGAAGTAGAAAAGAAATGTTCCTCGATGCAATACGGTGCAAACATTCCCTTTTATCCACCATATCGACTGTATTCATTGAAAGATTTAATTAAAACGCAGTAGGTAGTAGTCGACGCTAAATATTAATTGAGAGAGAAACCGTAAGATAAGAAAGAAACAGCGATTGGTTTCGCTTAGCAGCACTTGCCAGTGTAAATACACAATTGCATTATATTTATTCTGTTTTAAAAATTTTAAGACGCAATTCAAAATTTCCAAATAAAACTGTAGGGAATTTATATGATAAAAAGAGTGGAAAAATGCTTCAGTATATTTTCGGATTATAGTTGATCGCCTTTCGAGTTAATGGCGAAAAGATGTTCGACTTTAGTCCTTATTTCGCATTACATAGTACGTGCATAAGTAATTTTCTCAAGTTTATTTTCTAGATTTGCTAGTTGATGTTTGTAAGTTTTTTACTCGTTATAGTTTTTTGTCCCACCTCCAAGATTACTTGGGACAGACCAATCGTACATCGGTGTGAAATTTTGGATCTCTAGTCCTACTCACCTGAAATATTCTCGTTTAATGATCTAGTACGGTTAGTTTTAGTTTAAGCGATCTTGACGTTTAAAACACCACGTTTGTCAGACAGGTTGGCGATTTTTAATTCAGACTCCTTCTTTCCTACAGAAAACTATTTATTTTTTAAAGAAGATTATTTGAAACAGATATTGGATATAGCAAACAGTTATATTTTAACTGTTAAATATCGCATATTTAACAACTGAAAGCAAGTAGGTACAGCTGGTTTCTAAAAAAACTGATACGACTCTTAAAGCGTATTTTGTAGAAAATTGGGCAGTGTATTTTAAAGGATAAATACTTATTATTTAAATACTGTCACTACTAAATCTTAAAATTTGTCAGATAACTTATTCTGTTCAACCTCAAAAAATGGCTCTACATGCTAGCAAAGAACTAAAAGCAAGAATTGTAACGAAATTAGAAGATGATTAGTTACTATATGCCGTAGCGAACCATTTTAACGTAAGCAGAACAACAGTTTTTATTACTAATAAAAGATGGAGTGAACAAGAAACTCTCGAAAAAAAGCAAGCTTCTGGAAGACCAAAAATATCTACCGCTTATAAAGATCGTACTCTTTTGGAGAGATTAAGAGAGAATCCTTTTGAAAATGCGAAAACTGCAAGAATTATGTTACAGTTTCTGAAAAAAAAAGACAACAACTTGGTGCAGAATTAAAGCATCGCGTCTTAGGTACCGAACTGCAGCAAAAAAAACAAGCTTTTACACCACAACAGAAGCAATCAAGACTTATATTTGCTTTAAACTATCAGCTACAAAATTAAGATTTTTGGGACAGGGCAATATTTACAGATGAAAACATTTTCCAATCTTTTAAAAAGGGCAAAATTGGGGTGTACAGACCAGATAATAATATATTTAATCCTCTATATGTTGATAGATATCGAGCAGCTGGTCATTTTAGCGTCAATGTATGGGGATGGATTTCATCTCTAGAGGAATAAGAATAGTATACATAGCGTATTGATAGCAGGTTTGATGGGCAGACTTATCTGAATATTCTAAAAAACATCATGTTTCCCAGTGTAGAACAGTTGTATCTAGAAAATAATTTTATGCTCCAACAAGATAATTGTCCTGTTCACACTTTGGAAAGAACTTTCTGAAGAAGAAAATTTCATAGTTCCTTTCACGCAGATGAACCGAAGACTACAAGCTGTAATCAATGCTGATGGATATACTACAAAATATTAATTTTATGTTTACACACCTAAATTTAGTATAGTTTTCGTTTTCTAGACCGTCGCTTTCTTTTGATTGTTTCTTGTTCCCTTCATTTTTTATTAATAAAAAAACTATGGTTCTGCTTATGTTAAAAGATTTTGCTGCTTCTGATAGTGTCCAGTTATCTTTTAGTTTGGTTACAATTCTTGCTTTAATATATTGCTAAGTCAAGTCGTTTGTTTAATTCTTTAATAATAATAAAAATAATAAGAACAACCCATTTATACGAAGGATAAAACAGCTGCTTCGTTCACACCTTAATGATAAAAATTTTCAGCACTTAGCTATCCGTTTGGTATTGTTAAGTAGACAAAAACGGATATAGCATATCTTTAGCGAAAAGTACGATCACACCTTACAAAGGTACAAAAACACCATTCTCGAAGTGCAGTAGAAAGAACGACATTACCGCGGTATTTAGGAGGACTTGTGATAATAAGTGAGCAACTAGAAATACATATTACTAATTTAATAACTTATTTTCAGGTGCAGGCTGAGATATCTACTCTACATCGCGCGATTTGTGCAGTAGATGATACAATACCGATCAAACTGAGGGAACTAGAAATGCGCATAAACCATCTTACTAAGGACGAAAAAATGCGCATCTGAATGGGTAAACCTCTGCACGAGCGACATCCCAATGAGGTCAGTTAAGATTATGTCGACAATATAGCGTCGAACTATTGGCTGACATCAGGAAAGATGTTCCCTAAAACAGAAGGTTCATTACTCCCCATTCAAGATCAGGTTATACCAACCAAAAAATTACCTGAAATATATCGTCAAAGACCCTCAGGTCCAAAATGACAAATGCCAATATGGATGTCAAGCTCAAGAAACTATCCAACATCTTACCGGAGGCTGTCAGGCATTTGCTGCAACTAAATATAAGGAACGGCACGAGTCAGTAGGAAAGATCAAGAGATAGTAATCAAACTGGGACTTCTCCAAACAGACCATCTCCCAAATTATCAATACGTTCCTGAAAGTTATATTTAATATTTAAGAATGACTACTACAAGCTATACTGGGTCACACTGTGCGCACAGACCAAACAGTGACACATAAAAGACCAGATCTCATACTAGTTAATCAACTTAAGAGACAAACAACACTAATTGATGTGGCGATACCCAACAACAATAATCTTCGTGATAAACAGAAGGAAAAGATCGTCATATACAGGGATATGGAAATTCAAATACGCAGACAGTGGAGAATGGAAAGTACCGAGACAAACCTATTATTCTCTCTACTATTGGAGTCATTCCGAAAGAAAACATAAAAAAACTAGGTCTGAATTATTCAGACCTAGTAGAAATGTTAATTATTAACATATCTACAAGACAATACAAGACCATGTAGAAAGCTGTACTATTCTTAACGTATAGATGTGTACGAAAATTTTTGGAAGATATTCCAGCGTACCAAGTCACCTAGGGCTCGATAACACGGAAAGAGTTCCACCAGAGCTCAATCCTTTTGATACCGTAGGTATCTGGGATGAGTTAATTTTTCTCTTAGAGGGAGTGTGATCCGTATGACTAAATCTGAATAACAACCCTATTTTATGTAAAAACTATCATTTATATACTGTTTACAAAATGCAGAAATTCAAAATAATATCAAAATTTAGACCTTAATAATTGTTACAATTTATGAATTAACATATGTTATTAATTGTTTGTTTATTTTATTATATTTCTGTCACAATAAATATAATATAATGTCAAACCAATCAAATACACTGTTCAAAATGATCAAATCTTACTAAGAATCAGTTTTTTAGGAACCAGCTGTACAATATCAGAACCCGTGTAGATTTATTCCGATTACGCCCTTCTTATGATATCTTTATTGTATAAATAAGATGAACTAGAACACTAATTAATTAGTAAAATAGCAATGAATAATTTCTGATATGAAGGTATTATAAAATTGTGTACATGAGAGCTAGTGGATCCCTGTCTTTGGTATAAATGGCAACCTCGTCAGGGGCATAAGGCTAACACATAATTCTTTAAGTGAATTTTAGCTTAGATAATCGTACTACAATAGATAAAGAATAATCAAGGAAAAGGATATTATATGCTGTATGCCTAAGTTGTGCTGAAATTAATAAAAACACCATTTTATTTAGAAGAAAATTGGCAAAATGAGCAGAGTAGCAATAGAAATAGGACAAGAAAATATTTGGAAATTCTATAAATATTATGACTTATTTTTATTCTTATTTACGAAAGTAATCTTGCTAAAGATATTTAAAATATCGATGTGCTTGCTGTCTTTTTGATATTCCTTTCAAATAATTGAAATTATGGGGTCACACTAGTTTTAGTATTTCCACGATGTGACCTTGTTCTTATTTTACTCCATATATCTATAAGTATATACTTGCAGTATTTTGATCAAAATTAATGATGTCATTATATGGTCAAGTTAAAACACCCGAACCATGAAACTCAACAATAAATAACAGCTTATATCGTCGTTATTTCGGTTTTAATGAAAGTAAAATCATATGTTAGCTTCAATTTAATTTTAAGTCATTACATACGAAGAAAGTTTCGACGCGTATTAGCATGTTACGAATTTTTTACCTTTTATGATGACTCTCTAATCTAACATACTAAATCATAATAGCAGGTAGGTAAGTTTTTGTGAGTACTGGAAGAAGAAATTTATCGTGATGCTAATGAACTCAAATCTGAAATTCAGAAATAGGTTATAAAGTTACAGGTCATTACCACAAAATACTATAAATAATATTTCTGTAATATTACGGGTATCGTTTGAGGACAAAATAATTCTATATGGTTTTAGTTATATAAGACAATAGATTGACGATAATAATATACAATGAAGCCAGTCAAAAACAAGGTGAGAATTGATGAGCATATTACAAATAATGAAAAAAATGAAGTAAGTAAACATATACGTGGATCCACAGTTGGTTTATCACTCTGAGGTGTATCCTGGATAGAGTTTTAATACATAGACCAAATAACTAGCAATAGTGATGTCAAGACCATCGAATGACGTGCAATTTCCTTAATTTTACACATGGGAGCCCAATCTAAGAAAAAAGTGCCTATAAAAATTAGCTTAGAAATATTGGACAGGACATCTGAATCTGATAAATCTTTCAATGGAGTTTTCTTCAGAACCTCTCGGAGATAATGAAGAAAGCTGATTTGCTGCTGATTAACAAATTTGAAATTGTAAGCGAAAAATAAGCAAAACTATTATAGTCTATCTATCTAGCACTTCATCGATCTGTGATAGATAACAATTATTTGATAGGTAATTTAGTATGTTAAAAAATATAAAAAACAAGAGGTGCACAATATAATTTTGTCCAGACTATAATTAATTAACAATTAACCTTTAACTACTCGCTCATCAAGATATAACATAAGTAAACACGTGGGGAACATTATACACCACAAGAGACTGACTAATACTCTTAAAACTAGCAGTTTTGTTAATTTTTGTTTTGAAAAAATACACTCAGTTGTTTGTTATAAACCTTATTCATTAACATATTAATAATATTAAACATTTTGAGTAAATCAGATAGAATGAAATTGTTATCAACAAATTTTTTGAAATCAAAGATACTAAAATATAAAAAATAACAGCCAAAATGATAAATATTTATGCTGCAAGTAATAACAGCAACAGCATGATCCTTACAGACTGGTCTGAGACAAAGTAGATTGCGGGTTTTTCCGTTCCATTTTTCAACCAATTGTTGTATAATATCCTCTGGCTTGTTGGATTTTTTGCACATGCACTTCGTGCTTTGTACAGAAGTTCTTCCGTGTCCCGTGCTACTACCAGCATTACCAGGTGCAAGACCCCATCATATGCCAAGTTTCAAAGCTTTGGACCAAGGTCGGACTCCTGTCGCATCCCAGCCGTAACATCCACAATCACACCCTTCTCAACCAGGATCCTTTTTTTGGATAGATAGTCCGAGACCAGGTTCCTCAAGTAGCCACGAAAGTTTCTATCCTCAACCGCTCTCATCACTGTTTCCCATTGCAGTGAACTAAAGGCGTTTTTAACATCTAGTAGGAGCAAGGCGGCCCATTTTTGTTTGCAAGCCTCCATATTTAACGCTCGGTAAATTCCCAACACTGGATCAGTCGTGCTAACATTCTTACGCAACCCATATTGTCTAGGGGATAAGCCTTCAGATCTCTTAATTGTTTCATCGATTCTCCCGCTCAGCATTCTCTTAAACAGTTTACAAATACAAGAGAGGAGGCAAATAGGTCAACATTTTTCCTCTTCTTTAGACAGGAGTATTAGTTTCGATGTTTTTAAGTGTGCAGGAAAGCTCAGTCCAACGAGAATAGCGTTCATGTGGCCCAGGAGCCACGCCGGCTCCAGTAGGCCCAGGCGTTTAATTGCCTCAGGTCCCATCTAGACCCGGGGCCTTGCGGTATTTAAGGACCCCAACGCTTCATCGAGTTCGTCTAGGAAGAAGGCTTTAGCATATTCAGCAGACACGTCACTACATATTCCATGCCATTTGCCAGAGGGAAAGAACTTCCGTGTTACCAAGAGTTTTTTATCCAGCAAAAAACCTGTTTTCTTCCTACAGCCCTCCGTACTACTGTTTTCCATTAAGGAATAAGTTGTAGTATTCTATATCGATTCTTAATGTATGTTCCAGATGAGAGATTCTCCAGTATTTCCCTCAGTAATTTAACTTGGTAATTGCCTGTCTTTGTTAACCCTTCTTAGTACTTCTTCGTTAGTTTTCTATACCGCCCAAGATATCTTTAACATCCATCTATAAACAAATCTTCTCCAGCGATTTAAACAGCTATCATTTTGACCACTCTAAACAAAACGGGGAATTATTTGGCTGGTTAGACAAACATCACCTTCATCTTATATTTGATATAAGAGATGTCTTTAAATCTAAGACGAAACGATAAAAACAAACAACCTGCAAGGCTTGCCTTTGTTACTGCAAATTACAGAGATAATTCTGTATCTATTACCAGTTGCATTCTGAAGAAGTTTTTAAGCATCAATAAGTCCTTTTCTAGGTGGCAACTTAGATTTACTTCATGTTGTATCCTTGGTAATTTGATCATTTTGGTTTGGATTAAAACCTTCTAATTGGTATAATTGCAGGTGCCTCATAAATTTAGTGATACTAATAACAAAAAATCACATTCCTAGAGAATTCCTAAAAGAACATATTTCTGGCTGATATAATAAAAGTTATTCTCTATATCAGAGTCACTTGATATATAAATATATTTTTATTGATAAATGCTGTTCAGTGCTAATGTTGCTCATCCGATAAAATGGACAAGAACTACTTAAAGTTTAACTTTACAAATCCCAGCATAAAGGCATAGATTTTTTTGCTGGATTAAAAACGCTTCTTCAATTCAGTAAAAAACTCCTTTAACTAGTCTTAATCAGATAGCTGGCGCCTTATTACTCTCTTAAGAGTCCCGATAGATAAAGACCATATCAAAGCAGTAAAAAACGAAGTAGAGACTTCATTCTACTTCGTAGATGAAAATTTACTGCTATAAAAGCCCACAGTTCTTGGCTTCTTTTTTATGTGAGAAATTATCTACAGTAGTACAAAGCAATAAAGACATCCCCGGTTTCAAGAAATTCAATAATTAATTTTTCACCCATAATCGCCTTGTCGCTAAATGGTGCCTTTAAAAATTGATTTTTAATTAAAATAAAATAAAAGAAGCGTCGCGTCGTCAGCCAACCTAATTTCATACCTTACCTTCAGTTGCTCCAACATCTAATTTTTTAGCGGGATAACGCAAGGCGACATATTGCGAGAGGCATGATGGATTTTTTTAAATAGCCTGCTCTCAATCTTCCATCGTCGTCCCCGAGATTTCCAGATTTCCGAAAATTGGATCCAAATAGAGCTTCTGGACCTCTGTGTGTTCAATGGGACATTTTCCGAAATTAATTACGCCTCGTAACTAATTATGACAATCAAAACCTCATAATAAGAAACCAGATTGATTATACATTATTATACATTAACTTTAGTAGATGAAAACAACCAAATAGTATCTAGTCCAGAAAATGTAGAAGATATCTGGGAAAAATACATCAAAGATCTGTTTGATGACGAGAGAACAGAACCACAAATAAATAAAGTACAAGAAACAATACTTGATATATTAACATCGGAAGTTACAAAAACAATCAATACGGCAAAGCAACGAAAAGCCTCAGGTCCAGATGAAATATACGTAGAGATGATAAAGTTTATCAGTGAAGAAAATCTTCAGACGTTAACACTATTATTTTACAAAATATATACCACTGGAATCTTCCCAGAAGACTGGCTTAGATCGACATTTATACCTATACCCAAGAAAAATAAAGCAAATAGATGCTCACAGTTCAGATTAATAAGCCATTTTCTGAAAATTTTACTCAAAATTGTACATCAACGAATATACAGAGTATGCGAAAGAAACTTGACAATTTGGATTTCGTACTGGGCTTGGTACAAGGCAAGCATTATTTGGCCTCCAGATATTACTACAAAAATGCCGAGATCAGCGAAACTACGTATTTCTCTGTTTTATCGACTACGAAAAAGCGTTTAATTTAGTAAAACACACAGAACTCATAGAAACCCTAACATAACATGGTATAGACCATAACACTGTAGCACTTATTAAAACACTATATTGGGATCAAATGGCGTCGATCAAAATAGACAATCGTCTGACAGCAGAATTGCCAATAAAAAGAGGAGTTCGTCAGGGCTGTGTACTTTCTCCACTGTTATTATATTGTTATATATATTCCGAAAAGATCTTTCAAAATGCCGAAAATATTGAAGAAGGAATAAAAATCAACGGAGAATACGTAAACAACTTAAGATACGCAGACGACACCGTCATTATTGCGGACAGTGCTAAGGGTTTATAACGACTTTTGAATGTCATAACCAGAGAGGGAGATAGCTTGGGACTAAATATAAACACAAATAAAACAAAAGTAATGGCTGTTACGCGTGCAGCAAATGTGGACATTAATATTTGTATCTATAACAAACATATAGAACCAGTACAAAGATTCCAGTATCTTGGTTGTTGGATAACAAACTACCTTAACCACGAGGTAGAAATACGTGCTTGTATAGAATATGCTAGGTCCGCATTTCAACGAATGAAAAAATTCCTAATAAACTCTACGTTATCGTTGGATATCCGATACCAATTTGTAAAAACATTTATTTATTCCATATTGCTATACGGAGTGGAAACATGGACTCTGGGAATTACAAGTATGAGGCGTATAGAAGCCTTTGAGATGTGGGTTTTTCAAAGGATGCTAAAGATCTCTTGGACAGAGCATGTGACCAACAACGAGGTACTAAGAAGAATGAGTACTGAGAGAGAACTCCTAAATATTGTAAAAAACAGAAAAACGAGTTATTTAGGACATATTTACAGAGGAGAAAAATACAACTTCCTACGACTTATAATGAAAGGGAAAGTGGAAGGAAAAAGAGGAAGAAGAAAATGCTCCTGGTTGAAGAATGTAAGAGACTGTACAGGCATGGACACACATTCGATACTAAGAACAGCTCAAGATAGAGAGCAATTTGCTATAGTTATAGCCAACCTTCAATAATGGAGAAGGCACCTTAAGAAGAAGAAGAAGAATTACGCGTCAATGACGTTTGTCAAACTAACAATAGAATTTCCAGATACCTTCGTGACGGATGTCATAATTTTGTCGCTGAGAAATCACTTGCAGGAAGGAGTTTTTTCAGTATAAAACGTGGCGTTGCTATGACGTTTTATCATTTAAAAATAGTCTAGTGAAATAGAATTTTAGAAGATTTATATCGCATTTGGATTTATATCGCTTCACGAATTTTTCAAAAATGGAATATTTAGAAAATATGGATATTTTCAAAAAATAGGAAATACATTTCTTATTTTCAAAAAATAAGGAATGCCTGAATTAAAGACCAGATCTAATATATCTTTGATACTCTTGAAGTCGGGTTTTGATGGATTAACTAGTTTCGTCGATGAATACCATATATTAGAAAGACGTTGGTGGATCCTTGAGAGAAAGTAATTCGGATATTTTCCTAGGTAGTCGTTAAGTAAAGTAAATATATGAAAGGATTACGACAAATGTAAAAAAATATGATTAGAGATGCACAGCTATATTTAAGTGTATTTAGTCGAAGCCGCGAAGACGATTAGTTAATTCTAACTTCAAAAGCGGAAACATCCTATTTAATTTAACTTAGATAAATAATTATTCAAACTTATCTTAATTTATATAATAACATTTTCTCCAGAACGGAACGTTGACGCTATAACGATAATAATAATGTACTGTTATAAGTTTGATAAACAGTTTCGTACAAGCTCAATTTTTCAGTGTTTTTTTGATAAAATGAATTTTCCATTAATAAATAATAGGTCTATTCTATTTGTAATCTTTCAATATTGGTAGAATACTAATACATTAGTGAAGGTAAAAAATACAGGAAGTAATTTTTCTTACATTGCGAACTATATGTAGGTGTACTAGTTATGTAATTTTTACGTCTATAACTAAAAGTAGTTGGTAAAACCAATTTTAATTATCTGGAACATTACCAATTATTTAAAATTACTTATTACCTTTTTTTATAAAGGTGTATTTCAATTAAAATAATTGTGATGAAATAACTGATTTTATCTCAATCTCACTTTAACTCTAAATTTTATTGTTATCAGTTACGTTTAGCAGTTTTGATAATTGCCGTTATCGACTATCTTTGTTATAAAGTGAGATTGCACAATTTTCTTTAAGAAATATTGATCGTCGCCTCAGATTGGTTTTATATTTTATTTCCGGTGATTGGAGTATATTAATAGTTTACAATTTATATTCACAAAGCTAATTGATGTCGAAAATATAAAAAAAAGGTTTTTTGTTGTTGGTATAATTACTAACTAGTAATATTTAAACATGCTGCTATTGAAGTACTTATGTAATCTTCAAGAAGAAAATAAATGTATTATGTTTAAAGGGCAGCAAGAAAACAAGTCTGATATAGAAGTTCCTAGATTTCTTAAAAAGAAGCAAAATTGGCAGTTGCAGAGAAGTTAAAACTAAAAACATATGAAAAACTTAAAACTAAAATTAAGAACTTGACATAAAAATTCTGAAAGGAAGATGAAAAAATAGCCAAACAAAAAACAACAACAACTCTGTAAGACCTATGTAATTATTCTAAACATCTCAATAAAGTGTTTATGCTATAGTTTTGTGTTTAGTTGTATCTTGTTAGTATTTAATTTGTCTTCAATTTCCTCTGGATTAACAAAGACAGAAAATTAGTAGAACTGACTCAAGCAATAAAAACAATGATGGTAAAAATAATAAATGATGAAGTTCTTCTTCTTCTTCAGTGCCTTATCCGGCCAGGATGTTGGCGATCATCAAGGCTATCATGGTTTTGTTGACTGCTCTGCGAAACAGCTCCGCTGAGGTCATCCCAAACCATTGTCGGAGATTTTTCAACCACGAGATACGACGGCGTCCCGGTCCTCTTCTGCCAAATACTTTACCCTGAATAACAAGTTGAAGAATTCGATATTTTTCTTCGTTCCGCATCACGTGGCCGAGGTACTCAAGCTTACGTTGTTTATGTAAATTAAGCACTTCTTTTTCTTTTCTCATGCGCTGTAGGACCTCAACGTTGGTGACATGGTCCACATAAGATATTTTTAGTATCCTTCTGTATATCCACATCTCGAAGGCTTCGATTCGTTTTTCAGTGGCTTGCGTCAGTGTCCAGGCTTCAACTCCATATAGTAACACTGGAAGAACGTAGCACCTCACTATCCGCATCTTGGTTCCCAAACTGAGATCACTGCAGCACAGCAAGGATCTCAACTTAATAAATGTAGACCGTGACATTTTAATTCTGGATCTAATCTCTTGAGCGCAGTCCCATTGTACGTTGAGGGTAGTTCCGAGGTAAGTGAATCTGTCGACTCTCTGGATCTCTTCGCTACCTGCCATTAGTGCCCTGGGATCTAAATTTGTACGGCTGACAACCATGAATTTAGTTTTCTTAATATTGAGGTTCAGTCCGTATGTTACGCTCACAGTTCGCACTCGGTCTAGTAAGGCCTGCAGATCGTTTAGGCTGGTTGCTAGTAACACGGTGTCATCGGCGTAGCGGATATTATTGATGTATTCACCGTTCACTCGGATTCCCATGTCTAGGTTTGTGAGGGCTTCATTAAAAATCTCCTCAGAGTATATATTGAAAAGAGTCGGCGATAGCACACATCCTTGCCTTACTCCTCGCATGATCTTCACTTGGTCGGTCAGCTGGTCTTCGACCTTGACTTGAGCACGCTGGTTCCAGTATAAATTCATGATGATCCGAATGTCCTTCTCATCCAATCCTACTCTTTGTAGTGCGGTGACCATTTTCTGGTGCTGACAACGGTCAAATGCCTTGGCGTAGTCAATAAAACAAATATAGACATCACAACTGACATCGCGGCATCTCTGAAGTAGGACTTGTAAGGTGAAAAGTGCTTCACGTGTATCCATAGAATTGCGGAACCCGAATTGCATTTCACCGACATTTTCTTCGCATTTCTTGTAAATTCTGGCATGTATGATTTTAAGAAAAATTTTAAGTGCATGACTCATAAGACTGATAGTTCGGAAATCTTCGCACGTTTTCGCAGTTCGTTTTTTTGGTAGCGTTACAAATGTTGACAATAGCCATTCCGCTGGGATATTACCTGAATCGTATATGGCGTTGAACAGTTCAGTTAACTCCTTCGTGCTCACTTCACTCATCACCTTAATAAGTTCAACGGGTATTTCGTCCGGACCTGTAGCCTTACCATTCTTAGACTGTTTTAAAGCAGCCTTTACCTCGCTTTCTAGAATTGACGGCCCTGTCATGCAATTTATTTCCGGAAGGTTGCCGCGGTCGTCCCAGAAAAGTTCTTCGATATATATTTTCCGGGTAACCAACTTCTCATTCACTGTCGTCGCCAGATTACCGTCTTTATTTATGAGGAGGTGTGTGTTTCTCCTCTTGTATTGACCAGTGGCTTCACGAATCTTTCGGTGGATATTTATATGATCGTGTTTCTCTTGGAGCTCCTCGATTAGTTTACATTTTTCTTGCATCCATGTCTCCTTGGCTCTTCGTATTTCTTTTTTAATTGTCTGGTTGGTTTCTTGGTATTTCTTCGTGTCCCTGTTTTTCAGTAATCTTCTTTGTTCCATCATCTGCAGAATGTCATCAGTCATCCATTCTTTATTTTTTACTCTTTTTTTCTTTCCCAGATGTTCTTTTCCCGCATTCAGCATGACGTCTTTGATATAACTCCATTTTTGTTCTACACTCTGTTCTTGTTGTTGAGCCGTTTCTAGTTTTTGTCTCATTGTATCTCTCACATTCTGGCGAACTACGAGGTCTTTTAGAGTGCCATAATCCAGGTTCTGTTTAGGTTTATTTTTGATGAGTTTCTATCTGGACCACTAATGGGTTGTGGTCCGATGAGACGTCTGCTCCTGGGAAGGTCTTCGCCGAAGTCAAGCTGTTCTTGAATCTTTTGTTAATGAGAATAAAGTCTATCTGGTTTCTGATGATATTGCTGGCTGTATCTGCAGGTGACTTCCACGTATAAAGTCGTCTCGGGGGAAGTTTAAACCACGTGTTAGCAATGGTAAAATCTTCTTCCCGGCAAAATTGTATGAGTCGGTCTCCTCTTTCGTTTTTCTCGCCTAAGCCGTGTTGTCCGACGATGTCTTCTACACTGCTTTTGCCAACTTTGGCATTGAAATCACCCAAATGATGAAGTTGCACTAAAAAAATAAAGACAGCTGAAGCAGTTGGACCAGATAATATATCTTGGAAAGTTGGGATAGTTTTTGGGAAGACGGGAACCAGCTAGCTAACAGGTTTATTAAATTAAATTATGGAAATCCGACAAATGACAAAGGAATGGAGAAGTAGCATGGTAATAGGAAATAGTTGAAGAAAACCAGTCTGAATGTATCTTGTGCTATGTTAAAGTGGCAAACGTTTGCTGCAGATTAAAATATTTTCAAAAGACTTAGGTTTGATATACCAATGTCAATTTTTATAAATATTTTTAAATTTTTGTTTTTTTTTTGTTTTTATGAAAATCCCACAAAATACCCGGTTTTGTTCAACCGGTATAATAAAACCGGGTAGTAACTTAATTACCATGTAAAAAGACTAATGGGCATAAAATAAAATATTTATTTAAAACTATGTGGACAAAAATCTGTGTAGAGTATTCTTATTAGTAGACTTTAATACTAAGGAAGAATTATTACAAAGCATTAATCAAGCATTTAGAAAAATAAAGCCAATGCATATACTCAATTATGTAAGATATATAATAAAAAGGTGTCAATTATTATTATAAAAAAACGGGGGGCATTTTGAATATTTATTATAATTTTAAATTTTTGTAAAATTAAATCTAGTTGTCCCGTTGTTTATTATCGTTTTTTTTTTCATGTTTATTATAATGGTAATATTTTTGTAAAATTAATGCTGGTTGTTGATAAGTTTCTGTTAATATGGGTAAATTTGTTATTTCCATTCTTAAAGATGATTGATCTTATTTCTGGTAAATAAAATTGTGAAGGATTATTATCCGCATAATAAAACGTTAGAATGTGTTACTGAGCGTTTTGTTTTTAAGTGTCTATAACGTGATGTCAAATAAACAATGTATTTGCAGAGTAACTCCAACGAAGCTACATGAAAATAGATACATAATACGTTATATCAGCTGAAAAGTAATTAAAATGTAAACGAAAAATGTCAAAATATATAAGGTGTCTCATATATAAAAAAACATAGGTTGATATTATATTTCCTTAGTGAGACCCCCTTAAAAAAATTTTTGTAAGCCACTTAACTCTTCCATAATATATCTATCAAAAGTTTTAATAAAGTTATTTTTTTTTTAATTTATTTAAATAAAGAAGATATTTAACCTTTTCGTTTTCGACCTTTTTCAATAATCGTCCTGTATCTCGCTAATGTGGATAGATATTGACGCTTTGATACGTCATTCGTTACTTTAATAAAAAAAAAACTATTTTTTTCTATCTCCTATAATTTTCGGCATACCCTGCAAAACATACCAATTTGGGACACCCTGTAGTCATATCTCGTCTATCTCATCTCATGGCATTAGCTATTCATTTTTACATAAATTTGTATCCTTTATTGGCTTATATTTGTTTTAAAATATGGTAATATAAAATATATTTAATAAATACAACTGTTTTTAGTTATTTTATTATGAGGAATAACAATACTATAATGAAAGTCCCCGAGCTTGATCTCATATCTGTTGGGTGCAAAAATTGTCTCGGAGTGGCGCGTCGATACAGTTTCCAATTAGCAGGAAGCACGACCTGCAACAGGTTTTAAACAATAAAAATATAAAAGCGAATGTGGTCTACTTATTACCGTTACATTATTTTTATCTCAATTACTTTCGATTTCCTTCAAAGTGACCTAATTGAAATTACGCTGTGCTCGGCCGTTGTGCTCGGGTTCGGCCCGAACAATCAGTCGAGGTGTATTATATCGACAAAAGCAAAAGACAACATATTAACGCAGAGACGGACTGAAAAGGTACTTAACAAGTTGATATGTTATTGTACTTGTGAATTTTTAATTAACCGATTAATCAGGTTTCCATCATTAGATGTTTTTATATTCTTAGAATATAAATTTGGAAGATTGGAGTAGTTCACTTTAACTGATTTAATATTATTTTGTAATAGAATATTATTTTTTTCTGAGCTTTAATTGTAGTACTAAAACGGTTGTTTATGATTAAACTGAAAATAAATAAAAAAGGTTTAAAAAAGTACCATAGCATAACTTTATTTCACGTTTCGATAAGGTAATACATTACAGCAATTAGTCCACACCTTTATCGGAAATAAAATATCACGTTACCTCTGACTTTGACAGCACATACATTTTTAGTATATAAGTTTGAAAGACTGGAGTAGTTTACGTTAACTAATTTAATATCATTTTATAATGAAATATTATTCTTTTTTCTACGCTTTAATTGTCACACTAAAACGGCTGTTAATGGTTTGACTGAAAAGAAATAAAAAATGGTTAAAAAAGCGCCATAACATTAATAGTTATTTAACCAACAAGTGTATTAATAAGGGCGATTAACAATTGAGATATATTAACGCGCGAGCGAAGCGAGTGCGTTAATATATCTCAATTGTTAATGTGCGTTAATGTTAATATGCAAAACTTTTCCGTCGACCGTACTTTTCAGAAATAAAAATATCTTAGTTTAAATTTTTATTTACTTAACGATAAATAATGACATACAATGACAGACAGTACTTACAGCGGCTACTTCATTTTAAATAATTTTTTAGTGGGAATATAAATAGGTATGTTTGGTTGCCTACACCACAGGTAACTGCCAATCACAGAGCGTTAAATGTGGTTAAATTAATTTATACAAGCAATGTATGTTGTATTGCCTATAATGAAATCGTTCATTAATAGAAAATCATTCATTAATAGGGGTCATTAATCAATGATTTTGAGGGTGTTAAAATTAATCATAAATGGACGGTGGACGGAAAATTTAATTTTATGTTTCGATAAGCTAATACATTAGAGCACTAGGACGTTTCACAAAAAAAAGTGTCAGCCATTTGTTTCGAAGACATTTTGTAAACAAACAGGTTAGGTTATTAATATAAATAATATAGATAAGTAATATAAAAAATACCAAAAAAATTGTAGTAATTGAAAACAATAAAGTGCCACAATTAGCAAATCAATTTTTTTAATCAATTATTATTATTATTATTATAACTGTACGAAAAGAAACAACAAAGCGGTGTTGTTATGGAATATGTGATGTACACTTTAAATCATTTAAATCATATATTATTTTATAAATTTTCTAAAGCCTTTATTTCTTTATAAGCAATTCTATATTTTTATTATATAAAAAATTATTTATTTATTAAATATTTTTTTATAAACTTATAAACGTATAACGTATAATATAAATATTATACGTCAAACTGTCATGTTACTTCACAGCATTTATACCGCTAGCCCCGAGAAATGGCCCCACAAAAAAAGTGGCGTCCCACATAATATATCCATCGAGAGCACCCGAAAACCGTTAACACAGAATTAAAGTTAAAAAAAACCTTAAGACTTTAGAATCAACTTATCTACTTGAAACAGAGTATTTCAACCCTTTCACTTGTGAAAAAATCACGAAACCTCTTAATGAAATAAAGTGGGAAAAACTCCTGGCTTTGATGGCATTGATGCTAAGTTTCCAGAACACAGTGCCAGAAATAGGCACTAGGCAATGGCTTGCAAAGTCTCAGACATGCTAGAGATCGAAAATGTTCCCCAACAACTCAAAAGAGCAAAAATCGTAGCTATTTTAAAACTAGAAAAAATTTAAGACTTAATAAAAAGTACGATCAAACTTTTTGAAAGAATACTGTATAATAAATATTGTAACGATTATTTTGCCTATCACATAGGGTTTTACTATAGGGGGTTGAAAATTGGGGACATAAATTATTTGGGTGGAGATAGGGCAAGCAAAATAAGATGAAACTGTTGCGAACGGCTACTGAGGGTTAATTTGGAGAACAGGGTCATGTATAAGTAAATTGCAAGGGGGCTTGGATTGGGGCAACTACAAAAATCAAACAAAAGGGGTACTTACATGAATCTCCTGGACAAACTAAACATAAGAAGGTTCTCAAGCTATTTAAAATAAGGACGCCGCTTTGAAGAATCTTGCTGCTGGATGAAAGAAAAGGCTATTCCTTCCTAAAAACACAAAAAGGGTTTAGAAACTTAAAAAAAATTAATAAATTGGTTTAGAGAAAAAATTAAATATTTATTGTTGTCTCACCACAAACAATTACAAATATAAATAATAACAATAAAATAAATAAGTATCTTATTATATTGTATAAAAAGTATATTATTTTTAATAGAATATTAAACCTTTATACAGTAATTTGTAATTTTTTTAAACTATGGTATACAGTCATTTCCTAGGATTTCCCACTGTTACTTTGTAATTAAAAAAATTAGATACGTAAAAGAATAACACAGGGTTATGTATTGTTCCCTAAGATCTATAATCTTTACTCCGAACTGCTATTCAAGAACGCCTTGAAAATCCTTTGTACAGGAATAAAAACTGACGAAGGACATATTTTTAATATAAGATATGCAGATGGCACTCTCGTACTAACTGATGGAGACATGAACTAACATAAAGTCTTAGACAAATTTATTAATGCCTGTCAAGAGTTTCCAAGAAAGCTTAATGTAAAAAAAACAAAGATAATGCTAATCCAAAAGAGGCAGAATGTCCCTTTATTAATTTGAGTTAATAAAATTTTATAATAAAATAGATTCATAGAATATATATTATTCTCAGTTCCAAATGTTATGAACCTTGGACTGCAGGAAGTTGAATCAATCTTCACCTGTTGCTGGCTATTCTGCCATAACATAGACTTTTTAAAATACGCCTTGCTGTTCTGTCATATTTTGACCTCAAGGCCACTGTCTTTTCTCGTTCGGCGTGGTACCTAACTGCTTGTCGCATTACATGCTTGTGCCTATCCGTTACGAATGTTGGAGATCATCATGGCAATCTTTATCTTATCTGCAGCAGAGCGGAAAAACTGCACAGATGTTGTATTGAATCAGATTCTGAGGTTCTTTAACCAAGATGTTCTTCTTTTTCCTGGACCTCGTTTTCCAAATATTTTTCCTTGCAGGATGGCTTGAAGGAGAGTATATATATTAATAATGTTACCTAAAGTTAAAATCAAATTTAACTATATTATACTGTTGGAAGTGCATCTTATGATCTTTTTGGTTATCTATAAATTAATGTTTTTTACTTAAGTTTTTTCACGTATTTTTTATATACATGTACCATTACTACATACAGCTTCTTTACACATTTAATATCTTTGACTGCTACATATCTTTTTAAGGTAACACACTTATAATAACTTTTCCATGGATGTTTGGTTTTTCATATTGTTCTTTTTAGATGAACTGATAATGCTTTCTGATTAGGAAGCGAAACGTCTTCAATAAATAGATGAAGTAGCCACCTTCTTTGTCTTTTATTTTTCCACTTTTACCGAAAAACCTACCACTCTTCGAGTGTTCCTTAATTTATATTGGATTGACGGTCGTACTCCTTTTCTCGATATATATATATGTATATATATATATATATATATATATATATATATTATATATATGTATATTTATATATATATATATATATATATATATATATATATATATATGTATATTTATATATATATATATATATATATATATATATATATATATATATATATATATATATATATATATATATATATATATATAAGAATAAGAAAAAAGAAGTACTTGTGACTCGTTTGGAAAAATATATAAATGTTTTGGATGGGTTGGAGTCAATAAAAGGGCTATTGGTTAACTATTTTTTTATACAATTATTATCAAGAGCTAAAAAAGACAAAATATCTTACAAGGTTGAACTAGAAAGAAAAAACAATTTTTGTTAACTTATCAAATAAAAATTAGTTTAGTAAATAAAAATTGCTGCTAATACATCTTAAATTAATATAATTTTTTTTTATATTAATTATTTTTAAGATGTATTAGCAGCAATTTTTATTTACTAAACTAATTTTTATTTGGTAAGTTAACAAAAATTGTTTTTTCTTTCTAGTTCAACCTTGTAAGATATTTTGTCTTTTTTAGCTCTTGATAATAATTGTAAACACAATTGAAAGCTCGAGATATAAAAAAATAGTTAACCAATAGCCCTTTTATTGACTCCAACCCATCCAAAACAGTTATATATATATATATATATATATATATATATATATATATATATATATATTGTTCCTTTAACGTATTTGGACTCTTTCAGTATATCTGTTTTCTTATTTTTACTCCCCATTTCCATCAAGAGAGGTCTGTTTTTGATTTTTTGGCCATTTTGGGTTTTGCTCCTAAGGTCTCTACAATATTCTCCTTGTTTTTCCACTATTCTGTGTAATACTAGGTTCTTCCTTCTAATATTTTTTCTAGAATTTCTATTCTTTCAATTTGAATTTTATTTGTTTCTTTCATTATTTTGTTTTCCATCTGTTTATTAACTGTAGATACTTTTCTTAAGTCTGACTGTATATATAATACAACTTTTTTGGACTCCATTGTTTTATTGTGGTCCTCCATTGTTTGCATTTACTCTTCTCAATGGATCAAAATCCACAGAAGAGCAAAAATGCGGACAGAAACATTTTCGCCGAAATACTTTCTTTTTCTATATATATATTTGTACAGTCCGGTAACACTGTCAGAATATCTGTTAGCGTATCGCTTATATTATTAATGTATTATTAATAAACCGTTGATTAATTTTGTTATTTTAGGTTAGCTTATGCTTCTAAATTTTTATGTAGATTTTAATATTCCAAAAATTTCTCGATGTCGTTAAAATATTTTATTTCTACTTATAGTTTTGTGATTTTTTTAAATTAAATATTCACTATAGCCAAACTGACTAACCTTCAATGATGAAGACAGCACATAAAGAAGAAAGGAACATAAAATACTAAAACGTATGAGCCCTTAAATTCCACGAAAAAAAAAACGTATGAGCGGGGGAGAGAAAGATAAATGAACCATAAAGGAAAAGAAAAGGGAAATTTGATTGCACCACGGCATTTTATAACTAACCTTAAGACATGAGGCGGTTTTTCTAACATTCAACTATCATCTGGCATGGATTGGATGTTAATCGGATGATGTTTAAAGATTTTTCTTCCCTACAATTAAAAATAATTGGAAAATAATTATAATATTATTATTATGATGTTTGATTAATCAAAATCAAATTTTTAAAAACAAACATGTTGCTTTCGAAAATAAAAACAATAAGATATAGTTTTAAAACTTGAATCCTGTATTACTAAAAATAACAGTTAATACAAGCAATTTATTTTTTTAATCTTCCAAAATGTTTATTTGTAATAAGTAGAAAGTATCTTGATTTTAAATAGACAACGGCTCTGTCTCTCTGCTTAATGACATGATTTCTCGCTAGCCACATTTGCACTTACATCGTGAGTCGCTTTATCTTTAGACTACCTCCAAATTACAGGTTTTATTGTTAATAATTAAATTTATATATTAAGTTTCTTTTCAACCTTGATTAAGTACGTATCGAATTTGTAATGATTGCAGTCGAGATATAAAATTTGGCCATGTTTCGGTGGGCACCACCCACAATTTAATATATTGACCGGGACACTTACATAACCGTTTGTTCAAAGTTTTAATTTGTTGTGATTTAGTTTCAATGCCAGAAAGGGTTCAGTCGTGCAGAAAATCGTTAAAGGTATCTTTTCTACAATTCAAGTCCTGTCAAAGTTAAAGTTTACAAATTCACTTTTAATTGGTACAATATTTAACATTCGTAAAGTTCAAAGTTTAATAACCAGTGTAACAAAAAACTAAAAATCATTCCTTTAAAGAAAACTATTCAAATTTGTGTGACTTCTTCAGTACTGTTTAAATTGTTTTGCCAATATTTTAGTTTTTAAACAAAAAAATATATAACACATAAAATTAGGTGACATGACTCACTACAGATCACTTTTCCTATATATTTAATACAAATGAGTTATGTTCAACCTTTTACTTTTAGCTAGATCTCCCTCATTATCATTACCGTTGCTTTTATATCAATGTGGAATTGTCTTCTCTTTTAGTTAGTCATTTGACAATTGGTGCTATCCCTAGTCTTCTTCTAACATCTATCTTTATGCTGGTTTTTACACACTTCGGTAGGGATTTATAGAGTGAATTATTAAAAGTCGCAAGCCCTTATCTCTTGCCAAACTGCTCGTCCATAGGTCGTTCCAATACGTAGCGTTTTCTGGTCCAAGTAGCAGATCCATTTAGAATTTTAAAATACTAGATACATTAGTGTTTTTGTTTTCTGGTCATTGGTTTCGAATCATCAACCACTGAAAAACAGTGTAGTGAATACGATTATTCGGTCTGAACATTCCTAATGCCTACTTTGTTTTTATCTTACCAAATTTTAAATATTTTTTTCGAGATATTGTCTTCACTTTTCCAGCTTATGTTCTAGATCCCTTTTATTATTTCCAACCAAAACTATATCATAACCCTACATTAAGCACTAGGAAAAGTTACCTTGTTATTTGATCCAACACAAATGAGAATAAAAAGGACTAGTACAAAAATATAAGTCTATTTTGTTAAATGATATTAATTAATAAAATATGGATTTATTGTCAATATTTTTATTAACATATAGGGACACAGTACATTTCTTCTTAGCCTTCTATCGTCAATTTTTGGACATAGACCTCTCCCAATTCCTTCCATTGATATCTATGGTAACAATCATAGATCCAATTTGTTCCAGCTATTTTTTGATGTCATATACCTATCCTATATGTGGTTTTCCTTGTAGTCGTCTATTTGTGATTGGTCTCCAATGTTATATTGTCGCGTTCAAAGGTTGGTTCTTTTGTCGACCGGTGTAGCCTGCGAAGATCCATTTGAATTCGGCAATTTTTGATGCGATATCCTCGACTTTTGCTTTTGACCTTACAAACTCATTCCTCTTTCTATCTAGTAATATACCTAGCATCACTCTCTCTGTTGTGACTAGTTTGTTTATATTTGCCTTAGTCAGATTTGACATTAATATTCTTGGATTTGTTCTCTCTCATTGCCTTTTATAGTTATACGTGGTAGTCTGTGTTTGTCATTGTCTATGTTATTGCCATATTCATTTTTAGGCCAACGTATTGGAAGTTCTTTGCAAATTGCTTCAAAATCGTTTGTAATTCCTTAAACGTACTCACTTTCATAATGATGTCGTCAGCGAGTCTAAGGTGGTTTAACTTGTTGCCATTATCTTTGATCTCATATAATGACTGGTTTGTAGTTTTGGTCCATTAGGCTGGCTTTGCGAACTGTACAAGGTTTTATAGTCTAAGTCTTTAACCATCTTCGGTATTTTATTTTTGTCCTTCTCCTTCTTGTTATTGGTGTCTTTTATTCTGATAATCTTCTTAACACCCATTGTTGTTCGTAGACATTTTAAGCCTCCGTTGTTTTTATTACTTGATCTATTAAGCTCTCGTTTTAACTTTTGATGTCACATTCTACTTCCTTTCTAATTATTTTATTTAGCTATACGTATTCTTGAGTATCGCGTTGGTTTTGGGATAGTAGCTGTCTTCCTTATTTCATTAGTTGCTTAGTTTGGTTCCTCATTTTGTCTTCTTCATTTCTTGTTTTCTTTGCGACCTGTAGTTCCGCTTCGGATAGGTTTAACCCTTAAGTATTAACATCTTAAATCAATGGCCTAAACACTAACTAACCGCCTGACACACGGGTTTAACATTTTAGTGGATATTTTTTTTTGTTAAATATTTTAATGCAAAAAAAATATTGCGATGACTTACTGAAAGTATTAGTTATCTAAAAAATACAGTAATTAATATAGTTTATCTGTATTTATTAAAATAAAAAACATTATAAGAAGAATGGATCGATTTTTTGCGTACTTTTTACGCCTGAAAAAAAATGTGATAAAAATTAAACAAATTAAAGAATCTTGTTCAAAATTTACAATCGTGTTAAGCAAAGAGTAAGAAATATTAAAATAATAAGATTTAAAAAAATTCTTAACACAACAAAAACTGACAGTCACTACAGTTGGTGGTGTGTTTGCACTCCAAACAAATCTTTTTCGCACATTCCAAGCAAATTGGTTTTTGACAATGAAAGCATACATAAGCTGTTCTTTTCTTTTTATAGTAACAGTAAGAATAGTTCTTTCTTTTGTGTAATTTTTCCACTCTTACTTCTATACGCCGTTGAGGTTCATCTATACCCAGTATCTCGCATATGCTCAACTTTAGTTTTCTAGGTAAAGAGGAACTTTCTAGTCTTCTATTTGGCTGAGGTTGGATAAGTTAAAATGCCAGTTTTTTAATAAAATTGGACCCAATACTCTAAATGAGTATTATTTGTAAAAGGCTCATAAAGAACGTAAGCATTTACTGTACTTATATCAAACATTCTGAAAAATATAGCCATAGGCCAACGGTGAGTTCGACGACTGCTTGCAAATTAAGCACATTTTTTGTCCATTGAATCGACACCACTCTTTGTTGAATTAAAATCTACTATTATATGTTGTTTTTTAGTGCCTGTATCCTTAGTGGCTGCGTGATGAGATGATGATACCAAAATTACGGCTATATTGTTATGTGTTGTGTGTGAAAGTAAAGTAATGTGTTTTGTAAAACCGTAAATTGCCGTTCCCACTTCTTGTCGTCTGGTGGGTAAGAAGATAGGAGAAATTTCTTTACGATTCTTTGCGAAGAGTTCCAATGCAAGTTTGACCTATACTTCTCAATATCTCTACCAGCTCTATAGATGTAAACCAGTTTCAAAGGTTATAGATCTGTTGGTCTCATAGAGAGTAGTTAAGCGCATAACAGCCTGTGTCGGTTTACTGTATCTTTTCTGTTCCTCTCTAAGTCATACTTTACGGGCTTACTCGGTACGTACATTTTGAAGCAACATCGACCTCTGAATCCTACTAGCATTTCATCCATACAGGCTGAAGTTCCTATAGTATAGCATGCCTGACAGTTATTAATAAATTCACTAAAAATTTCTGAAATCGGTGCTGCTGGATCCAACATTGTTCTCTTATTTCTGTCTTCGGGATTGTCAAATCGCAAACATGACAAAAGGAACGCACATCTCTCTTTTGACATAATGCATCTCATTATTTCTCTATCAGTTCCATTAGTAGCAAAAATAGTATCGAAGTTTTCATTGTTTGATTTAAATAAGCATGGAAATGCTAAGAATCCAAAAATGCGTGTTGTGTCATGTCAAGTTCTTTAAGATAAGGTCAATTTTGATTTTTGTACTTGGCTCTTTCTTTGCCGATTTTCACATTCTTCCATCTAAGAATTATGTTGCAAATATTATCACTAAATAATAACTTCCAAACCTGCAAAGCGGCTGCCGGCCTCTATTTGAAGTGGGAGGATTTTTTGACCATTTGTATCTATTTCGTATCTACCATAAAAATAATTCCTTGTCTCCTCTGGATCGTCTTCTTCACTGCTTTGGTCAACATTATCTTCTCTATGAGCCTGTTTTACCTTATTTTCATTTTCTGAAACTAAAAAGAGAATTTTAGGTAATGCTATACTATGCGGTCTACCGTCGCGTTTTTATTATAGCTTACGGTCTACTCAGGGATGCGGTGTATACTCTGTATTCGACAAAAAAATCTACAAAGTGAATAAAATGCATAAATCATAAGAATTTATATTTAAATTTTACAAATCAATACTTTCAATAAATAATTCTTCTACTTTATGCGTTTTATTCACTTTGTAAACATTGTTTTTGTTGGTATTGTATACATGTGCGGCTAATCACCATATTCTTTTCTCAAAAAGGCTTGCAAACAATAATGAAAGGCACCTTTGTAGACAAACTGTTTATTGCTAAGTACAATAAACATTTATACTACTAATATTTAGGAATATAAAATAAACTATACAAATTTAGTTTCTTTACTAATATGCAAATAACACCTTAATCTTTTCTGCACAAATATGAACCCCTCTTTTCAAATAACATGGCCTGGTAGATTAACTTTCATTTTATTTTACATTGATTTTGCTCCAAATGTTTATTACTTGTGATTAAATCATTTTTTCTACAAGATTTTTCTTGCATTTAATTATTTTGTGCATCAGGTAGATCGCACGCTCGAGGTAGACCGCATACTACAGTAACACCGAACTGTAGTACAATATATACATAATAATTCCAAGAGATTTGACTAACCCTCTCTTTCCGATTCCGTTTCGTGATCGCTGTCAATAGCAACATTTCCAACACAAATTGATTCAACTTCGCTTATGTCGTCATCTACCTCATCAAGCCATTTCAGAAGAGTTTCCTCATAGTTTTTATCCCCATATTTGACCTTTTTTGACGTACTGGGTCCCTCATCCATTTTCAGGTAAATAGTAAATAAATACGAACACTAACAATCCGTCTATTGGATGGAAATAACACTTTGAATCTAAATATCTTTGGAATAACAACCTGCAGCAGACTGCCGATCTCAATACAATAAATAACAACCCAACTTGAAAAGTCATAAGCCTTCAAAATTTTTTAGGTAGGGAGATATTCCACTTTCGATAAGCGATGCCGTCTGAGAGACGGAGCGTTAGTACTTAAGGGTTAACTTATTAATATTTTAGGATATAAGTTATTTCTTTAAAGACCATTTTACTTTCTCTTTTCGTGTTAATATTTATTTTATTTCTAACTCTGCGGTGGTCACTGCCAGTTGTTACATTGGTTATTTGTTGTACAAAACAAATTAAACAATTTTGTTTAATTTGTATTTTGGGAAGGATTTCCGAAATGAAAAATAAAACATTAAAATAAACTTATTTTAAGTGATTTTAAAACTTAAGAAAAAATGAAGTATTTTAAAAAGCCACAATTTATGGTTTATTATCAGTAAAAATAGTAAATTGCATTAAGTTATTGGTTTATTCATAAAATTAATAAAAATATTGCAAAGTTTAGGGCAATCACTTAATATATTTTAATGCGGATATTGATCTGCAGGTACTTTATGATGATCCGAATTGGAGCGAACCATTATATTATTTACATGTTGGAGTCGGCAGCAGTTCTCCATAATTGTATACTGAATGATGAATATTCGGTCTAATTCTAATATCCCGTATCTGCCAAAAGAGGATTTTTACAGTAGGAGGTTTTTTCTGTTTTTTTTTTGCAGGAAATTATAGTGGTGTGAATACACCAGTTTTTTAGATTTCTCATTAAAATATAATAGAAACATGCTTATGAAAGTTTTTTTTTTAATTATATAATTTTAATATTTTACAGCAGATACGGTATATAGCAATAAAAAAAAATATTAAAGTTTTAGTTGATATGGGTTATTATAAAATAATATAATTAACAAGGAAATAAAAATTTATTAGAAAAATTGAACTTTTTTTTCTTTCGTCTTTATAGAGAGGGGGTCTGGAATCTTCAAAAGACATCTCAGTCCAGGACGCCGCCTGACTAACTTTAGTGCAGGATTCGTTCTTCGTACTCCCGCCGAACGCCGACCTGCTAAACCAGACCCTCCTCTGTCATCCGGCGATCCGGAAGCGGAATGGCCGCTGTAAGGCCGGCATCACTTCCGAATCACTACCTTTATTCATTCATTCTCCATTCATACACATCCACACTCTATTCATCAGCAAGGAGGCTCCCTGTCTCGTTCCAGGTAGCGCGTAGAAGACACTTATCGCTCCTAGTTCGGCATCATTTCCAGATGGGTATTTCCTCCTTCCCCTCACGCATTCTAACTCATACAGTGTGACCCACTTTTCTAGCTTCACCTTTCAGCATCATTCACTCTTACCTTTAGCGTTGGTCTAGCTGTCTTTCTTCCTCTTCCTTTTTCTTGATCACTGCACTATAGCTGTGTATGTTAGTCCAACATAATTTATTTTCAATCATTCTCTCAATCATGTCTCTCACTGTAACAAAATTCACACCTGTCTCTCTCTCCATTCTGTTCCTTTCCACTATCCATCTGCTGCAATCTAACATCGTATGTGTCACTGTATCCACAGTATAGGCATTCATCTGTATCAGCCTTTCCGATCCTATAGCGGTAGGCCCTAAAACACCCGTGTCCTGTGAGCACCTGCGTCAGGAAATAATCCAGTCGCCTGTGGGCACAGTCCACCTAATCTCATATGTTCGGGATCAGCATTTTCGTCCACTGTCTTCTCTCGGCCACAGTAAGGTTTGGACCTCTTCTGAAAAATTGAACTAAAAACGGCTACATATGCGTAAGAAATTTTTTTTTATTTTTAATATTTCCATTCATTACAAAATATTTCAATGAAATTAAAGACAAAAAAAAAAACGTTTATTACAACAAATAAAATTCAAAAACTGCTCCATATGGGTAACAAAAAAATATTTGACGGTTCAAAAAAGAAAATTATGTTATATAAAAAAAAGATAGTTAAATACTCGAATATAAAAAAAAATGTAAACTTAAACTAAAATACATATTATAAAACAGTATTAATTTAATCATGTAATAAATTATCATAAAATTGGTGACAATCTTGGGGTAAAATGCTTTTAATTTCTCGCAAATGTTTCCACTTGTGCAGTTTTATCATCAATCTATTATGAAATAACTGGCTAGTTAGTGTCATCGGGATACTTCAGTCGTGTTGGCAAAAGTTGAAGTTGATCATCAAAATCTAGTTTATATTCTATAAGTTTTTTTTTCGGGGTCATATTTTAAGTGACGGAGGTCGGTAACTATGGGATCATTCATTTTTTTCCAGGACAAATATTTTGATAAATCCAAGTATTGAAATAAGAATAATCTTTAAACACCTCGTGGGATACGTAGACAACTTTCAAAGGCATTGAATTTATCCTTGCTTCTTCCGTAAACCTCTTATAATCACTTGGTAAAATTACACGGCGGTTTTTGAGTTTCCGCTCAGTTATAGAGTGGACAGAGTCACACTCCATCTGAGTCTGCAATATTATTATTAGTGTGCTTATTCTGCAATATTTAAAATCATGTTTCTTAATATTTTTTTAATTGTTGATAAAATAATCCTTTTTCTTTCGTAAGCTATTTGTATAAAAACTGTAATTTCATCATTTTATGATATACTGTTGCAAAAGTAGTGAATTTGGAATAAACAAATACAATAACTTTTAAAATAGTTGACCGATCGCTTTCGAATTTTGATCATATTTTAAGCACTACAAGAACCAACATTCCGTGTTATATGAAGGTTCTGAATCCATTTTTTAAAAAAGTTATAAACATTTATAAAAAAACCAAAATTTCTGAATTATTTTGCAACTTTCATAAGCAATAATTGGGGATAAAAACATTTAAAAAACACCATTTTGTAGGCTTTATATGACTTGTAAATTTGTTTTATTTGCTTCCCTTTTTGCTGATAAACAAAAATTGAAATTTGCGGTTTTAACATTATTTTTGTTAATATTTAATTAAATCCAAAAAACAGACTGCAGGAAACATATAGATTCTTGTTATAGAGGTCCATACTACTGGACATGAGGTACTACTGGGTATACAAAACAACTGTCGTTTTACTAAACAGGTCAATGTCACGAAAAAAATCTTATTTACCTGGTCTAACATGCTAAACTAGTAAAATAGTTATCAGATTTAGTTTAAGTAATCAGTAATATATGATTTTTAATAATTACAATTTCTAGTGTACGCTGAAAAGAACCATTTTAGTAATATATTTTTTATTTTTCGCTTCTTTTTAAAATAATAATAAATAGATTTTGATACATATTGTTTTCTTGTTATTTTTTTTTTGAAGTTGGTGAATAAAATATTTATTTGTCGCCTTAGCTTCTTATAAAAACTAACGTTCGACACACAATACGATCAAATTTAGTAAAAAGAAGTATCATGTCATGCAATATGGATCGAAGAATATTTAATTAGATTACATGAAATTGACTTTAACTTTGAAATATCTGACAGAAAAAATGATTTGTTTTTAAAAGAACAATTATCCTTCAAAACTAACAGTAAAATTATCTTTTTATTAATCTTATTGTAAATCACAAGGAAAAAACATGAAAAAAAATATTTGGTCTTACGTTTAGTTTACTCCCAAAATTAATATCAGCTGCTAATTTTATATGTATATGACTTTAAAACAAAAAGGATGTATCCCTGATATGTTATTGACTTAGGAATGTTGGCATTTTTTTAGTGAATTCGTGTTTTAATATTGGTAGGTAACCACATCCTACTATATTCAACGAAGGAAATTTGCGACGCAGTTGGTCTCAGTTAGAAAAATGAAAGCAGCTTTTTTGATTTTTTTTATTTTAACACCTATGTTCTTCATGGTTATAGATAAATTGTTCCATTGAATTATGTGATCATGTTTCCATGTGCGTTTACATATCTTACATCTTATAAAAATAAATTTTCTATTTATCATTAAGATTGATGTTTACTTATTCTAATATTTGATTGTCTTAAAGTTTCATCTTTATAAAAGATTTCACGTCCAGGCTATTTTATAAATACCATCTTTTCTTTTTTCCTTCTCATCATTAGGTAAAAATGCTTGATTTTAATAAAACATATCTTTTTGCTATTTTAAATGATGTTTTAAGGATAAAAAATAAATATCTATTAAATATTATGGTAGGTATTATTATATAATAAATATAAAATAAACGTATTTTGAATTTTATTTTGGAACTAAAATAATGGTATATTTAATAATATAAATATATGCTACGTTAAATCTATTAGCATATTTTGGTTTCTAATTCCTTGTATTCGATGATTTGTTTTAACAATATGGTCCATTTAAAAATCTTACTATCTATTTCTAACGGCAACCAAGAAATATAATGCCAACGCAAGAATGCAATTCATGCACTCAGCGACACAAATGAATTAAACCAACACTCATATAGGTATCCATAGCGGCGTACGGTACCAACAGCAAGAACCAGCAGCGTAACCGACTTCTTGGAGGGGCACCAGGTGTCCAAGTAAGAGAAAGGCCACCGATTCTGACCGGTGAGAGGGAAACTGATACATTTTTTTTCTTTGGCTTGTATCGCGAAAATTTTGAATTATTCTATTCATTCTGTCATACTGTCGTGCGCGATATCCTGCTCTTGTCTCCGTTGCAGTGCCAAGGGAATTACGGATATTTTAATTGGTATCGTACAGCGGGTGACCGGTGGTGCAGTTAATATAGTGATAAATTGGAATCCAATTTTGGATAATTCTTGGATTTAGGTTGTTTAAAAGGCTATGGTAAATATATTTAATATTTATTAATACAAATATAAATTTATTATATTTTTAATGCAAAATTAAAAAATATTATCAATAAAAAAATTTCGGACAACTTTTTAATTACCTTATAAAAATTAAGAAAAGCGGAATAAAGATTTATGTTCAACTTTTTCTAACTATGTATTTGGTAATTGCTGAACTTTACGTAAACCAATCGTTTATTTATTGTCTTTTTTCATAACTTTTAAAAATAGTTGATTAAGGTAACCGCAAGTCATAAATATCTCATCATTTTTAGTAAATATTCTCTTCTTTTAAGCATAATATAAACACTGAAGACTCAATAAAACCTTAGCATAAATTAAAAACTAAAGTATATCAGTTTTTCTCCTTGGGTTCGTCTGATCCAAAAGATCTCCGTTATCACTGAAGCTGACGCTTATTGTGTTTGCTATCCATTGTTGTTTCCTACACCCAGTCTATAATTTTTGTATGTATTTTTCTTAGTGTGTCCTAAATACACCAGGATCTCCTCTTGATTTCCCATTTAGGTTTTGTCTTTTACTGTCCATTGCCTCACAATCGCATAATACATGTTTACAGTTTTTGATTTTGAGTCTTCTATTATTCAACCTGATTATGGATGAAATAATAAAAAAAGGTAAGAACTAAAAAAGGATACCAAATGAAAGAAAAACAACTTAAAATAATCTGCTTTGCAGACGACGCAATACTACTTTCTCAAAGTGAAGACGATTTGCAACGTATAGTGCACCAATTTAATATAACCACCAAAAAAATTTAATATGTTAATTTCCCTAAAAAAAGACAAAATGCATGGTTACAACAGCACATTTACTAAGATGTAAATTGGAGCTGGAAAATCAGATAATAGAACAGGTGATGGAGTTTAAATATCTAGGCATCACATTATCTAGCCACGAAAAGCTCGAAAATAAAGTGGAAGATCAAGTGAATAGAGCAAACAGAGGCGCAGGCTGCCTGAATGAAACAATATGGAGAAATAAAAATATCGGGAAAGAAATGAAAGGCAGAATTTGCAAAGCAGTCATCAGATCAATAATGACATACGCGGCAGAAACACCACCTGACACAGAGAGGACAAAAAGAATGTTAGAAACAGCAGAGATTAAAACACTACAAGCAAGCAAGCATTAATAAATGGTATAATTAAAATCAGTAGTGGATACGGTCTAGATTTTAATATCATCAATCAGCCAATCCCGTCCACTGCTGGACATAGGCCTCCCTCAGTTCTTTCCAGTGTTCTCTACACTGGGCCGCTTGTAGCCAGTTTCCCGCTACTCTTTTTATGTCGTCGGTCCATCTAGTCGGTGGTCGTCCTCGGCTTCTTTTATAATTTCTGGGCCTCCATTCCATAATTCGTCTTGTCCATCGTCCATCTTGTGTTCTGGCTAAGTGTCCTGCCCAGTTCCACTTAAGTCTCGTGGTTCTTTCGATGACGTCTTGAACTCCTGATCTTTGCCTGATTTGTCGGTTTGTTATGTGGTCTCGGAGGCTCACATTCAGCATTGCACGTTCCATGGCTCGTTGTGTAACTCTTAGTTTATTCGCAGATTTCTGCGTGAGTGTTAAAGTCTCTGCTCCATAAGTTTGTACAGGCAAAACACATTGGTTATAAACTTTTCGCTTGAGACACATGGGAATTGAACTTTTTAGAATATGGCTTAGTTTGCCAAATGCTGCCCATGTCAGGCCTATTCGCCTCTGTATTTCATTTGTTTGATTGTCTCTGTTTATTTTGATCTCGTGTCCCAGATATTTGTAAGTGTCTGTTTGTTGTATGGTATTATTGTCGATAGTTATATTTCCACTCATTACGAGATTTGTCATAAGTTTAGTTTTCTCAAAGTTTATCTTTAATCCTGCTCTTTCAGACAGACTTTTAAGCGAATGTAGCATAGAAACTGTATCCTGTAAGTTATCTGCGATTAATACGACATCATCTGCAAACCTCAAATGATTTAATCTTTCTCCATCTATATTGATGCCCATATCTTGCCATTGGGTGTTCTTAAATATTGACTCTAGAGCTGCCGTGAACAATTTTGGTGAAATATTGTCTCCTTGTCTTACTCCTCGACCTAAGCTGAATTTTTCTGTGTCTTCGTGTAGTCGTATACTTGATGTAGCGTTCTCGTAGATGTTTTTGATTAGTGACGTGTACCTGTAATCTATTCGGCTTTGATTTAGGGCTTCCAGTACGGTTTCAAACTCTACAGTATCAAAAGCCTTCTCGTAATCGACAAATGCAAGAACCAGTGGTATGTTGTACTCGATGCATTTTTCAATTAAGATCTTTATGGTGTGCAAATGGTCATTTGTGCCATATCCTCTCCTAAAGCCTGCCTGTTCTTTGGGCTGATAGAAATCAAGTTTAGGTGTTAGTCTCTTTGTTAAGATTTTAATAAAGAGTTTATACATATGTGTCAAGAGGCTGATGGGTCTATAATTTTCTAATTTAGTAATATCACCTTTTTTGTGTAACAAGACTATCACTGCATTGTTCCAGTCTTTAGGAATCGTACCCGCATGTAAGCATTTATTAAACAGTTCGCTTACTGATTTTAATAGAATTTCTCCTCCTGCTTTTATTGCCTCAATAACGAGTCCATCGTCAACAGGCGATCGATGGTTCTTCATTTCCTTTAAAGCTGATCTTACTTCTGACACAGTAATGGGTAAAAGTATTTCCGATCCCTGATTTATGAGAGTCTTTACTCGTGTCGGTAAATTTTCTTGTGATCTTAATATTTTTATTAAGATTTTAATATAAAAGTACCAAATTCATGATCATTATGAAAAACATCCAATCTTAAACCTTAAAATAATAATTAAGCAACAGAAGATTGAAGGAATCATACACGATACATATCCGGCACCAATGTAAATAGTCAATGAGTTTATTCCACAGAAATTAACCAAATAATATTAAAAGCAAAAACGTCATTTTGTTAGAAGAAGACCGATTTTCTAATGTTAAGATACATCGTTAAAAATACAACGCCGTCTACTAAAATGCTACATATCTACACTTCTATTTTCAATGGAGACGTAGACATAAACTGTGGCTACTATGAATCAGTTCGAGGCTTTTGAGATGTGTTGTAGGCATATCTTGCGTATATTCTTAATTTTTTACGTATTTGGTCAGCACCGTCTGACCAAAGCAGAATAGGTGCAGACTGTAGGTACACAGAAATAAGAAACGTCACCCCGGTTGTTTAGGAAAGATATTGACCACAGAATAATATATGTTGTAATAAATATACTTTCACACAACGGAATTTTAAAATAAAAGAGATAAGTCTTGGGCACCACCCGAATTTTAGAAGGAATTATTGGGAAACCTAAATAATAATAGAAAAAAATATATATACTACCACACAGACAAGGAAATGTATTATATTTTCTCTACTTAGCCTTTTCAGAAATTATAGATAATTTACATTATTACTACCAATTATATGCCCTTATCTGTTACTAAGAGGACCTAGGACTCGTTAAGTGGATGTGGTATCTCGTACGGAACCCTTGAAAAGAATTCCTTTTTAAAGAGCGATCCACAGTTCGAATTGATTTATATAGAAATAAAAATTTGTAATAAAATGATTTAAAAGAAAGATGCGAAAGATAATGAAATGATTTAAAATAAAAATTTAAAAGATAATGAAATGAGTTAAGCGTTATTTTAAATATATATATATATATATATATATATATATATATATATATATATATATATATATATATATATATATATATTTCTTATGCGTTGATTTCGATAAAGTTTAGAACCATGCCTATTAGTTATGCTAGAGTTATCCTTATGTTAGAGATTTAATATAAATTAAATTATTAGCAATAAATTTAACAGAAAACCAGCTTTTCACTTCATTACTAATTGTTTAAATTTGTTTATTGTTTGTATTAGTAAAATTACTGTGACGTTAATGTTTGTTGCTGTTAAAACTTTCAATAATTTACTTTGAATTATAGGCATTTTTGGGGTCAATAGGATGCAATTCTTGATCAACTCAGTACTATTTTAGCATTCAAGAAAAATTAAGTAGACAAAAATGGTAATTATTTAAAAGCAGACAGATTAGCCTGATTTATATACAAATCCTTTTGTTGAAAACAGAATATTAAAATATATATGTTAGAAAAATCGAAACTCTTTTAAATGTTTAAAAAAAAATATTTTATAAAATATAGTTACTTAATGTCTTACCCACTTGCGTGGTACATTCCAATACTCATTTTATTAGTTAAACATTTTTTATGGTTACATAAAATCTAACACAAATGCACTCAAGTGCAACAAAAAATTATTAGGTGTGAAAAATCTTCGCATTTCGAATGGTTGCCGGTAGTATGTCGACATATTTATTAATTTATCAGTTTAGTTAGAATAAAGTGATAAAACAAATTAAATTTTAAAGTTAATAAAAAAGTGTTATGGATTAGTTTGACCCAATAATAAAATTAAAATGATATTCATATAAATAAAAAAGAATTACTTGCATACTAAAAAAAATGTTCGATATTTTGGCGGGAGCGCTACATAAAAATCATCTTTTTCTCCGGAAACACACTGTTCTACACTGCTCGCACTGCAGCCGATTGGCTTATTTTAAAATCCTCCATTAACACTTATATAAATCCTTAAGACTTTGACAACTGGGCTAGAAATAATCTCTCCGCCAACACCATGTAGACCTTTTAGGGTATCTTCTTCGTCTGCTAGTGCCTATCCTTTATGGATGTTGGCTACCACAATGGCCCATCGTATTTTATTAGCAGCTGTTCGAAATAGGTCTGTGGTGGTCATACCCGTCCACTGTCTTAAATTCTTAAGCCAGGATATTCGGCGGCGTCCTGGTCCTCTATTTCCTTCTATCTTCCCTTCCAATTTCAATAGTAGGATTCTATATTTATTTTCATTTCTCACTATATGTCCGAAGTATGCTAACTTTCTTTCTTTAATGGATTTCAAGACTTCGGGTTCATTTTGTAAACGTTGCATTACTGCGTCGTTAGTTATATGATCTACATATGACATTCTGAGCATGCGACGATAGCACCACATCTCGAAAGACTGCAACCGTCTGCAAGACGCATCAGTGAGTGTCCATGCCTCTGCTCCATACATAAGAAGAGAAAACACATAAAAATTAAGGATTTTGAGTCGGAGATGTAAGTTCAATGTTAAATTGCAGAGAACTTTCTTCATCTGTTGGAAGGTACTCCTTGCTTTTTCGATCCTACATTTAATCTCGTATGAGTGATCCCAGCTGTCTGTGATGTTGCATCCTAGGTATGTTATTTTTTCTGTTTTATCCAATACCTCATTGTCTGCCATAAACTTTGCATCTGTATCTTGGTTTTTGCCTATGATCATAATTTTCATATATATATTTAGGGATTCTACAGTATTCACTGCCTTCCCTCGCTCAACCGTTTCCATCTCTCTCTGTTGTTCCATTCTCCATCGTTCAGTCCTCTCTTACTCATGGCGTCGTCTACTTCGTTCCTCCAGGATTTTCGGGGTCGTCCTCTTTTCCTCCTTCCTATGGGGCTCCATTCGGTTATTTTCTTTATCCATCTGCTGTCGCTAGTTCTTCTTACATGTCCATACCACTTAAGTCTTTTTTGTTCTATATATGTTAGTATGTCTGTTTCTATTGATGTTCTTTGCTTTATTTATCTCTATAATTTTCATCTTCTTATTATTAAGTTTCATTCCATATTTTCTATCGATGTTAACTACTTGATCTATCAGTCTTTGTAATCCTTCAGCACTATCCGCAACAAGGACAGTGTCGTCTGCATATCTTAGATATGCAGCCTTAGGGTATACCCAGGGCTATTGTATCAAGGCGAAATCAAACCGTTTTATAGCAATATTAAATTCTGCCAATGCTGCTCTATCGTGCTAAAAGTTCTTTTCTTGTTTATGATCATTAAGACCTATTTGGGACATACTTAGGGAAAAAAAGGGAATCGGGCCCCTGCTACTATAGCAGGCAGTTTGTTCTTATTCTGGTCATTACGTGTTGCCCAGATTCATCTTGATTGATCAAAACTTTCTGGTTGGCTTAAAATACATGACATATTTTGGTTGGTAGTTGTATTCTTCCCCCAGTTTTTTCTCCAGCGCCCGATTTGTAGTAAGTCCTTGTTAATTAGTATTTTTATAGTTTTTGGAGGTTTCTTGGCGAAAGACTAATCTATTCTGCAAATTTAAATGTAAGAGCAAGGCACAAGATTGGAATATATTTTTCTATACTTTCTGACAAGCGAATGTTCTTCCCAGAAGCGTGAACGAGTTATGTGGCTTAGTGGAAGTAGGCAATAAGTAAGTGGGGCCTAGTTTGTCCCTGATATAGCTCGATTAATTTGGTTGAAATGGATATCAACAAGTTTTGTGTGTGAGCTGTTGATTTACACAGTGCTAGAATACCCAGTGCGCTCACTGCAAGTATTAACTTTGAGGAACCTCATATAATTCCGCATGTTTTGCATAATATTTAAGATATTCTGATACCCTCGGTAAGTTTAAGTTAGTTGTAAATAAATTCTCTCTAGTTATTATTGTTCCTTTTTGTAAGTTTTTTTCTTCTATTGAGGATCTCGGTTACATCTTTCAATTTTTTTGTCTTCTGGATACATTTTTGTTTTTTCAACTAGTCAATTTTTTTTACTTGCCCATTGTTTGTTATTCTTAATTCTTAGTAAGAGTAAGAATAGGCTTAGCTACTGCTTTTCTATGTACTTTATAATAATTTTAACTTGTCGCTTTTATTTGATTATTTTGATCCATATACAGTCAAACTTTTTTTACCTGCCAATTGCTTAACAGTCTAAATAAATATAATGACAACCTTAGCTGCTGACGTCTTCTTGTACACTTCAAATTTACCTACATTTGAAGGAAATATGCCTTAGGAATGGAACACTGCTAACACAGTATTAATACACAAAAAAGGAAAAATGCAGAACTAAAAAATTATCGTCCAATATCACTATTATCACAACTCAACACAAATGCAGTACTAAAAAATTATCGTCCAATATCACTATTATCACAACTCTATAAAACATTAACAGAAATAATTACAATTAGATTGTCAACAAAGTTCGATGTATATCAATTAGTAGAGCAAGCCAGTTTCAGAAAGGGGTTCAGTACATATGACCCTTTTCACACACGAAAAGTTCTAATATAAAAAGTTAACGAATACAAATTACCAATATGTGTAGCATTTATAGACTATAAAAAGCTTTTCACAGCATAGAATTATGGGCTATTGAGAAAGCATTGTTTAATAGCAGAATACATTCTAGATAAAGGATATTAATTATTCATAATATATATGAATATGCCGAAATTGTAGTCACGATGAATAACGAGATAAAAACAAAACCAATCAAAATCAACCCAGGAGTAAGACAGGGAGACATCATATTATCTCCAAAACTATTTACAGCCACATTTACAGATATTTTAAAGTCACTAAATTTAAAAACGAAGGGACCCTCGATAAATAGAAAATAATTAAACCACCTAAGATACACAGATGACGTGGTACTAGCAGCTGTAAAGAACTGAAGACGATGATCGATGAGCTACAGAATCCATAAAAAAAAGGACTGAAAATGAATTTGAGCAAAACTAAACTAATGTCTATCAATGATGATTAATTCACGATAACCATTCAATAAACAAAAGTATAAAATGTAGAAAAATACATATATCTGGGCAATATCAAGGTAAACAAAGGAAACGAAACTACTGAAATAAATAGACGAGTAAGAATGGGATGAGACAATTCGGAAAACTTACATACATACTGCACGATAAAAAGATACCACAAAACCTTCGAATCAAAGTGTTTGACTCTTGTATTCTTCCGGTTCTCACTTACGGAGCTCAAACCTGTATATTTACAAAAATGAATATGGACTAGATTTGAAAAACTCGGCGAACCATGGAATGACAAATGTTTGGTATCTCACTCGGATTAACAAACAAACGAAGCAATCCGGAACAAAAAAAAAAGTAAGGGACGCCACGGAGCAAGCAGCTAAATTTAAGTGGAAATGGGCTGGACACAACGAACGTCTCGAAGATGGAAGATGGAACAAAGAAGTTAAAAACTGGTGACCGTACAAAGCGAAGAGACCAAGAGGGAGACCTCAAATAGAGTGACGATATATAAAGAACTGCAGGACCATTGTGGAAACGCCTTACCACAACAGGGATGAATGACTGAGAAAGGGAAGAGACCTTAATTCGACAATTCCAATAGAAAAGAAGGTTTAAAAAAAACTTCTCTAAGTTTGCAGTATCGCTGTTCTTTGAATTTTTATAAGATTTTCTCTTTTAGTTTAGTCCTAAATTTATAGAATTTCTTCTTTTATTTTCATACCTTCCTAAATTTCAGCTTCTAAATTTTGCAATAATTTTTTCTAGTAATAAAACAATTGTCTCTAGGCATTTTAAGTAACACAATCAAACTAAAACTTACTTTCTCTTACTACTGCATATTACATTCAACTTTCAATTGGTCTACAACTTAACCTAAAAACTGTCCAATACTTATAAACACCCTACATGACAGCTAAATACATTTGAATAATCCAGCCCAGTTCGCAAATCTTAAAGAACTCTAGAAATGTTGCATAACATGACACACATTTTGCAGCTATTAATAAAAGTAATAGAAATGAAAGAACTTACAATAAAGTTCAAGAATCTTACTATGTAGTCATCAAATGTTACTCAGACTTCATATAATTAAATGCACAAAATGCAGTTCGCTTATTAAGTATGATGCTAATATTATCTTGTTATGCAACTAGCAGAAAATTTGAAATGATTTAATAAATTATGATTTTGTTAACTTGGTGTTACAAAATATTAATTCTCCATAGGCAATTATTATAAAACTTCGTCGATACCGGAATGTACAAAGAAATAAGTTATTTGTGTTTGCATTTGCACTGAATACCAGGTTCGGATTAAGAAATGTAATATAACAAAACGGTATATAATATTATTATGAAAATTAGGTTTTAAAAAAGAATATAAAGTTAATTTAAATTTAAAGTATACATTATTTACACATCTAGTCCAACATACGTATACTTCTAAAAATCATATTATCAGTCTCGGATATGTTTGTTATCTGTTTAAAGTTGGCAGTTTATGTTTGGTTATTTTCTCTGACCTTGTGGCAAGATCACGTTGGGCTTTCTAGTTTAGTGGCTTCCACTGGTTCTCTTAGATTTAAGTACTTTCTTGTCTTGATCCTTAACTAAATACGTGATCTAGTCTTCGCATAACTGTTGACATGGCATCCAGCGGGACTTTTAAAATCACACAAAAATTACTAAGACCTCTTGTTGGAACAAAAAACATTAACACATATTTTATCAGATGTACAGCTGGTTCCTAAAAAAACTGATACGACTCTTTAAGCGTATTTTGTAGAAAATTGAGCAGTGTATTTTAAAGGATAAGTACTTATTATTTACACACTGTTACTGCCACTGCCCAATCTTAAAATTTGTTAAATAACTTATTCTGTTCAACCTTAAATGTCTGTCCATATGCTAGCAAAGAACTAAAAGCAAGAATTGTAACGAAATTAGAAGATCTGCCGTAGCGAACTATTTTAACGTAAGAAGAACAACAATTTTTAATATTAATAAAAGATGGAGAGAACAAGAAACTTTCGAAAGAAAGCAAGGTTCTGAAAGACCAAAACTATCTAACGCTCATGAAGAGCGTACACTTTATGAGAGATGAGAAGAGAATCCTTTTTAATATTCAAAAACTGCAAGAATTATGCCAGTTTTCAGGAAGGAAGAAAACAACTTGGCGCAGAATTAAAGCATGGCGTCTTAGGCACCAAACTGCAGCAAACAACAAGTTCTTATACCACAATAGAAGCAATCAAGACTTATCTTTGATATAAACCATCAGCTACAAAATCAAGATTTTTGGGACATGGTAATATTTACAGATTAGAAAGTTTTTCAATCTTCTAGAAAACTCAAAATTGGAGTGTATAGACCAGATAATATTAGATTTAATCCTCTATATATTGATAGATATTGAGCAGCTGGCTATTTTAGCGCCAATGTATGGGGATGGATTTTATCTAGAGGAATGGGAATGGTATGGCGTATTGATGGCAGGTTTGTTGGGCAGACTTATTTGAATATGCTAGAAAACATCGTGTTTTCCAGTGTAGAACAGTTGTATCCAGAAAATAATTGTATCCTTTAACAATATAGTTATGCTGTTCACACTGTAAATATAATAAACCAGTGGCTCCAGAATAACAACATCGAAACCTCACCATGGCCCACCTACAGTCCAGATGTAAACCGAATCGAGATTGTGTCTGGGTTATTATAAAATGGTTGTATTGGGATAATTTTATACCTCAAAATGCTAAAGAGCTGTGTCACGATATACAATAGGTTTGAGAAGAGCTCTCTGAAGAAGACAATTTCATAGTTCCTTTCTCGCAGGTGGACCGAGACTACAAGCTATTATTAATGCTGATAGAGATATTACAAAATATTCATTTGATTTTTACATACATAAATTTAGTATAGTTTTAGTCTTTCAGACCCTCCATTTTTTAATAATAGAAAAACTGTGATTCTGCTCAGCATATGTTAAAATGTTTTGCTGCCTCTGATAGTGCCCAGTTATTTTTTAATTTTGTTACAATTCTTACTTTAATATATTGTTGAGTAAAGCCGTTTGTTTTATTCTTTAATAATAATAAAAATAATAACAACAACCCTATTTTATGTAAAAACTATCATTTATATACTCTACTATTTATATACTATATTTTATAAAATGCAGGAATTCAAAATATTATTAAAATTTAGACCTTAATAATTATTACAATTTGTGAATTAACATATCTAATCAATTGTTTTTTGTTTGTTTGTTTATTTTATTATTTGTCCGTCATAATAAATATAATATAATGTCAGACCAATCAAATACACTGCTAAAAATGATCAAAGCTTACTAAGAATCGTATCAGTTTTTTTAGGAACCAGTTGTACATTAAACCTATAGAACATATTTTAATAGTTATTTCACCAATCAGGGCGATTACCAATTGAGATATTTTAATAATAAGTTAATGTTTGAGATTGTTAATCGCCATTTTAATTCATGAGTTCGTTACAAAACTTTTCCGTCGACCGTACTTTTCAGAAATAAAGATATCTTAGTTTAACTTTTTATTTACTTAACAATAAATAACAAATTTTTCAGCTTTCATTAATTTTATTCAAAGTTTAATTTTCCTTAGTGGTAGTTTTAATATTGTAAAAATTAATATTCGAAATAGTACAATTACTGAAATAAAAGGAAGGTATTGATAAATGATTATTCACTCCTTAGCAATATACATACATATATTTTTATATATATATATATATATATATATATATAAATATACATATATATATATATATATATATATATATATATATATATATATATATATATATATATATATATATATATCTATATCTATAGCATTTTGACAAATTTATATTTAAGTCTTCTTGGACCTCTGTAAATTCCGAAAGAAAGAAAAGAAAGAAGAAAAGGCGGTGGTGCTGAAGGAATTACTTTGAAGGAAGTACTTTTGAACGTTTAGTGGTATTTTGTCCCAAGAGTTTTTCAGCGTCTTTGTTTATTCTGCATAGAATTATTTATATAACCTTCTGCTATAGCAGTCGATTTCCAGCCACCTAGTCTTTTAATAGCTGAAAAGTCTGCACCACTGCCACACATTATTGAGACAGAGAAACGTCTAAAACAATGCCCAGTGTAGAGATGCGGGTGCTCTAATTTTAAGAATTTAGCAATAACGGAAGGAATTTTGGAAAACGTATTTATGCCAACTGGCTGTGTGGAACATTTGTTATTTTTATAAAAAATGAAAAACCGTTATGTGGTGTGTGTGTGCCGGTCTTAAAGAAATATAGATTTTGATCGCATTGAGAATGGTATTTGCTTCGTTATCTACTATGGTAAATATTCTATTTGTGTGTGTTTTTGATACTTGTATTGTGACAAGAAACTTTGACCCCAAGTCTTGAACGGAATTCGTTTCTAATTTCAATAGTTCGTCCTTTCTTAACGCACCAGCCACTCGGAAAATCAATGCAACCTACAAAATGAAATGTTATGAAATACGAGTATTAAATATATAAACTTAATTTACTGGTTTACCTTTATCATTAGAAACACGTCGTTAAGAGCATCAGAGATGAATTTCTGGACTTGTTCTTTTTCAAGTGTTTTTGATTTCTTTGGTGCATAACCTGTCCTTTTTGTCTTGATAAACATAATTAACTTATTATATTTAGATATATCATAGTTTGATTTTAAACTTAAGGTTGATTTTAGGATCGAATATTTGGGCCACAAACTTGCTATTAGTCCTTTTTCAGCAATGTTTGAAAAATATGTCAACAATACAGATTCTGAATATAGTATTATTTTTCTCTCGTCACTCCATGCAATAAATTGTATGCAATTTTTCGTACAACACTCTGCTTTTTTTCAGGCAGTAAACTTAAAGATATTTCATTTGCAGTTTCTGCCACTTCTGGTGGAGTTAAATTAAACTCTTCGTCAATATCCATCTTTTGATTTTTCAAATACACAGAATTTTAAACAATAAAGTAAATAAAGACATACAATGAGATATAGTACTAACAGTGGCTACTTCATTTTAAATTTTTTAGTGGAAATATAAATAGGTATATGTTTGGTGGCCTCCACCACAGGTCACTGCCAGTCACAGAGCGTTTAATTAATTTATGCAAGCAATGTATGTTGTGTTGCCTATAATGAAATCGTTCATTAATAGAAAATCATTCATTAATAGGGGTCATTATTCAATGATTTTGAGAGTGTTAAAATTGATTATAGATGGACGGTCGACGGAAAAATAATTAAAACTTTTCCTACAAGTGAAAAATTGTAAACCAGTACGCCGTCAAAGATTTATTTATAAAAAATTAGGTAAAAAAATAAAAATCTAAAATCAAATTTTTTAAAAAAACTTGTATATATGTATATATGTATGTACTACTATGTTTTCGGTTTAATTTCAGGTTTTCTATTTTGATTAACAATTGATTTAGATTTGCGTATGAATGATATCATTATAACTGCCTTATTTCGTTTGAGCACTTATAATAGTGTCATATCTTTTTTAAATCCCTATATTGGTTACTGTTTTATATGAGTGTTATTTGGAAAAAAATATTTAATATAATTAATAAAAAAATAAATCTCTTTAACCACTTTTGGTTTTGGCTTAGGTTCAATTGTCTTTAAGAGTCGAAGTACTGATTGGGTGGAAATCAAGAAACTTTTTTAATTAGCTAATAATTTTTCATCTTTCACTTTTTAGCTTTTTCATCACTAGCTCTGCCTGTATACAGTGTGTCCGTAAAGTATGGAATAAATTCGATATTTCCTAAATGAAAAGCCTTTTTAAAAAAATCTAAACAATGTCGATTTTTAAGTTTAATGTTCTACATTTTACAATAAAATTGCATTATACAAGGTGATACAAATTACAGTGATGACGTCATCGGCTCTTTTTTTAAATGTAACACCCTGTATTTTAGGACATTTTTAGATCGATAAAAATGAGCTGATTTCAAAAAAGTATAATACTCGGGTCTAATGGATATAATTTGAAAGATATGCGCTTAGAAAATAAATTATTTATTAAAAGGTAAAAGAAATAATAAATTAGACTTACTCACAATCAATTTAATTTTACTATCCAGACGACCGGTTTCGCTTTCTACAATATGCAAAGTATCTTCAGGCTCGATACAAAGTTAAATAAATGCTGAAATAATAAACCCATATTAGGGTGTTGTCTAATAAAGATAAACAAAGATAGATGATATAAATTAGAGTAATTATGCTAATATTACATGTCTGTGGTTTTTCAAAATGAATAAAATGATTAAGCAGACAAGGTAAGACCCACAAATTGGTAAAATAGTCTATTAAATTGTAATAAATTAATAAATGAACAAATAAATAAAACATTACTTACATGCCGGTACTCTATTAATTGATGGTTGAAAGAACATGGTTCAAACTATCCTGTATTGTTGATTGGAGAACTTAAGTCTGCTATTGTAATTGTTTGACAGTAAACGGGGAAGTTCTTGAGGAGACAGATTTTATCCAATGAAGTAGAGATAGGTGTAATGTGATTGTTTGTTAGATGAAACTAATGTTCCATACCATTGAGTTATTTAAAAGGTATTTATATTTATTCTAGAGATATATTTAGGAAGTGTGTGTTATTTATTGAGATTTTATTTTATGAAATTGACAGTTGTAAGACAATGAATGAGATTAGATGTACAAATTGTGTGGGTGTGCAATTCTTTCAACTTGTAATTATCAAATTTCTTTGATAAAGTTGTATTGAAATATAGGGCAAATGATTGTAAAGTCAAGTATTTAAAGTTAAAATTAAGGACAATTTAAGACACAGAAAACACACAGAAAACAATTAAAAGGGGGACGAAACAAACATTAATTTTAAAAAAGGGGGAAGGACTTGAATGCACTACATCTCTTACTTGGAGACAATGAGTTTTTATGTTATCTATTAGATTTTAGAGGTAAATCTGTCACACTTTAACCTACATTTGTCAAATTTGTATCACCTTGTATAATGAAATTTTATTGTAAAATGTAGAACATTAAATTTAAAAATCGACGTGGTTTATATTTTTTTAAGGCTTTTCATTTAGGAAATATCAAATTTATTCCATACTTTACGGACACACTGTATATGTAAGCGTTGTATAAATAAGAAGTTTGAGCATCACAAGGAACCATCACTTTTATATTATATTTGTTCGGTTTATTCTTCCTTTCTATAAATCCTAAAACATTTCATAGATGAACGTAAAATCATTAACACCGTAATGTGTTTAAAGAGTTCTTTCTAATTCTATCAAAAACCCAGCAAATGGCTGCCGATCGCGGCCTCTTCTTTGTGGAATATGCAGTATCAACTCTCAGGCAATTTAATATAATATCTACTCGTATTATTGAAAAATTGGTCCTTTCGTATATTGACTATAAATGTTCATTATTTGATTTAAAGCCTGCTGTAAGTCTGATTTTGTAGCTATACCTTCTGTTCTTTTTTGAATATCTGTCTTGCTGAAGCCGGTTTTTCATTATCAATGGTAAATATATTGCCAAATATTGATTGGACTTTTATCTATTGAAGTTCCTATGGGGCCTTTAAGACCTGGTAAACGCATCACCAAATCAATTGCTGGAGTTTTCCTGCTTATTTTCTGCTGGCTGTATCGACCATTTCTTTTAACTTAACATTTTCAATTATGTTATCTTTAGAATCAGCATATATTTTCTTAATTTACTTCATTACAATATTTTTATACTTTTCATCAACGTTCCACGAAAATAGTCCAGAAAATATCGAGAAAAGAACTACAAAACGAAGCAATTATTATTAGTTTCAGCAATAATCAACCTCAATTTTAAGTAATAATTGCTCCTCCTGACTCTATCCTCACTACTTTAGTATAAAGACATTTTTTGACTAGCAAACAAAAATCGACGTGCTTTTTCGTTCTCTTTTCTTGACTACTGACTTCCGCAGGCAACAGACGTGCTTTCAGCCTTTCTTAGCGAACGACTACTCAGCAAAACCCTTTTACAAAACCGCTAATCAGCTAAAGACAATTAAACCTCGTACGAGAAACAACCGTCTATGAATACCGCAAATAAAAAACCAGCTATACGATAATCGAAACCTATTTTTCTGAATACCGCAAGTGTATGTAACAGTTTTGATAAACTTGATTTAGCTGTTTTGTATAAAACATTTAATTACCTCTCCTAATTATTTTAAATCAGACCTATTGATATAATTTTTTAAATAATTTCGTATATGTAGATGCCTTATAAGGCCGGTTTTCACGCTACGTCTTATTGTAGGTTTTGTTGGATAGGACAAATCCTATACAATAAAACGTGGCATGTAAACAGCAAAACGTACGTCTTTCGAATCGAAATAAAATCCAAGGTCAGATCGTAGAAATGATGGGAGAAGCATAGTTTTGCGAGAACTGATAGGATAAAACGTTACGTGAAAATACATGTTCAGACAAGTCGTCCGATCTTGACTTATTTGACGACTAGTTCCACTGCAGTTCGTTTCATTTTTCCCAAAAAAAAGCCTAATAATGTCAGATTTGCGGCAATTCACCCACAATTTTCTCGGGGAATTTATTGAATTGTATAAAAGTTTTTAAGTAGTTATGTTTTAAAACCAAGTAGATTGCATTAAGTTTCAGGAATTTTTTGGCTTAACGCTGGTTTGGATATTATGATTGTGAACTCCAAGTCCTTGACGCTGCGTCCTGTTGTAAGATATCTGAGAGTTGCTGTGAGTCTTTCATGGGGTGTAATGGCTTTTCTCATGAGGTGTCTTATTTCAATATGTATGGTGTTACCAACTCTAGCAATTGATAATAGGCTGAGGTGTCCATTCGCAAATAATTGCGCCAGTCATCTGGTTCGCCTCTTTTAATAACGAGACGTGGGAATACTGGCTTCTTTTTAAAAGCCCATTCTCTTGACCATCTTGTCTTTTTCCTCTTTACCCCCTTTTTCCTCAGTCGTAGTATCTTTATAGTTGAAAAAATAAAAGAAAGCAGCCGTGTTTCCTCCATAATAAAAAAAAACACTAAACAAACTTCACACAACTCAAGACTATGAATTAGAATTGAGGTAGAAAACGGAAGGAAAAACGTAGTGTGTATACACTGGTCAAAACGTACATTTTGTCGTACGTTTTATATGACCCACAAAACGTGCAATAAGACGTAGTGTGAAAACGGGCCTTTAATTATACAGTTGGCCTTGAGAAACTTAAATACGATAATATATTTGATGACCAACTATTTTTAGTAGACAAATAGTAAAATATGACAGAAAGTTACCAAATAATGATATTTAAAGAGCCTAATCAAGAAACTAATTATTCTAAAATAAATAAAATGCAATGTTTATAACGTTACAAACTTTCGTAGAATCTTTATGCTGCTCTGTTCACTTTATCTATATTACAGAGGATATCCAAGTGAGAAGTATTAAATGACAATACTTGTGATAAACCTAAGTTCAGTGTCTTAAAGATAACTTTTAGTTGAAAGTAGAAGGTTATGACAACACGTTTTTCTTTGCTTGCTTTGACTTGGAATATTTCTACAGGTTATACCACTTTATTTCTTTACCCGTTTTATACACCTTACATTAGGTGGATTTTTGGTATTCTGCGAAATGCTTTTGGTCCGATAAAAGAAGTATTAGCTCGTTTAGCAAGGTCATCAGAAGTCTCGTTACTAGACTAGTAGAAACGAGTGCAGAAACACTACAAAGTAAATTTGTTATACCTCGCCGGTTGCTTAAGGGACTGTTTGTAGTTCCTAACTATTAGGGAGCATGAGGTTAGCTTTAAACTAGGTAGGACTAAGTAGGCAATAGTATAGGTCCGAATAAAGTCTAGCCAAATAAATTCTCGTGGATCAACTGATAACAGGAAATATTAGCTACTAACTATAACCGTAGATTTTTTGATTAGATATGACACATATACAGATACGAAAAACACTTGGTTACTATTATAAAATTAGCGAAAGATACAAACAGAGACATTATGTTTCCACTTATCAGACAGAGATCCATATCATACTTCGTTCTAGTCTGCCTATTGAAATCCGAATGTTTCTGATCAAATTTAACACTGTTTAAAATAACATCCTGCGTTGCCAGGTGTACGATAATTATCGTTTTATATTATAGTTATAACTTTGTCCGCAACATACGCTAGTACATAATGTTGCATGCCATAATAGTAAAATATACGATAATTTCAATTAATGCTATGATATATACCTTCTACATAAAAGTAGCTTGATTAGTTGAGAAAACCTTTTATTTCTAATGTCTAAACTACCCCGAATATTTGTAATTTTTAAAAAGTACAAACGATGCAAAAGATCGATGACGAATGAATATTCCAATAGAATTCGAAAATCTATTTGAATTCTATTTTAAAGTATATTTACTAATTTGAGTAACATTATTTATTCATCCCAATCAGTTTACCTTTAAAATGGTTTTGTCAATTTTATACCATCAGAAATAATGGTTAAAACTATAAATACAACCAATTTATACAATAAAAAAGCTGATGATAATCTTGAGTTAACAATACCTATATAGTGCATATTTTTTAATTTAAGTTTTTTTCTTTTAAGTAATTTGTTTATTTATTTGTTTTTTTTTGTTTCCTTAAAAAATTAAATCTGTTATTTTTTTACTTTTTTAATTTCTTGTTCAATAAAATACAAGAAAGTAGTATAATCCGTACAAAAAATACGATAATTTGAACAATGGAATACGATTTTTTGGCTTCTATTACTTGGCAACGATGTGAATCTTTCAGAAACATACCTGGAAACGAATTGGTTTGGTTGCCCAAAGGCACACCCACATCACCAGACAGGCAACTGGCTTATCATCTAATGATATTTATTCTGTGGATTCTGTGTCACCAATTTTAAAGTGTAACATCGTTATACCCATGGGATGACATGGCACAGAGAAAAAAGTATGGCCCAAGCGATGACCCAGAGAGCTGGTGAGCTATAAATCATTATAGCCTTTGGAGGATATGGGCGAATTGCCTTTCAAGACATTTCGTCCCAAATCGTGGAAATACAATAGACACGAAGAGAAAAAAGATGGTTCCGAAGGAAACTCATAAATGAGTAACTCTTTTATTATTTAAATAAAAATATAAAGCAAGCAATCAGGGATGTGACTATGTCGGGAACTCAGTCCTTGTCCCTAATAAGTCCCAATTAAGACTCCTACATAGTCACTACTTAAGCACAGTAGAGGCATTTAACAGGATTTACTACTGCTACTGCCATTAAATTGAAATTAGATGTGGAGTAAGACAGGGATGCGTATTGTCGCCAATTCTTTTCAATGTCTACTCCGAAGAGGTCCTGAAAAAAGCTCTTGAGGGTGAAACAGCTGATATAAAGGCAAATGGAGTTCCCATTAACAACATTAGATATGCGGACGACACTGTGATCTTAGCCGAAAACATTGAAGATCTTCAGAGACTGGTGACCAGAATAGCAGAGTATGGAAAAGAGTATGGTCTAACAATGAATGTAAAGAAGACGAAATTTATGAGAATATCGAAAACTCAAAGAAATAACGAGAATCTTCTAAGAATTCTGAAAATATCATGGACAGAACACGTCACAAACAAAGAGGTTCTGGGAAGGATGAACAAAGAAATGGAAATTTTAAATTCAATAAAAACAAGAAAATTAGAATATCTTGGAAATATTACACGTGGAGAGAAATACACCTTGCTCCAACTGATTATGCAGGGAAAGATCCAAGGAAAGAGAAGCATAGGGAGGCGTAGAATGTCATGGCTGCGCAACCTGAGAGAGTGGTACGGATGTACATCAAATGAACTTTTCAGAGCAGCCGTCTCAAAAGTCCGAATAGCTATGATGGTTGCCGACCTCCGCCGCGGAGATGTTACTTAAAGAAGAAGACTACTGCCAGAGGAAAGTTTGATTTTCCTTGAAAAATAACCTTAAGTACATCAGGACCAAATAAAAAGCCTGTCGGTGGTTGAAAAAGAGCTTATATAAACGAGATTTGCCAAAGTTCCGAAGATTTCGGAAGATCATAGTTATTCGTATTATAGTTAATGGAAGAAATAAGTCAATTAGATGTTGTACGACCGGTGAAAAACAGACGGTTTGGAGAAGAAAAAAGCGGTTACTGGCAAGTAAGTTGTAGACTTTACTACAGCTTGCCTATCGAAAGCAATAAATATTTTGGCTGAGCTGATCCATTTTTATCGGTCTCCTTGTAGACGAAAATCTATTGTTAGAAAATCTGCTTGAAGACATATTTTTAAGTGATACAGATGTTGAATACAGTAAGTATTCAACTTTAGAATCTAAGTTACTCCTTCATTCATAAAAAATATAAAAAGAAAAATAACTCGTTCCTTGGGAGCAACCTGCATGGTCTAAACCATATTTTAACAAAGTTCCCCTAGCAAGAACAACCAAAAAAAAATGAGGCGAGATAATTTCGAAAGGTGTATTCAATTATGGGTATTAAAAGTGCACAATCATACCATTGAAAGGTCAGAGCATCGACTTGTCCTGTTTTCATTATACCAAAATTTTTTGTTAAGTGCGAGGGAAGTACTCATATGGTGAATTTTCTCGCCTTAATTTTACCCTAACCCTACGTTTATATGCGCGTGTACAAAAAATATGTGAAAGAGCAGTATTTCTCATTTGTTTTTCTGTCCTAATTGCTTTTTAGATCATTCTATTTAGTCTACTGCGTTTCACATATTTTCTTCTTTTTTGTTTTTAACGTTTCTGTTTGCCGTTCAAAAATACTTATCTGATACATTTACTAAAATTATTTAATACAACTAACCCTATCAGTAAATAAATAAATATTTGCTCTTAAAAATATTGTGGTCTATATTTTCAATACGGTTCTGTACATATTTATGGTCATTGAAATAGAAAGTAGAATAAACTAAACAGTGATTAGATTTCAGTTATCTGTAACGATCGAGACATCAAGGAAACTGTTAATGGTAAATTCAAAACTAAATAAATACAAAGTTTCTGTATGACGCATGATGAATGAAAAATAATAAAAAATAAATTACTTAGGCATTGATCTCAATATTTCCTGGTAATACAATTTTCAGTATATCTTATTTCGTTTTAAATAACGTACGTAAAAAAATAATGAAAGGTCTAATATAAAAATTGTTTTAATTCTCCCATTAAAAGTGATGAAAACAAATTAACTGTCTATTACTATCTCCATATTTTTGTTTGCGTATTGTATCATTTAAATATCTTGATAAGTTTTAAAAATGTTTCATTTTCTGGCAGATCTCGATTGCAAAATAATTATGTAAAAATAGAAAAAAAATATATTGCATTGTTTTGTTCGTTATTGTTTTGGAGATAATTTTAAATTTCTGTTACCAATGGTTCAGAAACTTTAAATAATTTTGCCATTTTACAGAAGCAAATTTTGGAAAATTTATATTTAAACTTAAAAAGCCTTAATTCCCGGGAGTTGGCTGTATACCATATAGTAAAAAAACTCTAAGATTGAAGTAAAACACTTTGTTATAATGTGCTGTTGTAGTTGATATCTATCTATATAAAAGGCTATGATGACAGTGACAGGTCATACTGTAAGTCCGGTCAACTAACGGCGCCATCTAGGAAAAAAAACAAACTACATATTTCAATCATATTTTGTTCTTGAAACGATACGTTTAATTACTAATACTGTATTAATGATATATGTATTAATATAATTAATAATTAATTTTTATAATATTTTTAAGGTAGAATTTATTATAAAACAATAAATAAAGGTTTACGGTATTTTAGACTTAAAACCTTGCGCCATCTAGTAAAGAAAATCTCAAATCTGATATTTCATTCATATTTAGTTCTTGAAATGATACGTTCAATTAAAATAAAAAAAAATATTAATCACATATATTAATACATATTAATTACATAGATACCTAATAATACGAATATTTATTATTATTTTTTTCGTAAAATACACAAAAATCTTGGTTGCTCTAATTTAAAGGTAAGATTTATTTTGCAAAATAATTTAAATGCTGGTTTTGCACGTAGATCGGTTTCATAAGACGTCATTTAATTTTTTCAAAACTTTTTTACAACAACTCGAGAAATACGGGATCGACGTAGGTAATTTTGTCTTTAAAATATTTGTATAAATCTGACATTTCAATCATATTTTGTTTTGAAACGATACAATTGATATATTGCTAACAATTTTGAGGTTTGAAATGAGGTTAGTCTTTGTATGTGGGTATATTTTATTTTATAAAAACCCTTAAAAGGGTAACATTAAAAGCACGAACGTTTTCGGAACAACTGTTCCATCATCAGGTTAAAATACAGGTTACCATGCCTGAGCCACCAAAATATTTGGGTAAAAACCCTTTAAAATGTAATGTGTTACCAAAGATTGTACATGATGTTAATAATATTATATGATGTTTAATATTTTAATTAAATTTTACTTCAGGTAACATACACCCATGCTTAAGTGAGTTCCAGTGTCCGGAGAGTAAACCTCTTCAAACGGACTACGGCTGGTAACTGAGTTACCAGCCAGTAGTTACACGTTCCAGAGTTACACGTTCGTGCTTTTAATGTTGCCCTTTTAAGGGTTTTTATAAAATAAAATATACCCACATACAAAGACTAACCTCTTTTTGTTATACGTGGTATACAGCCAGCTGCAGGAATTATTTTCCTTGTGGATTTTATAACGAAATGTTTATTAAATATATTCATTTCATTAAGAAATAACATTGTTTATAAAGAAATTAAAGATTTAGAAAATTTATAAAATAATATTTATTGCCTTTAATTGATATAGAGCATGTATATCACTTCTACATATTTCATAATGACGTTGCCTCGTTGTATCACATTGATATGCTAATTTAGGCACTTTTTTTATTTATTTTATTATTTTTTTTATGCTTATATCTTGCCTGAAGTTAAATCTAATAAAATATTAAACATCATTCACTTTTTTAACAACATGTACATTTTTTGGTAACTTTAATTTTTGTAAAGGGTTTTACCCTAATATTTTGGTGGCTCAGGCATGTTAACCTGCTTTTAACCTGATGACAGAATTATTATTCCGAAAAGGTTTGTTATTTTGATGCAGCCCTTCTAAGGGTTTTTTAAATATACCTACATACAAAGATTTAAACCTCTTTTTGTGATACATGGTATACAGCCCGCTGCAGGAATTTATTTTCCTTGTATATTTTTTTTTGTTAATAAATAGACTTTCTTTGGTATTTTTTTTCCCAATTAGGTATGTATTCACATGCACTTTATTGTTATTTATAATATTAACCTAACCTAACGTGTTTGTTTACAAACAACTGTACGGAAAAAATAGCTGATACTGTTTTGTGATAAAAAGTCGTATTGATGATTTAAATAGTTTTTTAGTATTTTTTTTTTGGAATATAACGAATATATTAAGATAGAAAAAACAAACAAAGCGACTACCAAAAGGGCGTTACACAGCATTTTGTTATTAATGAACGTATATCGATATACGAGATACCACATGACACTATGGATGATAATAGATACATGTAAATACACAAGTAAAATTTGCTTTATTGACCTGAGGAAGGCCTCTGACTGAGTACAAAATAAACAACTAGCCGAATCCTAGCATATGACTCATCAAATAAAACGACATGAGACATGTAGTAAATATAATGTATATAGCGTGCCATCAAAAATATATATACAGGATATAGTAAAAAAATTATCAGAAGAGTATCAGATCATACTTTATATTTACTTGGTTTACATGAAAAAAGTTTATTGTTTTTAAAATTTAACGAGTGACTGTAGATTGCCATTTATTGAACCTTCCGTCGCATGCGACGGGCAGAATTACTAGTATTTAATAAAAATTATACATCAGGAAAAATACCACAAGAATGGCTTTTATCCACCTTTGTTACTATACCAAAAAAGATAAATGCCAAACAATGCAGTGATTACCGTACAATCAGTCTGATGAGCCATGTACTGAAAATATTTCTGAAAATTATACACTCTAGAGTACACAGAAAACTGGAAATGGACATCAATAATACCCAGTTTGGATTCCGAAATGGACTTGGAACAAGAGAGGCGTTGTTTGCACTGAAAGTTATGTCTCAAAGATGTCTTGACATAAATCAAGATGTATTCATGTGTTTCAAAATTACAACAAGGCCTTCGATAAAGTGCGGCATGATCACCTAATCAGACTCCTGACAGAAAAGAATTTAGATAAACGAGACATCCAACTAATAGCAAATATGTACTACAATCAGAAAGCAGTAGTGAGAGTAGAGAATAATACCACTAAAGAAATTGAAATAAAGCGAGGTGTGAGACAAGGGTGTATACTGTCACCAACCCTGTTTAATCTCTATTCTGAAGACGTAATGAATAGAACACTCTCTGAGCAATCCGTAGGTATTAAAATAAATGGTGTTAGATTAAACAATCTGAGATTTGCCGACGACACCGTTCTGATCGCAGAAACACTTGAAGAGCTACAGACATTGGTGAATAAGATAGCAGACTGCAGCGAAGAATATGGACTATCTTTGAACATAAAGAAAACTAAATTTATGGTAATATCGAAATCAACACAAAATGTCCAAAATTTATATTTACACAATGAAATTATCGATCGAGTTAGCAAATACAAATATTTAGGCACTTTTATAAATGAAGACAACGATAGCTTAGAAGCAATCAAAATCAGAATAGAAAAAGCCAGATCCATATTCACTAAAATGAAGAGAGTGTTCTGCGGAAGAGATTTGAGCCTTGAAATGAAACTTCGCCTGATGAGATGTTACGTACTTTCTGCGCTGTTCTAAGGAATGGAGTCATGGACGTTGAAAAAGATTGATACCAAACAATTAGAGGCATTTGAACTGTGGATGTATCGCAGAATCCTGAGAATATCATGGACCTAGAGAGTCACAAATGTCGAGGTCTTGAGAAGAATGAATAAAGAAAAGGAAGTCATATTTACGATCAAAAAACGAAAACTGCAATACTTGGGACACATTACAAGAGGCGAAAGATATGAACTGCTTCGAATAATTATGCAAGGGAAAATAGCAGGAAAAAGGTCCATAGGAAGAAGACGAAACTCCTGGCTAAAGAATCTACGGGAATGGTATAGCTGTAGCAGCAACGAATTGTTTCGGTCAGCAGTTTCGAAAATACGTATAGCCCTGATGATCGCCAACCTTCGGAACAAAGATGGCACTTGAAGAAGAAGAATAAAAATTAAATTTTAAAAATTCAAAAAGATTAAGTTTAAAACGTTTTCGGACTTTTGTCTTCTACATCGTTTTCGATTAGTCTATCTTCAGTGAACTTTTTAGTACTTGCTAGATAGCATCAGAACCAAACAGTGGTGGAATTTTAATAAATGAAACCATATTTAAGGGTATTAAATTGTATGGCAGTATGCCAATGCTGTTGATTACTAACCGAGAACATAAGTCCCTACTCAAATTAGTTTTACTACATCCAGACAGTAGGAAAGTTGAAGTGATGTATCCTCGATATGTCAGTGATATCTTCTAGGGATGGGAAAAACCTACCGGTTTTAACTGAAAACCGGTTTTTTTACTTCGCAATAACCGGTTTTTTCGGTTGTTTTTTTGTCCCGGTTATAACCGGTTTTTTATTTTTAAAGTAAAAACCGGTTATTAGGTTTTTACGGTAATTAGGATTAGGTTAGGTATTATTTTGGATCAAAATCAAAGTTATTATTCTCAAGTAATTATTCCAAACAAAACCATAATTCAAATTTTAGTTTATTTTATAAATACAGAAGCAAATTAAAAGTGTAAACTTGTAACCTATTGGATTAAAAAAACCGAAAACCGGTTTTTGGAAAAAAAACCGGTTTTTGGTTTTTTGCCCGGTTATAACCGCCAGGTTAAACCGTAAGCAAAAAAAAACCGGTATAACCGAAAACCGGTGTTTTGTCCAAAAAACCGCCATCCCTAGTATCTTCTTTTTATTGATTTCCTCTTTTAATATGGATAACCAGATCCTACTGCATTCTGCTGAGGGATTTGCGACATATGTTATTTGCAAGTTATCTCGTCTTTAATGAAATATCGGTAAAAATGTGCTAATATTTTTTTAAATTTGTCATTTTGGGAAGCCCGGAGGTAAAAGTGGTAAACCCCTTTGCATCTTTTTTGGGCCGAAATTAATATTCTCTGCAAAATTAAGCTTGTTCTTATGATTTTTAAGGGTCAACTCTCTGACGACTAGACTGACAATAAAATAAGTAAATATAAATAAATTTTTTTATCAACAATTTGTTATATTCGATGTTATAAAATAATATTTAAATGAATATAGAAAGGAGAAATCTCTGTATAAATAGCACAGGAATGACTGTTTTCTGAATGCTTCAGTAATTCTACCTTGAATAATTTTTAAAATTATATACTTATTGCTATTTATATACTAACTGATCGATATTCAAGCAATATTGCATTATTAAATACACAAGATATAAATATAAGCCGTTATTAACAATAAAACAAGTCATTAAAATTAATTTTTTAAGATAAACGAGATAATTAACAATACTAATTCAAGCTTATATACAACAGCTTATGAATTTAAGTCGTAAAATAAAAATATCACTTTCTCACGGAATAGATAGTAAAAAATTGTAATTTATTTAAATTTGAAGTTCAGCATGTTAGCCTTAGGCATTTAGGCCTTAGGCAGGTAATTTAAAATATGTATAAAAGGGATATCAAAAAATATTCTATAGTAAATACAAATCACCGAATTTTTTTCTAATAAACATAGATAGTTGATAGAATATCAGACTACTATCGACTGATATACAAAGATACTGTCTATTAATATATACTGTCAAAATCAACTAATAAACTTTTACATTAAAAAGGGGAAATGCACTGCAAAACACTACAAAACTCAAAAACTTCCAAATTCTCCTATTATAGTAATACTGATTCGATGTAACCAGGAGATCCTAAGGTACACAAAATAGCAACAAATAACTCAGATAGGTACTCGAACAAAATCAGTAGTAAATGGCAAGAGTGAAATGAGTTCACCGTAGCTGTAGACGAAAAATCAGGAAGCTACAATTCCAGACCAGGAATTCGAACATCTCGATAACCATGTACCTATCCAAAATGCCATTGCGAAAGAATACACTCCTCAATATAACTTATTTATGCATAAAAATAAGAAAATAATTAAACTATAAATTTATTTAAAAAAATTATTTTAGCCACATATAATTATAATCTCGGATACAATTTTAAGGAAATAAATAAATCACGACAGAGATTTAACGAAAGATCCAAAATAAATTTGAGATAAACTAAAAAACAAAGGGAAAGAAGTGCAAACCAAAAAAATAAGGTAGTAAAAGTATTAAGATGGAAATTACCCAAAAAATATTTAGGAAAAGACTTTTTAAAACAAAGAATGGCCATTACTGCTTGATTCTTTAGCAACATTTATTTAATTAGAGGGCTACAAAAGTAAATAGTGTAATATCGAAACAAATTACAAACAATAAAAATTACGAGTGAACTTGAACAAAATTGTCTAATATCGGGTATTATGCCCTAAAACATCAATAATCATTGGCATACGATTTGGAAGGAAAGAGAACAAATTATGAATGAAAACTTTAGGAATAAGTTCATATTATTCACGAAGCATGTTTTAAAGTTCTGCAAGACTTTCAGCTGGCCTGGTTGACTTCTAACCCTACGATGAAGTTTATCCCAAAGATATTCGATGATATTTAGATCACGGCTGCAGACTGGTCATTCTAGAGTATTAATTCCTACTTTCCCCAAGTAATTTGTCACGATTCTTGCAGTATGCTGCCAATCCTGTCCTATCGCAGTGTTAATGTTGTCGAGCAAAAATTAATCGATTCCTACAATGTCTGGGTTGTAAATCGGGTACAATAGCCGACCTTCTCGTAATTAGTCCTTTTTCATTGAGGCGTCTTCTAACCGTTCTCTCATTTACATTCACATTTTGAACCTCCTGCAGACAGGAATGGCGATTTCTTAAAAGTTCCATCACAATAAAACGATTATCTATTTTCGAGGTAATTCTTTTACGACTGGAATCAGGTCGACGTGAGTATGTACCTACCAGTCTCTATAAAGCGATGTAAAGTTCTTCGTACTGTAGTTCTCGGAATACCTCAATTTTCGCATACATAAAATTGACTTTTTCCGTCTTGTAGCAATGCAATAATTGTAGCAACATCTACTGCAAGTAACACCATATCATAATTATTCACTTAGTCAAAATCCACGTTTGAAAAGCTAAATTACTGTTTAATTAAATGTTTTCAACTTTCAAAATGGTCAAAAACAAGCATACATGGTCGCAATAACTAGTTAAATTGAGACGTGACATGAAACACTGCATTAAACTTCCAATGAATTTTAATTTCGGAAATTTATAGGGTGGCCGTTCAGTTTAGAATTAAATTTGATTGGGTTTCAAGAAATGCTAAAGTAGATATAAGTAAAAAATATAAAAATAAAAAATTTATGATTATAAATAAAAATTCATACTTTCCTTGTTAAAGCATATTCTATAAATGTTCAAATTATTGAATTCTGAGGATTATATTGGCCATTAGAATACATTACTACATTCGTTAGTTAATCAGTTTTACCCAATACCTGCGACATTAGGACGAGCATCAAAAAATTAATCTTAAGCTGTGGTTATAATATTACGAATTATATATTATTAAGCAGAAATACGTATATACGGTTGCCTTCCATCGATATACCATTTTTGGTTTTCTGTTTTGCGAGACATGCCATTTCTTTTTACTTGTCAGAATGTCAGAAGTAGCGGAAAAGTATATAGGAAGAGAGCATATAAAAAGACGGCAGGACTGGTTCGATGAAGAATGTAGGAATGTTTTTGCAAAAAGATATCCAAAATACCCAAAATGCGATCAAAAACTATGTGACAAGAAGAAGGGAAGTGAAAAGAATTTGCAGAAAAAAGAGAAGAGAACAGCTAGAAAAGCAATTAAAAAACATGAAAGAAGTCTATTTTATAACCAAAGAGGTAAAGAATTTCTACTAAGAAGTTAAGAAATTCAGAGAAACTACAAAGAATAATCCACAGTATTGCAGAAACAAAGAAGGCTTAGTTCTAGGTAAAACAACAGAAAAATTAAACAGACGGGCGGAATATTTCGAAGATCTATTAAATACAGATTAACAAGAGGAAATTAAGGGAAATGAGAATTGGCAAGAAAATGAAGAAAGGATGTGCGAGGAACCTTTAATAAAGTCAAAGAAATAATAAGAGACCTAAAAAATAACAAAAGTCCAGGAGAAAGTGGTATTCCAGCTGAGATTTTTAAGGAAGGTGGCGAAAGATTGGAGAAAAGGATATGTCACTTGACACAAATAATTTGGCAAAAGAAAGAAATGCCGAAACAATGGAATAGTGCTTTTATTTGTCCTATCTATAAAAAAGGAGACAAAACGGAGTGCGAAAAGTATAGAGGTATAACACTATTAGAAGTAGTCTAGAAAATACTTGCAAAAAATATTAGGAAAAGATTAATAAAATATGATAACAAAGTAATTGGAGAATACTAGGGATGTTTTAAAACATAATTACCAACTACTAATTAAATAAGTATGTTAAAATTAATACAAAATAATAGCTACGAACAAAACTTAGGATTACATATGCTATTTATCGATTTTAAACAACCATGTGTCTCCCTAAATCGAACGATGCTATATGAGGCCTTAAGAACATTAGAAATACCAGAAAAGCTTGTAAGGCTAGTGAGAATGAAGCTTAGGAACACGATAAATGGGTAACAATGGAAGGAAGCTTTTCAAGACAGTTCACAGTGAATAGAGGTTTAAAACAAGGCGATGTGCTATCAACGAATTTATTCAACCTAGTATTGAAACAATCCTGAGATGATCAAATATAAGCACAAACAGGACTATTTTTAATAGCAGGGAACAGTGTATAGCGTACGCGGATGATGATGTGATCGAGAAAGTTCTATCGAGAACACAAAAAGATTTAGAAAAAGTTTTCCAGAAATTTGAAGAAGAAGCGAAAAGATACAGATTAATAATAAAGCAAATAAAAACGCGGTATATGGAAATAAGGGAAGACATAACAAATAATAACAAATATATCAAAATGAAAGAAGCAGAGACTTTCTATAGCTTTTAAAAAGTGTCAGAATTTGAATACTTAGGAGTAACCATAACAAACACGGAAAAAGAAGAAAAAGAGATAGACAAAAGATTAATGAAGGGAAGCAGAGCGATAGGGTCACTAAATTCATTACTCAAAGCAAAAAAATGTGTCAAGAACAGCTAAACTGAGATCAGACCTTGTAACAAAATTATATTTCTCCACCTTGGGCGCTACTGTAACAAATATAGTAGGCAGATCCCTTGGGACTATGTCCCTGATGTTATAAGATCTGTAGAGTAGTGTGAAGATAGGTTTGAAACTAAATTAAAATAAGAGTTGAAACTGAATGCAGTTAGGCTAGCTGGGTATGCTTGAGACTGGCCAGTTGATACTCAAGGTAGGGTTAGGCCTATTTGCATGCCCTGAGAAAACAGTAAAGAATAGAAAAGATGTATATTAACTAAGGAAATATAAGAATAACCAAAACGAACTAAGGGTAAGTACTGACAACAGGAATATATGAGAGAAGAATGATTTGGGCGCCAGGGAAGATGTTTACTGGACTCTTAGTCTAACAAACACTTCACCTAGTGACTTTATTGCTGCTGCTAACTATGTTTTCTGTAACTAGATATAACTTTATTAAAAAAAAAGGTTGTTTAATAAAACAGATTATTACTTATAACCCAATTTAATAATAATAAAATAGAAAAACCTGTAAACCGTAATATACAATTTAACTTAAATACCCTATCATACAAAAACCTATTGATCCCTATTTACAATATATTTACACCCTCTAATATGCTAGAAAAGTAGGAACTTTTATTATGAAGTTTTATTCATGAATTAAAACAAAATTTACTACAACCAACCTATTTATATATATTAAAACAATTATTACCCTTCCCTATATTTAACACAATGTATCAGTTCGACAATTTCTAAGTTGATTCCAATCAGATAACCTGTAAATATATTTCAATTGGTCTGTTCAGAAAGGAACAGATCCAAGATAAATCAGTGACGTTACCAGTAGGGCTGTAAAAATACAAAATGGACCTTTGTGCACAAATGACCTTACAAAGTGTATTAAAATCCACCCCTACCCTGTTATTACTAATACATATATATATTTAAAATATTTAATGACACAAAAAAAATAATCAAATGATGTTAAGAAAAAAAATTGAATGTAAGATATATAATGATACGCAAATATGAATTATGAAAATTGACTAGGATTATTTTTAAGTTTTGGTTCGTTCACTCACTAAAGTTTAAACAATATTTAAGTAACTTATTTTTACGATATTACCAAACAGTAAAAAAAAACCTGTCTACTCTCAAGCCGAGAAGGTTCTTCTTCCGGACGCCTTACGCCGCCGGGACTCGTTCGGGTGAAAGCTGTAAGCCCACTGTTCTAGCACCAAACTGAACCGCTATTCCAATATTCGGGAAAAACCAAAAAAAACTCCAAACTAAACTCAACTGAAAGCTATTACCCCAAATCCAAAATAATGTTTATTGTATTGACTTTATATTCTTTCTTCCTCCAACGACTAAAATAAAATCAAAGAAGCTCTCATTAGCTTTATTCAGAGTTGATAAACAACAAGGCGGTTAGGACAAGAAAAACTAGTCAGAAGATGATAATTAGTGAAGGTTTCGTACACTTTTTGTGACCTTGGAAAATTAATCGAAAACTATGTATTTAAAAAAAATGTTGGGAATTTACTATGAATATTTCACTGAAGAACTAAAATTTAACTTATCACGAATATATTATAAGCAAATAGTAATGAAGGATCTCCTTACATTACCGAATTGCTTGGATATTGATGAGAACGTGTACTTAGGAGAATTTCTAACAGAAAGAATTCTGAACGTGATTTGACTAATATAATTAAGGTAAAATTATTGAATAAATGATTTTAATATGAAACTAATAATGGTTAAAAAAATGATGTACTTTAATTAAAATGAAACTCACCCAACGCAACAATATTTCAACAATTGAACCAAAATCTTCTTTTCCAAAACTTCTAATATAAAAAAAAAACGCCTTCTTTAACTTAATATCACCTCTGAATAACTTAAATTTCTTTTCTGATAACTTGAGCCATGTGGCGTTGGTCGTTGAAAGATCACTCTTCTGACCCGTTCGAAGGTTGGATATAAAGTGAGCTCTTCCACTTTTAAAATCGTCGGCTTCCGTCAGTTCCAAGTTAAGCGGAAGCGGCGGTAAGCAGTTTGACCAATTGATAAACAATTGATAATACGATTACATGTATAGTTGGTTGCATACCTTACAGGCAGAATTAAGTTATTTTAAATTTCTCAGTAACGATAACGTAATCTTATCGTTACATTCCCCCTTTACTTGGAGAAAAAAAAATTGACCTAAGAACAATTTTTTTTTTTTTCTCTGTGTAACTATAGATATTCAAGACCAATCATATACTGTGGGATCCATCACAGACGTGAACAAAATAGCCAATAATATAGCGTGTCCAGGACACCACACTAGCTAACATATGAAATGCACAGAATCTTCCATCCGTGACTGACATTCTAAAAACCAAAATTGTGTTCAAGTTGATTAAGTAGATTTAAATAAACCCCAAATTATTGTCAACAAGAACACTATACCAATCATATACATGAATACAAAACTTGCTAATATATAACCGAATATACCAAATAACTTCCACACATTTGCATTTAACTCGACCGATTATACTTAACCACAGATTATGAGTCATGCAAGAGGGGTAGTTCTAATATACAATATACTAAATATGACACAAGCACTCATGCCCACAAGTTATAGTATGTTTATTAAAACCTTATACTGAATAACTAATAAAAATACAAATCTTTAACATAATGACGAATGGGATGAACGATACAAAATTGATCCAACCATGGACAACAGATTTATTTTAGAGCATATCCAAGGTGAAGCAATCAGTAGATTTCGTAACCAATTCGCAATAAACCAAAATATGGACAGTAATATAAAACCACACTAGATATAAGAGTTACTGAGAAAAAATGATCGTAGCATGCATTTTATCCTAAATTGATCCGACAATGGACAACAGATTTATATTGGCATATCCAAGGTGAAACAATCAGGCAAATTCATGGGTCATCACCACAACCTAATAATCAATATACTCTATAGATGCTAAATATTTGGTACCATGAAACTGAACCATTGGAACGGAATAACAGACTAAGTGTCTGCAGCATATGTGAATTGATCTGATTCCATTCATGAGTAGATAGGTATAATAATGGATACTTAGTCAGTATACAACATAATCAAGAATCTACTAACGACTCAACCTGACTAGGCCGAACATCCGGAAGAATCCCAAATCATCTTCCTAGGACTCCCTTTCGTGTCATTGAAGGTTGCCAAATTCCAGACCACATTGTATCCCTATCAAGTTCCACAACCTACAATGGATTACACCCCAAATTAAGCTCATCATCTGTTATGCATCAGATTCAAGATAAGATCTACACAAGAATGACAAACTTATTGGAGTAAGGTATTCCAACACAAATATTAGTAATATATGAACTAATAGATGAACAGTTGAGTTTCACATATAAGAGTAATACAACAGGAAGAAAGTGTACCAAATTAAAGAACTGACATAACGAAATGGAGTTAACTAATTCTGGAATTCTCTAACTATAGCTGTAGCTACAACAGATTTATAAGAATAGCCAGAAAAAGCCAACCAAATATCACCAAATCATCGCTAATACAATACCTTAAGACATCATAAATGGATAACTCTTATAAACATTCAATCAAAGAAGTACTAGAGAACAAGAAAGTCAATTTCTTAAGAAACTGCAGATTAGGGTATGTTCACTAGTTACTTGTATCTATATAACAGAACATTGATCCTGACTCCTAATTACATATAAAAACAAAATGAGTTCCCAGGAAAGCTGATGCTAAACACAATATTCAATTGTTGAATACAAAAGATATATTCTAATAAGGCTGAGATCTAAGAGGTTACCATTTGTATCAGTACAACTAGATAATAAAGCTACAAAGGGTAGACAATATATGTATAATAGAAGTGAGATTAAAATTAAGACTATGTTTCAACAGAATAATACTTCTGAATTGTAATACTAGAATGTTTAGTACATCCTTCAATAATGATGATGATGATTAAACATTCTATCATAGAGATTCAGCATTTAAATTGATTAAGGTCTGATAGATATAACCAGGCAATTGTGAGCCCTGAAATCTGCTTCCTATCAGGTGCGCACTATTGATAGTAACACAAGTTTCGAACCCACGTATTTGCATAGCCATGCGAGGCAAACCAATTTCATAAGAAATGTTAGATACAAAAAAAAATAACAAAAGGTTACATAATAATTCGGCGTAACTTTTATCTCAACTAACTTCATTGAATTTTTAACGAATGAAGTCTAACTTAGGAATCACACTGTATACTAAAATTGTATTATCTAAAACAAATGACGCGATAACTTCTTTAGACCAAATGGTAACTAATGTATCAAAGAATATTACTAAGTATTTTAATAATTTTCCTGTAGGAACTACCAAAAACAACCTCAGGATCAAATAAACAAAATCTAAACATATACATGTATTTATGTATACCAATATATAGCAATGACACATATAAACATAATAAGGTACGAAGAGTTGACAGTTCTACACCAGTTTGATTTACCAAAAAAAATTTGCTGTACCTACTTCAATATTATAACTAATAACAACAAAGCTAAATTTAGTAAGGGAAGCTAAAACTATTATATAATAGATAAACCATATTGTCTATCTGGTGACTAAAATCAAAATCAAATCATTTACCTATTCATTAAAAAATCAAGTATTACCAAAATTTAGAAAGAGGAATTAACCTAAACAATCCTGTCAGGTTAATCTTCTTCTGACGATGAAGAGTCTAAGTCATTGACAGTGTTATCTGGTAATAAGTCCTTTATATGAAATCGACCAAGACGTTTGTTGGACAAACTATCTTTCAATTCATATATTAAAGGAGATATTACTTTACTGACAATACATGGGACGTATTTTTGACAAAATTTGGCAGAAACAGCATCACCTTTACTAGACTTAACAAAATTACGTTTTAATACCCGATCACCAACAAAGAATCGCAAATCTCTTTTCCTCAAGTTATACTGACCCTGTGACTTAAGGTAAGAAGTTTTTAATTTCTTCCTGATGTCTGCAAATATTGGAGGTAGAGTCTGTATATCATCTAAACGATGAAGTTTATCTGATATTTGAGGTAGATTTGTGGAATTTCCTGAAACTAAACCAAAATAATCACCAGATAAGGCAACATTTCGACCAAAATTTAAATAAGCTGGGGAACACTGCGTAACTTCATGGACAGAAGTTCTTATGGCTTGAGCTATGGAGTGAATATATTGGTCCCAAGCTCTGTGGTCTTGGTATGTATATGATCTTAGGGCTGTAACAATACTGCGGTTTACACGCTCACTATGATTAGCTTGCGGATGGTACGCAGCGTTATAAAAGATCTTCTGAACTTTGTATTTAGTTAGAAGGTCTTTAAAAGCCTTAGCTACAAATTGAGGACCATTGTCACAAGAGACAATTTGGGGAACACCAAATAACAAAAAGACTTGCTCCTCCAAATATTTCACAATGGCAGGAACTGTGGCATTACGAAGAGGAAAAACTAATGGAAATTTAGTGAAGTAATCCACGACCACCAAACAATAGGTATTGCCCTTATAACTACGAGGGTATGGTCCAATTAAATCCATAGATACCATCTGCCATGGGAAGTCAATGTTCCTAAAAGAACCCATTAATCCAGCTTGTGGCTTATTACTTGGCTTGCATGTAGCGCAAACTTTGCATCTAGAAATATATTTCTTAATACAGTTGCGCATACCAGGCCAATAATATAGCTCCGCTATCCTACTAAATGTTTTAAAGGAACCAAAGTGACCAGATGTCACATTATCATGAAAAGTACGAAGAATTTCATCCCTATTTGCGGTTGGGACGACAATTTTCCAATCCGACATATTAGTCAAGGCTTCAATTGGACTAACAACATGTTTATAAAGGATATTATGTTCCACTTTAAAATCAGGGTACTGACCAGGATTCTGAGTAACATTCTCCAACATTTTATGGTACCACGCATCCGGAACTAAAGTGGATACGTCAAGAAGATTGACATCAAATGTTCGAGACAAAGCATCAGCTACTACAACACCATTTGCCTTACGGTGGACAATGTTATAGTCAAACGCTGATAACTTACAAATCCAGCGGGACAACCGTTGGGACGGGTTACGCATAGAATGCATCCACAACAACGAACTATGGTCAGTGATCAAAGTACACTTACGACCTTCTAAATAATACCTGAAGGCCTCCAAGCCATGAATTATAGCAAGGAGTTCCCGCTCAGTAGTGGAGTAATTTTTCTGGGCCTTATTGAGCTTCTTACTAGTGTACGCTATGGGGTGCTCAGAACCATCTTTCATCTGAAAGAGGACACCACCTGAAGCAGTATTAGAACAATCTGTCATGAGGTAAAAGTGTTCACTGAAATCAGGAGAAGTCATGACAGGAGCACTGGTAAGAGCTTCTTTAATACGATGAAAAGCATCATCAGCCTCAGGATTCCAGGTAATAGTCTGACCCTTTTTCCTATTCTTAAGGAGGTCAGTAAGAGGTGATAATAAAGTGGAATAAGAACGTACAAACCTTCGATAGTACCCACACATACCCAAGATCCTACGTAACTGAGTAGTTGTTTTAGGTATGGGGAAGTCCTTGATAGCGGTTACCTTGTCAGGATCTGTCCTCAAACCTTGACTATCAACAACATATCCCAGGAATTTGAGATTAGGACGACAAAAATTACATTTATCCAAGTTGACAGTGAGATTAGCCTCTTTAAGGCGTGAAAATAACTTCTCTAATATTTCAATATGCGAAGTAAAATCAGGAGTAACAACTAAAATATCATCTAAATAATAAAATACAAATGGTTCAAGTTGTGGACCAATAACTAAGTCCATTAAACGACACATCGTCTGAGGAGCTGAAACTAGACCAAAAGGCATCGTGACAAATTGAAATAATCCTTTACCACTAACAGCGAAAGCAGTATATTTCTTACTCTCTTCACTCAAAGGAATTTGTAAGAAGGCCTTGGATAAGTCAATGGAAGAGATGTATTTCGCATTCTGGAGTTTGCTTAATATAACATCTATTCGAGGGATAGGATAAGCGTCCCTATTCGATGTGATACTGTTTAATTTACGACCATCAAAACAAATTCTGAATGATCCATCCTTCTTCTTTGTAAGCCACAGAGGACTACAATATGAAGAGGTAGAAGGTTCGATAATGTTTAAGGAGAGCATTGAATCGATTTCTTTATCTAAATCTGCTTGCCATGCTTGAGGTATGGGATATTGATACTGTCTGAAAGGAGTTGAAGTTTTCACTTCAATAGTATGAGACATTAAATGTGTACGGCCTAATTTATCTTTAGACGAAATAGATGAAAATTTAGAGATAATATCCTCTAACTGTTTTTGTTCCATTCCAGACAAACTAGAAAATTCACGAATAACACTTACAGTTGATAAATTAAAGGAAGAAATAGAGAACGAAAAGTCCGAACAATTTAATGTGCTATTAAATGCATTTAAAAAATCCATGCCAAGAATTATAGAATTTTGCACGGAAGGTATAATATAAAAGGTAATAGTTTTGCGAATATTTGCAACTAAAATTTCAGTTTCAAATTTACCTGTGATCGACTGAATGGTACCATCTGCAGTAGAGACTTGCAGGGAAGAAATAGGTATAATATTAATATTAGTGTTTTCTAACAATTGTAATGAATAGGAACCTATTAAAGAAATGTTAGAGCCACTATCTAATAGAGCCAAACAAGAATGTCCTAATATCTTAATTTCAAGATAAGGTCGGTTATCATTATGTTTTCTGACTAATAAAGAATTAATATCAAAATCTAAAATATTATATTGGCCATCCAAATTATAAAATGGTACTAACTTAGACATATTATCATTGCCAACAAATTTACAAACTGGTGTAGAAAATGGAACTGTTTCCCTGTGCTGATTATGTTCATTACTAAAATTATGACTTACGACTGGTGAAGATAATCTAAGGTCAAGCAAACAGCTCGAGTTAACCGCAGAGTGGTTGACAGTTACTTTTTTGCTTGCTTTGGATTTTGTTTGTTGTGCTTTGGTTGGTAAGTGTTTTTCTTTTCTTGAGCGGGTGATTTCGAAGTGCTGGGGAGTATTGGACCTGTGGTTTCGTTTACTGTTGTGTTTGTAGTCCCTGAGGGGGTTGTAGACTGAGGAACGCTCAGGGGACGAGCCTCTGTCCGCTCGTTTCCCGAACACTTAAAACAGTTACGTTTGAGTGTGTTGTCTCTACCACAACCGTGACAGAAAACACGTGTACGAGGTGTCACGCACTCATAAAATGCATGGCCAGGCTCACGACAATTCCAACAAGTCAAAGACGAATTCACCACAGATACATTCTGTGTATGAGTTTTGGGTTGCCAAGAACGATTTCTAGAGAAACTTAAGTTAAATGAAGGACCCGAAGTAGGTCGAGACGTCCTTGCAGAAAAAGAAGACCAAGATAGAGTTTCCTCTAAACGTTTACACTTCTCCGTGATATCCTCGATACTCTGAATGTCCATTAAAGCTAATTGCTGATGGTAAAAAGGCAACAGACACTTAAGAATGATCTTTATTTTGGCAAAGTCGGATAGAGGAGTCTCAAGTCGACTACACATGCCCAAAATGGTGTTAATAAACATAGTGACAGGTTCGTTTGGCTTTTGTTTACGGTTTTTGATTTCGTCTAGGAGATCATCTTGGAAAGAATAAGGCAGAAAATCAGATTTTAATTTCTGAGCCAACTCAGACCAAGTGGAAAAGCTATGACGGTTGTTCATAAACCAAGTAAACGCAGGACCTGTAAATAATTCAGCAGAAGCTGCAAAAAGATCATCCTCACTCACACCTCTTGAAATACGAAGACATTCCACTCTCTCCAAAAAGGTAATGACTTCATCATGATGACCTTGACCAGAAAACAAAATTCCCCACTTATGTACCTGAATTGGTTTAGGGTGTGAAAACGAATTAGCTGCATGAATAGAAGAGATAGGAGTGGAAGTGGCTGCCGGATTTACTCGAGAATCAAGTTTACCTTCTAAACTAAGAATTCTAATGGAAATAGAGCGCTTGAAAATTTGTTGCTCCTCATCTGAGCAAGATAGTAAATGTGCACGACCAGAGATATGAGTAAGACGAGAAATTAACCTGGAATACATGCTATCATGGACAGTCCCTCTAAAATCGGATATCCTCTGAGCCAGGTCCTCCAACGTCTGGTTTATCTCCTGTTGTTGTTCCAGAAAAGGAATATCTACAGAAGAAATTTGTCGAAAGCTCCTATTTCCTTGCTCTTGTTTCAAGGCACCGCGCAATAATTGGTGTTTTTTCTCAACCTTGGTAGACTCTTCAAAGGGAATTCCCCTTATCCTCAGCTCATAATCCACTTCCTTAACTAATAAATGCTCAGCCTTAAAGGTACACATGATGAAAGAGAGGAAGAAAAAAAAATATCACCAACAAACCAAAATCAACAATGTGTTTAACCAAATGTAATTAATAAAGGTGTACCTATACCTTTAAATATAAATATATTTAAAATAATTTAAAGTTGGTTTGAGAGATCAAATGACAATAAGTAAATTGAACTTATTTTTATATATAGTATGCAATAATTGACCAAAAAAAAATATATATTATATAGTGTGATCGCACCTAAACAAAACCACTATTGGCAAATAACAATGTAAATAGTAATACAATAAATTATTCAATATTTCTCAACAAATGTACAGGTATCACTAACCCGATCAAACCAGAAATGTCAAACCAATATAATTATGAAAAATATTATACTAAATGAAGGTTTACAATTAGTTATTAATTTAAAGTTAACAAAACCACCAACACAGCAATATAAGACACTATTCAATATTTCTGAGATACTGTAGCAAAGAACACTGGATCTAAATAACTATAAAATATGCAAAAATAGACAAACAAACTAGAAACAGTTTAAAAAAGAGACAAATGAATTAAGGAATACTATCTTACTGAAAATCTGGGCCCCACGTTGGGCGCCACTGTAACAAAATTATATTTCTCCACCTTGGGCGCTACTGTAACAAATATAGTAGGCAGATCCCTTGGGACTATGTCCCTGATGTTATAAGATCTGTAGAGTAGTGTGAAGATAGGTTTGAAACTAAATTAAAATAAGAGTTGAAACTGAATGCAGTTAGGCTAGCTGGGTATGCTTGAGACTGGCCAGTTGATACTCAAGGTAGGGTTAGGCCTATTTGCATGCCCTGAGAAAATAGTAAAGAATAGAAAAGATGTATATTAACTAAGGAAATATAAGAATAACCAAAACGAACTAAGGGTAAGTACTGACAACAGGAATATATGAGAGAAGAATGATTTGGGCGCCAGGGAAGATGTTTACTGGACTCTTAGTCTAACAAACACTTCACCTAGTGACTTTATTGCTGCTGCTAACTATGTTTTCTGTAACTAGATATAACTTTATTAAAAAAAAAGGTTGTTTAATAAAACAGATTATTACTTATAACCCAATTTAATAATAATAAAATAGAAAAACCTGTAAACCGTAATATACAATTTAACTTAAATACCCTATCATACAAAAACCTATTGATCCCTATTTACAATATATTTACACCCTCTAATATGCTAGAAAAGTAGGAACTTTTATTATGAAGTTTTATTCATGAATTAAAACAAAATTTACTACAACCAACCTATTTATATATATTAAAACAATTATTACCCTTCCCTATATTTAACACAATGTATCAGTTCGACAATTTCTAAGTTGATTCCAATCAGATAACCTGTAAATATATTTCAATTGGTCTGTTCAGAAAGGAACAGATCCAAGATAAATCAGTGACGTTACCAGTAGGGCTGTAAAAATACAAAATGGACCTTTGTGCACAAATGACCTTACAAAGTGTATTAAAATCCACCCCTACCCTGTTATTACTAATACATATATATATTTAAAATATTTAATGACACAAAAAAAATAAGCAAATGATGTTAAGAAAAAAAATTGAATGTAAGATATATAATGATACGCAAATATGAATTATGAAAATTGACTAGGATTATTTTTAAGTTTTGGTTCGTTCACTCACTAAAGTTTAAACAATATTTAAGTAACTTATTTTTACGATATTACCAAACAGTAAAAAAAAACCTGTCTACTCTCAAGCCGAGAAGGTTCTTCTTCCGGACGCCTTACGCCGCCGGGACTCGTTCGGGTGAAAGCTGTAAGCCCACTGTTCTAGCACCAAACTGAACCGCTATTCCAATATTCGGGAAAAACCAAAAAAAACTCCAAACTAAACTCAACTGAAAGCTATTACCCCAAATCCAAAATAATGTTTATTGTATTGACTTTATATTCTTTCTTCCTCCAACGACTAAAATAAAATCAAAGAAGCTCTCATTAGCTTTATTCAGAGTTGATAAACAACAAGGCGGTTAGGACAAGAAAAACTAGTCAGAAGATGATAATTAGTGAAGGTTTCGTACACTTTTTGTGACCTTGGAAAATTAATCGAAAACTATGTATTTAAAAAAAATGTTGGGAATTTACTATGAATATTTCACTGAAGAACTAAAATTTAACTTATCACGAATATATTATAGGCAAATAGTAATGAAGGATCTCCTTACATTACCGAATTGCTTGGATATTGATGAGAACGTGTACTTAGGAGAATTTCTAACAGAAAGAATTCTGAACGTGATTTGACTAATATAATTAAGGTAAAATTATTGAATAAATGATTTTAATATGAAACTAATAATGGTTAAAAAAATGATGTACTTTAATTAAAATGAAACTCACCCAACGCAACAATATTTCAACAATTGAACCAAAATCTTCTTTTCCAAAACTTCTAATATAAAAAAAAAACGCCTTCTTTAACTTAATATCACCTCTGAATAACTTAAATTTCTTTTCTGATAACTTGAGCCATGTGGCGTTGGTCGTTGAAAGATCACTCTTCTGACCCGTTCGAAGGTTGGATATAAAGTGAGCTCTTCCACTTTTAAAATCGTCGGCTTCCGTCAGTTCCAAGTTAAGCGGAAGCGGCGGTAAGCAGTTTGACCAATTGATAAACAATTGATAATACGATTACATGTATAGTTGGTTGCATACCTTACAGGCAGAATTAAGTTATTTTAAATTTCTCAGTAACGATAACGTAATCTTATCGTTACAACCTACAGTGATGCATTCCAGTAAAACGTGGATTATGAACCAGCAAGAAGAAAAGAAAGTAGAGATCTGGAAAAGAAAGGTACTCAGAAAAATCTTAAGAGGAATAAAGACGGCAGAGAATATTTGTAGAAGTGGAACTAATAAAGAAATAATGAGGATGTATGGAAAACCAGCAATTACAGCAAAAATACAAACCCAAAGAGCTAGATGGCTTGGTCACATTATACGAATGCCAGAAAATCGAAATGTTAAAACAATACTGAAGGAGGAGGGTAACATGCGAAAAAAGAAGAGGACATTCAAAGAAGAAATGGTTGGAAGCAGTAAAGCAAGACTTGTCAGAAATAGGCGTGAGAAATTGGAGAGAGAAAGCAAGGGACCGAAAAAAATGGAGGGAAATAACCAAGTTTTTAGAAGCCAGGGACCTACAAGGCCTGTAGGGCTGTGATATATATATATATATATATATATATATATATATATATATATATATATATTTAACAAGAAACTTAACAAAGAAAACCAAACAGCAGAGATAAAAAGACGAGTTAGACTGGCATGGGCGATATTTGGCAAACTAGGCTACATTCTTAAAAACAAAAGATATCCACAGCATCTGTAAGACCAAAGTATACAATCAATGCGTACTCCCTGTTCTCACTTATGGTTCTAAAACGTGGACATTTACAAAAGCAAACATGGACAAAATCATAAAAACCCAAAGAGTAATGAAAAGACAAATGTTGCACATAAGACTAATGGATAAAAAGAGGAACGAGTGGATAAGAGAGAAAACACAAGTAAGAAATGTTGGACAAGAAGTTGCAAAATTGAAATGGAGATTTGCCGGACACAATATAAGACAAAAAGAAGACCGATGGAACAAAATTCTTATAAGTTGGAGACCGTGGGAATATAAATGAAGCAGAGGAAGGCCCCAAATGAGATGGGCAGATGATATCAAGAAGCACGTGGGCTCTAGGTGGATGACTACAGCGACAGACAGAGAAGAATGGAAAAGGTATGGGGAGGCCTATATCCAAAAATGGAATAAATTAGAATAGCAACCCATAGAAAAGGACATATAATTCTTAATGTCATGAATGCCAACCCAACTTATGATGTTAAGGGTTATTTGTACTTTTCTATTGGTTGCTATTATTATTTATCAATAATTTATCAAAATTTATTTTTTTTGTTTAAATAATTTTTTCAAATTATTTTTTAAAAACAATTCAAGAAAAAAGGAGAAACATTTATCACACTAAACAATTTTCGTAATAATATTTTTCTAAATATATTTTCCAACAAATTTCGTTAACAAACCTAATTTTATTTGGTGAATTTTTTAAAATTATTCATTTTATCAGATAATTTGTATTTTTATTTTAGCTCTTGAAAGTAATTGTAACCACAATTATAAGCTTAAGTAGTAAAAAACAGTTGTCTAATAGCCCCTTTCTATTGACTCCAACCCATTATAAAAATAGTTTTATTTTTTCCAAACGAGTCAACAAGTACTTCGTTTTTCTTACTTAAATGATAATATACTAGAAACAATAGAAAAGAAAAGACTAATATATTTAGATATGCGATTTGAAACGAATGAATAACATAAGACACCAAAATAATAGAACTAGGCCAAAAAAAAAATACATCAATATAAATTTTTTGTTAACTTTTTGTTTTTCTTTAAGTGGTACATTTGTAGAAATGTACTTTTTTAAACATATTTTTCATATCCAAGATCTTGACATCTGATAAATTAAATGTGTTGTTGTTGTTGTGTTGGAACGGTGTGCTACTGTGCAATAATTTTTTTCTGTTTTGCCATCACTTTTGTGCTGCGTTATTATTTGTTTTAATCACTGAGATGTTTTCCCTACATAACTCTATATTTTCTCTGTTAAGGTATATCATGTGTATCCAACAAATAAATAACTGATCTCATTACACTACCTTGGCGAACACCTACTTTAATTTTTCGTACTTCAGAGTACACCTCTTTTTCCTTGAGCCTTAACATTTTTCCTTCTAGTTAAGATAGGATAATGTGGACATATTGTGTCTAGAGAATTTTTTGTAAATTTTTATTAAGCTCTGCGTGCCAGAGCATACATGTTTTTCTTCATTTGCTTTCTTAGTGAAGTCAGTTATCCGGTGAAATTGACTAATAGTCTTTATTTCTGAAACCACTCTGATGTGAAGGAAGTAGATTTTTGCTCTATGTTATTGGTTTTAATCTTGTTAGGAGTAGTTTCTCAAACTGCTCTTTTTTTTTGGTTTCACATTATTGGCACAAGCGATATGGGCCTATATGAAGAGACCGACCGGAAGTTTAACTTGGTTTCGGCATCATAACAATTTAAGCCATTGAACATAATAAATAGCAAAATAAAACTATGGACAGAAATGAATGAACAACAATCCCAAATAACGCAAGAGAGCTGAGAACTGCAAGGAAGGTAGTACTGCTTTATATAATTATGAATTTAAAAAAAATAATTTTAAAATTGTGAAACTGCTTTCACATATTTTATAAATTATGAGTGAGTGAATTATGAGTATTTGCTATATTATGAAAAATATTGTGTTTATGGTTAATACGTGAAATTAGGTTGTAGAGTTCATAATAAAAATTAACGACTAACCATAAATTTTCAATAAAATGTTCAATACAATGGATATTAGAAAGTAACATTTTAGTCAAAGTGAGAGTCTAGTCAGTTTAATGAAAATTAAAATTGCTAAAGCTCTTAAAGAAACCACAAGTGTAAATCACCACATTTCAGCTGATTGACATTTGCAACAGATGAGTGTTGGGTAATTAATTGCATTTGTTTGTTTCTATGGTTCGTATAAAATTTAAAATTGTGTTGAAATTCATCTTACCACAATAAATTTAATTTTTTTAGATATTTACTTAGATATTAGTTACAGAGTTTCTTTGAAATATTTTTGACATTTATTATATAGATTTATTTTTTTATTCTTTGATTTTGGATTTTAATTTTATTTCGCAATATATTCTAGATATCTTTCCCGTAGTAATATAAGCCTCTATGATCAAGCTTTTAAAATAATTTATTGTTCTAATCGCTTAGCCAGAATAAGCAAAAACAACTTTGGTTGTCTCAGTAAGACGTTTAATTTTATTGTTCAGTTCTGATTATATGAAGCTAGTTCGATTGAAACACATATTTGACCAGGTTAGCCTTAGAAGAAGCCATCATTCTGAAGGGGACAAGGAATAGGCAAAATATTGAATTAAAATGTGCGGGAGGATGTCTAACACCTAAGAAACAAGTAAAGTATCTAGGAGTGACATTGCACCAGAATGAAAAATGGGGAGAGCACGTGCGGGAAGTGGTCCGGAAGGCTGTGAATAGTACAGCTGCGTTGGGGAGGGTGCTGCCGAACATTGGAGGACCCAAATCCGAAAGGAGGAGGGTCTTACACGGTGTTGTACAGTCAACTGTCCTCTACGCGGCACCAGTCTGGAGCGAGGCGGTAGAGATAACTGCCTGTAGGAGTCTTATGACACGAGTAGACAGAACAAGTCTGTTGCGAGTGGCATGCGCCTACAGTGCGCCTACAGGACTGTGTCTGCGGCAGCCTTATGGACTATCACTGGATGTGTTCCGTTGCATGTTTTGGCGGTGGAAAGAAAAGAGCTTTATGACAGAAGAGGTCCAAACCTTACTGTGGCCGAGAAAAGACAGGAAAGGGAAAGGTCAGTTAAAAGATGGCAAGAAAAATGGAACAACACGGAAGATGTGGCACAGTGGACGAAAATGCTGATCCCTAACATAAGAGATTGGGTGGACTGTGGCCACAGGCGACTGGATTATTTCCTGACGCAGGTGCTCACAGGACACGGGTGTTTTAGGGCCTACCTCTATAGGATCGGAAAGGCTGATACAGATGAATGCCTATACTGTGGATACTCGGACACTGTGACACATACGATGTTAGATTGCAGCAGATGGATAGTGGAAAGGAACAGAATGAAGAGAGAGACAGATGTGAATTTTGTTACAGTGAGAGAAATGATGATTGAGAGAATGATTGAAAATAAATTAGTTTGGACTAACATATACAGCTATATCCGTGCAGTGATCAAGAAAAAAGAAGAGGAAGAAAGACTGCTAAACCAACGCTAAAGGTAAGAGTGAATGATGCTGAAAGGTGAAGCTAGAAAAGTGGGTCAAACTGTATGAGTTGCAATGCGTGAGTCAGACTGTGGGAAGGAGGAAATGCCCATCTGGAAATAATGCCGAACTAGGAGCGATGAGTGTCTTCTACGCGCTACCTGGAACGAGATATGGAACCTCCTTGCTGATGAATAGAGTGTGGATGTGTATGAATGGAGAATGAATGAATAAAGGTAGTGATTCGGAAGTGATGCAGGCCTTACAGCGGCCATTCCGCTTTCGGGTAGGCAGGTAGGCAGGTAGGCGTTCGGCGTAGACTCGGCGACGAGAGGGCATTTTAAAGTACCTCGGGAACTATCGCCGGGAGTACGAAGAACGAATCCTGCACTAAAGTTAGTCAGGCGGTGTCCTGGACTAAGATGTCTTTTGAAGATTCCAGGTCCCCCTCTATAAAGACGAAAAAAAAAACTCTACATTTTTCCCGTGATAAATTTAGGATACTCTGGTCGCGTCGGTCCTTGAGACCGGTTCTGCTGGGTGAAAAATTGAAACTTAACTTTCTTAAGCGGCCACTATACTACTCGCGAAGTTGATCGAAGTTCAGCGAGTACAAGAGTGTAGACAGGTACTTCATGCGACTTTGCTTTGTTTCGTTCTACTTTCGTTCTGTGTCGGTTTTTCGCGTCGAAGTTAAAGGGTCCGAAGTTCGAATACGAAGTGTCACACTACATTACTCGACTTCACGAGTATGTAGAGAGTCACCTCGCCTCGATTAACTTCACTTCGACACTTCGTCCGAAGAACTTCGATCGAGAGTATAGACGGCATTTTAAATTAAAAATTATAGCACTTCATATCTTAAACCAGTTTTTATTTAAATTATGTAGTTAAAAAATAAAATAACATTTCTGTTGTAAACGCCGTACCAAGATCAACTTAATTATTTACAGTCCTAAAACGCCGTCTACACTCTCGATCAAAGTTCTTTGGACGAAGTGTCGAAGTGAAGTTAATCGAGGCAAGGTGACTCTCTACATACTCGTGAAGTTCAGTAACGTAGTTTAACACTTCGTATTCGAACTTCGGACCCTTTACCGATGCAAGATCGAAGTAGAACGAAGCGAAGCGAAGTCGCATGAAGTACTTGTCTACATTCTCGTACTCAGTCCACTTCGATCACCTTCGCGAGTAGTATAGTGGCCGCTTTACATATGCCAAATAAGTGGTCTAAATATAAAAAACACCGCAGTGTTCGCATCTGTATTTTATTTTTCGGTTTTTCTGAGACCCACGAAATTTGCATCTTTCAATGGACTCTTTTTCAACTGGAGCTGCGGTAGTATCTTGGTTTGTTAATTCTTTTAGATCAAACCGCATCAGTCTTGGAACATATGGCGAATTGGCGACCTTTTCAGCATATGTGGAGTAAAAAGTTCATATAATAGATTATAAATAAAATTTCTTCTCAACATTTCAATATTTGTATTATTAGCCGCTTAAATAATTTGGTTGATTATACCAGCAATATTTATTATCGCATAAAATATTACTATAGGCTACGTTCGGGTACCACGAGCACAGTTATAGTTTGCCATTAGCTTGTAAACTATGATAAAAATCACCTCTATCTCAATCTAAATCATGATTTTGATGCATCGTGGACAAAAGTAACACATTCTTTTTTTTTTATTTAGTAATGTCTAATAGAAGTTTGCATTTACAGTGAAATCCAAACATGCTAGACTTTTGTGGTCTGATTGCAGGAACAGTAAACTACAAGGTTAGGTTTCGCTCATTTTTGCGGATATGGTCTACAGCTGCCATTTTTTTTTGATAAAGTTTTTTTAACAGTTAATTATCCATTGTGATATTCCTATTGGTTTTTTGAAATTCTTGTGAAAGTCTCATGACAACATCTTAAGCGCTGTTTGATAGTCTATAAGGTCCTTCTGGTTGAAGACCAACATACACTTCCAAATATAGCGTTTTAAAGCTAAAGGGCCCAGCTTTCTTATGCAATTTTTGCATTTTGCTTCAATTAAAGTCAGTTTCTATAAAAGTGTTAAATAAATAAACGTTGCGCGATTTTTGACAATTTTTAAGATTCTCATGAAATCATTAAAATTTATAACTTTTCAATTAACCAGTCACTTGGAATTTTTATTAATAAAAGCCAATCTTCAAAACCTATGGCATAAAATTGTTCTGAAGCTATTCTCTTATGACATTTTAAAGTAAAAAAACAATAGAATTTGGTGTTTATTGAAGGTAAACTAAATACACGACCAAATACTTACCACGTCGGGATAGTATTATGAGGTTTTTTCCTGGTTTTTCCCTCATAATTTATTATGGTATTACTAACAGGAGAATTTTACTGTCATCATGGCATGTATTTGTCTTTTTAAAGACGAATTACATGCTATGACCTTTTCTGATGGATATTCTCAAGTTAAAGTTGATTTCATGTAATCGAATGAACTATCTTATAAGTAAAGTCGTCCCAGGAGCGCAACTCAACAATATTGGCAATATCATTTTAAAGTCGTCTACTTTAAAATGTATAATATATTGTTGAACTGTCAATATAAATGAGTCAGATAAAATTAAATTGTTAAAAGAATGTTTCACTAAATAACAGAAAAACAAAAATTTGTTAATTAACTAATGTTTGTATTTTGATAACGATTTCCGAAGTGGAAATTGAAACGTCAATAAACGTAATTTAACCTTTAATTGTGGCTTATTCCCATTTAAATAGTAATTACTATGTCATAAAATTTCAATTTTGATTTCTAGCAACAAAAGTGGGACATTTTAGATATGCCTAAAAAACGCTGAATTTAAACTTTCATATTACAAACTATTTAACGCATTTAAAACTGCTTCTTTTCGATTACAGAAGTACCTTTTTCCAAACTGAACAACTTTATCTACAATATTCACCAAATACTGTCTTTATGGAAATCTTCGTGAAAATATTTACCTTTTACGTGAAGAGCAATCGTTTGTAATTACGGTCGTAAAGCGTTTTTTAGGCATATTTCGAATGCCTCACATTTGTTGCCAGAAATTAAAACCGAAATATTATTTCATACATTTTGAAGATTAGGCTTTAACAATAATGATTCTGTAGTAATGGGAGTGATAAATTTTAATTATCTTATAAAAATCGTGAAAAATTGCAAAAATCGCGCCCTGCTTATTTAACATTTTTATAGGGACTGATTTCCATTTCTTTAAAATTCACCTTTAAAACTCATTTTGAATTTTGTCGATAGTACACTCTAATCAAAAGATATCGAGTTTTTATCGTCGAGTTGATACAAATTTTATTTAAACTATTTCGCGCGCGTAGCTGGCATTCAAAATGACCGGTCGCTTCAAGCGTTGTTTTTGAGAGAACGGTTCATTTTACACAAAAAGTGCTAATAAACATTTTTGTTTAAAAGTATTTAAGCTACATTTTTTTTAAATATATTTTTTTCTCTCTTTTCCTACGACAGATTCTTGATAAATCGATTGTTTTCCTTTTTTTCCCTATGGGGAGGGATGGTTTTAAGGGAAACCCGATGGGTAGGAGTAGTAAACTTTTTTGAACATTTTTTGTTGTCCCAAAATATTTTTGACAAAATTCAGATAGTTTGTATGATTTTTAGAGGTTCAGTGGCATTTTCGTCTCTGACATCTGAAGTATAAATAAATTTATTTATTTATAACAAAACTAAAGCAGTTTTAAGATATGGTAATGCGTTAGATTCGGTAGGCGTCTCTATTAGAGTTACCTTCATTGGCATCCGAGAAAATAGATTTTTTTTACGTATACCGATTTTGAACTTAGTAATTCAATTTTCTTCAACCTAATTCTTTTGTTATTGAAGATATAAAAATTTGAACTTTTTACTTAATTCAACTTTTTTCAACTTTTGCTAAGTCTTTTCTAAAGCCGTTTTCCGAATTTAATTTAGGCTAATAGGTACCGAGATTTATAAACCAAAACATTGTTTATAGTTTAAAAATATTACCTGAGAACGCCCAAACAATCCGCTTTTAATTCCATAAAGTATATTAGATATGTAAAGTGCTTTTTTATAAGTAAAAAATTGGCAAACTCTATATGTTTTAGTTTTTCTTGTGAAAAATTTTAAAGATATATGCAAAATCTAATCGATTTTATTAAAATTTGGTGGGCAGTTTTATTATATTATAAAGATTTACAAGGCAAATTAGATAAGTGGTTAAAAAATATTGAATAAGAATATGCTCGTTTCCCCTCTTTTTTGTATTTTGTGGTATTTTCTGCAAGAGTAACAAATTAAAACATTTTTAACCAGTGTTATCTTATATAAAAGTTATTTAGTATTATTTAATTTATCACACAATTTTTTCTGCAAAAATCCTAAAGCCGCCTGTCGCATCTATTCAAGACAGATCCGCTCTGGTCTATAATGGAATATTACAAAATACCAAATTATGGTCGCAATAGGCTATTTTTTATTAACACTGGCTATTTCCTCTCATATTAGTAAAACGTTTTTTGGTATGCTTTTTTGTTTAGACATTTACTTTTTAGTTAGTATATACTACAATAATTTTTTACCACAAATTAACAAATTCTGAATAATATTCACTATACCAATATGCTAATAGTAAAATTTTGCCATTCTTCGGTATTATACTTTGTCGAAAGCTTTTTCGAAGTCGACTAGACTTATGAATACGTCGCCATTGGCATCTAGAAAATAGAAACTCTTCTATTAGTGTACGCCAATTTTGGGATCAATGAATTTAATTAAACATTTTCAATAACTGCTTTAAAAAATCACATGCAATAAGCCCCATAATAATGACTGTCTTATGGAACCGAATATCTTATATTAAATGACGAATGTAACATTCATTAAATATCCTTTAAAATAGATAGTACAAAATGAAATTTCAATATATTAACACCCAAAAAAGATCTACGTTTCCTACTGGTTTCAACGCTGGTAGCAATAAAATCGTTCAATTCAAACAAGTGGCATTTCAATGATGTATTATATACAATATAAATTCCTCAGATTAAGGCCTATTTTGTTCATTATAATGATAGTTTCGAAAACAGATATTCCACAAACACATGTAGCTTACACTTGCAGTGTAACCCATTTGCATACCTTTTAAGAAATCCACTGCTTTCAAATTAGCAAAAATTTTATACTAATGGTCATTATATTGCAATAATAAAGGATTAATTTGTGATAATGTCTCCTTAGTTTGTATATTCAATGCAATTAAAACCAAATTTTTTGAATTGGCTTTGTTTAGAAAAACTGTTTTTTAAGCAATAAATACTCACAAATTAGCAGGATAATAATTATTCTTCGTTAAAATGTAGCCACAGTTATCGGTGTAATATGCTAGATCATTATTTTCATTGCAAATGAAAAAATCGTAAAAATGTATTATGAATGATTACTATGTATATATGAGCATTTGCTGCCGAATTGTGTGATCTTTTTAAACCCTGTGCTAAAAGAATTTATTGTCGTTACGATAGTTTTAGCCTTCTTATTAAAAATGCTTTGATTGGAATAGAAATCGTATTTGACATGCGACTGAGGCAGTAGAGTATATTTATTTTAGTAGTAGTAGTAGAGTTATTACAATATATTTCCAAGAACTACTTTTCTCCTGCTGATACCACATCACCAGTATAATTTCTACACGCATAACATTAAGTATAACTTGGATCTATACAAATCATTGGAGGACCAAATGGCATAACTTCTTTCGTTTCATTACATCTATGCAGATTGAAAATACCTGTTATAGAAGCATTAGATAGCGTAAAAGACACAACATTTTGTAAGAAATATTTATGATACAAATCAGCGGTCTGGGCACTCATACTTCATCTAATTTACATACCATTGCACGTCATCGGCGTCATAGCTCGTGACGTCACATGATACCAACACGAAATATTTAGGCGGTAGGTGTGTTCTTTTTTAGAATCACTTTGCCGAGTACACTGGGATTACAGCCACTAGACATATTTTATTATATACGCGTAGAACTAATATTTAAAGATGTCTATTAATGGTAACTTAAAGAAATAGACAATAATATGTTTCATTTAATTTGTATAAATGCATTATAAAGCGTTTTTATGAAGAACATTTGTTCAGAACGCACTGTAACTGTAATCGAACGAAGGTAAAATTTTGGCATAAATTGGGAACACTTATTTGACAGTTGTGGTGTTGACACTTTTTGTACTTTATTATTTTAAATTTTAAAGTGAATACCTCTTGTTTTATATTTTAACCTATTTAATAAAATCTGTTCTTTTTAGAACAAAATTAGTTTCTTTTCTTTCAAAAATGTCGCGTAAGAGTATAAATAGTCGTTGTAAAGAGTATAATAATAATTATGTGACCTATTTGATTTAAAATGGATTCAGGATTTTTTTATACTTTGGCAACTATGTCAACTTTGATCTCAGACGTAGAAAATGACGTGCAACGGTTTGTAAATTAGATGGACTATATTTTCCAGCAATTAACCTTTACTATAAAGTTTAAAAATTTCAAAAACTATTGAATTTGGGTCATGCCTCCTTTTTTTATTAAATTAAATCAATTAATCTAAGGAACCAACGTGGTTAGGTTTACCAATTTTTTATTAACCTACTTACTTAAGAACCGACGTTAGGTGTATATAAGGCCGTTTACTACCACTTTGACTAGATACGAACACTTCTAGAAACTTTACAATTATTCTAGATACTAGAAACTTTTAGAAAGATCTGCACCTGTTGACCAGATGTTTTAAAAAATTCCAGTAAGTCCCATAAGATCTTCTATAATAATCGAGAATCTTCCGTAGCCCATCTACGTCAAATTTTTTAGGATATTTTAAATCTTGGATTTTTTAGAAAATTCTATGACACAATTTCAAAAAAAGTACTCGAAAACGCGACATATCTTTAGCGAAAACAGTTAAGTAATAGTATATTACTTTATGAGGCGGAGAAGCATGACTTTTCTTGACGCGCCCGATATTACGCGCCGAACGAAGTGAGGCGCGTAATAGAGGGCAAGTCAAGAAATGTCGCTTCTTTGCCGAATAAAGTATACTATTTTTTCTTGAAACGTAGCAATTTTCAACCATAAATAGTACAATTCATACGCTATTTTTAATCGAAATTAACTGTGACAACTATCAAAGTCGTCTAGATGTTAGAAATTAAAATAATTAAGTCGTCGGTGGGATTTGCGTCTCCCTGGTTACAGTTGTTTGACAGTTGTTTGCAATTATTAAAGACAGCTTATTGTTGTTGCAACCGCAAGCGCAAATTTAGTGCGAAAATGGAAAACCTAAACGAAATTGAGTCCGCGGCTAATGATGCAGTAGCACGTTGGAATGATTGCTGAAAGTTGTTCTCGACCATCAGTATCATCAACAATTACCAATGCGTATCAAGAGTCTGGAACATTTTTGCACGGTTTCAATTTTGAAAATGCCTTATTAACTAATTGTACTTTTAATATTAGTATAAATAAAAATGATGTTTAATTGTTGTTAATGACATTTGTATTGTTGCTTTGTGACATGTTTCATATTGTTGCCATGACAACATTTTTCCCTCCGCCGTAAAGAAATGGGAAAAAAAACTGCTGCCGGCGGAGACATCAAACTTTGACAGGATCAAGTTAGATAAGTAATGTCATCATTATTTGACGTTTGAAGAAAAAAAAATTTAAAGATAATTCTCAAAATCCTGATCGCAATTTTTTTCACAAATCGTTGTAATTGTTCTGTACCTAAGTGTATTGCTAAACATAATTACAGGCTAAAATTATCTTGCAACGGCGTATATAAAAAATACTTTTGATGGAAACTCAACACAGGGCATGTTCCTTTAGTTATTCTCAAAGAAAAAATCGTAAATATTAATGTGAATAAGCACAGTGAAATTAAAAAATTAATTAATTATTACAAAATTAATATTTAATATAACCAAGCAAATAAAAGTAAACAGTTAATTTAATAATTAAATGGACATGAAGCTGGATGTAAACCGCATATATTACCAGCGCCGACTAACGTCCATTAGAATTTGTTTTTGGACGTATCTGTTCCATTCTAATCACTAGACAGAAAAATAAATGTGTTTATTTTAGTCATTGTCTATAATTAAATAAAGCTTTCCCAATGTATTTTTTCTATTTTAATTATATTTTTATTTTCTAGGGTTCTAAGCCTATCAGAATACTCTAGTCTACAGACAATCATCAACTAATGCAACTACCGACATGAAGATGAAACTTCTTCCACTATTTCTCCTGTTCTTTTTCATTCTGTTGACTCAGGCGCAACGAAGGACAACTGCAGTAAGTATCTCTCATATATCACACTGCAATAAAATGGCTTACATTCACTTTAAGTTATACATATAGCCTTGTATAGGTATAGAATGAAACATTAGGCAGGTGATATTAATTTATATAATACACAGACTTTAAGATAAGTTTATTAAGTTACATCTGTACTGATCATGCTTAAATGAGTTATTGTTTTAATAAAGTTATTACATGTGTATATAACATTTTTAATAATCCAGGAGCCAGGATGGGAAGGTTAAGTATGCACTTTTGTGACCCCTCGGTACATTGACGTTTTTTTTATGTTTTTTGAGGGTATCGGGCTAAAAACCCGTCAGAAAATTTGCTATTAACAATTTTATTGTTGTAATAATTGTATCTTCTAAGCTATTAGAGATATGTATTTTACCAAAATTGAAACTTGTTCCTTTTGAAAAAATGAACAAAAGGGCATTTAGTAAACTTTGATTCGATTATTAGAACCAGAGCTATAATAAATTTCGTAAAAAACAATTGCAAAATAGGCATTCAATGGGGCCTTTTCAAGTATAACTCAGCTTTTATATTTGCCATTTACTTTAAAAACACCCTCATTTTCAAAGTAATTGTTTCAGTTAAAAAAAAAACTGCAAAATTAGTTTATTTTATTAATAATAAAGTTATAACAATTAATTAATAAAAATTTCACTAAAAAGTTACGAAATAATTTGTTTATAGGAGATTTAAACAAAGTTAATCTATAAACTGTAAGAGTGGGAAGTGGGCGTTATTCTACCCATTTTCAAAAAAGGTGACAGACGAGAATGCAGCAAGTACAGAGGTATAACTCTCCTGAGTATCCCTTCCAAAGTTTACGAACGAGTACTGGAGAAAAGACTACTACAATAAGTAGACCATAAGCTGGAGCAGTCACAGAGCGGTTTCAGGAAGGGAAGAAGCATCCATGACCATGTTTTTACACTCAAGCATCTAATACAAAATGCACGAAATACAAGCACGGAACTATACCAAGCCTTCATAGACCTCGAAAAAGCATTTGATAGAACCCCGCGAACCGAAATAGACAAAAGCCTAAGAAACAGAGAAGTAGACAGCAAACTCAGAAAAGCTATTATGAGCCTATACTAGAACACAAGAAACAAAGTAAGAACAGATAATATGGAATCAGAAGGGTTTAGAGTCAATGATGGCTTACGACAAGGAGGTGTACTAGGTCCCATCCTGTTTAGTAGTGTACTAGATGGTGTAATGAAGGAAACTAAAGAAGAAACATCGAGAATATTTGTTGGACATAGAAACATGGAAATGATACAGATAGCGGAGTGCGCATTTGCAGATGACCTCGTCGTATTTGGAAGAAACGAGGACGCACTTAAGAGAAACCTCCAGATATGGAGAGATAAACTTGAAAAACGTAACCTGAGAATTAATGAAAGTAAAACCAAGGTCATGGTATGTGGGAAAACAGACCAACATACAAACATTAAAATTAATAACTATACTTTAGAACAAGTCGAAACCTTTAAATACCTGGGAGTGCAACTAGAGAGTAGAAGTACACAAGAAGCAGAGATAAACAATCGAATAGCAAACGCTTCCCGGATATACCACGCAATTAAGAGCACATTCCTATCGAAAAAAGAAGTATACCAAAAAGCAAAGATAGCTATCTACAACACAGTTTTTTTACCTATCTTAACATTTGGATGTGAAAGCTGGACGCTCACCACCAGACTAAAAAATAAACTGCAAAGTATTTCACTGAAGTATCTAAGAAGAGTACTAGGGATGACCAGAATGGACAGGATACGGAACGATGAAATAAGAGAACGCCTTAAAGTCCAATCAATAGAGAAGAAAATCGAAGAAGCCCAACTGAGATGGTACGGCCACATGGTAAGGATGGATAAAAAAGGCCACATGAAACAAGTGTGGGAAGCGAGAAGAACCTTGAAAAGACCGAGGGGCAGACCCATGAAGACCTGGGACGATGAAATTGCCGCCATCCTAGACAGGAGAGGAGTCACCAAGGAGCAAGCGAAGAAATTGGCAAGCAACAAGAAGAATTGGAGGAAGTTTGTATCTGAAACCTAAAAAGAGACTTTACACCCAACACCTTAGGGTAGAAGGGTTATTGATTATATATATATATATATATATATATATATATATATATATATATATATATATATATATATAAATATATATATATATATATATATATATATATATATATATATATATAAATATATATATATATATATATATATATATATATATATATATATATAAAGTTATAACAATTAATTAATAAAAATTTCACTAAAAAGTTACGAATTAATTTGTTTATAGGAGATTTAAACAAAGTTAATCTATAAACTGTAAAAATATGGCGAATGAAAGTTATAGAACATCTGAAAACGAACATTTTAAGTTTTGGTAAATTTTTCTATCTTAATTTTTGACCAAGATATGAAACTTCTAATAAGGTCAGCTCGCAACGAATAAAAACCAAGAGATATGTAAAATCCATGTAGAATCGGAGGTACATATTACTTAATCAATATAAATAAAAGGTTATAGCAGTTTATAGTTAAACTTTTTGTTAAAAAGTGGTGAATTAATTTGGTTATAGGAGTTTTAAACAAAACTGAGCCTTAAACGATGGCAGTTTGGTTATTAGAAGATATAGAACAATTCAAAACGAATATCTGAGTAAATGCAACTATGTTAATTTTTTGCCAAGATATTGAAAATTAATTTATGCGCGCGGTTTACGCGCTCCCGCATTCGCTGCGAGCTTATTTTTATATATTGGTCCAAGTTTATTTTTTTTTAGCCAACGTGAGAATGAAGGTCTTGTTTGTGTCGTAATAATATGCATTTATCTATTTATTACCTTTTAATTACCTTATTTACATGATACAGACTATTTTATTAACGTCGCAACGTTAATAGGAATTCTATACTATAAATACTAGTAACCATCTCTAGTTAATTATCCACATTACAGATCATCACGACTATGCCAAATATCTCTTATATTTCAGTTTAATGTGTTAAACCACCTTCAATCTAGTACAGTTATTAGCTCCTTTCCAATTTACGTAACTCAATAGCCAAAGGCGTTTGTATATTAATTTCTTTTGTCCGCAATTATCAGAGTTCAATGATAATATAAATATATATACTTACTTAATACTCCATATTTCAGTTTTAAGTTTTAGACATTATTTATAGATATTTAATTTGACAAAATAATTAATACTCGTATAAAATAAATAGTAATTAACTAATTTTTCATAATAAATTTACTATTAGTATGGCAGTCTTTCAATGAGATATTGAAATCCAGTTCATAATGAATGCCATATATAAATGATTAATATTCGCATACTTTACTTGTAATTCTGACATATAGACTTTACTGTCCACTCTGCAAACCAACGTCCACATTTTTTTGATGTACCAAGTTGTTTTGTAAAACATGGTAGTTAACAAGAAAAATTATTTTTCCTCTTAGATATTCATTAAGGAACTAAAAAAACCACAGAAAAGACTGAGACACAGAACACCTCAATTATACGAGGTTGATAAAACAAGCGCTGATTTAATGTACATATTTGAAATTCTGTTGGAAATGTTAAAAGCATCAATAGAAATAATATAAAAAGAGGAACAGCAACAATAAACATTAAAACATAAAATACAGAAAATGATGGATTTTGGAAGGTCATTTAAAATTCATCGCTAACAAATGTCTGTATGTATGTCTACATAAAATCTACATACATTATGTATGTCTACATAACAAAATCTACATAAAAAAGTCAAAGAACTAGCCGGAGTAGGAAGTAGAAGAACCTTGAATATATTGCTCGACAAAAATGAAAATATTATATTGGCGACAGAACAAAAACTACGACGATGGAAAGAGTACATCGAGGAATTATTTCATGATCAGAGAGAAGCTAGTACATCTGTAGATAGCCAAACGGGAGATGTAGGCCCAGATATAACCAAATCAGAGGTTAGTCAGGCATTAAACTCAATGAAAACGAATGAATCTGCTGGTCCAGAAGAACTACCAAGCGAGCTATTAAAGTTGGTCAACGAGAAAAACCTGGACATAATAGTAGCACTGTTCAACGCTATCTATACTACGGGAATCATCCCTAGAGAAATGTTGACATCAGCATTTGTGTGTTTGCCAAAGAAAGTAAATGCCAAAGAGTGCAGTGACTATCGAACCGTAAGCTTAATGTCACATATCTTGAAAATTCTGTTGAAAATTATTCACGCTAGAATTCACTTTAAACTGGAGCTGGATATTAATGACACACAATATGGGTTCCGCACTGGTATGGTACCAGAGAGGCACTATTCTCCTTCAACGTGCTAACGCAGAGATGTTTGGATGTTAACCGTCCTCTTTACGTCTGTTTTATAGACTACACTAAAGCGTTTGATAAAGTAAAACATGACTGACTCATGGAAATTCTAAAAAATAAAAACCTAGATGAAAGAGAATTAAGGCTAAAAACAAACCTTTATTACAATCAGCGATCAATAGTACGAATTAAAAAAGAGACATCTAAAGAAATAGAAATAAAGAGAGAAGTCAGGCAAGGCTGCATACTATCACCTCTATTATTTAACGCTTATTCTGAAGAGGTAATTCGACAAACTCTGGAAGATGAAACAGTCGGCATAAGAGTAAATGGAGTCTTAGTTAAAAACACTAGATATACAGATGATACAGTAATAATAGCCGATAGTTTACAAGACCTGGAAAGACTCATAAGTAAAATAGTAATGTGTAGTAGGGAGTACGGACTCCCGCTCAATATCAAAAAGACGAAGTTTATGAAAATTTGTAAAAAAAACCATAATACTAACGAAATCTTGATAGTAGAGGGCCAGCAGATCGAAAGAGTAAAAAAGTACACTTACCTAGGAACACTTATAACAGAAAATAATGACTACACTGCAGAAATCAAAGTCAGAATCGAAAAAGCACGTTCTAATTTTATGAAAATGAAAAAGGTCCTATGTGGCAAAGACTTAACATTAGCTCTTAAAGTACGAATTATGAATGTTCTTGGGAAAAACACTTTTTTAAAAACTGAACTTCACAATTAAAACTTTTATTTCGACTGACAAAGATTTTAGTAACAACAATAATAATTTAAATCAGACTGAAAAATATTGATTTTTACATGGTGTTTTTATAATTTATTAATTGCTGATCTTGCTGTTCAATACGTCGCAATTTAGTCCAGAATGTTCAAGCGGTAGCCTCGTGTTGGAATCCACGTGGTGGAACTTACTGGATGGTAGCGGTCATTGTACTGTAACTACTCCATCCCCTGAAGAAGTTTTGTGAGGGACGAACAGAACTGTTGAGTTGGCCTCTTCTGGAGTTTCGTCGCTGGAGTTGGGTTTTTTGTTTGTTTTATACCTGTAACATATATAGAGGCAGATTATTGTAATAAAGATATATAAAGGAGTCATCCAAAAATGGTTATGGCTATGGTTCCATAATTTCGGGTTAATTGTCTCTAGATGTTCCTCTTCCTTAGAGAGTTCATGCAGTTTGTCTAAGGGGATGTGATCTATCCTTAATGGTTTGAATTTAATCGCTGTTTGAATATCTATGGTCCTTATTTTGGGAAGCATTAGCGGTTGCTCTGGGATGGTTGTCCTTGAATTTATGTAACTCTGGATTGGGGTTTTGAATTCGCATCTTGGCGGAAGATTGATGAGATAAGTTCCTTTTAGGCCCAAAATTTTTGTTGTAGAACATCGAGTTGTAATTTTGGTTGATTCGGGGAATATTCCTATATAGTGGGCGTCTGATAATCTTTGAATGATGACATCTCGAGTTTGGACGGGGGTGTATTGGCAAGAAGCTTCTTGGGTGCTCAACTGCAGGATTTGTTTGATACAATCATCAGTTTTCGTTGCTTCTAGTATTGTTTGCTCTTGGCAAAGATATCTTGTGTCGATTCGGGCACATGGTTCTTCCAAATATTGAAAGGATTTTTCGTTTATGAGGAGATATGGTTCCGGAGGAATGATTGTAGTAGAATTTGCGGTAGGTATAGGAAATAAATGATAATAAGTAAAGGAATCAGGGTGTAGGACAGGAAAATGAAGGATAAATATAATAGTACGGTTTGAATAATAGGCATCTACTTTGATGATGTCGTAGTACTTTAGGATGTCCTCTTCTTCGATGTACACAAGTTGGTCTGCCTTGTGGTGTTCCAGCATTTTATTGATGATCCATTTTATTTCGTCTTTCTTGATCACACTGTTATGGAGAGTGTTTACACGAGAAAAGGTAATGGCTTCTTCTAAGTCATTAAGTAACTGAAGTATAATTTGAAGGGTCAAATTTAATTGGTCCAGAACATTCCTTGCTTGCAAATAATGATTGAAGTCAAAAATGAATGTATTGAGATTCGTGCTGATATTATTTACTTCTTCTGCTATTATTTCTTGGTTATGTGTTAGTAATGTGATAGTTTCGTTGAACTCTTTTATAATCTTCTTGTTCAAGCTAATGTGACGATTAAGATGATTTATAAGATTTTCCTGATTCGTCTGTAAGGTTTCTATAGCATTGTTGTATTTTTCTGCGTCATCTTGATCTAGATTTCCAGAAATTGCTTTGATAATGCTTCCTATTCCATTAATTAACCCTCTTTCTGTTCTGCTATAGGGGTAAATTGTTGAGAATTTTTCTTGAGCTGATTTTAATTGATATCTAAGAGCTCGGTCGAAATTTTGTAAACTGCTAAAATACGGATGGCTAAGTCCATTTTGAATTGCTGTGGTCACTGCAACGTACTGGGTTTCAATTCTGTCTAATTCTTCCTTTATTGGTAGTAGTTTGAAAAGGTGTATAAAATCGTGTGTACTAGTATGAATCTTTGCTTGTCCCAGGTTGAGGGGAATTATTCCTGGGTTGTCTTTCAGGTCCTTGATCTTCACTTCCTCTCCCGTCGTCAGGGTGATCCTGTGGGGAAGGTTCAGAATTAGTTTTTGATTTAGGTTGGTGTTTTATGTTTTTCTTGTGAACTGTAGTTTTTGATGTTTTTACAGTCACTTCGTTATTTGTTTTTATATGTTTTGCGGAATATCGCGGAAGTAATTTATTTCTGGTAACTGTTTTCCGTGTGTAGATTTTTGTACTTGGTTTATACGTAATAGGGTCTTGTCTCGATTTATTTCTATTTTCAATGACTTTATTTTTATTCTCTTGTATTTGCTGGTTTACTTCCTTGTATAATTCCTTTGTTATATCTCTATGATTTTGGATATAATTGTTCAGTATTACTTTCTGTATGTCAACGTCAAAGGGATCTTTTGCGTCGATATGTCCGTTTAATATGTCGATGGGTCTTAACTTCGTTGCTGAATGTATGGAATTATTGTACCCAATTATAGCGTATAGCATTTGTTCTTTAATCGAGAGCTTTGCTTTGGTGTTCCTTAGGATTCGAAGATGTTCGATTAACGTAGAATGAAATCTCTCAATCATCCCGTTGGATTGCGGATTCTCTGGTGTTGTATAGTGGATTGAGATTTTATGAGAGTCTACAAATTCTTGTATTACTCCATTTTTAAATTCCGTACCATTATCGGCTACTATCATTGTTGGGAGTCCATGATGTGTTATAAAAATCAATAGGGCGTTGAGTACATTGATTGCATTTCCTCCATTTATTGGGTAGGCTTGCCCATACTTCGAAAATGCGTCTATTATGGTTAGAAACTTCTGTCCATCAGCCTGGAATAAATCAATGTGAACTATTTCCAGTGGTTTAGTGGGAGTTGGTGTAACCATAAATTTTGGTTTGGGAGGAAGTCTGTCGTATTTATTTTCTTGACATATATCGCAAAAGTTTATGATATCTTCTATGTCCTTCTTCATATTAGGCCAGTAATATCGTTTCCTTATTTGACTTTCTGTTTCAGCTATTCCTCTATGGTTCGTTTTTCCTTCATGATAGTTTTTTATAATCTCTTTTTGTTGTTCTTCTAGGTTAACATCTTCTAATAGAAGATTGCACTTTACTAAGTCATATGCGTTGTTTTTAAAGGTTTTCCTGATAATTTCGCAAATTTCTGCAAAAATTTCTTCTTCTGCTTCAAATAAAATTGCATATTTCTTTTTCGGGTTGAGGTGTTCCTTAAAAATTTTTATGGTATCAGCTTTTAACTGATCTTTCGACAGCTGGATATGATAACGTCTTTTATTCGGAAAGGTTTGTATAATTGCTGGAGGTCGTGGATTGTAGTTGACGATTTTGACTATAATTTGGTTATTGTAGAAGTTAAGTGGTTTTTCCGAAATAGGTATACCAAGAATTGGGTTTTCTACTGCTGTATGTATGGTTTCATTTCCGTCTTCGTCTATGTTTTGATCTTCGTTTTCAACAGTATCTTCTGGAATGTTTCCTGGAATTAATTCTGTTGCTTTTTCTTCTACAATCTCGTCGATTATTCGATCTGCATCTGGATTATTAGTCGTTGACCATCCATCGTCTTCCATGTCTACTAAATCATCAAAGACTTCCTTAATTTGTGAATCGATGTCCTTAGTTTCCTTTGTGTGTATTTCGATTCGAGACAGTGCGTCCGCATTTGTATTAGCTTTGCCTTTTTTGTAAATTACTTCGTAGTCAAATTCTTCTAATTTTAATCTCCAACGTACTAGTTTGGAGTTGGGTTCCTTTAGGGAGAATAGATATTGCAAAGGACGGTGGTCTGAAAGTATTTTAAATTTTCTTCCAAATAGGTAAGGTCGAAAATATTTAGTTGCCCACACCATTGCTAACATTTCCTTTTCTATTGTGGAGTACTTGGTTTCGGTTTCATTTAGTGTCCTGGAAGCAAAGGCAATTGGTTTATCACTGCCAACTGGTCCTTGGGAAAGTACTGCACCGATAGCGAAGTTACTGGCATCTGTTGTGAGGTTAAACGGTTTGGAAAAATCTGGATATTGCAATAATGGCTCATTCATTAATAATTTCCTGCAATTTTCAAAGCATTCTACGAATTCGGGTGTATGTTCGATCTTTGCATCTTTTTTCAAACATCTTGTTAGTGGTTTTGTGATTTTTGCGAAGTCTCGAATAAACTTCCTGTAATATCCCAGTAGTCCAAGAAATCCTCTTATTTCTTTCGCTGTTTTCGGTATTGGATATTTTTCTATTGCTTCAATTTTCGCTGGATTCGGTTTTATACCTTTTTGTGTGACTACGTGTCCTAGAAAATTAACTTGTTTTTTTAAGAATTCGCATTTGTCGACTTGGATTTTTAGTCGGGCTTCTCTTAGTCGTTGAAATACTTTTGTGAGATTTACTATGTGTTCCTGTAGTGATGTTGAATATACTATTACGTCGTCCATATAGACGAGGCATATTTCTCCTTGAAGTCCCTTCAATACGTTGTCCATCATACGTTGGAACGTGGACGGAACGTTCTTAAGTCCAAAAGGCATTCTTAAATATTCATAGTGTCCATTTTCCACATTAAATGCTGTTTTGGGAATGTCTTCTTCAGCCATCTCGATTTGGTGAAATCCGCTTGCTAAGTCGAGGGTCGTAAAATATTGACATCTTCCCAATTTGTCCAAAATATCGCTAATGTGAGGAATGCTGTATCTGTCGTCAATTGTCTTCTCGTTGACCTTTCTATAATCTACCACTATCCTCCACTTTATTTTACCGGATGAATCTGGTTTCTTTGCCACGACCCAAATAGGCGAGGACCATGGCGATTGACTTGGTCGAATGATCCCTTGCTCTAACATTGAAGAGATTTGTTTCTTGACTTCTTCCTTGTGCACATACGGATACCGGTATGATTTCGTATATACAGGCTCTTCATCCTTGGTTCTGATGTGGTGTTTAACTTCGTTAGTAAAGCTGAGAGGAGTGTCTGGTTGGTGAAATATATCGGAGAATTTTCGGCATAGGTGGCGAACTTGTTCCTCTTCTTCTTCGTTAAGATGTTCGGTTTTAATTAAGTCGTCGATATCTTGTCTGTAGTCTGGTCCGGAGGTTGTTTCCATGGAATATATATGGAAATCTTGGATGTCTATTTTATTGCTTTCGAGTGGTTCCATAAGAGAAAGATGAATGGGTTCTGACGTGAAGTTGGCAATTTCGGTCCAGGCGAGGTGGTTCTCGGCGTTAGTAAGGGCTTCTCGTACTACGACGCCTTGTACTTTTTGGGTAGGAATAATGATGGTTCCTTTTTCTTCTTTGACAGGAATTTTCACTTGGCTAATAGAATTTGCTTCCAAATGAATGGAATAAAATTGTGTTTTATTTGTTTCGTAATATTTAATGGGGATTGTAGAATCTTTTGTAACTAGGAGCGATTTAGGGAAGTTTAATTGGGCTTCGAAGAGTTTTAGATTGTCGAGGCCAATAAGACCATCGAAAGTTTTGTGAAACTTAAAGAGGTAGAATTTCATTTTGCTGTCAGAATTAAATTCTGAAAATGAAGGAATTTCGGCACAATATTTTTGGGAATAGTTTTGAAAAATTGATGTGACGACAAAGGGTTCGTGTTTTATGTAACTTGGAAAATATGAAGAAGCTATTTCTGGATTAAGAAATGACTTTGTAGATCCTGTATCGATTAAAAGTCGTAAAGAAGGCTTAGAAATTTCGATGTAGGGTAGCTCCTTCTTGTCGGGAAATGAATGAAGTTCAATTACGTTCCGATTATTTCTGGTGGGTCCTCTCGAAAATTTACGTTTTCTTCGTATTCGGTTGGTTGATTTTCATATGTATCTTGTAGAAAATTGTCGTATTCAGGTTCGTAGTAATCATTGTAGCTGGCATTCTCTTCTTGCTCATCTCCATGGCATTGTATATTGTAAAGTTCTTCTACGGTGAATTTTGGCTGTGCTCGGTAATTTGGTGTAAAATTGTGACGGCCTCTGGTTGTGGTTTCTGATATTCCACTCATAGGTGTTGGTCTAGACTGTTTTGACTGTCCGGGTTTGGGTGCCCATACATTTGACTGGTTTTGGGTCCTGAATGCTGGAGGGTTTGAATTTTGTCTAAATTGATCGAAGTTTTGTTGCCGATGTGGTTGCTGAAACTGATTCTGCGGATAGAATTGTCTCATTGGTTGCTGCCATCGTGAAGGTGCGAAATTTGTCTGTTGGTACAATGGTTTCTGGATTTGTGCAGGCATCTGCTGTCTCTGAGGTCGGCGTTCTTGATAATTTTCGCTTCTTCCTGGTTGACTTATTTGATTTTTTTGAAGATATCGAACATTATTTTCTTCCTGTACGTATTGTATTGCCGTGGCTAAACTTCCTGGTCTCATTGCTCTGATAACAGAGCCCATTGGTTCTCGTAGGCCTGCTAAGAATGTTGTAAGAGCTTGTTGACGGAAAAATTCTTGTTTGCTCTTTTTAATATCGGCATTTATGGTATGTAATTCTACGTAATTATTAATACAGTTTAAAAGTCCCATGATTTTTTCGTAAAAATGCATAATAGATTCTGTTGAGCCTTGTCTTAAATTTACTAGATCCCTTGTAAGCGAATTTTCGTCTCTCTGGTCTCCAAAATTTTGAATTAATGCGTTTTTTATTTCATCCCAAGTTTCGCATCCATATACAGATATAACTTCTTTGGCTCTACCTGTTAATTTACTGATAATACCATGAAGCAAAAATTTGTTTTGTATACTAGCTGCATTAAGTCTGTCATAATAATGGTTTAGAAGTATTGTAGAAACTTTAATAAATTCATGTAATTCATTTGGATTTCCGTCAAAATTTGGAAGAATGCATAAATTTTTAACGTCAAATTGTGGAACTGCCATATTTTAAAAATTTTCAATATAATATATAGTCAATAGTCAAATCGGTATAGTAATTTTCAATAATCAATATATAAATATATAAATCTTAATCTACTTATTTTGTATTTATTAATCTCTATGTTTATTAATATATAGTATTTATTAAGCTATTCAATTTTGTCTAAATCTGACTCTAAAGTCAATCTAAGGACTTAGAGGAGATAATTTTAAATTACTTTAATCTTTGTGTTAATCTATTCAAATCTTTGTTTTATTTATCTTCTAATTTAGCTCTGATTCAATCTAAGAACTCAGAGGAGTCTGATTTATTAAAAATTCTTTCAAAATCTAATCTTCTTAATTCTAAGTAATAATAAAATCGCTTACAGGATAAAGACGATGCCGATGTGCATTCCTTTGCTCCTGAAGACTTCTTCTAAATTCTAATTCTCTAATTCCCTCGGGTGAACTCTGCAGACGGTTTCCCTGGGGCTGGTTCTTGGAACAGTGGACAAACACTTAAAAGTGACGAGGATCTATAAAGACTCTTCCACTTCCGTACTGACTCTGCGCCAATTATGAATGTTCTTGGGAAAAACACTTTTTTAAAAACTGAACTTCACAATTAAAACTTTTATTTCGACTGACAAAGATTTTAGTAACAACAATAATAATTTAAATCAGACTGAAAAATATTGATTTTTACATGGTGTTTTTATAATTTATTAATTGCTGATCTTGCTGTTCAATACGTCGCAATTTAGTCCAGAATGTTCAAGCGGTAGCCTCGTGTTGGAATCCACGTGGTGGAACTTACTGGATGGTAGCGGTCATTGTACTGTAACTTACGCCTAACAAAATGTTACGTATACAGTGTACTATACTACGGAGTGGAATCATGGACGTTAAATCTAGACACAATGAGACGACTTAACGCCTTTGAAATGTGGACCTATAGAAGAATTATGAGGGTTTCCTGGGTAGATAGAGTTACGAACAATGAAGTACTGAAAAGAATAGGTAAAGAGAAGGAAGTTAGAAGGTATACATACAATTAAAGAAACAAAGCTACAGTATCTCGGACATGTGATGTGGGGCGAGAAGTATGGCATCCTGCGACTCATAATGCAAGGAAAGATAGATGGCAAAAGAAGCATCGGAAGAAGACGAATTTCAAGGCTTAAGAACCTGAGATAATGGTTTGGATGCAGCTCAAAACAACTATTTTGAGCTAATGCCTCAAAAATTAAAATAGCTATGATGATTGCCAACCTCCGTAGCGGAGATGGCACCTGAAGAAGAAGAAGATTCTCATGTCAGAAATAAAAAACCGTGGATGAACAATATATATCAAGATAAGTAACTTATCCTGAAAATAAATGGCATCTGCTAACAGTAAGTAATATCTCTTAGATATATACCGATAAAGAGAGTAGTTCGGCAGGGTCAATACTTTCATCTACATGTGTAAATATATTTCTGTTATCTAGGGGTTCGTTCTGGTTCTCTTACCCCAAGATTCTGCCTTATTAGTGGTAAAATCTATCCAAATTGGTTTGTGATTTCCTCTAAGTATGTATTTAAGTTCTGAAAGTTAAAGTTGTATGCTAGAGCTCGCTTATCTATTAGTAATTATGATCAGAACATCTGATCGTGAGTGATGTCCGACGTACTGGTTTTTCAGTTATCACAGCAGTCAAAGCGATACATTGATATCGGGTAGACGTGTTTATCGATAAAGTCATTAAGCTCCCAGTTTTTGTGACAATTAGAATATTTAAATTTCGTGGTGTTTAAAAATATTTACATATTATTGTAAAATAGTGATAAAAAGTGAAAATATTCTCCCCTGATGGGGGAGAATACCAATAAGACGCCAATGCGCGAACTAAATACTGCTGAAGTTGTTAGTGTTAGTGAACAAGATATGGATACAGGAATTAAGGATACAGGAGTTTCCAAAATTAACTAACACATCTGAAGTTAATAAACCTGCTTATTCCAACCTATTGAGGCCTCATTTACAGAAAACCAAAAATATTAGTCAACCAAGTTGTAGTAAATTAAGCACTGATTATAGAGAAAATAAAAAAAAAGAAAAGTATCATCTCCAACTTCCGAATATCCTACATCTCCTCACATCCCTTTCAGATTTGGACCATCTCAACCTTTACCACCCTTAAACAAAGAAAGTTTTTCAACTGTAGACAATGATTAAAATAAATTAGTAGATTCTTTAGTAATTCTTTTCTCAGATTTTATTCAAAATATTAATTGTTTAGAACAGGCAAAATCACTTGATATCAATATGTTAGCCAAAGGTATTAATAATGTTTTAGATAATATTTTTAAAAAATAACTAATCTAATTACTTTCAAAGCTAAACTCAAAATAATACAATGGAATGCTCGATCAGCTGTTGCTAACAAAAGCAGCCTTCTCAACTTTTTAATAACCGAAGATATTGATATAGCTTTAATAAGTGAAACTTGGTTTAAACGGGATGTTGTTTATAGTTATAAAGGTTATAATGTAATACGCGAAGATCGGGATGACGGCTATTCCGGAGTTGCTATTTTAATTAAAACTGGTATTCCCTTTGAAAACATAAAAATAAAAAAAAATTATAATAAAGAATTGCTTGCTTGTGGTATTAAAATCAACTATAACAAAAGTCATTTAACTTTACTCTCTGTATATAGGTGTCCGAAAGCTAAAACTAACACCGAAGATTGGGATAAGTTATTTTCTCAATTAAAACACCCTTGTATAATTGGAGGAGATATGAACGCAAATAATTCTCTGTGGGGCTCATCGAAAAATGATAAAACAGGCCATTAAATTGTGGAGACAATTCAGAATCTAGATTATGTGGTAATGAATAATGGACAACCAATTTGCCAAACGAGACCAGGAAACACAGATTCCATGATTGATGTCACATTTTGCTCACCCTCTCTCTTTGATAAAATTTCGTGGTCTGTAGATACTGATACTTTGGGATCAAATCACTTCGTTATACGGGTTGTAATCGATATCTTGGGAACTGATGCGAATATCATTTATCCCAGCAGTAAGTGGAACATTAAAAAAGCCAATTGGTCATTATACTCTCAGTTTATTGAAACCTTATTAACTAACAACCCTCATGCCTACTCAGACACGCAAGAAAAATATAATTTCCTTATTGACTGTATTAATGAAGCTTCTAAACAATCAATTTGTCAATATAAATCATTTAAATGTAAACGTACTCCCGCTCCGTGGTGGGATTCGGAATGTGATGAATCCGTTGCGGAAAGAAAGAAAGCATTAGTAAACTACAAAAAAAATCCTTCTCTTGAAAATTTTTGTAAATGCAAAGAAGTGAATGCTCGTGTCAAAAAATTCCTGAAATTAAAGGCCAAACAAAGTTGGGTTGAATGGTGTTCAAAATTAAATAAACAAACTCCATCTAGTCTTATTTGGAACCAAGCAAGGAAAATGAACAGGAAAAAAGTTAACTTCCCACTGCCTCTAAGTAACACATGGGTAGACGACTTTTTTGATAAAATAGCTCCACCTTACGTAAATAATCAGATATATGTAATACCATCTGAAACTCTCTCATCTGATCACAATCATTTTCTCTTAACACCTTTTTCAAGAGCTGAATTAGAGTTTGCCCTTTATAATCGCGTTAGTACCTCACCAGGATATGATGCAGTCAAATATCCTACGATACAAAATTTGCCAGATAACGCAAAAGAATTACTTTTAAATATATTTAACCAGATAATTTTTGAGGGTAAAGGCATAATCGATTTTAAGCGTATTATAGTTGTCCCTATTCCCAAACCGGGAAAAAACCCTAAATTAGCTGAAGCTTACCGACCTATATCATTATTATCATGTATATTGAAGACTCTTGAACGGATGATTAAAATTAGGTTAGATTGGTGGCTAAGGGATCAAAGTCTCTTACCCGCTAACCAACATGGCTTTAAGAAAGGTTATGGAACCTTAGATTCCTTAACAACACTTGTTGTAGACATTCAGAATAGTTTTTCCAGGAACAGTTATGTACCTGCTTTATTTTTAGACATCGAAGGTGCTTACGACTTGGTATCTCTTACAATTCTCCAAGAAAAAATGATTAAATTTTTTCATATTCCAGCGCAGTTTGCTTCTAACGTTGTGAACTTGTACACAAATAGGATAATTTATTTAAAAGACAATCATACTCTTATAGGACCTAGACTTAATAACAAAGGATTACCTCAGGGCTCCGTTTTGAGTCCTATTTTGTTTAACATTTACACAGCAGATCTACACAACATCACTATTACTAATATTGCATTTAATATTGTACAATATGCTGACGATTTCTGTTTGTATACAGAACACAAAAAATATCAGCAATCTATTGAAAACCTGAATGAAGTGTACGGATTCCATAAAAAATGGTTTATAGAAAATGGTTTCGAATTATCCTGCAGTAAATCACAAGTTTGTTTATTTACCAGACATAACTTTCCTAATGCTAGTACAATCAATCTAGGTGGGCACCAATTTTCCCTTAAAAACACAATTAAATATCTGGGAATGATACTCGACAAGAAATTGACCTGGAAGTTACATATTGATGACATGTTGAACAGATGCAATAAGGGATTAAAATTTCTTAAATAAATTAATAAAACTTGGTGGGGATCGGATGTTGAAGTAAGTTTATTATTTTACAAAGCTTACATACGATCTATTTTGGATTACGGAAGTGTTTTGTATGGACCAGCAAGTAATGTACTACTAAAACTAAATCAACGTTTTACAGAACTCAGCCTTACGAATATGTTTAGGAGCCATGAGATCCACTCCAGTACAAGCTTTATATTTGGAAGCCTTAGAACCTCCTTTAAATATAAGACGAAGGTTTTTGTCCAAAAAATATTTAATGAAAGTATACTTACTGAACTCATCTCTATACGAAAAGATAGTCACTTTGAATTGCCATGACCTGACAAATAAATATTGGAAAAAAAGAAATCTCCCTTACTTTGCGAAGCGTATAATCAAAATATAGCACTTTTACAAAATATAGATAGAACGAACTACATATTCAAAAATTACTCTTCTTTCTTTTTACATACAGATATTATTGTACCAAATTATAGTGAAAATATATATTTAAATAAAAATATTGTTCTATATATAACAAGCAAATACAAAGAGGCAATAGCTCTATATACAGATGCGTCTAAATCTCCAGATGGAACCGGATGCGCTTTTTTTATACCATCGGAACATATAGAAAAGAAATTCAAACTGAACCCGGAAACTTCGATTTATACAGCAGAGGCTATTGCAATATATGAAGCTTTATTATATGTAGCTGAAGTTGAGTTTGCCCATATTCTAATTTTGTCGGACTCCTTAGCAGTGTTAAAATCCATTGGTAAATATGGACCACCTAACTTACAAGACTGCCCATACATTTATAGAATTAAACATATTATTCAAACTCTTTTAACTAAAGGAATCAATGTACATTTTCTCTGGATTAAAGCACATGCAGGATTTGAACATAATGAATATGTCCACTTATTAGCCAAAGAAAGCATTTTAATCGATACTGGTATTCTACATAAAGTAACGCTTTCTGACAGTATTGTTTCTTGCAAGTTAACATTACTTCGAGAGTGGAGCTACCAATGGAAGAAATACTCTTTTGTGAACCAAAATAGATACTCGATAATTCAGCCAGATATTCCCAAATTTTCTTGGTACAAGTCTTTTAGAGCTTCCAGGAGGCACATAACCTCCATTATTAGAATACGTTTCGGACACGCATGTTATCCAAAGCACTTATTTAAAATAAAGGTTTTGGATGATGACAAATGTGAGCATTGTGGAGAGGAAAGTGATTTAGATCATATATTTTTTGATTGTTCTAAAAACAGAGTCTTCTCATCCAAACTTATAAATGATTTATTAAAATATAAAATAGCAGCTTCTTGGAATAAACTATATTTATTATCACTTGGCTCGGTAGATATTTACAACTCCTTAATTAAATTTTTAAAAGACAGCAAATTATCATTATAATTCTCTAAAAATTATTTAGTTAATCTTGTTACCTTTGTCTTAAACCATTTGTATAACTTCCTCCTCTCCGTGACCTAGTGTTGTTGTGTCTTATATAAATAAATGCCTTGATAGGTCCCTAGGCGAGAAGAGTGTGTCCCTGTTCTCCTAATATCGATGTAATAATCTTTTATTTTGATAGGGCATTTAGGTAAAAATTATAATGATGACTGCCTTAGTCCTTTTGTGTCTGACTGTATGACGATAAGTCTAAGCCAAAAAAAAAAAGTTATCACAGTTTTAAGTAGGTTAATTTTATAATAGACATGATATTTATACAAAAATCATACATCTATACAAACAAATTGGAAATACTAAGTACATACTAATCAAAAGATTATCAAAGATTGCAAAATAAGCAGAAATTATACTATGCTTGAAATGCTACTGAGAGTAGCAAAGTAAATTTTGTGTAAAATTGGGTATACGTGGATGTTAAAGCCGGAATTCGAATTAACGGTGAATGTATCAACGTATCAACACGATAGTATTCACTGACAGCAGGTACATTCACTGAAGACCTCCAGCAGTTAATGAATAGAATCAGAGAAGTGAGTCAGAGATATAGACTTTCACTGCATATTAAGAAAACAAAATGTATGATGATCTCTACGAAGAAACAGAAAATTGAAAGAATCAGTGTATTCACACTGATGCTTCACACGCCTTTAAAATGTGGATCTATAGAAATAATCAGTGTGAATGGTCAACTAAAAGAAAGAGTAAAAACATACATCTACCTTGGTACGAACGTTAATGAAAATTGGGACCATTTCCTAAAAATAAAATTAAGGATAGAGAAAGCAAGATTTGAGTTTTAAAAAATTGCTAAACTATTCAAATGCCATGATTTATCAGTAGGATCCCATAAAAATTAGGTTACTACGATGTTATGCCTTTTCTATACTGTTGTACGAAGTTGAGTCGTGGACTCTCACAGACCCTACCTGCAACAAAATTAAGACTTTGAGAATGTGGCTGTATCGTCAAATCCTGAAGATATCCTTTACCGACCACGTTGCTAACCAGGACGTTTTATTAAGAATGCAAAATGGAAAAGAGTTGTTAACTACAATAAAAACAGCTAAAATCAAATAACTCGGTCACATCATGAGGAACAGCGAAAGGTATGGGTTGCTGCAATTAATTCTACAATTATTTCTGCAAGGAAAAGTGAAAGGAAATCGAGAACCAGAATGGCGAAAAATTTCCTGGCTGAAACATTTACGTACGTAGTTCAACAAAACAACCGCAAATCTTTTCAGAGCCGCAGTTTGCAAAATACAGATTGCCATGATGGTCGCCAACATCCGAAACAGATAGGAACTACTAGAAGAAGAAGATATACCCAAAATAAATAATAGCATAACGATAAGCTCAATTTATATTCAGGCATAACAAGAGATAGAGTGCATAAGTGCCAAATCAAAAAATAATAAAAAACCTAAAATTTATTCTCTCCTTCGCCACTTAATTTTGATTCCAAAGAAATCACAAATAAAAAAATCAAAATGCTACGCTCTCTAGTTGAAGAAGGCATTACGAAATATGATAAAAAGTACTGTATACAACATCTTTAGAGCCAAACTTGATATCTTTACTAATAACATCGTCAACAATGAATTGAAAAATGAAAAAAACCTTTAAGTAAAGAAAATATAAAATTATACTATTATACTTTTAGAAAGGAAATTACATCACTGTTTACGTTGGAAGATATTTTCAATAATCTGTAAAGCATAGGCCATATGTAGCTCTTAAAAGTGGTGTGCTAGAGAAACAAGGTGTGCTAAATATACTGCAAAGCTCTCCACTAAAAATTGTGACTAACCTAAAATATTGGACCAGAAAGTCTTCATTGTGATGAAAACATCCTACTAACTAACCAGGACGTATCGTTGTAACAGAAATGCTAAAATTAACAAACAAAAGTTTAAAAAAAGATCAATCTACTACATTATCCAGATTTTAAGATCACTTAAAATAAACGAAATACGATCGGTAGGAAATAAGGACAGATATACAAAAAGAGAAAAAACCAGAACCTTCTTTACACCTAACATTTTAAAGAAATTAAAAAAATTAAAGCAAAGAAATGCTTACCGGAAACGTAGTACTAAAATTGCTATTCCTGAACACATAAATGATCAATAAACTTAGAATTATGGAATATAATTCCATTGGGTTATAGCAACATCAGCAAGAATTACAAGTAATGTTTGATATTGAAAAAAATTGATCTGTGTTTTGTCATCCAAACACATTCCACAAGTCAGTCTTATATTTAAATATAGATAGATTCAATGAGTTGGTGTATTGGCCTATTCCGCTGTGACCTTTTCAGATCTGTTGTGGTTCTTTTAAATGTAATACTACATAATGTATCAAATAAGAGATCCTAATAATAATTTATAATAAAAAGTTAGATTATAAAAGCTCACATATAAAATTAACGATTGATTAATGATTAAATTAATGTAAGTTTAATATATTGCTGCTTGGACATTTAGTTAAAAACGTGCAGTATACTGATTCCGTTTAAAACTTTGGAAAAATAAATATTAGAGATTTCAATGTTAAAACATACACTAGTGCTCCAGGTTAGCTAAAACTAAACATAAGTAGCTTTTACTAGTTATTAATAAGCGTAAGTATAAATCGTAATCTACTAAAAGACTATCTTATTGGTCTACAGATTGTTAGTTTATTACTACGAATATTTCAACCATTCAGTAGAGATAAAAATTGTTTATTTTTAAGACCTGTAAACGAAAAAATTGTGATAGGCAAGAAAAAAAAACAATATTGACAATGTAAGTCAACATATTAAAGAAAGATGAAGAAAGACCATAAACATGTTTAATTAGAAGAAAAAACTAGGCCAACTTAGCCTTGAGAGGTAAAAATAGAAATCAATAAAAATTTTAATCTGAATAAATCGTTCGGTTATGATTTATCTTGGATACGTTACTAAAAACCCTTTTCGTTAGGTTATTTTTAAATGAACAAATATATTTGACGCTGCCTTAAAATGAAAATACATGCCCACGATATGGAAAATGGCTAAAGTAGTTATAATTTCTAAATCAAGAAAACCAGGAAAACATCGACATAAAGTTTTGTTATGCAGACTGACACTATTTATGCAAGTGATACGAGTTATCTGAGCTATTTGAGAAACTTATTTGGGGAGACAAAGATAATTAAAACAGAATACCCAATTCTGACATATCAATTTTTTTTTAAAAGTAAGAAATAGACAATATATCGACTTCATATAATTACAAACACCAATAAAAGATTATTAGAAGAAAAGAAGATACTTGATATTGCTCGGGCATTCCATTAAATGTAGTATAAAGTTTTAATACATAAACTAAAAATTCTTAGGCCTAAACAGTACTCATACATTTGCAGTTTAAGATACTTTAAAATTTAACAGTTGTATAAGGGAATAATAGTTAAAGGATAACCAATAAACAGCAGTTAACGAATCCATTATTAAACTAAAATTTGGGGAATTAGGTTGATCTAAGATAAAATTTGTATACACATATAACAACAGTTCTTTCAAGCTTACTCTCTAGAAGCTTACGATATAGTTCGAGGGCTAGATATTTCACACATTTTTACCACTGTATAATCACTTATTTATAATTTCTAATGTATTAATTTATTTAACGAAGGTTTTCTTTATATTATCTATTTTCTTATACTTTATTAACTTTAGTATTTTGTTAATATATGTTACTTCAATTCCCCCTGGTTTAAGTCTGTTAACGTGGCTATGCTAGTTTGTTTTTTTTTCCCTCATATTCTTTATTATCGGTTTTTCGTTTGTAATTTTCCTACTATACTGTGCATAACTTCCTGTCTCATGCCGAAAGATAAATAAATCAGGATACCATCTGCCGGGGTGTGTCCTCTAAAGGGCGAACAAGGGTGATTACAATCATACATTACAATTATATATTATATATCCTTCTCTTGACCTTTAATTTTGATGATAATATAATAACAATAACCATAATGTTTATTTATGAATTTTTAAATTTTCCTAGTAATAACTAAAAAATATATGTCTTTCAAATTAAAAAACTTGTTTATGACCTTTATAAAAACCGAAGAGTTGTTCATTTTTTGTGGGTTAAAGCACATATAGGTCTTAAATACAACGAACTTGTTGACCTATTAGCTAAAAAGGCCATTGATACCGGAACGCAAGCTGATCACCAAATCTGTAGACAAGACGCATTAACAGAAATTAAAAATATTATCAATAGTAAATGGAAACAATCTTGGCATATATATAGTACGCAGTCTTCCTCGCAATATGCTTCTATACAGCCTTTAATCCCAAGTGATTATTGGTTTAAAAATTATTCTGTTCCACGAAGATATATAACATCCATAATTAGAATAAAATTTGGACACGCCTGCTATCCTAGTCATCTGTCCAAACTAAAAATCGTAAATTCAAATTTATGTCGAGACTGTCAAAAAGAAGGTGATCTAGATCACATTTTCTTCGAATGTAAAAAATACACAAAACAAACTGAAGATCTAATAAAAAATTTAGTCAACATTAAAATTTTTCCTCCGTACAATATGTGCTATCTGCTATCTCTAAATATAAGAGTTGTAAATGAATGTTTGATGGAATTTATTTGCAAAAGTAAGCTTAATATTTAACTGTAATTAGAATCCTAACCTCTGTTTTACCCCATTTGTTATTATCTTTTATCTGTGACCCAATCTAGTTTGTCTTAAAAGCAATGTCTTGATGGGTCCCTAGACGAGAAACGAGTGTCCATGTTTTATCTCTATCCTATCCTTAATAATAATTTTAATGCTTAAAATTTGTAATGCTACTTAAGTTTGAAATTTATATTATCTTTTTATTATTTCTGGGTAGAAAATTTTCATGTTGTGACTGGCTGTATGGCACTTGCCTATGCCATTAAAATAAAAAAAAAAAAAAAACTTCAGTCCTCAGATTTTTTATTGGTATTATTCCGCTAAGTTTGCTGCGAAATGTTCGTCCATCATTTACAATGTTTTCAAGCTTACTTCGTAATTTCTTCTTTCTACTTTCTTTTATTATTTTTAATCAAAATAGTTTTTTATCTATTTTATTTCCCTTACTTATGTATTCTTTTAATAATTTGTTGCTTTATCTTTTCCATTTGTGACTACTTTCTTTGCTATATTTCTCTCCGTGCCCTACCACTCTTTGTGGTTAAATTAGTTAGATTGATTATTTAGTTCCAAGCTTTTAACTTTTTCTTTACCTTTGTAGCATATTTATTTCTTTGTTTAATTAATATGTTTCTTTATACGTTTAATCTTTGTTTGTTCTTTTTCAGTTACATTTGGCATTTTTATTTTTTTTTTTCATTTTCTTCTTCTTTTTTTTTGTGTAGACATGACTCATCGTTGTGGTTTCATCGTTTTGGTGGTTTTTCCACTGATCGTCTTCCTATTGAGGAACTGTCTCTCGTCCTCTTTACTTCTGTTTTGTTGTCATTCGGCTTATATTATCGTTCCATTCTACTCTTCTATTTCTTACTTAGTCCTTGATGTTCTCCACTTTGAATTTTATATCTGTACTTTTAGCTCTGTCTCATAGTGTCTTACTATCGACTTTTCTAAGGGTTTTCCTCTCTGACGTTTCTAGCAGTCTTTTTGTTATCTCTGTCCGGTCGTGTTTCTGCCTTGTATATCATTATTGGTTTGTTGATTATTTTGTAAATTATGCCTTTTGTTTCTTTCTTGATATTTTTATTTCTTTATATTATTTCATTAAGGCAACCTGCGCCTTATTTGCTCTATTCACGAGATCTGCCACTTCTGTTTCGAGCTTTCTGTAACTAGATGGTGTGATGCCTATATATTTAAACTCCATCTTGCTCTATTATCTGACCCTCCAGTTCTAATTTACATCTTAGTAGATTTGCTAAATTAACATTAATTTTCTGGCGGTTATATTAAAATGGTGCAACATACTTTGTAAATCATGTTCATTTTTAGAGATTAGTATTGCATCATCTGCATAGCAGAATATTTTAAGTTGTTTTTTTCCCATTTAGTTTCCTTCTATTGTGTACAATAAGTGAATAACGTAATTTCATTTGACCCTATCAAATGCCTTCTTAAGCTCCACGAAACATAAATATGCCGGATTGTTGTATTCTAATGATTTCTCTCGCACGTGCTTCATTATAAATATAGCATCGGTGCATGGTTTTCCTGGCTTTGGCTGTTAATATTAGTGTTGTGTGTAGTGTTGCTCAGTGTAAAATAAACTAGTTTCACTGTAATTCTCCGTGTCCGGTGTGTTTCCCTTTTTGAAGAGAGGTATTAGAATGCTAATTCCCATTCTTGTGGCATTCTGTTTTGTTCTACTATTTTTTGTGTTAGCCTTTTTCTTAGATTTATCTATTATATATAATTTTTGCTACTATTCGGCTGTATTTTGTTGTTTCTTTTGGTTTTGTGATATTTCTTATGCATTACGCTACTTCTGTGGCTAGTTTATATTTCGCATTTTCTGCTTATTTAAATTCTTAAAGTTTTTTTGTAAAAATCATAGTAAGAAACAAACTAAAAAGGTTAAACATGCCATTTTAAATATTAGAGTAGTCCAATTTAGCTATGGCCGTGAATAGGACTACAGAACAGAGGTATTTGTTCTTCTTTCTTATATTGGTAAATTATCCTAAGAGTACATTTATATAATGACATTTATTAAAGATATTATAAAATTGCAACTTTCTTCTGATAAAAAGTACCTATAAATGATTTACAATTATGAAGCACCATATGCAATAGATAATTTACTATACGCAACTTTAATATAATCATACTGTCTGTATTAAGGAAATGGTACTTTCAATGATATTAAATATAACATAAATAATGAGTCTTCTCTTTACATTAAATAATATTTATGCAGTACAAACGCAATTTTAATTTAAAAATAGACTTTCACTATTATAATTATTCAATGTTTAAAATAATTCTTCCTTGAAATGAACTTTGTGTTAAACGAGGATAATCAAAATACGTTATCTTTAAATTACTGTTATTATATTTTTAGTTTATTTAAGATGGTATATCAGTACTGTTTGGTAATATCTCTTAATTGGTAAATGGTCTTATTATTATGGTATGAAGTTAACTAACCGTAGAAAGAATACTTGTGAAGAAAATTATACTTTATACTTTTTAAGTTTTATGATGAAGTAATGTCTTCTTCTTCTTCTTGATGTGTCTATCCGTTATAAATGTTGGCCATCATCATGGCAATCTTTATGTTATGTGCAGACGCGCGGAAAAGCTGCACATATGTTGTATTGAACCAGATTCTGAGGTTCTTTAACCAAGATGTTCTTCTTCTTCCTGGACCTCGTTTTTCCAAATATTTGTCCTTCCAGGATGGCTTGAAAGAGAGCATAGTGTCTTAGCTATCTAAAAAAATTTAAATAAGAGATTAACGATAATGATGTTAAAAGATGTATGCACGTTGTCGGATAGAATGAAAAAGCCACATCCCAAATTTAAATCATCTTTTTTCCAGAATATCCAAATTTGGCAAGAATAAAAATTAAATGTGGATTTCGTATTTTTGTCGCATCTGTTTCAAATTTTTCTAATGACAGGATTTTTCGGGTACGTTATTTAGGTACAGATACATAAATTTTTTTAATATTATTCTAAAGTTAGATCGTTTTCATGAGCTAGTATTATTAACACTTAAGAAGCTTTAATGTCAGTTGTACAAAACAGCGATACACAAGAAAAGGCATCAAACTAGAAGTAACTGCCCATTTTATACTTTGTTTACTAATTTTTTAATAATGTCAAGTATAACATTTTTATAATTGATTTTTCCAATTATTGATTAGCTTAAATCATCACATATTTTATTTAAGGCCGTTCTTCGCTATTCTGGGCATAGCTAAATTCCAATGTAAAAGTTTAAATAAAATAATGCAAAAACTATGGCAGATATTGGAATAATTATTTTTTTATATGATAGCTCTTAAGACATTCTAGTGCACTAACTCTTTATAAATTAGTAACTTGTTTAAATAATTTTTTTTTAAATTTTTTTTCATTTAAAATTAACTTAAAAAAAATTGAAAAAGTTACGAATCTGTTTTTACTTTTAACATGAAGTCGCTGCCTAAGAATTACAAGGTTGTATAATACAAAATGTAGAAATTGAGAAAAATGACTGAATATTTTGACCATTAGATTTGGTATACAAGAGAGTATATTTGCTTTTGTTTTAAACATAACAGATGAAAGTCTACTACAAAAGCACATTTAAAAAAAAAGGAATAGAAAGGAATATTTAATTTTTTCCATATTTTTATTGAAAAAATAAAATAACATAGAACTTCGTGACTCGAAAGAATAAAAAACGAAAAGGGCAAAAACATGAAACATAAATCTTTGTAACATTATCTTCTGATCAACAATCTGAGTTTTACTGTTAATATTGAGACATGTTGGAAAACATGTGAACATAAAAGTTTCTGTCTACAGGCATCCACTTGTACTTAGATTTCAGAGCTTCCACCGTGTTTCGTGTCAAGGTGACTTTAATATCATTTTTATTTATTGATATGGGTATTTGGTCATTTTTAGCAGTATGTCTCCTCGCATTCCGTTGACTTAAACTGATGATATTGTACTCACGTTCGTTAAAAGTGATTTGAAAACCGATGTCACAAAAGTAAATTGTAAAGAAACCACCTTTGAAAATAGAACTGCAGTATAATTCAGTTTTGATGAATAGGTTGAAAAATCCAGAAAATCTTGCTCTTTCATTTGAAGTATGGTGTATGGCTTGCTTGTGTTTACTTTCGAAAGGACTCTTAATAACGAAAGTGGAGAAAAGTATTCAGATTTTCTCAAATTACGTTCAATTGCACTGTGAACTGAAACAACCTCTTGTATGCAGGAATGTCCATGAAAACTTCATTTGAATTTTCTTTAAGTTCGTATTACTTTTTAAAATATGTGCAATAGCAAAACTCATTAATCTATTTTGCGGGTCGCAACTATCGCTCAACAAAGTCAAATCTTCCAATAACGGATAATCTTCTACAACGCTTTTCAGGATTCTGTATACAGTACTGGCAATATCATTCCCAGCCCGACCATGCATTGCCTCTGACCAAATCGCGCTATAAACAGCCCGGTTTATGGAAAGGTGCGCGGTCATGTTATACACATTTAGCTTACTTTTATAAAAGACATTTTTGACGTCTCCTTTTGGATATGTCAATACATTTTGTAAGTCAAAACACAGTACTGCGTTACTATTTTGAATATCCGTCATTTTCTCTTCTCTCAGTAAAATATTTTCTTGCAAGTGTTTTTCATATTGCTTTTTCTTTTCTTCATTAAGGGTGTTTTCTTTTTTTTTTGCAGTCTATTTCAGCACAGAGGTTATATAGATCTTTTGAAGGTTTATTCAATGAATAATAATTAATGAATAAATATTTTGAAAACCGACCTACTGGTAATCTGATATTGATACCTATTGTAACACAGACCCCCAGAGAGACATTTACAGAGTTGTACTAATCTGTATCCGACATTCAAATAAAATTATCGGAGAAAGTGTTGAATTTCGAATTGTTAATTTGTGTACATGTTTTTATCAATTGATTAAAATACTTATTATTTTTAAAGTAAACTACCTCATAATATAGTATTTAGAAAACTTTAACTTCACCTTTTTTCAAAATTAAGACTGGCAAAATAAAATATTTTTTCAGTTACGAAAATAAGTTTTTTTATTAACCGTGCTATATAATTAAAAAACCCAATCGGGCTATGTCATGAAGACAAAACGTTTTCGGAATCCCTATTCCATCATCAGTGTCTAGGTGTACATGTTTTGAGCCACTAAATATCTGGGTAAAAACCCGTTAAAAGTTATAGGTTACAATTTAGTTTACATTATTAATCTTATATATTAGGATATTAAAGTTACCAGTGGATTTGATAACATGGCAATGTACGACTCCACATCAAGTTGCTGATCCTGAGACAAAGTGTCTTTGTCTCAAGGTTGTCACTCTACCTTTTGCGCGGTCGTCCGATACTTCTGCCGATTGGTGACTTATCTCTTGCTATTTTGACGACAGTGGTCTCCTCCATTCTGCTTATGTGGTTATTCCATTTTTTTTTTCTATTTTTTGTCCATTCATTTATACACTGTACATTACATTTTCTTCTAATGTTTTCACTTCTCTTTCGGTCTCTCAGCGTATTTCTTGTAATTCTTCTCAGTACTGTCATCTCTGCCATTTCCAGTAGCCTTTGCATTTTGGCTGTGTCGGGTCTTGCTTCTGAAACATATGTCTTGACTTCATTTGTGTTAATATGTCTGTTTCGTCATATAGTGTTATTAAGGCATCCTGCCAGTCTGTTTGCTTTTTGTACTTGATCTCTCATTTTTTTGGCCAGATCTCCATAGTTAGACAGTGTAATTCCCAGGTTTTTTATTTCCATTACTTGTTCAATACTGTAGTTTTGTTAGGTGGATCGAGTAGCTCGACAGAACTGTTGCCTGTCCCAAGTCCGGATAAAGAAAGAGGGGTCTACAGCCAGGTTAGCACCCTACTGATAGGCTTTAAAACAACCATACAGCTCATAGAAACAGAATTATGCCCAGATTGGTTCTGAGGGATAATTCGCAATAGAATTGGATGCGATAAAAATAAAGTAAAACCAATATGCTTTTAGACAGGAATTGTGCATTAGAGAATTAATCTGCTTTATAGATGTGGAATAAGTATTTCTGAGAATCCAACACGATATTCAGTTGAAAATGTTTAAAATTTAAAATGAGATGAATGGAAGAGATCATCGAGATCTAATGTTTGTAAAACATTTATGTTGAACAAAAAACCTCTGTTCTAGTAGAAGATATTGAGACCGAAAAAGTTTTCATTGAAATAAGAGTTAGACCAGGTTATCTCTGGTTATACTTTGGGCATATAATAAAAGCTGGCAGATATTCGATACTACAGTTTATACTAAAAGAAAGGCTATAAGGAAAGAGTTGAAGTAACATACATTCTGTCTAAGTATTGATTGATTTTTGGAAAACAGTAGGTTATTTTGGGCACTTGGTAAATTTAAAATATCTGAAAGGTAAAGCTAAAAACTTGAGTGTAGCCAAAAGCACCATTGCATATAGGACAAAAGAAAAAGTGCAGTTTCCTGGCTTTTAGAAACGGTCAAAGGACATTTTTTTGTCTTTACCTACCACGGGATACAGATAGGCCAGTGATTAGTTTGAAAATCTCTCTAGGTCTATTTTAAAATCCTGGTTTTATTGCGGTGAGAAATTTGTAATATCTACGAGTGCATTTATTCTAATTGGTGATGACTTTACGTATACCCATTACTTGTCAAGTAGTGACTAAAGGCAAGTAGTGTCGTTATCACATAAAATGTGATATTGAGTTACTGTGGGTTTATAAAATATTTATATAAACGGCATTTATTTTATATTGGGAGATATATAAGTTTTAATATTTCAATTTTTAATAGCAGAACCACATGTACCTGTCATCCTTGATTTAATAATACGTATATCACTATATGACGCCAGTGATCGACAGCAGATTGTAAATTACATTGTCAATAACGTTTAACGTTTCAACTTTAACTTCGGAAATCGTTCTACAAAATATATTAAAAAATTTTTATTTAAAGATACTTAAAAATTATGCAAAAAGTATAACAAACAAGTTTTTAAGTTGGATTATGTGTTTAAAAAACTGGCTGTTGACACTTGGCATCGATTTTGTAGGCAAAAGCCTCCTTTTGGTTAACAAAAATTCTGAGGGTAGTGTTTTTACCTTGGAATATCAAGTTCTGACTGTTTTGTGTGTCATTGTTGTGTGTTATTGTTTTATTTGTTTGTATATTGTATGTTTAACGTAGATTATGTGTTTGTGTATTGTACATGTATTATGTCCAAATGTAAATGGTCTGCGACTTCCTGTAATCCGCTATTGTTGGTATGTCTTTGTTGTTGACTTCTTGACTTCTACTCCGTGCTCTTTATCCCAGGCATGTTTGCATATTTAAAATTTGTCAAAGTCTTTGTTTTTGATGTATGTATTATGCTTATTTATCGTGACATTTTGTAGTCTTGCAGTTACTCCCACATAGAAATTGTTGCATTCATAGGGTATTTTATAGATGCAGTTCTTTGATCGTGCTTGTGCGTTGTTGCAGTTGGTTTTGTACGGGATAGATCTCAGTGATTTTTTAAATGTTGTTATAATGTTGTACTTATTTCCCATCCTTTTCAATTTTTCTGATAAGAACTTTACATATTTAAACATCTTTAAATCTCTTGTTGTCTGTGTTTCTACAATGTTTGTGGTGTTTTGTTGTTTCTTTCTTCCATCTTTTGAAATTTTAATTTGTAAATGGCAATCGGTAGTTATTTTTGTCAAAATCTCGGTTAGCCGGTTTTTTCTTCCTCAAATCCATTTTCATTGGAGCAGGTGTTTTGGACATCATCAAATCATTTAATGATTTGATGGTGTCTTTTTTATGTTTAATTTGAGATTTGGGCAGTAATTTAAATATCTGTTAGTGTGGGTTGGTTTTCTGTATTGGTTGCATATCATGTGTCTTTTTTTGTGGTTCGCACATCCAAAGAAAATAGTGAATCGTTGTTTTCTTTTTCCATGGTAAATTTAATTAATTTTTCTTTGTTGCTTATGGACATCAATAATTCAGTCTGTTACATTTCTCCATGTTTCTCTAAAAATTAATATGGATTCATTAATAATTCTTTTTCTTAGATCTGGAATACTTACTGGTTTACTTTTATAAATTCTACTTTTTAAGTATCCCCATTAAAGATAATCTTTAGGATTCACATTGGTAGAACGAGGAGGCCATTAAATATTATCTAATCTACTAATCTCTCATCTGGGAAATGTCTGAATTCCCATAACGCCAAACATTTACAGCAAAGTGAGCTGAAGTTTCGTCTTACTGAAACCATATCTCATCAAAATTGGCTCCAACCTTGTCTTTAAGGGCAGGTAGTTTCATTTTTAAGTACCATTTCATAATGACTGTAAAATTTATTATTTATAAATTTTAGTTCTATAGAAAACGCCTTAATTACCTAAGTACCTGCTGCATCCGAACATATATTTAGTTTTTATTGTCTTTGAGTACAGTTTTTACGTATCCAGTTTAGATTTACCTCACTGCAATATCTTAAATTTTGGGGATTTATATTACCACATAGTGTAAATATTGCTTAGTCGGAAAAACATATCTTGTTAACACAGTTTTCGTCAGTTACAATTTTATTCATCATTACCTCACTGAACTTTAATCTACGGTAATAGTCATCTTCATTTAATTCTTGCAACAACTGGATTTTGTAGGTTTTAAATGAACTCATTGTGTTATACGTGCAAGACTAAAGTATGACCTGTGAATCTTGTGAATCTATGTAAATCTTCAACAAAACTCTACATTAAATCTAAAGTTTTGCTGTAATTTATTAGTTTTTGCTTTACCTGTTCATTTTACCGTCTATTTTCCTCAAAGCGTTTTACAATTTTTTGTACTGTCGCCTTATGGATAGGAAAATAGTTTGAGAAAGTATCGTTGAATGAGTTGGCTACTTTACTGTAAGATACACTAAAGTAAGGATTCCAATAAGAATACAATATATAGAGTATTGTATTAAAAAAGTGACTAATCATCATCATAAGTGGCTCGACAATTCGTTGTGGATCTTGGCCTACTTACAAAAAGTCGCCACTTCTGTCGATTCCTGGCAACTTCCCTCCATCTTCTAACCCTTAGAATCTGTATGTCTTCTTCCACATCATTAATCTTTCTCATTCTTGGTCGTCCTCTGCTTCTTGTGCCATCTGGTTTTAAAAATGTTAATCTCTTCGTGTATTCGTGATCTGACATCCTAGCAATGTTTCCAGCCCATCTAAGTCTCTGCATTTTACCGAATTTCACAATATCTGGATCGGTGTATAACTGATATAGTTCAAAGTTGTATCTTCGACGCCGTAGCCCATTTTCATTTACGGCCCCAAAAATCTTTCTAAGAATTTTTCTCTCAAAAATACCAAGGAGTCTTGTATCATTTTGAGATGAAATTCACGTTTCAGCCCCATATATCAAAACCGGTCTTATTAAGGTCCTGTATTATAGTCCTGTAAAGTGACTAATAATGTCAGTAAAATGGGAGATTTCGGATTATCCATTTAAAAGATAATTAAACGGTTCCAGACTTTTGGTTCACTTCACTTTATATTATAATATTGTGGACGTATTTGTATAATAATATGTTTGTATATTTTTTTTAAATGAACCCAGATTTTTCACATTGTTATGCTTTAAAAACTTAACTACTACTTTTTTTTAATTTGTAAGTTTCATTCATAGTTTCTTTGCTTGGAATACATATATTTAGCTTTGAAGAAATTATGCTTTCTCTTTTGCAAAGTACCTAGATATTAGAGGGAAGTTCTAAAAAATACGCTCAACTGAATTTGATGTCTTGTTTAAGTGATTAAATTGACTAAAAAAATACATAGATTATTAGTTTAAATGAGCATTTTCTATTAGGTGGGCTGGATTTAACAAAGCATTCATTAGAACATTCAGTAATATTATTTTATTACTTAGTAAATTTTCTGCTTATATTTACATAGGCTAATTTAATTTTATATTTATATTTATAAACACATTTTCTTCTAATAGATTGTTTTGTAAAATTTAAATTGAAATAATTAATCGTTGGTTCTATATTTAGAATATACTTTTCCCATTTTCAAGACCTTTTTTTGCTAAAACGCAACCAAAACAAGGAAGTGATCAAGAATTAAGTAAACCAACAATTTAAAAATTACAGAAAAATAATAAATCCAGAAATATGAATAATTAATATCGACAGTCTACTATATATATTTTTTTAATTGATGTATAAATATTTTTACTAACTTAACTACAAAAACATAGAAAAATGACAAAGAAAAGAAAACCTAATGAAAATTAGAAAAGTCAGGAGAACAATAAAGGAAAAGAAAAATTCCTAATAGATCTCCTTTTATCAGACCGGTCATTCACTTTAAAACGTCTTACACAGATCAATTTAATAAAAACAAACCAAAAATGGATTGAAATAAAAAAATAAGCATTGAAAATATGTGTGTCGCTCATTTATTATGGTCACATATCTCACTCTATTATTCTGTCAGTGTAGCTAAAACTAATAAAAAGCAGAAACATGAAAATTGGCAGATTGAGCTTCAGCATTAAATTTACGTGGGGATAATATTAAAAAAGTTTTCACTTCCGATTTCAAGAAAAATAGAAAGGTACAGTAGAGTAGAGCGAAACTTTATACTACGTGTTTTGTATAAAACTTAAGAGGTCGCTGGTTAAATGATAATAGATAAATAATTATAAAGATAAAAATGTAATATTTTATTTGTGAATAAATCAGCGACAAATGGCAAACACAACTATAAATAAATTAAGAAATTAACTGGTCTTACTCATTATTGATGTTTGTAAAAAGAATATAGACTTACCCTTTGAAATATTGGAGTCGTAGCCAAGGAAATCTCGTTGGTACCGCGTCGGGGCGCCCGCAGACGCTGCTCTATGGCACGAGAGCCAACAAACTTGGTGTGTTTCGTTCGCTGTCTTGGGATGAAGTGTCTTGAGATTGCAGGTCAGAAAAGAATCTTTTGGCCGTTGGGTGAAAGAGGGTACATCAATAAATCACCCTATTGTATTGTGATTTTGAATGCGATAATTTAAGTTAATTGAGACCGTAATACGAAACCGTACATACGTGTGCATATTTGTGAAACAGAATACAAAAGAGAAGTCAAATTCTCCGCACTTAAAACATAATACATGAGACAACCAGTTTAGAAATTTTACGAAATAACAGGAAACAATATATTTTACCAAAGTCGTTAGAATACATAGCATTATATTAGATCACATTACAGTACCGTAACAGAAAAATATTAAATGTAAAAATATGAAAACAAATAGTATATACTTTCCCAAACATTTTCCCGCGCCAAAAACGAATGTTTTTAAGAACAGCTGAAAGGATAAGTATAAAGAATAGACATGAAAAGATCGATATACTAATAAAGAACTAAGTAAGAATAACATATGAATTCACAAATAAGCGGCGGTCGTATTTTGACCACAGAACATTGTTGGATGTCATCTGACCCTGTGCTCAGATTAACAACGCGTACAATGTTATCAATTAGAAAGGAATAGCGTCGAATCAGTAGAATTTTTCGACCGACTAAACTAGAAAGACTGTGTCATACACAATACCGTTGGCCCCTTTTCCTATAAGAATTCCGTGGTGTGCGCAAAGACAAGAAGAAGAATAGCGTCGAAATCTCGGCGTGGTGTCCCATTTCAAGTCTTCAATGACAGCCAGGAAGTAATATTTCGACGAGTTCCACGGTAGGAAAATGCCAGTTTGGTGAAAATTCTAATAATTGTGCCAGTGATAAAACACGACTAACACAATCAGAGAGGTGTTGATTAGAAGGCATTTGATGCCGAGTAAAGTGTGGTATCAGTTTGTATGTGTTTAATACGATTGCCAATTTGGGGTAGAAAAATTAGCTCAAGAGAGCGCAATCGTCGATATCGGAATCGAAATATCGGAAGATCGGACGAACAACCCTTTGACAAAAGTGACTAGATCAGCCAGCAATATGGCTGCCAGGAGTTCCAATCTTGTCGAGACAGAGCGAGCATGAAAATTGGACTAGACTCGTTGACAAAAGTGACTAGATCAGTCAGCAGTATAGCTGCCAAGAGCTCCGATCTTGCGATAGCTGTTCCTGTATAGAAATAACACCAGAAATGTAACACATACAAGTACAGAGGTCAGATGTATCTGTTCAGATGTTTCATCATCCCAGGATACATTGAAGTACCACAACGGTTTTAGAACCCGTTTGACTTGCAAAAAGACATGGAAAATGAATAAAAACAAAAGAATAGCAACAAAATACGACTGATTTACAAACGAATAGCCCGCTTTGTGAACGGTTTGTCAAAGGGACAAAAAGAATGAGAAAAGAAATCAGTCGTAGGATTCCATTTTAGGCCCAGTACCGTATAAATGAAAGGTTCCTCTTTGTCAACGAGCAACATGTCAAAATGCCTAAGCCAAAGCCTGAAAATAATTAAAGATGGTTGCTGACGTTGTCGATTTGTCTAGCGAAAAACCATCGAGCTTTAAAAGCTAAGCGAGTGCTCACTGCAGAAGGTGAGTAGATCAAAGAGAATCACTTGTAGCGTGATTCTGACGTAAGTCCGTCGAGATGGCTGCTGGCCCACTGCCTAGCGGAAAACCATCGTTTCGTGCTTTAAAAGCTAAGCAAGTTCTCACTGCAGAAGGTGAGTAGATCAAAGAGAATCACTTGTAGCGTGATTCTGACGTAAGTGAGTCGAGATGGCTGCTGGCCCACTGCCTAGCGGAAAACCATCGACCATTAAAAACTAAGCGTTACTCTTGCAGAGTTTATAAGCGAAAGAAAACGAAGAAGTAGTTTGCTTTATATCGCAAATAAAACAACAACGAAGATATTGAAAATTAAGCAAAGAACGAGATGCCCTTTTAGGACCGGTATGAAAAGCGTCGATTAGCGACACACCTCGAACGTCATATAGATTGGCGTCGAAGCTAGTACGAATTTTGGATAAAAGAAGCGAAATGAAAATTTAATTTTTTGAAAACTGTGTGAGAGTTATAAGAAATAATCGATTTAAAATCGGATTCAGAAACTGTTGAGAAGTAACAAAATCTTCCATGAATGCAACATATGTCTCTTTGAGATTCGGAAGTTTCCTGAAGCGATTCTCTAGCATACAAAATGAAGATATGCATAAGAATAAAGAATAAGTAGCGAATATAAACAAGAGAAAAAAATGAATAAAGAGGATTGGGTTGTAGAAACGGTGGAATAACAGAAAATCGACTTGTTAATTTTCGAAAAATCAACAACTTAGAAATATCCTTCACGAGCTTCGTCGTGTTGGGACAAAACTTACAGGTGCCTACTGCTTTCGACTTCCCAAAACCTTTGTAGAAAAGATCTATGTTTGTATATATAGAAGTAACGAAAGATGTGAAATAAAATATAGAATAAGTCGTAGAGACTCGCCCTTATAGAACATAATTGAAAATGATTTCTAAGGCCACAGGATGATTTGGTTCGCCAAGAATTTTGACCAAAATTTACGAAACGAAAAACCAATTCAACCCCTATGAGTATGTCTATAAGATCTGATTACCAAAATGCGTTATTTGGTAGATCACGGAAATAAAATTGGCTGTGGAGCCTGTATCTATCAGGATACGAATTATAAGAATGATACGAAAACATATTTGATCTGTATCAAGTATGTGGAAAGAAATAGACGAGGATATTAAATGTGGTTGTGTAGCAAAATAGAAATTGTAGTATTTGAAGAAGTGATTGTCTAAAGAAACAAGATGAATTTGAGCGTTGGTTAACAAACGAAGCAAAACGCGAGACCGTGATTCGCTAACCGTGCATTTCGTCGTTTCGAATGAGGTGGAATCGGGCCACGTACACAAGAATTATGTGGATTAACCAACGAGAAAAGTTCTTGACGCCGTTTAGTCACAAAAAATATAAACATTTATATGACTGATAAGAACCGGAACACAAGACACATTTAACACCTTGATTAGCTACTTTAGGGTGCTTTGTGGCACTAACGAAACCACAAGTAACGGAGATTTTATCGAAATAATGAAATAAGACAGCGATAATCGAAAGCGAGTAGAAGAAGACCATAAATTCAATCGAAACAAGGTTGTGAGATATGAAAATCTACCCTCGCTACGAATAATAATGAAGGCGTGTGGTTTTGATACTTAAATGCGTTTCATAGGCCTCCTTGAATCTAGAGAATTCCGAGTAGGGCGCGAAAAGTTGGATTTGTTCATTTTGTTGAGCATTGTAAGATACAAGCACGAAAGAGAAGACAATGCAAACATAAATTAACAAATCAACACGAAGAGAATATCTAGATTTAAAGAAGTGAACGGTTTTAAATAAAATCAATTGCAAACAAGTAAGAATATCGATAAAAAGTAAAAAAAAATATTATTTATCATCCGCTCGAAGTGGCCAAATGTTTTGTATAAAACTTAAGAGGTCGCTGGTTAAATGATAATAGATAAATAATTATAAAGATAAAAATGTAATATTTTGTTTGTGAATAAATCAGCGACAAATAGCAAACACAACTATAAATAAATTAAGAAATTAACTGGTCTTACTCATTATTGATGTTTGTACAAAGAATATAGACTTACCCTTTGAAATATTGGAGTCGTAGCCAAGGAAATCTCGTTGGTACCGCGTCGGGGCGCCCGCAGACGTTGCTCTATGGCACGAGAGCCAACAAACTTGGTGTGTTTCGTTCGCTGTCTTGGGATGAAGTGTCTTGAGATTGCAGGTCAGAAAAGAATCTTTTGGCCGTTGGGTGAAAGAGGGTACATCAATAAATCACCCTATTGTATTGTGATTTTGAATGCGATAATTTAAGTTAATTGAGACCGTAATACGAAACCGTACACACGTGTGCATATTTGTGACACAGAATACAAAAGAGAAGTCAAATTCTCCGCACTTAAAACATAATACATGAGACAACCAGTTTAGCAATTTTACGAAATAACAAGAAACAATATATTTTACCAAAGTCGTTAGAATACATAGCATTATATTAGATCACATTACAGTACCGTAACAGAAAAATATTAAATGTAAAAATATGAAAACAAATAGTATATACTTTCCCAAACACTACGTTTACTATATTTTTTAAATTTAAGTAATGTTTTAAAATTTAATAAAGTTATTTTATTATTTATTATTTATATTTTAAAGAACTGTATTAAATTCAAATAATTTAATAAATTATAAATAATGTTTGCTTTTAACGCCACCTGTTAAATTTACACCAAATAATAAATTAATTATAAAATATAAATAAACATCATTTAATAGTAAATTTTATTATTATATAAACTAAATAATAGGTTTAAAAAATAATAATTGTATTTATATAAAACTATTTTAAAACGAAAAATATCATAAAAATTTAAACAGATGATTCAAAGTTGTTATTAATCAGATGATATTTATGACTTTCAAATTTTGACAATCGTTACAAATCGAATCTTTTAGTAAAATATATTCTTTTAATTTTTTACTTTTTATTTGATGTATATATGTTGCATTAGTTATTTTTCATGCAGTTTTCAATTTAAATCTGCTTAGAGTAAGTATATGATTAGTAGAAACGAATTGATCGAGAGTAGTAAATCGATGTAAAAACCGATATTTTGTGACGCTACCCGCAACGACGCCGTGACGCTCGCCTTAGCATTTTACGGCAGAGAAAAAAGCAATACAACGCTAGTATAGAAGCTTCGCTTCAATAAATATCATTTGATAGATTGATTAATTCATTGATTGATTGAATATTATTTAAAATAAATAATATGTTTAAAAATCATAATTGTATTTATTTGAAATTATTTTAAAACGAGAAGTATTTAAAAATTTAAACATATGATTGAATATTGTTATTATTTGGTGACATTTATTACTTTTAAATTTTAACAATCGTTGCGAATCGATCTTTTGTTGACAGATATTCTTTTAATTCTTTACTTCTCATTTAATGTCTGTATTTTGTTTTTTACTTTTCATGGAATTATTAATTTACACTTGCTTAAAATAAACATATAACGACTAAAAGCGAATTGATCGAAAATAATTTTGTTGCTATTGATGGCAATCCTTCACCAAATACTCTGCGGTACGCCTGTCATAGTATCTTTCAATTTCTAAATACGCCATTTAAGTATTAGCGTTATTAGCAATTCAGTTTTGGCACTTCGTAACAAAACAACTGCATTTTAATCACCACCGTTTCGTAGTTGAAATAATTTCAAATAAGGAACTTCCTGATGCATTCGTTTGCATCCAATTAAAATTTTAATAGTTTACTAAAATTATTAAAAATATTACAATTATTATGCAGCAATTTACATTTAGTATTACTTATGCCGCCAATCGTGACATAAGTTTATTTTTATAAGCGAATGTTCAGGTTATAATTTTTGTGGCTAGTGAAAGCTGCTGTCTACCTGTTGACGGTCTGTGGTAGAGAAAATTACTTTAAATTTTACCGTTTTAATATAAACAAGATTAGCAGTAGATTTTACATATAGTCTAATAGTTTCCTTATGAATATTTACATTAAAATTTCTGTTTCTAAATTCCGTTACACTTAATTGCTTCGAGCTTCGATGTATATTAATATAAACTTGCTAGCCATATTTAAATTCATTGATAGCACTATAACATTATACGTCTATTAGTTTATTAGGTCCATAGTTTTAATTTTTAAACATTTTTTTTTAATATTAATGTCTCAACCTCAAAATGTCACTGGCGTAGTACAATTTAAAGTTTTACAATTTAATACATTTATGGAAATAAGTGTGATGACAAATTTTTCATATCAGTTGCGTCACTTGTAAGGTATCTTGTAATTTATATTGAAGTCTCTAAATGCAATATAATGGACACTCCAGTAACATATGGCGAACACTGAGTGCAATCTCACATACGCAGCATTGTGGTGGTAATTCACTCTCCAGCAGATGTTTGTAAGTGATGGCGGTGTGGCCTATTCTCAGACGAAATAGGATGGTTTGATGTAAACACTTATTTAGGGTTGATTTCCAAAGTAATATGGTAATGGTAATGTTTTATTTCTCCTAATTTAGATGTTAATTAATTCCACTTGATCTACCAAGCATTGATTACTACGAAAGGAATCCATAAAATGTTAACATTTGAGTTCATAGTTTCCAGTTGGTTTAATGCTGATTTAATAAGTAGTAGACTTGGATGGCTAAGATATAAGATATTTAAGGCAGATTCAGAACTTATAGAATCCATAATAGTAACAGGTCTTTTGATGCAATTTTCTACCACAAAACTTAATACGTTAAGGATAGCGTTTAACTCGACTGTGTAAATGGATGTTAATTTGGGGAGTTTAATTAATATTTTATTATGGAGAGTTTAGTATTAATGGTTGAGATGGAAACAGTTCACGGAAAAATAGTGTTGACATTTGCTAAACAATCTCTCTCTTGTCATTTCCCCATTACTAAGGATCGTGATTTCTTCCAATATTCCTGACAATTTTTCTTCACTGGTCTCTATCTTCAGCTGCTCTGAGAGCTTTGCAGAATAAATTTCTAGCTGAATTCCTAATTTGGTCTGACCATCTACTTGGTGATCGTCCTCCTGATTTTCTCCCCAAGACGTTTCCATAAACAAATAATCTCTCCAAACTATCGTCACTTCTGCGAACCCCGTGACCAAAAAATTGCAGAATACATTGCAAACATATTGTAAAAAGCCTTTTTTTTATCTAGATTTGGTTCAAAATGAAAACGGTTGTTCTATGAGCTGTCCAAGATATGCGCAGCATTCTTCTCCAGCATTACATCTCAAAGACATCCATTTTTTGGCGCTCGCGTCCGCGAATCCAAGTCTCTGTCCCGTATAGAAATATTGAGAATATAAGGGCATTCGCCAGTCTCATCTTGATATTTTGCGAGATAGATCTATCTTTATAAACTTTAGTTAGGCGACTCATCGCATTTTTGCCATAACAATACGTCTCCGAACTTCTGCTTTACAGTTACCACCATTATTTTTGTCTTAGCTTTATTGATTTTCAGACCAACTTTATTGCTTTCGTACTCAACTCTTTGCAAGAGATTAAGCATTTCTTGCTCATTTACTGCTATAAGTGTAGTGTCATCAGCAAATATAAAATTTTAGATTTTCCTACTAGCCACTGTTACTCCACCAGACCATCCATCTAAAACGATCGTCATGACCTGTTCCCCATAAATGTTAAATAAGTCAGGTGACAACACGCATCCTTGTCTAACACCTCTTTCGGTCTTGAATTGGTTTAAGAACTTCTGATCTAGTCGTAGTGTTGCTATATTGGACTGATACAGATTTTTAATAAGTTTCACCAGGTACATTGGTGTGCTCATTTCTATTAAAATCGACTACAGATTTATCCACCTTACACAACCAAATGGCTTTTGGTAGTCAACGAAGCATATAATCATAGGTACTTGAAATTAGATCTAGACTTTTCAATGAGTTGTCTCAGGTTCAGAATTTGCTCCCGTGTACCCTTACCCTTTACAAACCCCGTTTGTTCCTGAGGTATTTGGTAATGTAGATAGGTTTTTAATCTGTTTTTGATAATATGCAATAAGATTTTACTAGCATGTATTATTAGTGAGAGTGTGCGGTAGTTTTTACGTCTGCTAGTAGTTCCTTTTTTGTGTAGCGGGATATAAATTAAGGTACACCAATCAGATGGCCATTTTCCTAAATTCCAAATAGCGATACAGATAGAGTGGTAAACAATAAGTATCTGGAAATTGAAAGTCAAGTTTACTGAGGTATCTATTGACCCTATCATAAAAAAGAAGGTCAAGCCTAGAATGTGTTGTAAAAATATTCCTAAATCTGTCTAAATTTACGTAGTTGATAACAGAATCCATAGGATTTGCCTTTATTGATGCCGCATATGTTAGTGATAGCTGTTTTCTTAGAAATTCCAGGGAGACTTCTTTAGCGTCACATTGTAAACATTATGTAGGGCTAGTCTAAAAGGCAACTAGTATGGTTCACAGAACACTATTTTGTATTCGATCGAGCTGTTTTATCTTATATGGTTTTGGATCTGATCAATGACTTGTACATAAGAGTCAGATTTTTACTATCTGCTTAACTATTGACAAGTACTTTTGAGATCATGAATGTGGTAATTCCAGGATAATCTGTTGTCAAATGTGATGCTTAAACATTTTATTTTCTAAACATATTTTTAAACACTTTATTTATAAAATAGTGCAATTATATAGATACATAAAAAACGTCATTTAGAGAGACCATAGAATCGTTCATTTCTACGTGTATTAGTAGCATAATTACCATGCTCATTAACGTGACAATTTTGATTTGACATGTGAATGTAAAGTTCGGTGAGGTCTTCATTTGAATTAACTTTTGTGGAAAAATTAATTACAGTATGATAAAACAGCAATTAATAACGAAGATTACTTGTATATAGATATAAAAGTAAACAAATGGTTGCAAAACAGTATAAATAATTGTAAAATATTATAACTATGGTTTAACTAACAGACAACCAGAAAAAACAATTTAATATTTGTGATATTTTTAATGCCATAATAAGGATTATTTAATGCAGACGCATTTAAAAAACGATCCCCAACTAGATATTTAATTAACTTTTGAATATGTAATATTTTTGTTTAAATCTTAATTCTTTAAATCTTCTGCAAATAAATGTAGAAGGTATAAATATAAATATAAGGGGGGAACAAGGCGGAATTAAAATCGATGATTTTTAAGTCATCTTAGCACTGCGGATGTACCGAACAATACAGAAGAACTACAAAATCTACGAAAATCAACTCTACGAAAAAGTGACTTTAAATCAAAATATCATAATAGAAAAAAAAAGCAAAACTTATAAAACAGAAGATTTCTAAGTGGTCGAAACCAAAATTCAGATTACTACGTAAATTGCATTCTACGACATATCGATTCACTTGGGAAAATACCTTTTGTGAATTGGTTTCTTATACTCAAAACAAACGAGTAAATAAAGATATAGAAAACAGTTAAGATTTGATTTTAAGTATAGTGCCTCTACTATTTGCTTATACATATGTATTTCGTCCTAGCAAGACCCATCAGAGCGACTGATGAAGAAGCCCTCTTAGGTAGTGCTACTACGAGATACATTTGTACCTTATATTAATAGATTTCTAGTGAGCCTTTGACTATGAAGAGGTAGCAGCTACTAGTAGAAATGAAAAACATTGGTTTTAAACTAAGGGAAGGAAATGTGGAAAAGATCAATATCGACGTAGGTGTACGACAAGTAGACAGCCTTTCCACAATACTTTGTAACATAACCTTAGATAGAGTGATTAAAGGGAGTAACGAACTGATTAAAAGCTACTTAACACAAATTATAGGCTGTGCAGATAATCTGGTACTAGAAACAAGAGACAAAAGTTTAGAATATACGCTTAAGAACCTAACAAGCAAACCAAGAATCACGACACTAAAACTAAATGAAGAAAAATATTCATAAAAAAAAATAAATATTTAAATAGCCAATATATATATATATATATATATATATATATATATATATATATATATATATATATATATATATATATATATATATATATACTTATGAATAATAATGGACCATTCAAACAACAGGAATACAGAAATTAAGGAAAGAATAAAAGCCAACAATAGAACGTCCTGCATTCTAAAAGATAAAAAAAATCAAAAAAAAACTAAAATCAAAACATACAAAGTGTAAAGTCAACCTTCATAACCTATGTGACAGAGGCAATGTGTTTAACTAACAGATATTAAGACAAAGTATAAGTTATAGAAAGGAAAATACTTGGAAGAATCCAGGGACAAAAAGTACAAGAATGTACAAATGAACGGAGAGCAAGACATTTAAAGAACCACAGGCAGAAATGGTTCTAAGGAGGGGAGCTGACAAACCAATCAAGAAAATGTTAGAGTGAAAACCAACAAACACGGAATAATTTTGAATAAAAATATTTATTAACACTTTTTTCGTAGAATGAACGGTTCTCTCAGAAACAACTATTGAAGCGACTGGCGGTTTTGGATGTTTTAAATTTTGATTGTTCGAATGTGTTTTTTTTTGGGGTTATCAACATTGACATTCGTAGCAAAATTTAACTTGTTCGTATGATTTTTAAAGGCTCAGTGACTTTTTTGTCTCTGACGACTGAGTAATTAGTAATTAACCAAAAACACACAACAACGTGTGAAGGAAGATATTGTTAAATACCAAATACGCCAAATAAAAAAGTCTGAAGGTATCATCAATTAATGCCAAAAATGATGAAGCGCAGATTAAGATAGTTTGGTCATGTTCAAAGTCAAGATGATAATTATTCAGTACGAACAATTGGTCAGTTTCAAATTTCTGGAAGGAGCGAGAGAGAAGGATCAAAGGAAAACTGGGTATAGAACCTTAGGCAGGATATCTCAAACAGAGTGGTATATTTTAAAATACAAAATTTACATGAGATATTTATTATATAGAAAAAGGGCACAGATAATGAGTTATAATATAGTTAAATTATTACAGATTAACCAAAGCAAAATATAAAAAACCGATTGGTTCTGAGGGTGAGAACCAAGCACTAAGAAGACATTGGTGTGTCATTATTTTAGTCTTTTAAGCAAAACACTTTTAAGGTAAAAGAATATACTTGTCGATTAAAATCTTATATACTAAAAGGTTAAGCCTTTTCTTGTGCGCAATACCCCTCCTAAACGGTGATAGATAGAAGAATAATTTTTTCGAATAATTAAACTACCTAATTATTGAGTAGATTCCCCCTAAGGTTTAAAATTTAAAAAATTCGAACCGGTTTAAAAATGGCGGCCATAAAATGAATTTTTCCTATAGTAAAGTATAGGAATTCAATATTATACACAATGCAACAACGCGTCAATTCTCGAATGCTGGAATGCACCAACAAGTGTTTCCACTTAAGGAATAACGATAATGACCACTCAAAATTCGGGATCCTCCTGTCTCCGATTTTAATTTATTGGGTCTGTTTTACACTATCTGATGAGTTGGTATTTTTTTATTTTTATGTTTAGTTAGAAAGTATTCTGTTTCCAACAAGTGCAGCGTGTGTGAGGTGTTGTGATTGATATTTAGAGATTTAGACTACGTTTTGAGTTTAATACTTGAAGAATTAAATAATGAGGTAAGCATTACTTTGTTTTTAATTTATTAGTTAGAAATATATTATTAATTTTGTTGGGAATAAGCCACAATTTTACTTTAAATTAGGTTTATTTTAAATAAATAAATAAAAAATAAACTTATTATAAAGTAAAATTGTGGCGTATTCTCAAAATAGTGGAACAGTAGGCGGTAGTGTAGACTAGCGCGGAGCATCATACTGTTTTCTGTATTTTTTAAATTTAAATAATATTTAAATATAAATTTAGTTAGTTAGTTAGTTAGAGTTCTCAAACCGACTTCTTTTTCTTAAACGTGGCATTTTACAATCTAAAATATGCAAAAAAAAGTTACTTCCGGTTTTACTTCCGTTTTTTATTTAAGAGGGGCGGAGTCTAACAATCGTATTGTTTCCGTTTCCTAATGTAAATCTTCCTGAAAATACTAAAAAACTACTGTATCGATTTTCAATTTAAAAAAATTGGCGTCGATACAGTTTATTTTTAGGATTTTTGGAACATTTACACCAGGCGACGGAAACGATGGATCGTTAGACTCCACCCCTCTTAAATATCAGCAAAACTTACATCAAAACTCGATGTCGAGTTGGTCCGCTAGTTAATATTAAACTACTTAAGTGGGAATAAATTCAAATTGTGTTTAATACTTAGTGTTATTATCATGGTAATGTAATAACTTGCACAAGAATAAAACATAACAAATATAATCATGTTATTGTATACCTTAGTAAAATTTAAAGTGTTTTATTGTAAAAATAATATAGTCCGCCTTACTCGTTTTATAGAAATTCAAGAATTCACGATTTCGTAGTAACCCGTAACATAATTTACTTTCACTGAATTCGATATACCGTACCTAATTGTTTACGAAATTTAGAGTGTCTTAGATAATTTAACAAACGGAATCAATGGGCCATCGTAACATTGACTGGGTACAATATAATATCCATTACCGTGATATCACGCAGTGACAAATTTGATCGTGTATTAAAAGAGTACATTAATTTTTTTCTTATTTGGAGAGATAATATGCTATTGTTTTGAATACAAAATAGTTCTTCAAAGAGGTACTTACGGTAAAGAAATCTAACTTTGAAATATAATAAATACATGCTTTTATTGTCGTTTTTATAGAGAAGGAGTAAACGTACGTATTTTAAATAAAAAATGTTATCATTTTCTTATCTGAGATATTACTTATTAACAAAAAACAAACTTTTTCTACGCAAAGTTTATACGCTCCAAAAAAAGTAACATAGAAGTACCAGATGTTATTTCTTATAAACACAACACTTGCTTCTCAGGAGAAGGCATGGTCAACCTGTTTAAAGAATGTTTTTCAAAAATTTACAGCAATAAAACCCTTTTATCCAAATAATATTATTAATGATTCTGGCTGCATGGGAGTTTTCCCTTATGCCAAAAGAAAATTGCATTTAAATAGTTGTATATTTGATATATACACTAAATTTTTACAGTAGATATCTCTACAGGTTCTGAGCCAGATAGATTACCTCCCATTTTTCTTAAAAATTGCAGTTTTGTTAATCAACCTTTCCTAATCAATCAGAATATCCAATCGTTCTTTTTCTGATATCTTTGCAGCCGACTGAACGACAAGTCACAGAACATAATCGAGTTAGATGCTAACTCGATGCAGAACTCCTTGTCATAAATCATGTAACAGTTCTTACATATAGGCCTTTTGTTAGGTTATGTTAATATACTCCAGTCGTCAGAGACGAAATTGTCACTGACCGCTTGAAAATGATGCGAACAAGTTGAATTTTGCTGAGAATGTTTATTTTAAGATAATTAAAAAAGATTAGAAAAGTTTGCTACTCCTACCACTGGACTTCCTCCCTAAACCCCCCTCGTAGGCGAGGAAACAAGAAAAATCAATTTACTAACAATCTATAAACTGTAGAAAAAAAATGTTTCGTACAAGAAATATAGCAGAGATAATTAAAAAAAAAATGTTTAGTGGCACTTTTTCTGCAGAATAAACCATTCTTTCAGAAACAACACTTAGAGCGACCGGAGATTTTCAAAACCCATAGCATAAAAGCACGTGGTGTTCCTGTGTATAAAGGTATAAAAATGCTTATTGAAAGCTTAAATTTTTTTATTTTAAAGAAGATCTAACAGTTAGCCCAAGACTCCAGAACAGATCAGAGGTAATGTAAGTCGATAAAACCTCACCAGCTACAGGGGGTCACGTAAGATGCCCCCATTTTCAGTTTTTAATAATCAACAAGTTAACAGTCTAATTGCATTTACCTTGCTAAATTCCATGAGGATTATATTTTAATACGGATGTCCTTCCAATGTTTTTATGTGGCCATACAATGTTTTTAACAACTTTTTATTAAACTGATGATGGAATGATTTAATTCCGAAAAGATCTTCTTTAAAATAAAAATTTTTAAGCTTTTAATAAGCATTTTTTATACCTTAATACACACGAATACCACGTGCTTTGTATTCAACAGGTATACTAGCCACTCCTGGATATCTCCACTTCATGGTTTGTTCCAGTTTCACTTTTAACCATAGCATAAAATTTCGATTTTGAGTTTTTCACTTTAACATTACAAACAGTCTAAAATATTTAAAACTTCTATAAGTAGTTATTTAAAAAAAATACGAAAATAAAGAATAAAGTGCCTCAATTAGCAGATTTATTTTTTTAATCTTTTTTATTTCTGTTTTGTAGAGTTTTATTTTTGTATTTCTCGATATAATTGTGGATTTAAGGAGATTAAGCCCAAAATAGTATCTGTTGGCCTTGCAAATTCTGCGGTTTACCTCTGCGGTAGTATTATTTTCAGTGTTAAGGAGCGCTTTCAGGTATACCAATTCGTTCACTGCTTCGCTGTCGTCGTTTTCTATAACGAGTGATCGTAGGGTTTATGGCTGCGTGCTTATTTTTATATATTTCGTTTTTTCGTGTTTATTAATAAACCTATTTTTGTAGCTGATTCTTTTAATGCTAAATACGCCTCTCGTACATCGTTTTTCGTTCTCCCAACAATATTGATATCATCAGCATAGGTTAGGATTTGCACTGATTTATTATACATATATTGCACAGGTTGAGATTTGTCACATACCTATTACTTTTTCCAGAGCCAGATTGAACAATATACAGGAGAGAGGGTCTCACTGGCGCAGCCCATTATTGGTTTTGAAAGGTTCAGACAGTTCCCCCTGAATTCGTACTCTACATTCAACCTTTTCAAGAGTATCTTTTGTTAAATTTACCAACTGATTTGGTATTCCTAGGTCTTTTATTGTTTTGAACATTTCTCTTCTATTCACAAAGTCGTAGACTGCTTTGTAGTCTATAAATATGTGATGGATATCAATGCCATGTTTCTGTGTTTTTTCCATACGGCATATGGCATATGGTGCCATACGGTGACATAGTACTGTGGAAAATATTTTATACACTGCATTTAGAAGCGTAATTTCTCTGTGGTTAGAGCATTCAAAGATATTTACTTTTTTGTACATGGTGCGAAGTATTCCAATATTCCAATCATTGGGAAGGGATTTGTGTGTCCGTATTTCTTTTATATGCTGCCTCTAGTTTGTATTATAAACTATTTGTGTTTACATTCCCTGCTTTTAAATATGCGGCTTATAGGGTCAGTTACAATAAATATTGTCATTTCCAATAACAGTTCTTACTTACATGTTCATTAATTGTTTTACCATTAATTTCGACATTGTTCTAATTTCAATTTAAACGCATGTAAAACAATTAAATGTAAAAAGTTTTTCCTTTTGATTTTGTTTCTTTTACCCTATAATAAGGATCTGTAATCTACGAGCAATATTTTAGAGATTTGTCAATCGAGGACTTCCATTTATGCTTAAAACTTGTTGATTTAAAAAAAAATTTCTTTTTATCAACAGGTCCTCGAAGACACTTTGTCTCAGAACCATGTAATCGATGTAGAGCCATTCCAACCAATTCCAACGGTAACTTAAACATCCTAATTTATAATAACATATAATGTAACATATCTATAAATTAATAACATTTAAAGGGTTTTCACCCATATATTTTAGTGGCTCATAGCATGTATAATTTGTTAGACGGATGATGGAATTTACATTCCGAAAACGTTCTGTAATGTATTTGTGATATAGCCCGTTTGGGTATTTTATTATATAGCTTTTACTAAGGATTTGAAAAATAAAATTATGATACATAGTAGGTATACAGCCAGCTACAGGAACTTAGTTTCTTAGTGGATTTTGATGATTTTTCTTCTAGAAAGAGCGTTTCGCTAATCAGAATCATTAAAAATCCAGAGAAATTTTACAAACATTAATCTTTAAACCAGTATGCTATATTCTTGTGATAAATTCTTTAATAGACCAGAGAACTAAGAATTTTTCCGTGATATTCGTTGATACAGGTCTCTAACAACTGTTTTTTTTAAAATTTAGTAATAACAATACGTAATAAAGAAAATATGCAAAAGATTAAACGTCATTTTTGCCTTATAAACAATATATAAACAATGTAAGACCGCTGTTTGATTTTAATTACTTAAGGTGAATACCAGTATCATCATCATCAATCAGCCCTGAGTTGTCCATTGTTGAACATAGGCCTCCTCTAGACTTTTCCATCTGCTTCTGTTCTGCGCCTCTGCTATCCAATTGGTCACGATTCTTTTGAGGTCGTCGGTCCATCGCGTTGGGGGTCTTCCTCGGCTTCGCTTGTCAGCCCGTGGTCTCCACTCAAGCAATTTTTTTGTCCAACTGTCGTCTTTCATTTTTGCAACATGTCCTGCCCATCTCCATTTTTGCCTTGTAATATGTTCGATAATGTCTTCCACTCCGGTTCGTCTACGAACGTCCTCGTTTCTTATTCTATTTCTTAATCTTATTCCAAGCATTGATCTCTCTATCTTTCGTTGTGTCCTTCTCAATTTTTCGGCTGATGTTTTTGTGAGAGTTAAGGTTTCTGCTCCGTATGTGAGGACTGGTAGAACGCACTGGTTAAAAGCTTTTCTTTTTTAATGGATCGGTATAACACCAGTAAATTATATTAAAAAGTGACAACATTTTACTATAAAAGCATAGAAACTTCTTTAAACTGAGGATTTGCAAAGTTATATTTGTTAATTTGTTGCTTAATTATCGCAAAAACAGCTTCAAAAGTTTATCTTTTAAACATTTGTATAACTTTCTTAAAATAATTTGGCTTAAGAGTAAGGACCATGTCACAAATATTCAATTTTAAAAATTTCAAGAAGTTTCACTTAACATTTAGCGCAAAATCTAAATTGTTTTTTATTTGCTAATGTCTCTGGTCTATAATATTTTCAGTTCCTTAGAGTCTTTTATACTTAAAATCTACTAATTTCGAGTTCTACATCTAAGATACTACGTTGGTTAATTGATTAATTTTTTTAACGAGTTTCTGTGATATATGATATTATGATATGAATTAAATATTTTATCTCGCTGGATTTTTTTTCTATTTTCCTTTTTTTTATTCCACACATTATTAATTGAACCATTTATACTCAGACAAAGTTCCTACATTAACAGCATCATCAACCGTTACTAAGTCAATGAAAAACTGGTGCTGAATAGGTGGAATCCACTGAAGAAGTTTTAGCATATCCATCTTCTTTGCTGCTGTAACTGGCCTGGGAGAATAATACAGTCGGTCCATTGACAAAGAGGTGCGGGGTCTTCCTTTGGCTGATTTCTTCAAATCCAAACTTCTAAATTGCTCAATATTACTAAAGGTTTCCTTGTACAAAAATACTTTGGGAAAATTGCCAAACTGTAGCCACTGAACTTGTAACCATCTAAAAGGCATGTTATCGGCGTTCACCTTTCGTTTTGTGATAGACTTTTCCAATGTTTGAGTTGACCAAAAATCATCTCGTTGCATTTCGTATACATAAAACTTGTTTTTTCTTGCATTACGTATTATGTGTATCCAATCTTGTCATCATCATAAGTGGCTCGACAATCCGTTGTGGATCTTGGCCTGCTCACAAAGAAGTCGCCACTCCTGTCGATTCCTGGCAACTTCCCTCCATCTTCTAACCCCTAGAATCTGTAGGTCTTCTTCCACATCATCAATCTATCATCCAATCTTGTGGCGTGTATATTAAAGTTGGTTTTGAGCACAAAGTCCCTATCGTTGGGCAAGAACGAATGGCCAGACACCATAAATTTGTGATCTACTTTAGTAACACTGTTGTTAATGTTTTTAACTATAGCATTTCAAATCAGTGACAACTTTATATTTCGATTTTGGCCTGTGCATGCGTCACTGTATGCAATGATGTGTTTATTGTCGGCACAGTGAAGCTCGATGTGTTTCATGAGGCACGAACCAATTTCTTGAGATCCGCGGGACGCAATAGTTTCATCCCATGTATACATGAACGCTTGGCCGGTTGCAGTGTGGTGAATCCCAAAGTTATACACGTACATGTTACGTTTATAATAAGCGACCGAGGTAGAGAGCTTGGGAAACGCCAGAGCTTTCTTGAGATCGAATGTGAAAACCACAGTATCTTTTGAATGTTTTGACAGTTCTGTGTCTTCTTTCAAAGACATTCTTGCTTTTTCAGTTTTTCGCAAATGCAGCTGGTGTTTCGTTTCCAGAGAATTTTTTTCTGGTCCATCAGGTAAAACTGCAACTAAAAGTTTGTACTTATCACAACGTACACATGTGTCCTTCCTATTTGCGTGGAAAGACAAATTAAATTCTTTGTTGAACACGTCTCTGTAGATGTGCTCTTTAACCACTTTTTCTGGGGCATACCTTTTTCTTCGCAGTACCGTAGATATAGATTGTAGAGTTTCCTAATGTTGAGCTCAGGGCTTAAGTATTTTCTGTTTGGGTTATTAGCCCTAGTGTAATGACTATTATATCGAGGAAATAGTTCAATATGTTCCCTAATAACATTTAGAGCGTCATCTGATGTTTTGTTAGCACACAGGTTTTTTCCACGGAGATCTTCGCGCGGAGGCTTACACAGTTCCTCTTTTTTTAAGAGCCTTTGAAGTCTTCCGTTTGATATATTAAAAGTATCCAACAAGTACTTCTTACAAAACTACGACACTCTCTGATTTAACATTTACAACGTATTTGTATGTTACAGATTTTGATCCCTTTGATGCCTCGGTATGCTTATTCGGGCGGCGTTGTTGTACTGGAACTCGCTGGACAAGTCCCGAAATATAAGCATTTTGATGAGAAAAATCCCCCCAACTCCAAAAACGAGAGAACAGCCCTTTTCTGTCTAATTCACTAACAAAATTATTGCAGCGTTTTACACACCCACAAGTTGTATTTTGCAGTCACAAGTCTTTGCGGGTATAACCTTGCCTTTGTTTGTCAGATACTCCTTCCCAGCATTCCTCTGTGTTTTACGTTTAACTCGCTTATGATCGCCATCGTGCCGTACACGTTTCTTGCCTTTTCGTACATTATTTCCGTCACTGACTGTATTATTTTCACAAATATTATTTACACTATTCATTGTTTCTGTATACAAAAAAGCAAAAAAAAACACACTTTTTCGTCGTTAATCTGATGCAGTTATCGTGAATTAGGTAAAAACCATACAATACAATACGGTTAGAAGAACGTCACTGTTCACGACAGCGACAATCGTAGAACTACTGACAGCGCACGGGTCAGGCACGATGACGGGTGGTGTTATGAGTTATACCACTATTCCACGCGGCATTTCGTTCAAAGGAAAAATAATACACCGTTATTATCTCACTAACCTTGAATATTTGAATTATACCACTTCTCTATGGAACACATTGCACCACTAGGTACCCACAACTGGTATATCTCAAAAATTCAAATTTTGTGAGTTATACCACTTTTCCTCTGAGCGGCTCAATTTTCTGAGCTCCAAAAATTTATATTTTTTACCGATATTTTTTTAAAAACAATGTATTTTATTACAAAAGGACCAATAAAACGCATAACATTTTTTACCTTTTTTTTTCAACAAATCAAATCAAAAGAGAAAATTGTTCCTTTTAAACTGACATTTGTTGATTTTTTTTTATAAGTAAACGGTTTTATTCGTCCTGTTATTTAAATACATATGTTATGAAAAATGTTAAATATACAATGTTAAAATTCATCGCAATACTAAAGTTATCTACAATCTGTAAGCGACTTTTGAATTTTTAACAAAAGTTTCTTCTTAATATCCAGGTCAAAAGTAATCTAGTTGAAACAGATGGCCCTCGAGGTAATAAGATATAAATTATATAAAATGCCTCATTACTTTCACTTGTACGCTTTTTTCTTAACGAGATTATTTTTGGCTTGATCGAGAACAAACTCTAATCCGACATTCAAATATTTTCGTGGGAATAATTTCGGTAAAATATTGAATATTTTAAAACTTTTGGACCGATGTATATTATTATATTAATATGTACTTTCAAATATATAGAAAAAGTGTTAAAAAAGAAGCAAAAAATGAAAATCGTAGCAACAAATTTTTACCGTACGTTAATAAAGATAATATTATATTATATAAAAATCATTAAAAACAAAATAACTTTATTCGCTGCTAATATTTTTTCTTTTATTTCGGACTTCCTTTTTCCGAATTTGCTTATTGTAACTCCCAGGTATTTGAAGTATTCTACTTCTTCAAACTCAGAGCTTCCTATTTTGATTTTTTCTTTCATTGGCTTTTTCCCTAATCTTAATATTTTTGTCTTTTCTTGATTGAATCTTAGCCCCAGTACCTCCCCTTTCTCTCTTATTTCTTCTAGCATTTCTTTCATTATTTTTCTGTTCTTTGCAATAGTAGCAATATCGTCTGCATATGCAATTATTTGACCACCTCTTGTTCTGAGATTTCCTTTATTTATATTTCGTAGTACATATTCTAATGCTATATTAAATAGCGTTGTTGAAAAGGCATCTCCTTGTTTCATCCCTTTATTTATACTGAATTTCCCTGTCTCTCCTCTTTGTGTCTTTATGCTTATTTTTGTAGTTCTCGTTGTCATTTCTATTAATTTTCTGAGTTTATGTGGAATTTTTAATTTTTTTAGTGCTATCATTAATCCGTTCCTTTTAATTGAATCAAATGCCTATTTGAAGTCTATGAATAACATTTCCAATTCTAATTTTTATTCGTTTGCTTTTTCCATTATTTGTTTTATTGTGTGTATTGCATCTATTGTAGATCTTCCTTCTGTGAATCCACATTGGTACTGTCCTACTGTCTTCTTGGTGATCTTTGATAACCTCCTTTTTATTATTGATGTCAATATTTTATATATTGTATTTAGTAAAGTTATTCCTCTATAATTTTCACATTTTTGTTGGTCTCCCTTTTTATGTATTGTTATGATTTGCCCTACCTCATAGTCCGCCGGCATTTACCCTTCTTTCCATATATTTTCTATAGTGCCAGTGTTTTTCCTATCTGTTCCCTTCCTCCATATTTTATTAGTTCCATATTAATTCCATCTTTACCAGGGGCTTTTCCATTTTTGCTTCTCTGTATTACTTCATCCAATTCCTCTAATGTTGATTCTTTTGAAATTTCGATGTCTACTTCATCTCCTTCGTCTGCTTCTTCTTCGTGCGCCGTTTTCTCCTCGCAGTAAATATGCATTTTTTTTTTTAGAAAATATGCATACTCTGTTTATCGAAAACTCACACATACCAATCGTTACTTGCATGCAAACTTTTATCATCCTCCTTTAAACATTAATTCATACGTTATTAATATGCTTGTCTCCAGATAAATACACCTTTGCCATGATTGTGTTACCGCGAAAATCACATCAATAGGAGCATCCACAGACATCAATCTCCCACTCAATCTTAACCCAAAGACTTAGACTCTCATCATATGAAAGCTTTTCTTACTTACATCAAAGGTAATTACTATTTAAATGGGAATAAGCCACAATTAAAGGTTAAAGTACGTTTATTGACGTTTCAATTTCCACTTCGGAAATAGTTCTCAAAATATAAACATTAGTGTTAAACAAATTTTGTTTTTTTGTTACTTGGTGAAAAATTCTTCTAATAATTTAATTTTATCTGACTCATTTATATTGACAATTCAGACATACATCATACATTTTAAAATCAAAGAAGCGGCTCTTATTATGCTAAATGAGACCAATTGTGTCGCAAATTCCTCGGCAGAATGTAGTAGGATCTGGTTACCCATATTAAAGGAGGAAGTTATTAAAAGGAAAATACCAGTATTAGTAAGTCGGTAACATATAGAGGATACATTATTTATGTTTTTTTAAATAACAAACATGTAAAATCAGAATTTGGTGTTTATTGAAAGTAACCTAAATGCACGACCAAATACTTACCATGTCGGGATAGTATTATGAGATTTTTTTCCTGGTTTTTCCCTCATAATTTACTATGGAATCACTAACAGGAGATTTTTACTGTCATCACGGCATGTGTTTGTCTTTTTAAAGACTAATTACATACTATGATTTTTTCTGACGGATATTCTCAAGTTAAAGTTGATTTCATGTAATCGAATGAACTATCTTATAAGTAAAGTCGTCCCAGGAGCGAAACTCAACAATATTAGCAATATCATTTTAAAGTCGTCTACCTTAAAATGTATAATGTACGTCTGAATTGTCAATATAAATAAGTCAGATAAAATTAAATTACTAGAAGAATTTTTCACCATGTAACAAAAAAAAAACAAAATTTGTTTAATTTACTAATGTTTGTATTTTGAGAACAATTTCCGAAGTGGAAATTGAAACGTCAATAAACGTACTTTAACCTTTAGTTGTGGATTATTCCCATTTAAATATTAATTACTTTAACATGCCACAAGAAAATAGCTTCAGAATAATATCACAGGTGTCACTGACAAAATCAACAAAATTCTAAAATCAAGACGAATAAAGACTATATTTACCCCCCAAACAAAAACTTTCATCTCTTGTCCGATCTATCAAAGACAACATTCCAAATGAACAACACGGAGTTTATGAAATTCCTTATGCAGACTTCACCGGATCCTATATAGGCCAAATAAATCGTAGAATCCAAAATAGCATTTATTAACATTCCATTTCTCTTCGCAAATCCGACTCAATTTCAGCTCTATGTCAACACCATCTTCATACAGGTCACAAAATTGATTTTGAAAACTCTAGGACCATAACCTTCATCTGATTCTATAAACTAAAAATTATACGAGAAGCTATAGAAATTGAAAAAAATGCCAATTTGTCTCAATAAAAGAGATGACGGCACACGGTTACCTTCGACTTGGAGAACTCTTATAAAGAAAATACCGTCCCCTTCAACCGTCATCAAAATCCTACTGTGAAAAATGTTCGCGCCAACTCACTCGCCAATCCCCATGCTAATCCCGACGCCAACCTCTACCCAAACTACGTCACCATCGATGGTATAAATGAGCCGTCCTCTCTTCCCAGCACCAGAAATGCATTGATTAGTGATTAGTGTCGTAGCGTATGTAGTAGTGTTATCATATTAATGATAATCGACGCGGTTCAACCCAAAAGTCTATTAAGTTTAATATTAATTCCTGTAAAAGTATTAATGTTAGCTCTAGGTTTAGTCATTAAATTATTTTAATAATAAATTTTTTGCATATATACCAAGTAAATATAAGGCATGATCTGCTGCATATCTAACCTGACATCATGTTTTTCTACTGTCCCCTTCTTCTTTTTTATGTAGACCTAACTCTCTAGTTTTTTAATGTGCCTTTAGTAAGTTGCTGTTTTATCGTTTTTGTGGTCTTCCTCATGACCGTCTTGCTATTGGGAACCGTTTCTTACCGTCTTTACCATCCTATTTGTTTTCATGATTATTTTCCGGCATATTATAATCGTTTCATTTTACTCTTATATTTCTTACCCAGTTCTTGATGATCTCAACCGTGCATCTATGTCGTATATTTGTACTTTTAGATCTGCCTAATAGTGTCTTACCATCAATTTTTCAAAGTGTTTTCATCTCTGCTGTTTCTAACATCCTTTTTGTCCTTTCTGTATCGAGGCGTGTTTCTGCCGCGTCTGTCATTATTGGTCTGATGACTGTTTTGTAAATTCTACCTTTCATTTCTTTACCGATATTTTTATTTCTCTATATTGTTTCATTTAGGCAACCTACTGCGACTCTGTTTGCTCTATTCACTTCTTCTTCTTCATGCATTTTGTCTTTTTTTCGGAAAATTAAAATGGTAAATTTTCTGGCGGTTATATTAAATTGATGCAGCATACATTATAAATCATCTTTACTTTGAGAGAGTAGTATTGCGTCGTCTGCAGAGCATATTATTTTTTTAAGTTGTTTTTCTCCCATTTGGTATACTTTTTTAGTTGTTACTTTTTTTATTACTGTATTAGGCTAGTTATTTATTTTGTAATTAGTCAAAGGCCTTCTTCAGACCAATTTACCTTATATTTGCCTTATGCTTCATTATATAAAGCAAATATGTTTATGATCATCGTTATTGCCATATGATATGTCGTATGTCGCTATACGTTCATTATTAACGAAGATGATGTGTAGTGCCTTTTTGGTAGTCTCTTTGTTTGTTTTTTTATCTAAATATACTCGTTATATCCTTCTCTTTAATTTGCTATGTCGCATGTTAAGATTCGATCAGTTGTTTATTTTGTACTCATCCAGAGGCCTTCTTTAAGCCAATAAATAAATTTTTTTCCATTTTTATCTATAGTGCTCCATGTTATCTCGTATGTCGCTATACGTCATTAATAATGAAGATACTGTGTAGTGCCCTTTTAGTAGTCGCCTGGTTTGTTTTTTCTATCTTAATATATTTGTTATATACTCCCCTGTTATTTGCTGTGTCGCATCTTAGGATTTGATTAGTTGTTTATTTTGTATTCAGCCAGACGCGTTCTTTAAGTCAATAAATCAAAAAAATTGTGTTTTAGTTAAACTATTTTTATCCATAATGCCCTATGACAGTTCGTATGTAACTATGCGTTCATTATTAATGAAAACACTGTGCAGTGCCCTTTTGTTAGTTGCTTTGTTTTTTTTTCTTAATATATCTTAATATATTCGTTATACTCTTCCCTTTCATTTAACATATCACACGCTCCAATCGGACCAATAACGAAGGAGATAATTATGATGTAATGACCTGTTGGAAATGCCACAATGTGTGTTTTTTATGTCCCAACATATTTGCTACCAGCTCTCCTTTTCAATGATGTATCATACGTCACGTTCCAACGAACTATTCTACCCCCACCACAAAATGCTCAAAAAATGACCAGAATGAACCTTAGCATTTTCTTATATGAATTTACATGGGAAATGAAGCACAAATGGTTTTTTGCAGGTATAGCTTTACAACAAATCGATAGACCCAGGAATTAAAAATTTTTCTATTTAAAAATCGTCGTCAGGAAAAAACTCTATTATGGTTTTACTATTGGTCTAATACTCGGTGCTCGGTGGACCAAGACAAAAATATTATATATCTATTTGGATGCACACAAAAGTTTGTCTCGCTAGCACAAAGTAAAATTTCCTTATCTTCAATCGATTTTTAAATACATACATTTTCTACACATGATATTTTTTACATTATTTATGTTGTTACTCTTTTATATATAATAGAGTTAACAGCCAAATAGATGGATTTCTTTATATTATCGAACAAGAGCGTTAATTAAAAGAATTTTATCGTTCTGTTAACGTTTAAATCTTTATGAATAGCGGAAAAAATAACATACCTTTTGTTAAGTTATTTTAAGGTACGTATAATGTCACGTGTTTCTCTGATATCAATAGATAGTTATGATATGGGATTAAAAGTAATTTTTTAAATATTGAAAAACTATTCACAAAGGAGATTAAAAGATATGAGACTTATGAAAAATATTTTTCCTAATCGTTTTGCTTTAAAATAACACCATATCGCCATATTTAAAATTTGTGTTTATTTTTTGAGGTAAACTTTAATTTAAAGTCAGGATTAAATTATAAATATAATATGAACATTTTTAAATATATTTTATATTAACATGATGTTTACTGTTATTTAAAATAATACAGCAAAAGATCGAATATTTCAGATTCACGGACATCATCGCCAAAAGCATAGTATGCCAAATTCTCGTCTTCGTATAGCATAGTGTCGACCGGTATATGTCCGAATGTACCACCTATATCCTCGTCGTGGATTCTTGCTATATAAATGGTTGTATTTATTGTACTCATTGCATGCCAGTTTGAATGTGCAGGATGGTAGTCATCACTATCGAACCATTTTGGTAAAAGGGTGGTGTTTGTGCTAACCCATTCGACCGTGGCTCCATCCACAACAGTTAGAATCTAAAAAGTAAATTCTATTTTAAACACTAAATATTAAAATTAAAAAAATGTAAAGCAAATGAATGCACTAAAATGTGTAAAAGAGTACATACAACTGAGATCAAATTGTGCAATCGGAGCTTTTTGCACAAACAATTTTATAGTAAATAATGTTGTTTGACGTATGATATGGTAAAAATTGAAAGTAATGATGGAAGATCCGTTTGCATAGCAATTCGGTTTGCAATGTCAGTTTGTAAGACATTATTCATTGTTATATCAAGGACGTCATAACAGAAAGAAGAACTAAACATCATTAAAGAATTAGAAAAACACATTATTAATCTAAGCTAAATATATGGACCTACCGAGGTACCAAGGAGGACTTTTCAGTGGACAAGATTTCATCAAGTCATTTTATCTAGAATCTTTTAAGTCTCCAGTCATCAAATTACCGTAAAGAAATGTTTTTTCTAATTACTTGTAAAAGTTTTTTTTAACGGGACTATGGGGTCATTAAGCTTAAAAATAGAAGACCTGGAAATAGAAATATACGTTTACATAGATTCAAGAAATATATAATAAATCACGAAAAGACAAAGTGATACGTTAATAATAATTTACAGAGTGGCCCAAAAGTCTGAAAACGGGCAATTATCTCATAAATTGCTAGTCATAATTGAACAAAATTTGAGGTACACCTATTTTGGGATACGGAGATTCCATATTTGATATTGCAATGTTGCCAGATTAACAGTTTCTCTAATATTATTAGTAACTTTGGTTTTTCAAATTCATCACCCTGTATATTCAGTCATTATTGAAATTACTATTCAATAGGAGTTTAACCATATGCACACTTATGATTTTATGTAGTCTGGAAGGTCTTAAATACATAAAACAGAAGTCTGGCAACGCGTAATTGTCTCAATAAATGTTTTAATACTAATTATTTTCAACTACATTAAAACGTAAAAATTAATAGATTACAACATTTATTAACAATGGTTACTTTATTAAGCGTTCAAAATGTGCTCTCTTTGTGAGTTGACAGTACTTTAATCGATGATAGAATGCGTCTACCACATTTCTCCATGAATGTCTAGAAATTATTCGAGATTCATCGATAATTCGTTGCCTTAGCTCTGCAAGACGTTGCAAAATTTTTCAAGTATCCCCAATAAAAATAATCTTTAGGATTGAAATCAGTTGAACGTGGAGGCCATTCAATTCTAATTCGTCTACCAATCCATCGTCCGGGAAATATCTCATCTATATAACTCCGAACATTTACACCAAAATGAGCTGGAGCTCCACCTTGCTAATACCATATCTGATTAAAATTTGCCCCAAACAAGTTTCTCAGTGTAGGTAAAATTTCATTTCTAAGTAAAATTTCGTATCTATCTGACGTTAAATTTCCTTCAATAAAAAATGGCCCAGTTAACTGAGTACCCACCATACCTGACCATACATTTAATTTTTGTGGTCTTTTAGTATGGTTTTCACGCATCCAGTGTGGATTTACGTCACTCCAGTACCTTAAATTGTGTCGATTTACACTTCCACACAGTGTAAAGGTTGCTTCATCGAAAAAGCATATATTCTGTTAACGAAATTTGCATCATTTTCAATTTTATACATCATTATTTCAGTACACTCTACTCTACGATCGAAGTCATCTTCACTTAATTTTGTATGGTTTAAATTTATTCTTACGTAATACAAGTAAGATTAAAGAACGACCTACATCATGTCCTTGTGCAACTCTGCGTGAGGATGTATGTGGATCTTCAACAAAACTTTGCATTATATCTAAAGTTTTGTTGTCATTCATAACTCTTTTTGTTCTACCTGATCGGTATTTTAGAGAAGCAATTTATCTTGCAGAACTTTTCGAAACACAACTACTGTCAGTTTTAGTTAATAATGTAAATGGTGAAAAAATGTCTCAATATCCGTTATATACTTATCGATAATTATTTATTGGTTTACGTATTTTTTGATACATTCATAAAAGAACTCACTTGTAGTTCATCTTATTCACTTTAAAAATATTATTTAAATTATATATAAACTTACTTCAATGTTGTCCGTAATACTGTAAGTGAAATCAGGTAAACTAGCATTGAGTCGTAAAACTCCTGCTTCCACTGGGCCTACTATGTAACCTTGATTTTCATCTCCGGACCAATTAGGATCAGAAGTATCTAAAGAGAGAAAGGCACGGGCTAGATATAATTGCCTACCATCACTGGCTTTAGTTCCTTCTACAACATTGGCGGGTATGGTACCATCAAAACTCACCCATTGTACGTAGTCAGCTATAAGATAAAAAATTATATTTAATAATAATATACTAAAAGTTCGGTTAGTTCTGGTTAAATTTCATTTATTGATATCTAGCCAGAGACAGTTAATATTATGTTTTTAAAAACGACTATTACACTTTCTTTAAATTTAAGTCAAAAGCGCTACATTAAAAGCTTAGAAATTGTTGATTACTATATGGTGTTCAGAAACTCTTTACAACTAAAACAGCATATGCCATAAAAGAAATGGAATACATACATAATATAGACTACATAACGTATTCGAAATACTAAAAAAACAAGACATGTATATCAGACATCAGCCTGATATGTCACAACTCATAACCTATGCACCAAATATAATGGACAAAAGAAACCTAGACAACCATTTGTTGAAATTAAATTTGTTGATATAATATTTAATCACCAGAGAAAAACTTTTTTGAATGTAGAATATATTGCCTAGAACATAGAATAGTTTGGTTACGTTTAACGACTATTCCTTGAAGAAAAAAAGGATATTAAAGTGAAAGACAAAAGATCCAAGGTTTAATAGAAAGAAAGGAATGCAAATATGCAGAGAAAAACTTGGTTGAATGTAGAATATATTGCCTAGAACATAGAATAGTTTGGTTACGTTTAACGACTATTCCTTGAAGAAAAAAAGGATATTAAAGTGAAAGACAAAAGATCCAAGGTTTAATAGAAAGAAAGGAATGCAAATAAGATCATGATATGATCAAACGATGATAATAAATAAATTGTTTCAAACAAGAAACACAAGGTGTAAGAATGGTGGCTGGTTATATATACGAAAATATTATGACAAAACTCATTTATATTTGGCAGCTTATATACATATCACAAATGACTAAGAAACACCAATAATATTTAACTTTTTTCAACAAAAACCTAATACTTTTTTGTTAATACATACCATTTGATTTATAAACTTGTTCTCTACAAATCAAGATATGCCATGAAAATGAATCTTAAAATTGACGATCACTTCAAGCGTTGTTTCGAAGAGAACGGTTCATTCTACACAAAAAGTGCTAACAAACATTTTTGTTTATAATTATCTCAACTTCATTATTTATTTGAAATATTTTTTTTGCAGTGTGCAGATTCTTAGTAAATCGATTTTTTTGAGTTTTTACCCCCCTACGAGGAGGGTTTTAGGGAGAAACCTGAGTGTAAATATGGTAAACTTTTTTGCACCTTTTTTAGGATTACAAAATTAATATTCTCTGCAAAATTCAGCTTGTTCGTGTGATTTTTAGGGGTCACTCTGACGACTGGACTATTTGTAATTGTTGGGATTTTTTTAAATAGTTCAACTCTGCCATATTTTAACTAGTGTTATTTATTCGATTCTTAGTAAATCGATTTTTTTGAGTGTTTACCCCCCTACGAGGAGGGTTTTAGGGAGAAACCTGAGTGTAAATATGGTAAACTTTTTTGCACCTTTTTTAGGATTACAAAATTAATATTCTCTGCAAAATTCAGCTTGTTCGTGTGATTTTTAGGGGTCACTCTGACGACTGGACTATTTGTAATTGTTGGGATTTTTTTAAATAGTTCAACTCTGCCATATTTTAACTAGTGTTATTTATGTATGCCATCTGGATCGAAGGCCAATCTGTTTTTTAAGTTCTGTAGTTCTTTTGCAATATGCAAGGTACGAAATGTCTTCATTAAATTAGTTTTCTCGCTTTTAGCATCTTCTTATAGTAATATAGAGCTCTAAAATAATTTTTACTTACGTTTTAAAATATTACCCGAAACCAACCTTGTCTACAACTTCGTTTTTTATGTCATAACATTTTCATACCTATTCCCATACTTCGTGTGAATCTCCATGCATATTGTTCGTAAAACGTTGACTTGGGATGTATGTTGGACTTCATGTTTACTTTCATTCTTTTTATGGCTTCTTTATCTTCTTCCTTGACCGTTAATTCACTTTCACATTACTACACATCATTGTAAGAATATATTTCGCAAACCTCCATATAGCTTCTTTCTGCTTTATGTTTTAATTAATTCCGATTTATGTTTCTCTGTGTACATTGACTAACTTTTAAAGTTTATAGTTGTAGATGTAATCACTAATCCAATGAAGGTAAAACTAAATACTGAGAATATGTTTACCACATATAATGACGGGAACTGATTCTTAAAATTCTTCAAGAGGGATTAGGAACATTGAATTTAGAGGGTTGAATTTTAGAAGGAAGTACTACATAAACGAGAAGAAAAACTTAGTAAAATACAAGAATATGAGAAGGGTCTCTGAAGACTGAAATGAAAAAATAGTTAAGCAAAATGAATTAATATGTTTATATTTCTGATTGTGGTGTCCAGGCTTTTACTACTGATGCGTATTTCCATAAAATATGTGAAAAGTACTTTATTTTTTATAAAAATAGTATCAATTTGACTTACATTGCTTAGCAGATACGTCGTAGACACAGGCTACAGCCAAAATTACTATTATCAGTTTCATGTTTCGAAATAAACTACTTACTTTCTAATATTTTCATTGATTTATAAATCGATACAAATTAAATAACTGTGAATTACATTAAGGTAAAAACCCTTCAAACGAAATGAAATTTTATCCTTATCTTAAGATCATCGGAATAAATATTTAGCCTTTAAAAACATATTTCTTATTTAAAAATAATCATCTGAATCTGTCATGCGAGGAAAAATGCTGTCTCACAATATTTTTGGAGATATGAGTTTATTAATATCTAGGTATCGAATTGTTTTTATGTAAGATTAAATTAAATATTTCTGTATCATGTAGGTACTTTGATCATATTTTATCTAATGAAAATTTTCACTATTTGATAATCGATTAGTAAGGCAAAAGGCAATGATAATATGAGTGTCATTAAAAATTTAAGTACGAATAATAATCCGAAATCCAAATGGTGAAAACGTATTAACCTTAAAAAATCAAATAAGTACATACAAAACATAAAAAAGAGGACATAAATACATTGTTATGAGTACAGTAAACGTATAGACCAGAACGTATTAATTTAAAAGACCTAAATGGATCCCGTCTCCTCCTCTCTGAAAGTCTAAATTATTATGAATACAAGATTTCTGAATACGTATAAGTAGGTGGAAAATTTAAATGTTGTTATTCTTGCTTGTTTATTATTATTATGACATGACATAAATAAGACATTAACATCTTGGCAGATGTGTTGTAGTTAATGATTAAGCTTCAGCAGCTCTGATAATCTGATTAGTAATATTTGACTCTGAGGCCTTTCTTGGACCACCAACCGCTCCATTTTGTAATCACATTGATAGATATGACCAAAGAACTTTAAAATATTCTAGAGTTAACTATATTAGAGAGACTCTGATTTGGTTTATTATACTATTTGCTTCAAACATATATTTGAATAGAAGTTGTCCAAGGGTAAGTTACTCCCAGCAAGATCATTGGATCAACTTCTGACATGCTTTTGAAAACACTAACTTGTTTTTGTAAAACAGAATATAATAGGTTAACTTGAGGGTGTATAAAAATGAGGTTATATTGTACAAACTTTGCACGGAATGCACACAAGAAACTTGGGACGCAATTGACGATATTAAAGATGATCCTGAAGGTGTAGATGGATCAATAGATAAACTAGATTTAAGTATTGTAGACATGCTTTCGAATACAATAAACTCCGTTGAAATATCCGTCGGAATCCGCAATAACCACCGTATCATCTTCGTATTTGATGCTCTTGATTTTTACGTCATTTACCTTGACTCTATCCTTGAAATCCTCCAGTGCCTGTTGAAAGATAAACTCGGAATAAAGATTAGATAGCAGAGGTGACAAAACACATCCTTGTCTAATTTCTTTACTAATTTCTACTTTTTCGGACAGCAACCTTCGATCCTAATTCTGGCATTTTAGTTCCGGTAATAGTTTTTTAGTAGTTTAGTAGTTAGATAAAATATATGAATATATTTGTCTGTTGGTCCTCCGTTGTTGTTGTCCAATCTTCTCGGTTCTTCTCGTATGCCATTAAAAAATATTTTAATATAATTTCTCCATTCTTTCAGTTTATATTCAGTCAATTCTAGCAGTTTGCCATTCGTATTCAAAATTGTGTGTAAGGTTATTCAATGTGAACTCTTTTACCTTTTTATGTAAATTAAAAAAAATGTGAATTTGTTCTTTTATTTCGACGCATTTTGTTTCCAGCCACTTCTCTTTTGCCTGGGTTATTTTTTGAAAATATTCTACTTAATCTTTTGTTTATCAACCACTGATAAAAATCAATCAAGCGCAAAATATTCAGAAAGATATTTTACCAAACCATTGCAGTGATGGTTCGTGGAGAATAAAAATGAACTATGAGCTAGATGCATTAATGCAGAGCGCAGATATCGTTCGATTTATAAAGTCACAAAGACTAAACTGGCTTGGCCACTTAGAAATAATGACAGATAATCAAGCTGTAAAAGTAACCCAGAGATGAAAATCGCAAGGAAATAGGACAAGAGGAAGGCGCAGCAAAAGGTGGATAGAGTATGTAGAGGAAGATCTTAAAACCATGAAAATCAGGCAGTGGCGAAGGAAAGTATCAGACGAAGAAGTTTTGCCGTCCTTGCCATCTTCTCCTTTCGGTACTCTTCGTTTGTCCAATAATTGTAAAATCTCTTGTGTTATCCATTCCTGTTTATTATTTCTGGATGTTGTTTCCTTGGGTGTGTGTCCATTACGTTGTTCATTTGCTCTTTAACAGTTTTCCACAGGACGTTTACGCCATCGGACTCGGTAATTCTATTGTAGTCAATATTTCCTAAATTTTTATTTAATATTCTGTATGGTGTCGTTTTTTAATAACTGGATGTCTAGTTTGTCTTGAGGTTTATGTTTCTTTATTGGTATAAATCTTGCGCGCACTTTTACAATTACAACAACAGGATTATTATCGGAATTCATGTTAATTCCTGGATATATTTTTGCACTGATAATACCGTTATGGTATATTTTGTTAACTAATATATAATCCCCACCAGTATAATAAAATTCCTGTAGTTGGCTGTATACCATAAATCACAAAAGTTTTATTTAAAAATCCTTTTTAAAAGGTATATAAATAAAATGATACTTTCGGGCTACATCACCAACAGAATGTTTTCGGACTTAATAGTCAATCACCAGTTAATTCACCCGGAATAAGTATTGCCACTGTAGTGCATAAAAACCTGAAAATTAAATTTTTACCAAGGATAAGAAGCAATTTGGTTAAATACTCACCAAGTGTACATGTCTCAAGCCACTAAATATGTTGGTAAAACCCTTAAAATGGTACAAAAATTGTTATTTATTACATCTTTGTTAAAAAGTTGGTGTGATTTTAAAGTTTTTAACAAATACCCTGGAATTTCCTGAAAGCATGGAAACGTAAGACACTCAATGGGGTTGCTGATCCTGAGTCGATGTCTCTGTATGGGCTCTAGATGGCAACTGTCTAAAATGATAGTTTTAGGATGGATGTATGAACAAATCCGTGAATGTAACTTGTAGTATGTGTCTTAATGCGACACTAGCCAACAATTGTTAAATAAATTCATTAATTTTTATTTATTTATTGTTACTTATAACAGTAGCAAACATTAAAATGTTAAGGTTGAAAAACAATGTACTTATATGTAAATAAATATTATAAAACGGTTGTGTGTATGTATTGACATTAAAAAGTATTTGAATCTGAAGTAGGCAAGCATCAATATATGTACCAAGAGGAAAAAGAATAAAATAAAATATTGATAAGCGATATTAAATAGTCTACGGAATTCGTGGTATTTTTTTGTATTAGTTCCAATCTTACTCAAGGAATAGGAAACAACTAGTTAAAGCAAATGGTACTGACTCTAGTCACAAAAGCATTGTATGTGGACACAATGCCACATTGTATGTGAACACAGTACCACAAGGTTCAGTATTGGGTCCTCTACTCTTCGTTATCTTTATAAATGACACCACCTACTTAAAAATCGATGGAACAATTTTTCTTTCTGCTCATGATTATCACCTGGAGGAATTCTAATATCGCAACTCTTGATGCAATTATAACTTCTGATCTACTTAAAATAAAAACCTGGTCCGACTCTATAGTTCAGTCATCATAGAGTTGACCCCTAAAAATCATACGAACAAGCTGAATTATGCAGAGAATATTAATTTTAAGACTCTAAAAAAATGCAAAAAGTTTAGCACTTTTACCCCCGGGGTAAAATTCCCCTCGCAGGGGGATAAAAACGCAAAAAAGTCGATTTACCAAGAATCTGTACACCGTAGAAAAAAAATTTTTCAAATAAAAAATATAGCTGAGATTATTTTAAACAACTATGTTCATAAGCAATTTTTGTGTAAAATAAATCGTTCTCTTAGAAACAACGCTTGAAGCATCCGTCGATTTTGCATGTCAGTTCCTCGCGAAATCAATGTTCAATAAAATTTATATCAGCTCGACGGTAAAAATTTGATATCTTTTGATCCAAATGTCCTATCGACAAAAATCATGTTGTGTACAAATGATCATTTGTGCTATATCATGCTTTAAAACAAGCAATGTGATTAACCCAGTCTGAGAGACTTGCAGACCCTCTTAGAATGACATTCGGGTATTACAATTCATTGGAACGAGGTGTATTGATTCGTGTTACCAGTAACCACTACACCACGCTCCAATGCTCCAGCAAATTTCCCTTTCTACCGTATAGCACTCTCATGCGCAATACGGGGATCACTATCAGCCGCTGCTTTTCGTGTAGAAGTCCTGGGTACAAGAACTCCAACACGATATCCTAACCCGATCAATGCAGGCTATCGTGAGGCGCTCTTTTCCTGCTTTGTCTAGTGATTTATCATCGTACTGAAATTGCTTGCTCGGGCCTCGAGTCTCCGCTTCGGGCTGCCTCCATTTGGGTAACTCGGTGCCCAAGAATGTGGGTCCTTGGTGCCCAGGTTTTGGAATTTTATTTATTATTTTGAAGGTTGTCCAGAAAATAAATAATAATTATTAAAATTTCTATTGCTGCGTGCAAGTGCTTCTTCTGTTGGTAGAGCCACGAATTATCTAGACTTTATAAATGCATCATATCTTATTATCCCTTGCAGGATCGGACTTAGGTGATTCTTTAATACTACAAACCTAATTCTGGCTTTTTCTGCCATTTTATCCATCACCCTTACTTGTTGCAGTTCTTTAAACACAAAGTGTTCAGTTACGTACAGTGCACATATTCTAAATATGCCGGCTTCTATGCGTTGTATTATAGTTTGTGTATGAGAGAAAGAGTTTTCGAAGTAAACAGATAAATTTAATATTATTATTTGTTATTTCATTATTTTAAAAACTTTTTCTCATACATCGATTATAATACAGCGCATAAAAGCCATCTCCCACCGGCACATTTAGAATTTGTGCACTGTATCTGGGTATACTTGCCGTTTTTTTAGGATGTTATTGTGGGCTGATTGTATTTTTTTTTTATTTGCATTGCTTATGTGTCCCCATGCTAGAGATGCATATGTGATTATTTAACGAGTCCTCTTATAGCTGCTCTGACTGTTTTTGTTTTCTGGATGGTTGTGTGCATGTGTTGCGTGAATGTTAAACCTTGATCCATGATGATTCCTAGGTATTTCGCTTCTCTTTTCTATTCGATAGAATTATTTTACACTAACAACTGTTCCCTTGGGGTCTCTCTTTTTTTAGTAAGATTGCTTGTGCCAATTGATTGATATTTTTCATTGGATACACCATTCTTCAATGTTATCCAATGTTGGCTAGCGTTGTAGAAAAACGCTACTTCTAAGTTTCTGTGTTTGCTGTATCGTTTGCATAAAGGCTAAGTAATGTTTCTGGTGTTCTTGGAACATCTGCGATATATATTGTGTACAGTAGGGGTGACAGGAGTGCTCCCTGTGGCACTTCAGCCTCTGGAGCTCCGTGTTCGGATATTACTTGTCCTATTCGTACCCTGAAGATTCAGTTGCTTAAGTACGAATAGATTAGTCTCGTTATGGCCCCACTGTATCCGTAGCCTCTCATTTTGTATATTCGGCCTTTATTCCAGATTCTGTCGAAGGTTTTTCTTACACCCAGAAATGCTGCTCCTGTGTACTGTTTGTCGTTAAATCCAGCTGTAATGTATTCTGTCAGTCTAAGTACTTGTACTTTGCTGGAGTGTACTTCTGGTATTAGTCCTATTTCGTACGTTTCAGCTTATAGTCTGCTTAGTATTACTATTTCTACGATCTTGCTGACTGATGGCAGTAAGCTTATCGACCTGTAGTTTTGCGCAAACTTAGTATTCTTTCCTGGCTTAGGAATCATGATAACGTGGGCTTTCTTCCATCGATTTGCAAAGAGCCTGTTTTTAAAGATTACGTTTGTTATGTTGGTTAAAAATACGATTGCTTTTGCTGGTAGATACTTCAGAGCTGTATTTAAAATTTCATATGAGCCAGGTGCTTTCTTGGTGAGCTATTTGTAATTAGTTTGTTTATTTTTTGAAGGAATGCAGGTGTGATTATCTCCTCTGGTTGTTCTGACATTTCTTGTTTTTCTTCGACTTCTTTGATGAAGTATACATCTTCGTCTTGGTAATAATTTAATTTACATTCTCGAGAAACTTTAAAACTGATCTGTTCCTTGTGTCGATAGATATTAAGTTTAGATGTTTATCTTCTCGTTACGATTGCACTAAAGAGTTTGTACAAATTTTTTAAGAGGCTGATAGGTCTATAATTTTCTGTTACCTTTTTTTGTAACAAGGTTAATTGATTACCATTATTAATCATTGTAGTCTTAATATTTTTAGACCTTCAATAATTTTTGGTACCTTGTTTCTACAATATGGCAAAAAAACTGATATAAGCAATTAAATACCAGTTAGACTAAAAAGAAAATGTGTATTTATTCTTTAATTCATAGCGCAATTAAAACTTCCAAATATTTAACCTATTTTATAAATTTGACATTAATTGGTGGCCACTTTCACTTTATTTTATAAAAAATATCATTAAAATTATCAATAGTTTATAGAACACACAACACTTTAGTAGTTTTATCAAATTTTTAAATTACCTTTTCGTAATTCTTAAACGGTTTTCGGTTGAGTAAGTAACAGGCAATTCTATATTTATCTGAAAGAGCTTACAGCCATTCCATGTCGTGATAACTGGCTGTTGTTATTTTATTTAGTTTTATTGCTTCTATTAGATATATTATATGTATTTAGTATTTAATTTGCTAACTACTGGCTATATATTTTTGATTATACCCATTCAGGTCAATATGATTTTTTCATTAATTACAAATAAGTAGATATATACTACGACTTTGGTTACATAACAAAGAGTTTGGTAAGTAATTATTTATAATTGTTTCTACAAAATTAATAATGTATATAAAGTGCACCTAATCGACATTTATAAAATAATAATATCTAATACTTATAGTTTCATTTGTATTATTAAAATGTATTACAGAGGCAATAGAGAAAAGTAAAAGTAAAAACGTAAAATATTTTATAAAAGGAAATTACAAAAAATGAAAATAGAGATGATAAATAACAATAAACTATAATAATACAGCAAATGAAAATGAGTATCAGAAGTCAGAAATAAACATCGTATTGATACAAATTGATATAATTTATATCTATAGTACTATTTTTCTATTTTAATTTCAATATTCTATTGAAGTTTCGAACTTATAATAAATGTACATATTTAATTGATTTCCTCTGTAAATAACTCGGCCTTGTACTATTTCTGATTGTTAGCATGGGATATTTTTTGTTTTTCCATATTTCTACTTGCACTAATATTGCAAACAGGCTGTTCTTTTTCAAACAGTCCTAGTACTTCCAAACCACTTAGTAGACCATACGTTATTTTTCATTATTACAACCTTTATACATATAAGTGATGTTAACAATGTTTAATGTGTAACTTTTTAACTTTACCCTATGTAAATATTTCTTAATACGCTTCGTATATCTTAACAACTGACTTATAACAGTTTGCGAAATATTCTGAATGGTACTTATATTATTTTGAAAAATAATGAGTGACAATTGACAGATGGTTTTGATCCTGTCTAAACTTAGTTTGCTTGTTTGCAATGGTAGCTACTAAGGTACAAGTCAGCCGATAACGCAGACCCAATGCTTATCGACATTGGCGCCTGGCCTGTCTGGCCTATCTTGCACAGGTGGCGCATACTCTACTAGTAGTAGAATGCATTCCTAAGTAATAGTATGTATAAAGGGTAACAATTGTGTCATGCGGTTTACGGATAATTCAAAATTAAGAAACGACTTTCTGACAACACTGTATATATTTTGACGTATCGCTAAAATATTCCGCTTAGTAAACCATAAAATATGACTAGGTAGTAGTAGAGTATGCGCCACCTGTGCCATAAAATTCAAGTGCCGATGTCGATAAGCATGGGATCTGCATTACCGTCTCTCGACTAAATCTCTATAAATCCAAATTTAGTCAGGATCAGAAACATTTGCCAATTGTCAATTGTTATTTGTCAATATTTTCGATATAAAGTAAACAATATACAGGACGAATTAAAAAAAGTAATAAATATTGTTAAGTGCTCCATTTTTCAGAGACGAGAATCCCACCGAACCTCTAAAAATCATACTAACAAGCTCAATTTTGTGACCTCAAAAAGATGCATTTTTTGCGGGAGGGGAGGGGGGGCGGTAAACATCCATTTTCCAGGAAATTGGAAATTGGAAATTGGAAAAAAGGTAAAAATTGCGCACGTTTATTTATCACTTATTTATTTACAGGTTTATAGAAACTGACTCTATTTGCGGCAAAATGTAAAATTGCGTACGAAAGCTGCGCTCTTCACCTTTAAAACGCATTTCTATTTTTGTCGATAGGAGAGTCAATCACTAATCAAAAGATATCGAGTTTTTACCGCCGAGTTGATACAAATTTTATTTAATAAATTGATTTCACGACCGTAACTGACATTCATAATTACCATTAGTCGTTTTAAGCGTTGTTTCTGTAAGAACGGTTTATTCTACAAAAAAAGTCGTAATAATCAAAATTATCTCAGCTACATTTATTGTTTGAAATATTTTTTTTCGTACAGATTCTTGATAAATCAATGTTTTGGGCCCCTCCTCCTTTCGTGAAAGGAGGAGGTGAAAGGCTGGGAGCAGTAGTGGCAACTTTGTTTCCAACTTTTTTGGAGTCCCAAAATTGACATTCCCAGCAAAATTCAGCTTGTTCGTCTCATTTTTTAGACATCAAATCTCTGACAACTGGACTAAAAATCACTTACTTAAATGTAATACCTATCAACAACGGTAAAGGATATGTAACTTTTAAGACATTACAAGTAAACGTGTATTTTCAGCAGCAGAAATGAAAACCAATCATCTTCTTCTTCTGGTTCCTATCCGTTTCGGATGTTGGAAATCATATTGGCAATCACGACCTTGCTCGCTGCGGCTCGAAACAGCTCCGTTGAGGTTTTCTTAAACCATGTTCTTAAATTCCGCAGCCATGATATTCTCCTTCTACCGGGTCCCCGCTTACCTTTGCCTTTACCTTGCAATATAGACTGCAGCAGGACGTAACGGTGCTGATTTCTCATAACGTGTCCCAGCTATTGCAATTTTATGCGTTTAATTGTAAACACAATCTCTGGTTCCTTCTTCATTTTTTCTAGAACTTCCTTGTTCGTGATCTTTGCTGTCCATGATATTCTCAGCATTCTTCTATAAACCCACATCTCAAATGCTTCAAGTTTTTTAAAAGTGGTGTCTGTAAGCGTCCATGCCTCCGCCCCGTACAACAACACAGAGAAAACATACCATCTCAAATGTCTCATTTTTGTATCTAGGGATATGTTGTGACTTTTGAAGATGGCGCTCAGTTTGTTATAGACCGTTCTTGCCTTTCCTATGCGGCACTTTATTTCCTGTACATTGCTCCACTGTTCGTTTATAATAGTTCCCAGGTAGCAATACTATTTTACTCGCTCTATCCGCGACCCATTAATGTATAGATGAGCCCCATTTATATTCTCCTTGCTGATTATCATTTGTTTCGTTTTGTGGGTATTAATGTTTAGTCCGTACTGTTGACTGTACTCGTTTATTCCGTCCATTAGTCTCTGAAGTCCCTCTAAACTATCTGCTACCACCATGGTGTCGTCGGCATATCTAACATTGTTTACTCTTTCACCATTTAGAAGGATGCCTTCGTCTATTCCGTAAAGAGCCTCGTTAAAAATTCTCTCTGAGTACATATTAAATATCAACGGCGATAGGATCAAACCAATCATAAACACGCCAATTTAGTGAAAAAGATCAAGCTTAATTTCTCTTATTGGTGCTTTTACAGAAAGATTTATATCTTTGGCCACAAACATGCACGTGTCGGACAATAAGGAGTAACCAGATTCGTTACTCTCTCCTAGCATTTTACTTTCTTGCTTTCCTTCAGGCAACCTTCAAAATCGAAAGACAACGAAATCAAAAATTATTACACCTTGTATTCGTTCATCGTTTTTATTTTCTTATTTAATTTTTTTTTCCAATAGTCATCTTTTACCTTATTTTACCATTTAATTTGTTTTATCTTTTTTTATGTATTTGCATCATCTCTGAGATTTTATCTGTGTATTCTCTACGATATGTACCTATCTGGTCTATGTATTATCTTGTGTTGCATGTATTATTAATCCTTTTTTTTAATGTGCCTATTTTATTGTGGTATTGGCGAGCACATTGACCCATACACATTCACAGCAACTCAAAATAGATTAACTGACGTAAGACTAGACTATTTCCTAAGATTGGCCAGCCGGGGCCTCTCTTGTACTCAATCAGACCCTTTCGAATCAGCTGTAGAAGTTGTTATTTATAATTACGCATGATGTGGCCTAAGTAAGCCAATTTACTGTTCTTTACTTTGTTAATAATTTTTTTGCCTTTCTTAGCCTCTGGAGGATAGTTGTGTTTATTGTACTTTCGTTCGTCTTTTCATTTTATTTTCATTCCTTGTTGGTTTTTTTGGGTGATTGAAATTTCAACCACAACCAGATTGGGTGTGTTGACTTTGGTACATATTATGGTTCCATAATCGACCACAGAAAAAACACATTAATTAAACATTTTCATTATGAAATAATGGAAAACATTCAATAAATAATACAACTTAGCAATTTAAGCATTTCATTCATAAACGTTTTGGCTTTACTCTCGTTGAACAGTGTTCAACGTCTTGATGTTCCTTTTTTTGGCATGTGATTACCAACATCGCTTAGTCTCACCATGTTTTCATTGCTTACAGCATTATGTGTTCCCATTTTCTTCAGTTTATTTTTACCTATTAATACCTTAGGTCCTGGCATCTTTCTATTCTGGAAATTACTTGTGAGCTCGTTGGCCAATACACTGATACCATCTTTGAGATTTCCATGAAATTAGATAAGAAATATGAAGTTGATTGAATAGGTTGAGTTCATCCAGATAGCGAGTTTCATCAATTATAGCTTTTGGACACTTAATACTTTCTTGTTCACCATTCACCATCTTTTCTTCGCAAAACTGAAGTAATTTTAATTGGAATATGCATCGTATTGCCGACTAGAATGCATTTGCGCCCCGATCTTTCCATTCAACTATTTTCATTGTTTTGTCCCATTTTAGTTGTGTTCAAAATCCTTTACGATTTATTCTTTAAGTTCCACAGCAGAACAATGATAGGTTAACATTTTCTTAAAAAGAGAAAAACTCAAGGAAAAAAATATCGAAATAAATGCAGTAGTTTAAACCTCTAAGAGACTCGGTAATGTCTAATACCAGTTTAGCTCCTAAACCATATTAAGCATTTTGTAATTGAGGTTTGCCTTCATATATGCTACATTTGGACACGTATCCAGTTTCGGAGCATACAATGACCTAGACTTTGAAGCCCCTTTTTATGGGCTTCTTCGGTATATATTGTTTGAAGGAACTTGCCCCTTAAAGCAACTATAATTTCATCTAATGCAACATTTCTATTGGTATAAAAGTTCCCTTTCTACGGCCAACGACTGTTTATTCTAAGAATATGTAAAGGCAACAATAAGAATAATGTCACTTACAGTGTCAATTTTTATAAAAAAATATATCTGAAAACTTATTTAAAAAATTTAACATAGTAATTGGCCAACTGGACAATAACTGTTTATATACCTAAATTATTAATAACAGTTATTGGCATAATAAATTCGCGCATTTTTCGATATATAATAATGTTTGGGGCCTAAAATTTGATCAGTTACAACCTTAGTTTAATAACTTATGCTAAATTATATTTATTTATACAAGGATTAAGTTTATAATAGATTTAAAAACAAGTGTAAAATCCTAAATAATTTCTTAAGTTGATGATACCCTTTTACACTCTATTATTACTGGCTTTTAAATGAACATTAAGCGTCATTGTCAAAATTATCCTGTAAATTTGATTTATTTTAGTAACAACAGAGATATTTATAAATTTATGTTAACATGGCCAATCACCATAGCATGGCCAACGACTGTATCATTTACCCTATCTATATTATTCTTACAATTACGAAACTATTCAATGTATAAACTGTGGTGTAAACTGTATCTGACGTATTAAATCCGCCTTCCTATCCCAGATGTAATAGACCAGATCTCGATAAACAAGAAATCTACAGAACCAAATTTACCTTCATTGTTGGTTCTTGCACAATCAAATTGCTTTATTATAACTGTTCTCAAGGTTGTCAACTAGATTATCAATTCACTAATAATATTAACGCGATATAGGTCTTATTATTATTGTTATAAAAACAATTAGCGGATACCTTTCTCCAGTGCCGAACTAACCTTAATTATTTAGATTTATATATATATATATATATATATATATATATATATATATATATATATTATATATATATATATATTATATATTATATATTATATATATATATATATATTATATATATATTATATATATATATATATAATATATATATATATATATATATATATATATATATATATATATATATATATATATATATATATATATATATATATATATATATATATATATATATAAGAAATACTGGATCAGATCAAAACACAAAACACACCATGAAAAGATGTCACTAACAAAATTTTAACTTTCCAACTAAATTTTAAAATGTATATTGTCCATTATTTTAAATTTTATATGTGTGTTTTAATGTTGAGTGTCGTAGCTTTAGAAAAATAATCTCAACGACTATGTCTTGAAGAAGGAATAAAAGAATTCCGAAAGCTCGACCAAAAGTCAAAAGAGTGTTTCTATAACATCCCGGCCAAACCTACTGACTGCAGCCCTAATAAACTGTGTTGTTTTATATATTGTATATAGCAAAACAACCAGTTTATTAGGGCTGCAGTCAGAAGATTGGCCGAGATGTTAGAGAAACACTCTTTTGACTTTTTATCTAGCTTTCGGAATTGTTTTATTCCTTTTTCAAGACATAGTCGTTGAGATCATTTACAATAAACTTTGTATACTTTGGCTTCTGCAATGACAATAAATAAAATCACAATTACCCTAGAGTTTCCATGTTTCGTACATGGGCAATTATTCGCGTATCGGAAAACCATCATCGTTGTATATTTATTAAACGCAAAAAAAAATAAAAATATTTATATCAGAAAGTATTAAATTAATTCAACTTTGATCATGCATAATATGTTTGAGTGTTTTTTTTTGGTTTTCTTTTCTATTAATTTTTTAGATACATTATTTTATTCGAAGGCGGTACAAATTTCGCAGGGTCACCTAGGTTATATAAATATATATATATATATATATATATATATATATATATATATATATATATATATATATATATATAGGTTAAAGAGAGTAAAGAGTAGAAAGTGATATAGAATATGTAATATTAACTATATTAACTGGGAAACTACAAGGGATTACTACAACAATAGTAAGACAACCAAAACAAGTAAGTGTTTTATGGAGACTTCTATACCAGCCAAAGACCACAAGACAATTTCCCGACACGAGTAAGGACTCTAACAAATCAGGGATCTAAAGTACTTTTACCCATTACAGTGTCAGAAGTAATAGTAGCTTTAAAGAAAATAAAGAGCCTTCGATTGACTAGTGATGATGGTCTCGTTACTAAGGCAATAAAAGCAAGAGGAGAAATCCTGCTAAAATCAGTAAACGAACTGTTTAATGAATGCTTATATGAGGCCACGATTCCAAATGACTAGAATAATGCAGTGATAGTCTTGTTACAAAAAAGCTGATATTACTAAATTAGAAAATTATAGAACCATCAGCCTTTCAAAATATATGTACAAACTCTCTATGAAAATCTTAACAAAAAGGCTAACATCTTAGCTTGATTTCTTTCAGCCCAAAGAATAGGCAGGCTTCAGGATAGGATATGGTAATAGTACAAATGACCATTTGCATACAATAAAGATATTAATTTAAAAATGCATGGAGCTAAATCCTAACATAACACTGTTCCTTGCATATATCGATTACGGAAAGGCTTTTAATTCGATAGCGTTTAAAACAGTACTGGAAGCACTAAAACGAAGCCACATATATTACTGATATACGTCACTAATCAAAACATCTGCACTGTATTCCAACGAAAATTTGAAACTTAAAACCAAAAGTTTCTTCAAAATTTAAGAAAACACGTCAATTTGTTTTGGGAGGGGGACGAATTTTGATGCAAAATTCATGCCCTCAAATGTAACCCTCTACTGCCCCGCATCAAGGTCCAGCTTTTTTTTAAATATCAAGTGTGGTCGAGTGGCACATCATTTGAAAGGTAATTTTTTTCTATACACGACATTTTCCTTTTTTTTTTAATTTACGTAATAACTTTGAAGGTAATTTTGGAATTAACTATTTTATTGGTTGAATATCAGTAATAACAAGAAAAACATAAAATTTCACTAAATTAACTAATTAAATGTTCTTTCAATCCCAATTTAATCAACCCGTAAATCAATATCAACACGCCACTGTTTTAAAGATATTTTTTTTTCTTTTTGTAAAAATATCACTTTTTCATATGATTTTTTTTTAATATTAATAAATCCTTATTATCTTCTTACCGGGTTACTTATTATAAAGGCTTACCAAAATGGGATATTATAGTGAAGAAAGAATATAATTAGTTAAGCTATACTATGTAATTAATCAGTGTACTAAGGCTAAGGCAAGGATCTTTAATACGAACCACCCAGAAAAAAAACGTAAGTCACCAATACGTTAAACATTTAACTGATAAGTGAAGCTACAGGTAAAGTTAACAACACAAAGGACGAAGTAGACCGTCGAGTGCAAAATGCAGCAGTTGAAGTGGCGGTATTGGGTCATTAACAACTGGATAAACGACAGTCTACCAGTCAACTATCCTGCGAATCATGATGAATCATTGATTAAAACTAACCATCTTTATTAAATATCAAAGTTTTAATTTAAGTATAAATTTCTTCATTTGATATTCACGTATTTTATATTCTTCACTTTGACAAGATATGTCTATATATGGCATCTAAGATATTTACCAAAACATGATATGCTAGCAAAATTTTTAATTTCGCTCTACTGAAAACTTGTTCTATTTGACATATTAAGTTTTGGCAAATAACCAGAGATTTGTAATCTAAGTTTCCCTTGCATGTAAAAGTGTTTTTTATTGTGATTACATTATATACATGCAATTTATTTTCCTGCTTGATTTTCTTTTTTCCTAATACCGTATTAGTTGTTGCATGGTATATTCTCGATGCTGTTTTTGTCCTATTTGCATTTTCTAGGTCTAGCTTTCCATCGTTTGTTTTAATTGTTTCAGATACTCGTAGGAAGTCACCTCATGAATTTATGCGAGCTTAAAAAATTTGAATATATATTTAAAATGTTTTCTATCTAATAATACTACTAATGTTACTAATGTAAATGCATCACACAATCGTATTCGTGATTGAAAGAACTATACAAAAGAGTTTTTAATGTTACAGTTCATAACATATTACAAGTATTTGGATAATAATTAATCATTGTACTAGAAACACCTTCTAAACCAAAACCTGTTCTTTAGAAATCGAGCAGAACAACTGTCAAACACATATCGATAAAATAACTCATGTAAAATGAAATTCATTATAATTAAAATCGAAAATGTAAATATTGACATTTAGTTTTAAAAGAGGCGTCTAGTAGTATAAAGTCACCCACTAAAACATATATTAAAATGAATATTAAATCCTATAGTATTCTTTATTATAAACATTTTAACTAGTTTATCCTTTAAATAAAAATTTGTTCGATTACTAAAAATATTAATATTAAAGATTTAATAAAAATTTTTTATTAGATAATAAAATATTTTATAAATTGAAGGTATTAATATTCATTGGACAAGGTAAATATTTTATGATAATTCAAAAAGTATGTTTTAATAATTAACTGAAATGAGGTTAGGGGTTAATCTACATTTTATATATTCGACCTTTATTTTTTTATGCAATAAATTATATAATACCGCTTTATATACAGGATTAGCCACTCAAAAGAGTCTATCCTGATATTTGGCAATATTCAGCAAAGATTTTGTAAAAATGCTAAAACAGGTCGATTTTAATTACAATAGGGACATCGGGAATTTATTTGGGACGTTTAACGATATACATAGAGCTACCTCTTATTTGTCAACCCATTCCCTTCGAGTATCATACACCTTTAATTTTAAATAGGGAATATATCATGTGTGGCATAATATTGTCAACTTTCAGTTTATTGAAAGTGATACACCTCTTAAAAATTAAACGAAAGCTGAAGTATAAAATAGGGAGAGAAACGTGCTACAAAATAAGGATGCAAGAGGCTTGTATCAATTTTAAAGGAAAGCAAGTACATCCATTTCTGCTTCTTTTTTTTTGAGTTCCATAATTTATTTTTTTTTCCTAAGTTAATGGCACTGGCAAAGCCAAAAGGCCAGTCATGTTTTCTCATAGTTTTATCATCCATTTCCATTGTTTACATTATATACATATTAATATTTTATATATGTTAAATTGGGATACAATATTTTTAGTGTGTTAGTAAATGCCTAAATATTTTGGTTACTTATTTTCATTTTTAATGTTTTTTTTTTGATATCAGTATATATATATATATATAACGTTGTAACTATTCTTTTATTTTTATTTTTAATTTCTTTTTATTAGTATTTTTTTTTATTGTTTAATATTATTCATTTATCGGTTTGATTTTTTTTATCGGTTTTTTTATATATTGTTTCTTTTTGTTTTTGTATATATTGTTTTTTTTTTGTTTTATTTTTTTTTGTTTTTTTTTTATTTTTTTTTGTTTGTTCCATAATTTATAGAATGTGGGTAACAATTATGCCTATGGCGATCTTATTGACCGCCAGCGCCGCCGTAAATAGTTCTGCACTATTGCATTTAAACCATTTCCTCAGGTTTTTAAGTCGGAATATCCTTAACCTTCTCTCATTTTGCTTTTCTTAAATTTTGCCCTGTATAAGGGAGTATAATAATGAGTATTTTTACCTTCTCAACACTTGTCCTAACTACTTAAGTTTTTGTCTTTTGATAGTCAATATTATTTATCATTTCATTTCTATTGGTTAAACATTTTGCTTAGACTATAGCTCCTCTTGTATGCCTTTTTATAAAAAAAAGTGTTCAGAAATGAGATTGTGGTGTAATTGAGCTTCGAATTTTGATTTTTCAGGAGTAAAATGATAAAAATAAAATTTTTCAGTGTAATAATAAAATCATATATACATAATAATTATATCTACAAAAAATACACACTATACATTATAATGTATTTTACAGAATTAATCAATATTTGGACAACTTTCCTTCGATATTAAGTTTTTATCTGACCAACAATTATTACAAACAAAATAAATAATAATTATGTGTAATAATATCATTTTTATGACTACATCTTGCAAGCCCTATATTTATAGCACATTCGGGATCTGTTAAGAGTTAGTTATATTGAGTCAGACTTTAGATTTGTAGCAGTATCTTTTGAACATTGTTTATAACAATGTTTTCACAACATTCAAGTTCCAACTCCGAACCCTTTGATTCTGAGTTTGCTACTACTCACCAAACAACAGGTTTAAATAATATTTATTTAAATAAACACCTGCGGCTCAACTAAAAACATGACACGGAGGCGTCAAAAAATCACCAAACAATCAAACCACGACTGACTATCATATGGTAAGATTTGTTCTGAGACTAGTGCGCTCCTCAATCCCGAGGTGTTACTCCATCTTGTCCAGGCGCTGCATGGTACAGGAGAAAATATTGCCGAAGCGATGACAGAGACCTGGCAAACTCTGGAGAATTATAGTTAAAGCCCAGTATAGTTTACTGTCGTGCCTGGCAGCATTTTGTCCCAACTTGTGGAAATACAATGGAAGTAAGACAAAAAGAAATATTCCAGTAAAGGACATGGAAAGAAGTAAAAATTAAAATAAGTAGAGGAAACGACCAGAAAGACGTCCAGGATCACGGATTCTTTATTTGGTAGGTCTCACTGATCCCACTAATGATCAGATCGACTTCTTGATAGACTTTATTAATTGTTATAGGGGTTATTTGATTAGTAGATTATTTTTAGGTTGCATCATTATATACTCGTATTCTTTTTCACGTTTATAATTTTTTTAAAATAATTCTATAATTTTCTTTCGATATGATTGATGATATTAGTATTTCTTACATAAGTGCTAGAAACGTTTAATAGGAAAAAATATATTCTTTTAGAAAAGTGAAAAACGGGTTTTACAATAAAAGCAGCTAAAAAAATTAAGCAACAAAGATTCAAGAAAACTGGAATTTGAGGTTTTGGCTTTTATTAAGTCTATTATGTATTTTCAACATTCTCCTGACTGTGTTTACATGTTAATTAAGTAACAGTAATAAGGGCATGTTCTTTAAAAACCGACTTGTTGAGTACATTGCAGATAATTATCGTGACCCGGTTCTTTTGCCTACTGCAACGAGCACACCTTTTTCGGATTTTAGCAACAGGCTGTTCCATATATTTCATATTGTGCATACTAACGATTTAAGATATTGCGTTTTGTATTTGTGTTGATTATCAGCATAAGCGGCGTTGTTTAATATTATTTAACAATTTATGTCGGGTATATTGACCAGCTGAAAAAAAAAAAACCAAATAATGGTCATATTCTGGTTTTCTGGCCATCTAGATATAAAATACGTGCTACACATCTTATCAATTGTATCGACTTGACCACTGTTAGAGTTATAAGCCATGGTAATTTCTGGTTTCTTAGTTTTGAGATCTATTGACGAATTATTATGCACTGAAGGTAGTAATACTACGGCTTCACCCTTTTCTGCAACTATGGTGATGTCTTTTAATTATCCCTTGAATATTGAAGCCCTTTTTTGTATTTTCTCACCAATGTTATATTTTCGATAAGCAATTCCAATGCAAACGAATATCAACTAGTATACCAATTACCACAAGTTATGTTTCGATTTTTATTTTTTCATGGTTTTAGTAAGTCGTGAACTATGCCTTCTGCTTTATTTGTTTTTTAATATAGCCCTTTCGGTTATTTACCATGAATGGGTCTAAACAAAAACATTCTAAATCATAAAAACCATTTTTACGGAAAATTCGAAAAGATTGTATAAATCTGCATTAGTCATTTAAATATTCAAATTTTGTCGACTTAGAATTTTTTTTCACGTTTAAAAGATGACTCAAAAACCTTTATTTTGTTTAAAAAATATATTTTACGAAAACAAAATACAATATTAAGTAAAAATTTTAAATACGAACATTTAGTAATTTTTTGAATGCTTCAGAATGCCATGTTTCCTTCTATTTGATGCCATGTTCATCTTCTTCAGCATTGAGATTATTAGTTGTTGGCCAATCCATTAATTCCTAATAAAAATGTCTGACACTATCCAGTATATAGGGTAAGAGCTTACCAATATCTCGGAGTTTCACTTTTTTAAATGGTACTTTACCTGATGGATAACAAACTACTGTGGGAAATTCAATTGATTGGTTGCTGTCTTGAGAAATTGTATAGGTTTTTTCGTCTAACCCATCAGTAAACATCACATCTACAAACAATCACACCTTTAGCTGTTCCATAAGTACAGTGCAATAGGGAACTTATGCCAAAAGATATCTTATACTTAGCAGGAACACTTTTTTCTCTTGTTTCCTCAGAAATGCTATTTTTATAGTAGGTTGGCCACCAATGTTAAAAATCTAGTATATCTTCTGTACTAACTTTCTCAACTGTAAACTTATCTATTCTATTACTCGTAGTAATGATAACTTCAGTTATCTGGTGTCATTTGTAAACCCTATTATGTCTTTTTAGTTTTCTCTTGATGATTAAAAAACCCCTGTCACAAGGAAGGTAAGAGTACCGTGTGATGGAATAATTCTGCTTAATTCGATTAAACAGACCACTGACGGTTCTTTTTTACACTCAGTTTAACATATGGTTCTTATTTTGACCTCCACAGTTATCCGAATAAATGTGAACTTCCGTAAACAGAGAAGGAGCAGAGTTTAAATAATTATATACAAAGAAACAAACCTTAGCTGGACTTTTTCTGGTGATCATTTCGTGATATAGATAAATATGAGACTTATTGCGGCAGCGGAATATTTTGCATATAATAAAAAGCTATTGCTAGCACATGGAGTCATTTTGCTTTTGTTTCTCGATTATTTCCTCTTTTCAATTTATTGTAGAATTTTTTTGATCTACACGTGAATCATGAATTCAGCAGCAATATTTCTTTTTGCTGCATCACTAAGGTGAGTAGTTCTCAATCAATTTTAATTTAAGTACTTCAAAAGTGCAGCATTAATCAATCTGGGGCGACCAAATCGAAAATTGAAGTTGTCCTTGAAAAACCCTAAAAAAACTCATTGCTGCATTTTGATTCAGTCTATTTTATAGTCTTTCCTGCATATTTACTTTCTTTTAGTGAATAACTTTTAACATGTTGTCTTATTAGTAACCTGGTATGACCACTGATTGCATTAGTGCCCATTAATAATAATAAACGAAGCCTTATAATACGACTTATTTTAATGCCGTAGAGCGATTTAAATGCTTCTGAACCTACCTTTACTCTGGTTTTACCCACAAATACCTCGTATGTAAAATAAACATTATGAGCAGCCTTCGCTTCTGCACCTTCTTATCTGGATCTATGGGTTTTTACATTGCTGCAGGTAATCAATGATTGTTAAAAAGTATCCTGCTTGTTCTTAGTTTTCAGTGTTCTGAAATAAACGAATATCTCTTCAGCTTGATTGTGCAAGCCATCTGTACACTTTTGAATCATTTTACACACATTTTACATCTGAAATCAAAGCGTCTCGATAAAATATACCTTAGTTTATTACATCAAAAAAACAATTTATACAATGCCAACATAGGCTATATTCATTGAACGTTATTTTAATACCAGTGTCGCAATATGTTGATAGGCTTACCTACAAGAATATTTTAAGTCTAAACCCCAACCTAACCTAACCTAGAATCTTTTAGTTAATAATGATATATCTCAGCTTTCTATTAAACATGCATGAAGAGACCAGAATGTTTTTGCACCAAAAGATGCAATTCTGTTTATAACACAAATTTCCATCAAAATGTCAAAAATGAAAGACTTTTTTGTTCACACCTATTCAATAAATTTCCATGATTTTAACCAAAAAAGTCATAGAATATAATAAATCAACGGTTTTATTCGATACTTTGCTGATTTGCTTGGTACGTATTCGATGAAACTGCATCTACTAGGTAAAGGTATTAACATTTCATCCATCTTCACATGCACCAAAACAATAACTATTCTGAAGATTTTCTACCAAACGATTAAAAAAATTGTATTTCCGCAAGTAGGAACTTAATTTCTTTTGTCGCCTCTAGAGCCGTTATTCTAAATCTTATAGCTCTCAGTATAGATGAAAACCTCTTGCAACCCGTAGTTATCCGAAATATTTCACATTCGGTTCTATCATCTATCCCCAGCTCCAGAAAATGAGTTTGATTTGTTTTTTTTTGCCCAAATGAATATAGTTTACCCACAAGTACCAAAAACTTAATTTTTAAAATATATTTTGCAAATCGAATACGGTCAAAATTGTCACGCATATTCACACCTTCTAGATATTGACACATTGCATTAGCCCAGGAAAGATTGTCATCATATATTTCCTATTGATTTTGCTGTATTTACTTACTACTGGGCACTTTCTCTGTCATGACACCTTATGTTTTGCAACAAAGAATTTCTCTGTGTCTTCAATTTCCTCGTTGTCGGAAGAATCGTAAAAGTTGCAAAGAAAACCAGGTGGAAGTTTAGACATCTGTGACTCATATTGATATTACTCAAAATAAAACATCATGGAGAAATGGAATCAAGACCAACGATCTGACACGTAAATAATAGCAAAGAAGATTTATGATTATTATAATTTATAATTTCGTCTTTTCTGTTTTTAATGTAGGTTTTTTATGTAACTATCATCTAGCCTTCTAGATTGTATTGGTTTCTAAACAGACATTGGTTTAGAATTCTTTAAGTGATTTTTTTTGCATACAAATTTGTATTTATTATATTATTTTGTAATTAATTTCATGGACTACCACATTCTTTCTTTGTCAATAGCCCGACGCAAATATCTTTTGGAAGAATAAAATATGTAAAGCACCAATTTTATTAATTTTACACAACAAAACAAAAATTATTGTTTATAGCCTTATTCAAAAACTGCAACACGACATAATAATCCTTGATATTTAAAAAGACATTCATTAAAAACTATGAACTACTTTTTAACTGTTATGATTGATATAACCATAACAGGCTCAATTATATCTTGCCCAATGCTATCAATCATCGTTTTTGGCACTGAGATACCAAAAACAAGTGAACAGACAGATTTTATGTCAATCTTATGTAAGACATTAAAAATCTAATGTAGTTAAATATATAGGAACTAGTTTTCGCTTTTAAGTGCTTAAGGATTAGTTGGCATATAGTCATGCAATATAATGATCAACAATTATGGACATTAAGTGTTATTAATAATATTTTGAATAAGGACTTTTTAAATAACTACTATATATGCAATTACAGATTTTATAACGTCCAAACTTTTTTTTAAGTTTTTGTATTGATAACCATATTAGTTGCAATCTCTATATTGTTACGTACGTTTACGTAATAATATCTAACGACTTCGACCACTTTTCTGTTTATTTTCTACTCTTTTATAGGATTTCATCAGCATAATGTGAAGAAGCAATTATTTATTGTATTTCTATTTAAATATTTACTTCCTAAATTTTAATTTAATCACACATATTCAATTTGACACACACACACACACACACACACACACACACACACACACACACACACACACACACAGACAATTTGTACAAACCCCAGCTCCGAGTGACATATCCGAGTGTTCCAATGGATCAGTGGGACCCACGAAGATCCAACCGGTCACACTCCGTAATACATATACACGGAGTTATAACGGTATACACGGTATAAATTAGTTTACACGGGGTAAATGGAGGACTTTAATGCTAAAGTCGGGAGAGGAAAAGTTGACCAATATGTTGGGGAATTTGGACGAGGTGACAGAAACGAAAGAGAGGATAGATTTGTGGATTTTTGTTAAAATGAACATTTTGCAATAATAAACACAATGTTCTTATTACCCGACAGAAGATTATACACTTGGAGATCTCCTACAGACAATAAAGACCGCATAGTCAGAAATCAAATAGATTATATATTAGTCAAAAATAGATACAAAAACTCAATTAAAGCAGTAAAAGCATACCCCGGAGCAGATGTTAACTCATACCATAACCCGCTAATAGCTAGAAGGCACGTGAAACTCAAAAAGATTGTAATGCCTAAAAACAAACCAACGTTTGATTATACAAAATTAAGAAAAAGAGAAATACATCAAACAAAAAGTGATCAACAAGTCAACTCAAATCAAACAGAAGTGGGAGAAGAAATCTGAACTGATCTGAAATCTATCAGAAGAGGTCAATAAGAAGTAAAGCAATTTTCAGAAGGCATTACTAAAGGCTGCAGAAGAAAATTTAAAGCCTGAAAAGACAAATAAAAAACAGAAGTGGATGACTTTAGAGATTCTAGCATTAATGGGAGAGAGGAGAAAAGCCAAAGAGAGAAATGAGCCAGAATATTAAGAACTACAAAGTAGAATTAAAGTAGAGATAAAAAAGGGCAAGGAAAAAAGGTTAACAGATCAATGCATAGAAATAGACGAGTATGACAGAAAATACATCTTTAATATGCATAAAAAAATAAAAGAACTAACAAATACCAAAAATCGAGCACACTGTGGAATACTCAAAGATGATAATGGTAAACTCATTGCAGACATCAAACATAAACTAGGATTTTTGCAAGAATACATATAAAATTAATCGACGATGGCAGAATAATACAAGAAGACCCACAGGAACAAACAGGACCAAAAATAATAATGTGCGAATTAGAACAGGCCATTAGAAATGCAAATACCGCAAAATCAGTAGGCCCAGATTAGATACCCACTAAGCTAATTAAATGTATTGACGAAGAAACACTGCATATACTTTTAGATTTGTTCAACAAAGTATATACAACAAGAGTAATATCCGAAGATTGGTTGCTGTCCACGTTTGTAAAACTACCAAAGTCAGTACATGCGACAGAATGCTCCCAGTACAGAACAATTTCTTTAATAAGCTGTACACTTAAGATATTTCTTAAAATAATACATGAAAGACTATACAAAAAAATAGAAGAAGTTATATAGATGACACCCAATTTGGATTTAGAGGAGGACTAGGAACGAGAGAGGCTCTGTTCGCTCTTAAAGTTCTCGCGCAAAGACGACTAGATATGAACCAAGATCTCTATGTCTGCTTTATAGATTATCAAAAGGCTTTCGATAATCTATAAAGTAAAACTGTTTAAAGAAAAGGATGTGAATAGTCGAGATATACGGGTTATTGTTAATCTGTACTGGAATCAAAAAGCAAAGGTTAGAATCGAAAATGTCGATACAGAAACTATACTATCCCCATTGTTATTCAATCAGTACAGCGAAGCTATTTTTAAGGAAGCAATAGTTAATAAGTATACTCATAAAGCAATGTAAAATCAAGGGTAAAAGATCCATAGAAAGACGAAGAATTTCCTGGCTAAGAAACCTATGAGAGTGGTATAGTTGCAGCTCAGTAGATCTTTTCAGATCAGCCGCCAATAAGGTACGGATAGCTGTGATGATAGCCAACCTCCGATAGGAGAAGGAACTACAACAAGAAGAAGAAATTAGTTTCATTGCAATAATAAAAATAGTTTCAATTTAACGTGGCAAAATAAAAGATTAAATGACTACTTTTTAAATTTAAATACCTAAAGCAAGGGGACATTGATCAGGACGAAAAGACCGATTTTTTAAATTTGTTCTAAAAAAATTGCTTAAACAATTTTTGACACTCTTTTGGAAATAGCAACATGCATATTTGTTAAAAGGGGTCCTTTTTGAGTAAGATTGTGCAAAAAAACCTAATCGGAATATTTTTCCTAGCGACTGCGCAGTGGCTTCTTTGACTAATTGGTCTATATAGCATGACAAAATTACTATTATCATACTCGTGACGTTTCTAAATGTCAACTATAAAAGTTTTTTAAAAAAACAATCGTAAAAAATGCATTATTCTCATAAATACAGATAATATTATTACATGAAAAATGAAGATAATCAGCATAAGTTTGTTATACAAATTACATGTTTTTTATACAAATAAACTTGTTCTAGTCCGGAAATATAAATAATTACTTAAATGTGACTTTCTTATACATTCTCGAATAAAGATTTCTTCCTATTGTTTCGAGAACCAACAAGGAACTATTCATTGTAAAATTACTTGTTTTTAGGACAGGACATTATCCAATTTTATGGTATGAATAGATTGAAAAGAATATTGACTAAAGTATTATCAATTTTCACGGATTTCACTTTTGTTGGTGGAAAAATTTGTGTGTTTAACAGGCATAAAACCTAAGGTTAAATAAGTAACTTTAGAGCAAATATAAAGTTTATCAAATTATATAAATGCACCTACCTGTAGGTTTTTTCAATTCAATTCAATTTTCAACATCGAAAAATGATAAAATAATAGATACAACAATAGATAAAGAAATTATAAAGAACTAGCATTTCTACACAGTTCTTAAAATATGAAGAGATAATTATATTAATTTAAAATATTATATTTAAAGTAGTAACACAACACAACACTTACTTCAGTCGATATAGACGACACAATGATGGACACAAAAACCACTAAAATGGAAAGGGACAGAGTGCCACTCGGTAAAAGAAGTAACAATCGACCGCACAAGAGATGGAGTGACCATCTTTCATGGAGGCAAAAACCTGCCAATGAACAAACAAAAGTGCTTATATATATATATATATATATATATATATATATATATATATATATAAAGAATGACATAAATAAAGGAGAAATACAATAGTCAAATATAAACTAATATAGGTATATGAGATATAAAATAGATCTATACTTTGTTTCAAGTTAGGAAAGTAACATCGCGCTTATGGAGATCAGTGTTGCCAAAACTCTCAGGCACGTGTTGCTATTAGATTGTCGATATATGAATAATTCTAATCAGAGCCGTATTCAGCACTGTGTAATTGAAGTTAATTAATTTCACTAATAAATGGATATGTATTGTATAAGTGAATAAAAAATATTGTATTATAAATACTTGTTTCTTTAATTGACAGATATAGGTATATAATTATTATAGTTCTAATAAAAATAGTTAAATTTTGCTATTGTTAACATTACATATTTATTAACGCTTCAGATAAGATGTAACTAAAAAAAACAAGTGCACCTTTAATTTTATTTTCATGTAAGTAATAACAACAATTACATACATAAAATTTTTTTCTTGTATACAGGGTGAATCACTATTAACGGAACGGAAGATTACAGCAAAAGAGTAAAAAAATTTAAAAATTTTTAAAAAAGTTAGTAAAAGCTACATTTTAAAATTATTTTGAAATATATAGGGTTGTTCCAATAAATTTCGGCGTATCAAAGTTATATTTTATCTTCTTATTTTTCTTCCTCTTTATAAGCAATCCTAATATTGTTCATTTGCGGATTGATACCTCTATAAAAGGTTGTTACTCCATCTTTTGCGCGGTCGGCCGATACTTCTTCTACCGATTAATACATTCATTTATACACTATAGATTACATATATATATATATATATATATATATACATATATCTATATTATATTATATTATATTATATTATATGAAATTTTTCGCACTATTACTAATTTTAACTTTTATCGGACTATTGCTTACAGACTTTTCGGATTTGGCACTTTGTGTCCGCCGATTTGCACACTATCACATAATTTACTCACTGCATATTAACACCATCCTCGTCTTCTCTATCATCGCTATCACTTTCATTACTGTCAATGTCAATCGTCATATATATTCAAATATGGATCAATATCGTCCATCAACCCATCAATAATCTAAAATTTTTGCTTTTTCTTAATCAAGTTTATAATAGTTTTTCCAGTTTTCCACTGTTACTACACCAAATGCATTTTTTAATAATTGTTCCATAGCGGCGGTCTTAAACTCTGTGTTGTATGAGGTAATATATCTTTTGACTTGACTCCATACCATTTCAATTGGATGTAACTCACAATGGTATGAAGGTAGTCTCAGAATGGCAACATTTTTCTCTTTGCACATCTCGTCGATTTTATATTTTATGTAATTTTCTTTGTATGTGTTTACGACTTTCACGAGCTCTGATTTTAAATAATCTTCTTCAAAGAAGATATCTTTCTTCAGCAACCATGTCTTAATTTGATCTTTATTGAAGGATTGTGTCGGAATCACTTTTTCTCTCCCTGAATGGTACGAAGCATTGTCCATCACCACAACAGTTTTCTCTGGAAGACTAGGAAACAGCTTTTTCTTAAACCAATATTCAAATATAGGACCATCCATCTCATCATGATAGTCCGCTGAGTTTTTTTTAGCTAAAAACCAAAAATCAGCACCTTCTACAAAGCCCAATTCGCTACCCGCATACACTTTAACAAATCGGGGGTCTCGTTGTGTCAGCTGTTTTAGGCCTGTTGACAACCCCTTAACAAACGCATTCCTGGTTGAAGTCACTGAGAGGTCCTTCCATTCTTTGGAAACACTATGTCCAACATTCACCCAAGTTTCGTCCAAATCAACGACGATGTATCATTAAGAACGACATTTTTTATCTCACGCAAAATACTGATGCCTCTATTTTAGAATATCGAGCCTTTCAATCATGCTTGACTTTACCCCTCGTTTGCAAAAAACAAAGTTCAGCTCATGGAGTATTCTTTACATTGCTATGCGTGACATGTTTGCTAAATCTTTGTCTTTTTTAACCAGTGGAAAAACTTTGTTCAATGTCAGCGGTAAATTTTTAAAGAAAAAACTATGCACGATGGCACGTAGCCGCGTATGAACTCCCGTCATAGCACTTACTTTATTGGTTAAACTTCTAACACTTTCACCACTTCTTAAATGTATATGTTAATTAAATACATTTAAAACAATTTTTTTTGCACGGATGTTCAAGATATTCCCTTGGCTTAATTTTTGAATTTCCATTTTCAATTAAAATTTAACTGTAAAGTCAGAATAACTACTAAAGAACCACAAAGCCCAATTATCATTATGTAGTCAGAGAATGACATAAAATGGCTAACATACGCACACCGTATTATTTTAAGTTGCAATTAGTATTTAGATATATGCATTCCAACGGATAGCTGGACAATCGCGTTACACAAAGCGGTCCGTTTAATTACTTATCTTTAATAACCGGTAAAATGCATGATTTAGCTAAGCAACATTTTCTACTGATTTTTATGATTCATGTCATATGGTATTCTCACCTAAAAACAAATTAACTGTCCTTACTATAATTAAAATAATATAAAATAATTAATATTATCTTTTGTAAATACTATTTATTTAATTAAAATCATTTTTCCTACTTTTTATCTCTTGTTTCGAATGGGCACTTTTGGTCAATTACGTTAAAAAACATTAATTTTAATTCATGTCTGTGGAAACAAAAATACAAATAATACAACCCTAAATCGTGCTTGTATTCGTCATGGCATCGCTGCATCATCCATAAAAAATCCTATCTCCGCAGTGTTATTTTCTTAACATGGAACGCTCTATAGTTGTTAGTCTAAGCCCCACTGAATAATAATAAGGTGAACGAGATGGTGACACAGATAGTTACATTGCTAAAATAAAAACATCACGAGCTATACAGGGTGTGGCGCTACAAATTTTAAAAGTAATGGAGGATTAGTTATGTTAAAAGTCTAAAAAATTGAAGGTGTTGCTTATGACGCTGAGTTGAAATATAATATTGTCTTGAATGTGGTACTTCCGGTTATACCGGAAGTAGACGTTAACTTTGTTATTTTAAATATAACCTAATATTTTCTATTTTATTGTCGAATTTTACATGAAATTTTAGATAAAATTTGTGCACAATATCCTATACCAAAAATGAATTATTTCCAAGATATTACGATTTTTTTCAAAATTTTGAAAAAATCCTAGTCTGCAATGAATAACAATATCTCCATTAATAACCAGTGACGTGAAGTTGTAGCCAATAAACAACAAACGCTTGCTCGTTAATCCATTGTGTTCAACTTATTGATATTTCATACAGGGTGTTTTAAACTTAACCGTCAACATGCACAATTTAAATCATTTGCTTACTTTAAATACAACACCCTGTATTTTATTACATTTTCCGCTGTATTGTTTTAAGCCAACTCGTTTGTTATTGGTATTCCCTATTCCTAAATCAACCACTTTTAAGATATTGCATTATCTAATTTAAAACATAACAACACTTAATTATTTTAATATTAGTAAAGGGCGGACCATGATTTTCTAAGATTTCATAGTTAGAATGTTATTTAAGCCAGTTCGTTTGGTATTGGTATTACCTTTACCTAAATTCAACCACTTTTAAGATATTTCATCATCTAAGTTAGAACATAACATCTAATTATTAATTATTAATTGTTAATTGTCAAATGTCTGACAGTTTTCTTTATCAGTTTGTATATATCATAGTAAATATTAGCAAATGTAGGATTTGGTGGAGGGTGGCCACCGTCTCCTGGAGTTTTATGTTATTTTCTTTCGAAATCAGTCAAAAGTAATAACTCGGCGTTTTTGTGATTGTTGAATACAAATATTAAGACGGCGATGGTCTCCAAGGTATCTGTTGCCTATAGTGTATTTTTATGTATGAGAGAGTAATAAAACAATAAATTATGTATGCAAATTCCTAAACTGTTGATACGGGTGACTCAATGAAAAACAGATATTTGTCAACAAGTTTACAGAAGTATATAGGAAAACAATTTTAAATTGACTATGACCACCAGGTATAAAGGTTGGAGCAGAATAGAATACAATAGTTGTGAGGGTTACTAATCCCTAAATAAGGTTGCCAGTGTCGGAGTGATGGAGGTTAACAGGTACTAATGAATTTGCAAGAAATGTAAGATGTTTATTTTATTGGTTATATATAACCAATAAAAGTTTAATAAGTACCTACGTATTTGCAAAATAAAGTTTAATTCTTTAGATAAAATAAAACGTTTTATTTTATCTGAAATGAGTGCATTCCACGAAGTAAGGGTTTCAACAATCAAACATTTAATTCTTTAATTCCAGGAATATACGGCAGTAATTGACTAGATAATTACCTTCTAAACTTATTCCACAGAAAATGTGATAGTGGGTTTTTCCATTTTGTATATAGAAAGGTCCAAGTGGCGTATTCAAAATTCTTAACAGTTCACTAAAAGTAGGTACTTCAGTTGCAAGGTGCAGTTTATTGTGTATACTAGTGTTATGGAAAATTTGGAAGTGCCGTGTAAACGCCGAAAAATTGGTCCTCTAACAGTTAATGAAAAAACATTAATATTTAATTGTTTTAAATCATTTACAGACAAACGTTTATGTGAAAGTGTTGATGAGACCGTTGAGTTAGTTAGCAGGACACTTGGTGTTGGGAAATCTACGATTTACAGAGTTATTAAAGAAGAGAAATGTGGTAGTTTTCAAATGCCACGTAATGCTCCAGGGAAACCAAAATTTCAAATAGAATATCATTTTAAAGAAGGACTTCGACGGAAAGTGCATGAATTCTTCTTTAGACAAGAATTTCCAACATTGGATAAATTTCTTGTCTCAGCTCGAGATGATAAGGATTACCCAGAAATGAGTCGAAGTACGTTATGGAAACTTTTAAAAGAAATAGGCTTCCGCTGGAAAAAGAATCCCAGAAAGTCTATTTTATTAGAAAGAAGCGATATTGTCATATGGAGAAGACATTTTCTAAGAACCATAAAGGAAATGAGAAACCAAAAAAGAAAAATATTTTATCTTGATGAAACATGGATCAACGAGGGTCATACACCAAATAAATTTTGGCAGAATGAAACTGTTACAAGTCAAAGGCACGCTTTTGTAAATAACTTATCTACTAGTTTAAACCCACCATCAGGAAAGGGACGCAGGCTGATAATAGTACACATTGGCAGTTCAGACGGTTTTGTTGAAGGTGGTTTATTAACTTTTGAATCAACTCGTACCGGTGACTACCATGAAGACATGAACGCTGATGTCTTTCAAGAATGGTTCGAACAAATGATAGATCTTCTTCCTAAGAACTGTGTAATAGTAATGGATAATGCAAGTTATCACTCGAGACTTATAGAAGGACTGCCCACAACCAAGTGGTTAAAAAAAGACTTGCAGAATTGGCTGAGTTCAAAAAATATTACGTACCATCCCGGATCTATAAGAAAGGAACTTTATTCGTTGTGTGCCCTTCATAAAGAAAAATTTAAAAAATACGAAATTGATGAAATTGCCAAAAATCGTGGAATGACAGTACTTAGATCCCCACCATATCATTGTGAATTAAACCCGATTGAACTGGTATGGGCACAGATAAAGAGTGAAGTTTCAAGAAAAAATCCCACTTTTAAAATTCATGATGTTAAACAGTTGTTTTTGGAGGCCGTAAATAATGTAAAACCTGAAAACTGGGAAAAGGCAGTAAATCACACTATTAAAGAAGAGGAAAAAATGTGGAAGCTGGACAATATTACTGATAAAATGATCGAGCCAGTTATTATAAATCTTGGTTCTGAAAGTTCATCTTCTGAATCTGATTTGGATTTGTAACAAGTAGCTGTAAGTTTTATATTAATATTTTTATTCATCTATTTAACATAACTTAGACGTTAGATAAAGAGTGAAGTTTCAAGAAAAAATACCACTTTTAAAATTCATGATGTTAAACAGTTGTTTTTGGAGGCCGTAAATAATGTAAAACCTGAAAACTGGGAAAAGGCAGTAAATCACACTATTAAAGAAGAGGAAAAAATGTGGAAGCTGGACAATATTACTGATAAAATGATCGAGCCAGTTATTATAAATCTTGGTTCTGAAAGTTCATCTTCTGAATCTGATTTGGATTTGTAACAAGTAGCTGTAAGTTTTATATTAATATTTTTATTCATCTATTTAACATACCTTAGACGGTTTTAAAAACTCTTTTTCTCTTTTATAATTTTTAAAAATTAAAAAAAAAATGTGAATTTTTTAAAACCCTTTTTAATGTAGGCCAGTCAGTTCTAATATAGTGTGTGATAAAAGAGGTCACTTTTGTTTACATACACATAACACTTTATAACACTGAAATAATTCATTTATTTTTTACAATTATTCAAAGTAATTTTTCAATTAATCTTGAGCACGCCCATGGAGTGGTCGGAGCTACCAGTTAAAATTATGCTAATTACTCTCTCGTTCATAAAAATAAACTATAGTATGTCCTTGTCTCCTGAAGATTCATGTTTTATTATATTCCAAATTAGTCAACAGTCATTAGTCGGGGTTTTCGAGGTGGCTGAATATGAATATTTCAATGATAAATGAATTCAGATTATCTCATTTAACTTTATATAATGTAATTTCAAAAAATTATCCAAGACATTATTTTTAAATGTCGTGCTTTTAAGTAATAGGTAGCACTGATGAAGTGCCAGGTGATACATATTAAAATCTCCCCTGTAGCACAAATTTGGAACTTTGAAGAAAATCAACCATTTCTTAATATTTTTTTACTTGGTAAAAAAAATTTGGTATTTATATTCAAGAAATCATATTTTTATTCTTATTTGATACCACAAAACTTTAGGGGATGAAGTCCACACTGGGTAGCACATACCTTGTTTATCATTGTCGTCGTAATATTGGTCTTCAGCAATCTCAAAAAGCCCCTAGTAATGACATTTGACTGATTTCGAATTAAAATAATATAAAACTTCAGCTGACGAGTTCCACACTGGGCTTCAGGTAGCTCGAGAATTATCGATGTTACAATTATCGTGTTCATCGACCTCGAAAACCCCGAGTAATGACTTTTAACTGATTTCGAATGAAAATAACATCAAACTTCAGAAGACCAAGGTTGACCCTGGGCACCAGATAGCTCGAGGATCATCTCCACAATATTCGTGTTCAGAGATATCGAAAACCCCCAAATAACGATTTTCGACTGATTTCGAATTAATATAATATAAAACTCCAGGAGACAATGTCCACTCTGGGCACCAGGTAGTTAACCACCATGAATTTTGTTCACAAACTTTCCTGACACTTTTCCGAATGGAATGCAAAAAGTTTCACAGCGATTCATCTTACTGTAAAAAATGTTAGGTAAAGTGCTTCGTTTCGTCGCCTAATATGAAATGAGGAGATGCTACATTAGCAATTACATTTTGACAAATTACCAAAAAAAAACCTTGAGTATGTATAATAGAATAAAAAAATCATATTTTACTTGACCAAATTATTATATTTTTGTACTTGTATCCTTGTTCTTTTTGATTTAGTACAATTAATAGTATTGTATTATTATACACAGGTACAAAAACCTATTTACGCAAATTTTAAATTATGCACGTATAATCTTGTGGTAAACGTTGTAACTAAAATTTATACCTTGCCGTAATCTTTCACCCTATCATTATTGTCTCAAATTATAAAACGAGATACAGAAACATAATTACATCTTAACATTTTTCAGTACAAAAACCAGAATTGCATTTTTCGAGTTGCCAACCTTAAAATTCTTTAGAAAAATACATATCGGTTATAAAACTAGTTTTAAGGCAATAATTAGGTAATTCCAAAAAAATAATTGCCGAAAGTGAAAGAGAATCAGTTCGCCTTGGCTTAATCCTCTCAAAATGTCAGCGAGTTGTTTGGAATCGTTTTTTAATGAACTTATCAAATATCCTAAAACTTGATTTCCGTGTAGCTATAGAACTGGTTTCATAAATTAAAAAAATGGAGCAACCACGCCTAATAATCAACCAATATTGATGCTTACAAATCAGTGAAAATGATAAGGTTATACAAATCAAAATATGTGAATCGGAAATGAAGATATTGATTGATTTAATTTAGATACGAAGTTCGATAAAGATTAATTTATATGTTAATATGTATAGTACCTGCAGAGATTTATTTATTTGCAAGACTTAAATAAATACCCTTTAGTTATATGTATTAGTTTTAATTATATATATTTAAAACTCCCTTACATCTCTAACTATCAAAATATAAATTATTTCATCCGTATCTCTGACAGTAGAAAGAGATAAATTTTAGAAATAGTTTTTCGGTCATCTTACAAGTCGCTTATTACTTTATTAAATAGTAAAGAACCGATAATGCTGTGAGATAATGCTAGAATATTCGAGGAAACATCTAAACATAAACATTGCTGTTTAATCAATTCAAATTTTGGCACTGAATATCTCAATTTTTGTTGTTCTTGTTTATCTATCACCCATGTAACGATTGTAAAGTAGCTGGTGTTTATTTGACAAACTATCTGCAGTAAAGTAATTCTCAAAAAATGGTTGTGCATTTCAATGAGCCAAATTAAAGATATTTTGATCATTGTTGGTTGTTAAGACAAATTGTCCAGCAAGAAGTGTGCAAATTATTTAATAACAAATATTCAGAGCGGAGATTTAATCATACAACTCTAAGTAAAGTAATCAAGTAAGTGAGATCTTCAGATATTTGCCTACATCAGAACGGCCAATAACGATGAGCAATAATGATCGTCAGAATGGTATGTTGAGTATTGTTGAAAATCCTCATGCCTCGGTTCACTCTTTGGGAAACAATTTTGGTTTGTTAAAATCTGCAATTCACCGAACTATTAAAAATGAAAATTGGTATCCCTTCAAAGTTAATCTTCTTCTTCTTTAAGTTTCATCTTCTATCGGAGGTTGAAAATCATCATGGCTATGCAGATCCTGTTGACTGCCGCTCTAAATAGTTCTGCACTACTGCATTCAAACCATTCCCTCAAGTTCTTAAGCCACGATATTCTTCGTCTTCCCACTTTTCGCTTTCCTCGAATTTTGCATTGCATAATAAGCTGCAATAATAAGTATCTTTGCCCTCTCATAACATGGCCTATGTACTCAAATTTTTTTCTTCAAAGTCAATATTATGCAAGAACTGTGGGAAGATGAAACCGACTGAAGACTGAAGCTTGGGTTTTTTTCACGAAACATCATTTTGTTTAACCGGAACCATTATGTTGTATTCGTATTTACTTTGTAGATATTGTGGTCGATACCTTTGGATTAAATAAATATACTCGTAATTTGTAATTTATTTTCTTATTTTTACCAACAATTTAAGTGAATGCAATGTACATAACAAGTGACAGAATGTCAGCGAATGACATTCTGTATGTTGCTTATTTGTAAGTCGGATCAGCAATTTGCAATGTTATAGAAGATATAACCGTATTCCCCTCCTAAAATATAATACCTCCAACCTTTTTAAAGCTACTATGTATTATTCTTTTGTATGAGTGATAGGTTATCAACCAGTAATGCAAAAGATCTACCAAACAAATACTAGTAGAATCTCTCTGTCAATTTGCGCATATTTTTGTTGTACCTGGCTAAGCATTAGTGATGCAAATTAAATAGTTCAGTTCCATCGAGGTAGATGTGAGAAAGTACTGCACCCACTGCATATGGACTGTCATCTGTAGCTAAAACTACGGGTAAAGTTAGGTCAAAATGAGCAAAAATCCTATCTGAGAGAATCTCTTCTTTTCCCCTGTCAAATGCTTTTTGGCAAACCCTATTCCATATAAACGTTACACTGTTTTTAAAGAGAATATATATTAGATATAAGACGTGACACATTCCTTACAAACCGCATATAATAGTTCAATAGACCAACAAAAGCTCTAACTTCCTTTTATTTGTTGGTGCTCTTGCATTAGCTATTGTATCGACGTTATCTTTAGTTTTATGTATACTAGTTTTATCTATTGCATAGCCACAGTGCTCAATTAAGTTAGTTAACAACTGACATTTTTCAAAATTTACCCGTACGTTATGTTTTTGTAGTCTAGTCAGGACTAGTTCCAACTTCTAAAGGTGTTTATTGTCATCTGACCCCGTAATATTAATGTCCAGTAATACCAATACCCCTGTATGTCCTAAAGTAAGTTTTTAATCTTCTTTTACCAAATTGCCGGAGTAGTGGCTAACCTAAAGATTAACCGTGTACTTTGGAAAAGCCCTTTTTTAGTGCTAAAAGTCTGTTTCAAATCAATTTTGTAAATTTTTTACCACCCATCATTGAAGAAAATAATTCCTCTATTGTGGGCAATGGGTATTCATCAACTACTATGTATTGAAGAAAGACAGATATGATTTGATTTCACGTATTGTATCTCTCTGTATTCACTTATGCGTATTTTATCCCAACAGGACTCATCAAAGCGACTTTTACAGAAGCTCTGAATCTGAATGTAAAAACAATCTTTCCCGTCGAAAAGAAGCAGCAAGAAAATGGCTTTAGTATGGATGCCATAACGACATCTAATTATAAATCACAAAAGTAGAAATCCAAAGATTTCTATTAACGAAACCAAAATCCAGATGTTTGCTTTAATATGTGCCTTCCGTTTTGCCGTGCAATTCTTCGAAGGTACAGATTAAAGCAAAAATCTGAAGTTTGGTTTGGTTAATAGAAATCTTCGGAGTTCTACTTTCGTGATTTACTATGTATTGATTTCATAATATTTATTATTTATTAATGTAACTGCTGCTCCCGAGTCAACATCAAAATTTAAATTTATAGTATTTACCTATAATTTGATGATACATTTTTGTCTGTATTAAAACTATTCACTTGAAATGTCCAAAATTTTATCCAATTGACCTTTTTCTACCTCATTTACCTGACTAGTATCATTCCTCTTCATGCAGACCTTGCTCAAATATCCTTTCTTCTTACATTTACTGCATTGTAAATCTTTTTTTGGGTATTTATTTGCTCCCACTCACACTTAACACAGTGTAAGTATTTATTAATATGATTTCTACTATTTGACACATTTTGTGATGTATTAGCTAATTTTTCAGTCTTCTTTTCCACACTTAGTTTATTCACTATCCCTGCATGTGATTGATGTAACTGGGCCGCATCTCTTGCTGATGTTTCGATACTAAAAGCTACTTCAATGACCCTCTGTGGTGCTTAACTTGAAGAATGGAAATTACTTTGAATGCGCTTTCTAACCTCATTAATCATTTATCGATTTTTTTTAAATATTGTACGATTCTATTAAATCTATTGAAAGCATGGTCTGTACTGTATGATGGACCGTCTCAGCTACTGTACCTTGATTTGCGATTGCTGGTATGTGTGTATTATTGGACATCTCTCACTTTATTTCACACTTGAGTAATTTATAAAAAAATATATAAATGTAATTTGCTGCGTCCTCATCGAACAATTTGTTTATAATAGATTTAAATAAAATTAAGCTATAAACTTTAAAAATCTGGCTAATCCAAGTTATAAAACTACTCAAAATGAACATTTTCAGATTTGGTAAATGTTTCTATGGTAATTTTTGACCAAGATATGAAATTTTTAATAACGGACTCCGATGCGCACGGTCAGCTGATGTATATATATATATATATATATATATATATATATATATATATATATATATATATATTTCAAATTATTTTTCGACCGTACTGTTTTAAATATTGATTTATAGTATCAGCAATCGGTCATATCACCCAGACATATTTAAGACAGCATGACCGATTGCTGATACTATAAATCAATATATATATATATATATATATATATATATATATATACATGATTTTATTGTTTTTTTTGTTATTTAATTACCTAACTTTATTTGCACCTGTTTTTTTTTATATAGTCGTTGTGTTATATTCACGCATTTCTCTCTAACGTGTATTCTTCTTATTTCTTCCCACAGTTGTTTCCTGGGCGCACTATCATAGGCTTTCTTCAAATCAATAAAGGTCATTTGTGTTTTAATATTTTTCTTTTGGTTCTTTTCTATCACCTGTCTCATGATGAATACATTATCTAGACACGATCTGGATTTTTGGAATCCGGCTTGTTCTTCGTCATAATGATCCATGTGTTATTTATTATTGGGTAGTAAGGTAAATGAGTGGGTTGTGAGAGTTAATTGCACTTAAGAAAGCTGAGTTATACTTGGAAAAGCCCTATCAAACGCCTATTTTAATTGATTTTCACGAAATTTGTTATGTTATAACTCCGTTTCTAACAATTGGATCAAAGTTTATCAAGCCATTTTGTTCATTTTTGCAAAAGAAACAATTTTCATTATGGTAGAATTGAATATCTCTAATAGTTTATGAGATACAATCATTTAAAGAATTAAATTATTAATAACAAGTTATTCGACAAGATTTCATCCTGGTACCCTTAAAAATCGAATCTACACACCAAAAAACATAAAAACACGTCAAGGTACCGAGGGGACATACCATTGCATACTTAAACTCTTCTGTCTTTTAGACTATTAAATTTTTATTCTAGTTTACAATCATTGCAGTTGATTTACTATAGATCCCTCATATAGAGTTTATTTCACAAAATACATCTTGATCGATATTACCTAAAACTTCTATTTACTATTTAATAATAAATATGTTTTTTTGATTTCTAAACGAATTCTCCATTATTCGAAAGGTTACAAAATGTCATTGATTTGTTCCGCAAATTATAAAAAATTAAGTAGTGTGCTTTATATTTGGCTATTAAAGAAACCATTTTTTGTGAGATATATTTTTCAGTTACATAATAAACAATTCACGTATAACAAAATCTTACTGTTTTTTTTAAGAAAATTATACACATCATCGGAAGAGAAACAAAGTAAACGTTGTATGTAGTACTTTCTACGGTTACCTTAAGACAATGTTCAATTTACAATGAAATCACGGGTTATTAATATATGATCGATCAATCGATGTCGACAAAGCTCAATAAGTAGGTAACTATTACCACAATTTCATGTTCGTATTGTCTTTTAATCTTACATAAAACTTTCGCAAACTTGACTTCTACTCGTCTTAAAAATCAAAGATGATAAAATCTTTATTATTTATTTACTGACATGTTTTTATAAGTATTCACTAAAATAATTAACTTATAATAAAATATAAACAATATTCGAACAGTTGAATGCATTTCGGAAAAAAATTTGAAAACAGTATATTTCAGAAAAGGTAAGAAAAATGTATTCGTGAACTTCTGAAAAGAAAAAATATAGGCTCATCAACATCACGAAATGATGCGATGTGGTTATTGACTTTTTTATTTGAATACCAGAACGACAATAATAAACCAAATTTCTTAAAGATTAAAGATCTGATGTAGCATCTTGAAACAAGTGACTTAACACTTTTATGCACTAATAGCTTTAATTGATGTACGGTCAACAGCATGTCAGGGTTTACAGTTGTGTTTACTTAGTAATAAATTTATTGTGAATGTAAATACTTTTTTATTAAAAATGTTTAAAAGAGAAAATATTTTTATTTACCTCTGTATTCATAGATAAATTGCATTTATATATGCCTGACAGAAAAAATCGTAGGCAAACTATGGATTGAAAAATTGAGAGGTACCTGCACCTGATACTTATGATTTATTTACTTTCGTTTTATATCCTCGGTATATAAGAGAATCCTTCTTTTTTTTTCAGTTCCTTCACTGTTCCAGTTGGAAGTTCCATGTTAATTTTGATTTCATTCCAGATATCGTTATTCTTGGCTTTTGATTTATATTAACTACTTTTTTGATCCCAGATGCAAGGATGCATCTGGTATAAACCCAGAAATCTCATTGCATTTTGATTTGTCCGTTCCATTTCACAGTAGGTACACCATAAATCAAAGCGTAATAGGTACTATAGTTGTACATAAACACACACTTTTATCAAAATATTCGTTCAAGAATTACCAGAATTACAATGAAGTTAGGTAAAGATAACCTATAGGCTTAGGTAAACAGGTCTTTTGCGGCCGAATATCGTGCATAACGAATAACACATAGCAAAGCATGGTGTTGCCATAAGATATAAGTAAATAAGGTATTATCACCTAATAAATGCAGTTTAAATATTTATATATATATATATATATATATATATATATATATATATATATATATATATATATATATATATATATATGTGTGTCTCAGTTTCTAGCAACGTTTAAAGCGAAAGAAGTAGTACAAGCACTAAGAAACGCAAAAGTGGGGTTAGGTATTTGTAATCGATACCATGTAAAAAAAGAAATACATAAATTAATATCAAATCAAACACTACAAGATAGCTTGAAACTATACCTAACATATAACGCAAATACTCATAAAAAGGCTCTTCCTTACTTAAAAAGAAACGAAAGCATGCAAGACACACATACAATGTCGAAGACATAATTGATTATTGAAACTAATAAAACTAATATATCAATAGGACTCAATAGGAAATCAATAGGAAACCAATATATCAATAGAAAATCAATAGGAAAGAAAAGTGGTGAAAATTGTTCGAGAGTAAGCAATAATAGGACATAGGAGTGTAGGCAATCCTCGAAAACAGTAGAACGCGGGTAAAGCCCATGCATGAACGTAAAATAGGCAATTGACCTAATACCAAGAACAAAAAATAAGGAAAAGATAATATTCTTAAACACAAAATAAAATGTTGTGAAAAATGGATAATTAAGTCCAATTAAATTAATATTAATCCACAAATATATTGTACCAAATTCAAAAATTATGTACATAAGGGTACAAGTACTTACCAAATATTAGTTATAAAATTCTTTGTATTAAAATGAGTAAGATAATTATCTGAACTTTAAATTCATCAGACTTTATGTTGTAAACATTAGATGTAAGGACATTTAAATTAAAGGTGAAGTACCAAGTTGATCATCACTTTATCAATGACAGGATTATTTTTTATACATGTATATTATATTTGAATCTGTATATATATATATATATATATATATATATATATATATATATATATATATATATATATATATATATATATATATAAAACAAATGGAAAAGGATAATCCGAGTGAATAATTAAAGTAAAATGTAATGGCATGTCTAGCAAAACAGAAAACCAAAGTTTGAACCAAACATTACATTTTACTTTATTTATATATATATATATATATATATATATATATATATATATATATATATATATATTTTTATATATATATATATATAAATATATATATTATATAGAAGATAGAAGCATTGTATTAGTACAGTAGGAAGATGTACAATAATGTACAAACTACAGGGCCATAAAACTACTTAGTCACACCATGAAAATATGGGAGGAAGTAATTAACAGAGGGATACGTAAAGAAACCAAAATATCCGATAATCAGTTTGGGTTTATGTAAGGGAGATCAACAATAGACGCAATTTTTTCATTTCCATGAAAACATGGAACATTCACACAAAACATTCACACAAAACTCCAATCAAGCTAAAGGGAAAATTCTATAAAATAGCCATAAGACCAGCTATGATACACGGAACTAAACATTGGGCTGTTAAAACAAAAGAGGAACAACGAACGCATGTCGCGGAAATGAGAATACTTAGATAGATGAGTGGAGTGATAAAAAAGGATAAAATTAGGAATGAATATATAAGGGGAAATCTAGGGATGGCCTTGGCAACTGGCCCAATTGCTGCCAGTTGCCAAGATGAGAGAGGTATAGATGATTTGGTCATGTTTAACATAGAGAGATTAATCATCCAATAAGAAGAATTGCTGATCTGCGAGTTCCTAAAAGTAGTAGGAAAGGAAGACCAAAAAAGACCTGCGGGCGCTTAGACAGCACATATACATCTATCTATATATATATATTTATATATATCTATCTATATATAACGAAGTCGAACCGAACCGTATCACTCTTGATAATGGCTCCAAAATGGGTGCCGAAACGTCGAGTTTTAAATTCTCAACGCGGTTCTTCCCGAGAACTCAGTAATTTTCATTTATCTGACCGCGGAAACTTATCCGAACATATATATATATATATATATATATTTCTTTGTAGTACCAATTGACTTCTGGACGAAAAGTATTCCCATTTGGCATCCGTGAATATTCACGGGCCACAATATACAGCGAATTCTGTTGCGGTACCAATTGGCATCAATCGCTGTTGCGGTTTCTTTGGCATCGATTGGCTTTGGACCTTTAGCATCCATTGGTTTATGACTCAAGTCGACAATAATACCTAAAGGTTTCGGTGGAATTCTATCTGAGTCAATTCATCTGTTCAGTCATTGTAATATTTTGTTGTCGAAACGGATGTTTAAAAATTTAACTTGTTAGAGTATATTACTCTATCTATAAATTGTAGGCAGGTAGTTATTGCTTTTTTCGAGATTGAATATTTTTCTTTTAAAATTATGACAGCTTCAAATTTGATTTAGTTTGCTAAATACTTTTATTTTACATTTTTTAAGCTCAGTAATTTAAAAATGTTTTATCGTCTTTTAACAACTTCTAGTCTGATTATTCCCTGAGTAAAAGAGCTCTGTTGTAATGAATTATTTGGTATTACTAAAGAAATTCTGGTATAGTAGGATTAAATGTTAAAATTAAATGTTACAATGATTGTAACTTCATGTCTTGGGCTGTTACGTCGCATTATGGGCTATATGGGCTGTATTTTCTCGTTCTTGTTCGTATTTCTCTTCGATTTGCATTTTCGATGACACTTTCCAATATTTTAGCAAATTCAAAGTCCATGAAAAATACTTAGAAAGCAAACAAAAGTACTTATAAGAGTATACGACCATTTGATAACACTCACTGTGAAAATTTTTGCAAGTGAAGATGTTTAAGACAACAGGCACATTATTGCCGAACGCAAAGTGCACATAACTTTCTCCTTTATTTTTTGGTATCTGACTTCTTACAACTGTGTGTATTTTTCTTTCCTCTGCCCATACTTCTCGTACGTCACTGAATCTGGTTTGATGTGGTATTATATAATAATAGATGCACAGTCAAAACGAACCAGATTTTTTTACATTAAAAAGAGATAAAATATTATGTCCATATACTATGAAAAGCAATAATTAAAAAAGAGTCGTATTTTAACACATATTTGTTTTTCTTTAACCGTTTGTTAATAAATAATATATCAAAATTTATTCGACATAATGTATGTTTTATTTTAAGGCTGTAACATAAAAATAAGAATTACCTGTTATGAAGGCACTACATAGGTAATTATTATCTGTACCTAACAAAAACCAATTTTATCAAAATCAACCTAGTTTGAAATATATGGAGTCTCGATTATATCTCATGGTTGTGTTTGCCCTACGTAGAAAAAAATAAAATAAAATTACTGAAATCTCTTGGGAATTGAAGTACTCAAGAATTGAAAAGATGTTGAAATTACTGTAACTTTGAAGAAGTTGAAAATCAAATGTTTAAAGGTACACTTCTTTTAAACAAAATTCAGAATCAGTATTTTATCTCTTAACTTCATTAGAAGTGAATAATAAAGAAGTTATATACATACAAAAGGTTTTTGTAAGAAACACAGTTGGAAACATATAATTTACAAAATTTCTTGGTCTCTCTTTTTAAAATGGCGATACATAGCTTTCAACGTAAACAAAGTTTTAGGAGTAGTGTCCACTTAATAGCTTCTAATGGTAATAGTGGGTTAGGGACAATTAAAACCTAGTTAATGTTTAAAATTTGCCAATGTTTTTACTTTATTTTAAGTCTTTATCAAGGCTATACATGGCACATACCTATAATGGTACATAAAATGATCCATTGTGATTTATATACAGTGAGGTCCTAAAGTAACGGATAAATTCAATATTTTTGTAACTAAAAATCTTTTGACGAAATCCAGGCAATGCTGCCAGGTCACCCATGTACAGCTTGGAACAACAAGAGCCATTTGCTGATCGGTTTAGGTCACCGAAACCCAACCAATTATGATTGGATCAACAGAAACAACTACTCCGTGGGCTAATACCCCTACCGGCATTGAATTATACTATTGATCCAATGGTCGCAGAAAAACACAACCCATCAAGTGTGAAACGCCAAACAGCTGTTTCGGTCCGCCAGACCTTATCTGTGACGCTTGGCTTCTCCATTGGAAAGTTGTCCGTTCTGCTTAAGGGGACAAGATCCTCTGAATCTCAAATGTAAATGAGAATGCAATCCACTCTTAACTGATCAACATTTAATATGTCATCACAGGTGTTCCGTGTGCAATGCTGCTAGGTCACCTATGTGATCAGTTAAGAGTGGATTGCATTCTCATTTACATTTGAGATTCAGAGGACCTTGTCCCCTTAAGCAGAACGGACAACTTTCCAATGGAGAAGCCAAGCGTCACTGATGAGGTCTGGCGGACCGAAACCGCTGTTTGGCGTTTCACACTTGATGGGTTGTGTTGATCTGCGACCATTGGATCAATAGTATAATTCAATGCCAGTAGGTGTATTACCCCTCGGAGTAGTGGTTTTTGTTGATCCAAACATAATTGGTTGGGTTTCGGTGACCTAAACCGATCAGCAAAGGGCTCTTGTTGTTCCAAGTTGTACATGGGTGACCTGGCAGCATTGCACACGGAACACCGGTGATGACATATTAAATGTTGATCAGTTAAGAATGGATTGCATTCTCATTTACATTTGAGATGCAGAGGACCTTGTCCCCTTAAGCAGAACGGACAACTTTCCAATGGAGAAGCCAAGCGTCACTGATGAGGTCTGGCGGACCGCAACAACTGTTTGGCGTTTCACACTTGATGGGTTGTGTTGTGCTGCGACCATTGGATCAATAGTATAATTCAATGCCGGTAGGGGTATTAGCCCTCGGAGTAGTTGTTTCTGTTGATCTAAACATAATTAATTGGGTTTCGGCGGCCTAAACCGATCAGCAAATGGCTCTTGTTGTTCCAAGCTGTACATGGGTGACCTGGCAGCATTGCACACGGAACACCTGTGATGACATATTAAATGTTGATCAGTTAAGAGTGGATTGCATTCTCATTTACATTTGAGATTCAGAGGACCTTGTCCCCTTAAGCAGAACGGACAACTTTCCAATGGAGAAGCCAAGCGTCACTGATAAGGTCTGGCGGACCGAAACAGCTGTTTGGCGTTTCACACTTGATGGGTTGTGTTGTTCTGCGACCATTGGATCAATAGTATAATTCAATGCCGGTAGGGGTATTAGCCCTCGGAGTAGTTGTTTCTGTTGATCTAAACATAATTAATTGGGTTTCGGCGGCCTAAACCGATCAGCAAATGACTCTTGTTGTTCCAAGCTGTACATGGGTGACCTGGCAGCATTGCACACGGAACACCTGTGATGACATATTAAATGTTGATCAGTTAAGAGTGGATTGCATTCTCATTTACATATAAAATACTAGCTTTTATCCTCGATTCGATTGTGATGGCGTCTTCTGCCGAGAAGTATCCCTTGAAAATACAACTTTTTTTAATAAAATGTATCATCTGTGCTTATTTGTGTCCCTGTCAAAATTGCAAAAATAATCAATATGATCGGTTAAAAAGTTAAACAGGGAATGCGAAAAAAAAAAAAACAAGCCGACAAACACCTTACACTCACATTTATAATATTAGTTAATATTTTCACAGAAAAAAAGACAAAGCATAACCAGAGATAGATAAAAACTAAGCATCTTAACGAAAGAATCTTATTAACACAGCGCCAAACCACATTTTCAAAATTCACAAAATTTTTAATGCATTTACAACCCCTAACATTAAATGCTTTTTAATACACAACGTTTTAGCAATGTGCTTCAAAAAATTATACACATGGCGCTGAGAAATAAGGTTATAAAACCTTTCAAAAAGAATAAACGACTGCAGATAACAAGAAAGTAAGATAAAACCAATAATATATTGTAAATCCAAAAACTAAACAAAAAATATCCATTCTAAGAATTAAACTCAAACGCGAATCGACCAGATGTTACTCGAACCTTTATAAACCTGAAATCTAAGACAATCTAAGTGACTAACTGGCTTCCAAAATCGTATCACATCCTGTAGATGCCAATTGAACCGCTAAGCTGTAACGACATGAATATCGCTTCAACTCAATATACACAAATCGATGGTGGCGCTGCTTATTTTTTGCCTCGAACTACGATTTATTTACGAATCAAAAAACGGTCCAATTGGATTCCGGGTTCATATCGCGTAAAGAGCCTTATAATATCATCCACTATGCGTTTCTGATATTATTTTGAAGAGGTCAATTGGCATCCGAATACCGGATGCCAATTGACCAGCGGAAGCCAATTGAACCTACAACTTTACATGTGGGAAGTCAATTGTTACCGTAAATAAATATATATATATATATATATATATATATATATATATATATATATATATATATATATATATATATATATATATATATAGTAAAAATTTGCAATAATAATGGTACCTTCCTATGCTTTCTATAATATCCTATAAAAATTTTGTGACAAAGATAAAAGTAAGTGTAAAACTTATATAATATATTGTAAATTATCTCTGAAACAAAACAATTGGTGTAATAGAAAATTTTTTTTTAGAAATTATGAATCTAGTTCTGCTCAAAATGTTGTTAACTATATAATTCCTAATAATGTTCCCTCAATTTCACCTTAACATTAAGGGAAATTGTTTTCTTTATTTCCTTTTTATGGCCTTGATTAAATGATTTTCTTATTGATCTAGATTATGATCTACAGAAGACAAGACTCCATTTTCTATGGTGATGTTATGAAATACTGCTGCTGTTACTATTACGTTCATGGTCACTTTCAAATTTATTCTTATTCGGTTTTTAAAAACTGGGAATCATCGTTTCGATACCCTGTATTGCCTTTCCACAATATTCTTAGTTCGTGTGGGAGATTCATTATAAAGAGTATCTGCTTCTGTTGTAGCATCTTGTCTAGCCGTGTCATCAAATATGATTTCAAACTGTAACCACACTGACCAACTATAAAAAAGAGTACAAATCTGATAAAGTCCCCAGCTTCACATCTTTGTATGCCACTGTTATTAATTGTTGTTTGATAATGTACAGAACCCAGCCATTTTGCAAGAATATTTCTAATTTTTAAACTAGTCACTGATTTTTTGGACATTTGATGCAAAAATTCTTTTTCTGAACAATATACTTTTGCATTTGCACCTCCATAAGAATCAATTCTTAAGAAAGTACAAATAACTGCAGCTATATATCTTGAAAATCATAGAATAGCATAAAACTCTTCTCCAACTTAGACCATTTCATCATTTGTTTGATATATTTTCAGGTCTTGAAGCTGTTGTTCTCTATGTATCCTTTGAGTCAGCTACTGATATCTGCATTTTTTCAGAAGCAAAAAATGTTTATGTTAAAAATAACTGTTGGACTGGTGTAACAGGTTCTCCTCTAAAAATATGTGCTGATTAGTATTTTCTCTATATGCATTAGAAAATAAATATTGGTTGGTTTGACTTTTTAATGATTTTTTCTCCACCAATATTACTGTGATGGCAAATTTGATTATATCTTAATGATATTATCTACCTCTTTGTTACCAAATACTCATAAAGGTTCGATCTATTTAAATAAAGACATCATGTATATTTTGTCACAGAAAACCTTTAAAGGACATATAAATCATCATATTATTCTAAAAAATTCATTCTTTCGCTGTAAACTTTTGAGTTGTGTACATATATAAATTCATTAATTTAATTCGAACTTGGAGAAGTTATTAGAATCATTTTAAATTGGAATTTTTTTTTGAATGGAAATTTTAAACAAACATAAAACATAGAAGATTTGCATAATTTTGAGGTTATAATATATAGTTGACATATTTCTACCATTAAAAATAACGTTGGGTCTTAAAGATATTATATATTATGAAACTAAAATTTACACCTAAAGGGGAATTTTAATGTTTACTTTAAATTGATTATGATATCGGGCGTTATTGAGTAGAGTATTTTATATTGTTATTAATTAGATGGGATAACATTTAGGACTTTTGACATTAATTTATGATGAATATTGACGTTTCAGAATCGTTACGAATCGAATTTTAGCATCGATCTTTTTTTTTTTTTTTTTTTTTTTTTATTTAGAAAAAACATATAATCCACATCAACCACGAAGGGTTATTAGTGGAGTAACGTACACAAAAGTTCATTTTATTTACATTAAATAGATGTATATAAACGTAAATCTTTTAAATAATTTATTACATGGTCAGTGTTTATGGTTAAGGTGATTTTGATGTCATCTGAGATTCCATATTTTCTTCTTGTTTCTTCGTGGTACTGGCAGTCAGTCAGAATATGCTTCACCGTCAATGGGAGAGAACAGTTTCTGCAGGTTGGAGAAGGTTCTTTGTTGATTAAGAATCTATGGGTCAGTGCAGTGTGTCCAATTCTTAGTCGGTTAATTATTACTTGATCCCTTCTATTGGATGGATTATTCAAGATGGTCTTCACAAGGGGATAAATCTCATATAGTTTGGTTCCTGAATCTTTCCAGTAGTCTTGCCATATGTTCATACAGTGGTCTTTAATTAGGCTTTTAAGATCGGAGTATGGGTAATTTCTTGATTTGGTTGTGTATTGTGAGTTTATTCGACTTGTGTTTGCTAGGTTGTCCACTTTCTCATTTCCAGCTATTCCTACATGCGACGGTACCCAGATAAATGCTACTTCTTTTCGAGTTGATTGGATTACATTTATCTCATTTTTTATAGCCCGAAATATTGGATTTGTAGGGTATATTTGTTTTACACCTAATAGAGCATTTAATGAGTCAGTGATAATGACACATTTATTCTCACTACGCGTTTTGAAGAAAATTAAGGCTTCCAAAATGGCTGTGGTCTCGCCTGTGAGGATGCAGCAATTTGTAGGTATGGATATAGTGTGAGTAGTGTATTTACAGTAGTATGCAGCAGCATGTCCGTCATGAGCTTTAGAGGCATCACTGAAAATTTGGAGATGATTAGGATAATGAGATATCACTTCGGAGTACAAGTGTTTAATGAAAATCGGATTTGTAGTTGATTTGGGGTATTTTGTGAGGGTTAAATCAATGGTAAGTGGTTGGATTATCCATGGAGGAAAATTTACACTGACTTGTAGAGATCGATTTAGCTTATCCATATCAAAGTTAGAAGATTTTATTCGTTCTATAAGGGGAGTACTATTTTTAGTTGGTTTTGTAGAACCAATATTCGGATGGCAAATTTGGGAGAATACTGGATGGTGTTTCTGTGCTGATATTTTCCCTATATAGTTTAGGGATAGTTGTTGGCGTCTAATATATAGAGGTGGTTCTCTCGCTAAAACTTGTAAGCTACTAATAGGACTAGTTCTGAAGGCACCCAGTGCTAATCTCAAAGCTGTAGATTGTATGCTATTTAGTTTTTTTAAAGCAGTTTTGCTTGCAGCACCGTAAGATATGCAACCGTAATCTAATTTACTTCTAATAAGTGATTTGTAAAGGTTAATTAATGTTTTACAGTCGGCACCCCAAAATTTATTAGATAACATTTTAAGTATGTTTAACCGGTTTTGGCATGCTTGTTGTAATTTATTAATATGCACATTCCAATTTAATTTTTTATCGAAAGTTAGGCCTAAAAAACTTACTTCTGTTGACTGTTTTATAGGTAAATCATTTAATCTTAAATTAATTGTATGGTGAGTGTTATTTTTACTAAAAATTACGTATTGAGTTTTTTCTGCAGAAAAATTGAATCCGGTTTGTAATGCCCAATTTTGAAGTCGATTTAACATAAGTTGTAATATATTTGTTGCTGAAACTAGGTTATTAGATTTGGTGTAAATAACAATATCATCCGCGTAAATGCTAGCTTTAATAGGAGCTCTGATTACATTTATGATGCTATTAAAAGCCACTAAAAATAGGGTTGGACTTAAAATGGATCCTTGAGGGATTCCATTATCTAGCATTTTTGAAGAACTTATGATTCCATTTATTCTAACTTGTATAGAACGATTACTTAAAAAATTTTTTATAAAAGCAAGCATGTTACCTTGAATTCCATAATTATTAAGTGTTGCTAATATAGAGTGTTTCCATGTCCTATCAAAAGCCTGGGTTATGTCAAAAAATATTGCAATCAACTTCTGATTGTTTGCAAAGGCTTCATTGATTGAGGTTTGCAGTGAAATATGATTATCTAATGTAGACCGTCCCTTGCGAAAACCACTCTGAAATGGGGTAAGGAGATCTTTTGTTTCTAAATACCATGTTAGACGGAGATTTAGAATTTTTTCCAGTATTTTGCACATGCTGCATGTGAGAGAAATAGGACGGTACGATGAGGGTATATCTTTGGGTTTATTGGGTTTAATAATGGGAATAGTTATTGACTGAGACCAGAGTTTTGGAAATTTATGATTTAAAAAACAGGTATTGAATAAATCTAACAATATTATTTTTGCTTTGAAAGGTAGGTGTTTTATGAATATTGGTGGAATATCATCATGCCCTGGGGATGTGTTTTTGGAGTTTACAATAGAGTATTCTAGTTCTTGAAGAGTTATGGTAGCATTTAATGGATCACCAGATTCCTTATCAACGATTTCGAATGATTCTATATTTTGCTTATGTAATAAGAATTCCGGCGTTATATTTTGGTCGCTAGAATTTTCTTGGTAAACTTCGGCTAAAGTTTCACCAATAGCTTTTTTACAGGTGATGATCTCATTATTATATGTTAGTGCATTGATATGCCTAAAGGAGTTGGTACCTTTAAGTTTCCGAATTTTAGACCAAATAACCTGTGAAGGTGTTGATGAATTTATGGACGATACGTATTCTTTCCAAGTATCTTTTTTGCTTTTTTTCATAAGATATCTTGATTCAGCTCTGAGTTTTTTAAAATTAAGTAAGTTTTCGTCTGTATTATGTTTTTTAAGTTTATTAAAGGCATGTTTACAAGATGAGAGTGCTTTTGCAATTTCACTATTCCACCAAGGTACGGGTTGCCTTTTACAGGGTTTTGTCTTTCCTATATTTTCTAAAGCTGCTTCTATAATAATATTATTTAAAGAGGTGATATCATAGTTTATATCATTGGTTAAATGGAAGTTTTCAAGTTTATTATTGATATAGGATTGATAGGATGCCCAATTTGCATTTTTTAATTTCCAGGACTGATATATTGGGAAATCAAGGGGATGAATGTGATCTGATGTTATAGAAATTGGAAAGTGGTCACTATTATATAATGAGTTCAAAGTGTTCCATGACAATGTAGTTGAGAGTGATTGACTGCATAAGGATATATCAATGGCGGAAAATGAACCGTTATAAGAATTAAATCTAGTTGGATTCCCTGTATTCAGTAACAATAAATCAGAACAATCAATTAGGTTTTTCAATAAGTTACCGTATTTATCAGTTTTGTGACTTCCCCATGCCGGGTGGTGGCAGTTCATATCTCCTAAAATTAATTTAGGATGTGGAATTTGGTCTATAAGATTATTTAATTCGTGCATATCTAGATTACTAGGGTGTGGTAAATAAATGTTACATATGTTAATCTTTTTATGATAGGTAATAGAGACTGCTACAGCTTCAAGATTAGTACTTAGCGCGATCGGTTTAGCTTCCAAATCAGTTCTGGTGAAAATAGCTACTCCACCACTAGCTTGTTGAGCTATTCGATTTTTTTTAAAACATTGAAAATTTTTTAAATTTATGTTATTTTGTTTAAAGTGGGTTTCTTGAAGACAAAGAATTAAAGGGGAAAGCTCGCCGATTAGTAGTTTTAACTGTTCATAATGGGTATAAAACCCATTTATGTTCCATTGCACTATAAATGAATTAGTCATCCGTTAATTATTTTTCAACTAGTGACGATTCGTCAGTTTCGTCAGCTGAAGAAGGGTTAGGGTTTATTTTTTTCTTTAGTCGGGTGATATTATTTCTTAACCTAGAATTTTGGGTGTAACAATAAACAAAATTAAGGATTTGAATTAGTTCCTCTGGTTCATTGGAGTAATCTTTAGAAGTTAATTCAGGGTTATGAGAGTTTAAAACATTTTCCATAAAATCACATATTTCATTAAAATTTAGTATAAATGGAGGTGATCTATTTTCGATTTTGTCTTTGATGGATTCTAGGGAGTGGATGACATCTTCGCGGGGGGTTTTGGAAGAAGTTTTGGGTTTCTTTTTTGGTTTATTTTGTTTAGGGGTATTAAAAACGGATGAGTCGGTTTTTGGGTTGTCATCGTTAATTTCAGGAGATGATATGCTATGTCTTTTTAGCTGTTTAGAATTGACTGCATTATTTAAGGTTATTGATGTTTCTGGTGTCGTAGTATTTTCAGTGTTATTTACAGCTGGTGCTGTTGTTTTGGAAGAAGAAGACGACGTGTTTGAATTATCTTTAGATATGTTTTGGATGATGTCGGTTTCCGTAGTATTTTCAGTGCTATTTACAGCTGGTGATGTTGTTTTGGAAGAAGAAGACGAAGTGTTTGGATTATCTTTAGATATGTTTTGGATGAGGTCGGTTTCCATAGATTGAGATATTTTATCATTAGGTTCATTAGGATTAGATAATGACGATGTGATTAGAGTTGAATTTGAGAGGGGAGTTGAAAGGGTATCATTAGGTTGATGATGTTTAGATAATGTTGATGTGGTTTGAGTTGAATCTAAGAGGGTAGTTGAATTAGTTTGGTTTGAAATGTTAGCGCATTCTGATTCTTGATGACCAATGGTTTTACATTTGGGGCAACTGAATCCGTCTATGAAGAGAAATACTCGGTAGGAAGTATTATCATGAGTTATGGTAAAAGAGTCAGGAATAGACATATTTTCCAGGGGTGTAATGAATGATTGCCTTCTAAAGCTCAGAACATGACTGTACTCACTTTCAGACATACCTACTCGAAGAAAAGTCATTTTAGATACAGTGTGAATACCAAGTTTTTGTAATTCTTCTTCAATTATTTCGTTCGGGATTGTAGGACATGCATTAGATATTAGAAGTCTCTGGGCTGGAGAAATTAATCTTCTTACTTCGACTTGACATCCATTTATTTCGATATATTTATGAGAATGAAGAAGAGCATCAACAGTGTTTTTTGAAGAGAGATATATGCATATCCTATTGTTAGCAATTCTTGAGGCAAAAAGTACATTAATTGGACCCACCAGTGATCCAACAGCTACGACGTAATCATGGATTTTTGTGCCTTCAATGCTGGAAATGACTATTGCTTGTTGTTTTGTTGGATGTTTAAAATAATTTACGACATCTGAGTAATTGCGTTTAACGGAGTTGTGTGTAGTATTATTGTTGTATGAAGTCATTTTAATTAATTTTCTTGATCAGAAGTTGAGCCGGTCCTGTGGCCGGTCCAAAAAACTGGTCAAGACCCAACTGGAATTTTTGTTATCTCTTTACGTAGGTATTATTTAAAGGTTATTTTGTTATTGTTACAAAAATAATACGAAAAGAAGTGCTACTCACTTGAGATAATATTGTCAGCACTAACTAATGCACTTAAAATTGTCGTAGAGGTATAAAATATTAAATTATGATTTGTTTTTACCATTTAAAATGACTATATTTCGGGACAGCTGATAACGTTGTAGATTTGATCGCTATCAGGGCCGAACTCCGCATCGATCTTTTATTTTTCTGTTTATTTTACTATATTTTATTGACATAAATAGATGATACTAGAAATAGAAATACACAATAAAATAGAAATACACAAAATGTTTACAACAAAACACCAAGGATAATTTTCCTTGTGGGTCTAAAGAGATTCTTAAAACAAAACGAAAGGATTAACGAATCATTTATAAGCGACAAATAGCTTTTTAAACACTTTTAATTTATATAGTCATTTATCAAATAACGTGAAAATAATTCCCACGACTACTCAGTGTTGGAGCTGTTTAACAATCTATCCAATTAGAACGGAACAATAAATTAAATCAATATATCAAGGACTTTTGAATACAATGTGTTTACAACATTATAAATCTTACACTATAAGCACTTATAGGACAGCAATAATAGTTGATATATAATATAGAGTACATACGAGACTATTATATGGTTATACCAATTAAATTCGGTTATAGAAACGTTCATTTTATAATAATATGATAATTGTTGATATTAATTATAATATTACTGACACTAATTATTTTAATATGTTATTTTATTTATACACCGCGCGTCTAGTCTCTGCCCCATAACGAATTTTCCAAGCCATAAAAATTATTAACTAAATTTTTAGGTAACCAAACTACATCACTTGTTCGTAGTTTTATGAACTTTTAGATTACATACTTATTAAAAATGACATAGTGGCTGCTTTTCATATATTTTTTTAATAGATAACATTACGATATAGAAACCCAGAAATGTAATCCAGCTTAAGAGCTAGATTACATTTCTAAATAAATTAAATAAAAAATCGGCACTAAAATATTCTCTCTCTTCAATGCTGTCCCTCCGTAGGGAGTGTAGTGGTTATCGTGATGTCGTGTATTATCCGTCTTCAGAGATCTCAGTCATTAGTCATATTTTTGAATAGGCCAGGGAAATAAGCAAAAAAGTACCCTTTTTGTGACTCTGAACCGGCCAGTTAAACGACAGTTGCTTTGTGTAGTATGGACCTCAGTAACAAAAACCTATATGTTTCCTGTAGTCGATTTTTTGAAGTTAATTAGTTATTAAGAAATTAATGTCAAAAAAGGCAAATTTATAACCTTCATATTACATGGAATGTTGAGTCTTATAGTGCTTAAGATATGATCAAAATTTCAAACACATAGATTAAATAGTTTAAAAGTTAATTAATTTGTTTATTTCAAATTAAATTTTTTTGCAATAATATGAGTCAGAAAATTATGTAGATATAGTAATTATAATGGGCAGATTCTGGAAGAAAAAGATTTATTCTATTATTATCATTTAAAAGTCCCTTTGTTTAATTGATAGCAGATTTGTTTATAATAATTAAGAGATCTTATTAGCGTCATTTAAAAGAATATACTTTTGAGGTTTTATTATACAAAATTGGAAAAAGATTGCCTTTTCATAAAACATTCACAAAGCTTCAAAATGTGGTCCCCAAATCGGCCAGCTTTAAAACTCGCGAGAGTAGTGGAGGGGGAAGGAGCTGCAAACTGTATCTCTGGTTCTTGTTTATGGATTTCCACGTGTTTTAAAATTTTTATGTACTTTTTGCGTACTCTAAATAAATAATAAATAAATAATAATAAATAAAAAAATAGGCTGCTGCTATGGAAAAAGTTTATTGAAGACGTATACTTTAATCATATATGTTTTACAATAAACATTACCTCAAATATTACTAAAAAAAATGAAAAACTGAAAAAACATAGTTTAACCAATAGATAGTTTATTTAACAATTTAATTATTTAAATAACACATATTCGTAATGTACACAAAAAGTACATACAAATTAAAAAAAAACATCGAAATCTGTAAACAAGAACCAGAGATACCTCATTGCGGCTTTTTATGCTAGTATACGGTAATTGTTGCAATATATTGGTGAACCTTATTTAGAAACGTGAATTAAAGTGTGCCAGTCATTTGGTCACTTTTAGGAGTTCCAGATTTCATTGCAGATGCTAAGCATATTTCTAATCCCTACTTCTCTTATTTCTTTTAGTGCGTCACCTGTTACTTCATCTTCACCTTCTGCTTTTCTAAATTTTAGCTTTTTATCGCCATCTCAATTCAGTATTTGTGACTCTTTTTCAAACTTCTTCTCTGGGTCGTTGTTAGATAATATTATTTCGCAATATTCTTTTCACACAATTGCGATATCTTTTGGGTTTGTTATGGTATTTCCACTACTATCTCTGATTATCTGTTTGGTTTGAATTATCTCGCTAGATACTTGATTTTTAAGAAAAGTTCTCTAGATTCTTGGCGGTCAGCAAGTTCTTCTAATTATGCACATATATTTTTATTATAATTATTATTGTCTTTTCTGCACAAGCCTTTTATAGTTGTATTTATGGTGCCTATCAGTATTTATTTATGTATTGAATTTGATGTGCCGCTTCTGAGTTTTCCTTTTTCTTCTACAAGGCTGAGAGTCTGTTCGGTCATCCAATGTTTTTTCGTATTTATTTTTTCTTTGCGGTTTGTATTGTTGATGGTTTGAGTAATTTACTTCTTTGGTTTCACTTTTTGTTGGGTTCTCCGGTAGTCACTGGTAGGTTAGCTTTTGCTGATGCTTCTCTAAAATTTTCTTGTCTCACTGTGTAGCTTAATGCAGAATTCTAAATGCTTAATGAAAGACCAACATAGGCAAATTATTTAAAAATTATTATCTTATAAAAGTAAAACGTAAGAAAGTATTTACATTGATATAAGAAATTTATAGGTAATGTAATTTGAGATAATTATGGTAATAATATCTCAAATGGTAATGAATATGATAATAAATATCCATACCGTACAGAAAATCAGTTTAGAAACAAAACCAATTAAAATCTGTTAATACATTACTAAGAAATTGATTATCTTGCATTAAAATGTAAACCAGGAAATAGCCAAGTATAAAAGAAGGTCATTTAATTAAATCTGCTTTTTGTAACAACCGCGTTTGAGCACTTACATAAATATGTTTCTTTTGATGATTTTTTCCTTTATGTTTTTTCACCGATCGTAGGCACTTTGTTAATTAATTTATTAATTAATAAAAAATAAAAATATTTATTTTGTGAAAGGTATAACGCACTCTTGTTTTATTAAAATAAACAAAGTTTTATTTTTACATCCCCCTACCAAAGAGGTATGACATCATCGTTCTGGCTTTACAACCCTGCGTGGGTCCTAGTCTCCTTAAGAATTTCTCTCCAGTCGTCCCTATCCATCGAGTTTCTCCGCCAAGCACGTATTCCCATATTTCTCATGTCGTCAACGATGTTATCAAGGAACCTTATTCGGGGTCTTCCTCTTCTTCTCTGACCAATGGGTCTATTAAGGAGCGTTTTTCTAGCTGGGTCATTTTATTCCATCCGCATTACATGTCCTATTCACATCAGACGTCTTGTCTTAATATGTTTTACGATATCAGATTCCTGGTATATTATATAAAGTTCGAAGTTGTATCGTCTTTTCCACACTCCATTGTCATTCACTGCTCCATAGATTCGACTTAGTACTTTTCTTTCGAAACATCTAAACATGTTTTCATTATTTTTTGTTAGAATCCAGGTCTCTGGATTGGTTTTATTTTTGTATTTCTCGATATAATTGTGAATTTAAGGAGGAGATTGAGCCCAAAATAGTATCTGTTGGCCGTGCAAATTCTGCGGTTTATCTCTGCGGTAGTATTATTTTCAGTGTTAAGGAGCGCTCTCAGGTATACAAATTCTTTCACTGCTTCGATGACGTTGTTTTATATAAGTGGTCGTAGGATTTGTGGTTGCGTGCTTATTTTCATATACTTCGTTTTGTTGGTGTTTATTATTAAACCCATTTTTGTAGCTGATTCTTTTAATGCTACATCCGCCTCTCGTATAGCGTTTTCCGTTCTCCCAACAATATTGATATCATCAGCATAGGCCAGGACATACGTATTACTTTTCCAGAGCCATATTGAACAGTATACAGGAGAGAGAGTCTCCCTGGCCCAGCCCAATATTTGTTTTAAAAGGTTCAGACAGTTCCCCCTGAATTCGTACTCTACATTCAACTTTTTCAAGAGTTAGTTTTGTTAAATTTACAAATTGATTTGCTATTCCTAGCTCTTTCATTGCTTTGAACATTTTTCTTCTATTCACAGAGTCGTAGGCTGCTTTGTAGTCTATAAATATGTGATGCGTATCAATGCCATATTCCAGTGTTTTTTCCAAAATTTGTTTTAGGGTTGCCATCTGATGAATTGTAGATTTACCACCTCTGAAACCAGCCTGGTATTTTCCTACTATCTGTTCTGCATATGGTGCCATACGGTGACATAGAACTGTGGAAAAATTTTTATACGCTGCATTTAGAAGCGTAATTCCTCTGTGGTTAGAGCATTTAAAGATATCTGCTTGTTTGTGTATGGTGCAAAGTATACCAATATTCCAATCATTGGGGAGGGATTTCTTTGTCCATATTTCTTTTATAAGCTGCTGTAATGCCATAATGGTATCATGTCCACCTTCTTTATATAGTTCAGCTGGAAGATTATCTATTCCGGATGATTTGTTTCTGGCTAATTTATTCACTGCATTTTTAACTTCACGAATCGCTGGTGGTTCCTGTTTCCTCTCGTCTGCTCACCTGAGTTCATCTCTTTCGTCTTCTAGGTTTCCTTTTTCTTTCTACATTAAGTGCCTGGTTAAAATATTCCACCCATCTACTCAATACATCTTTCCTTGTTACCAAAGAAGTATGACAAACCATTTATTGTTTATTACAAGTAAGTAGTTGTAAAACCTAAAACTATTTATTTCTTTGTATTTTAAGTTTAGATTTTAATGTGATAATCTTTATTATGTACTCATTTTTTATTATATACTTATATAACCATATACATTTTTATCCGGAAAAATACAGATTTTTTGCACTGGGTGGGTAGAGGTAGCGAATCCTGACTGGCATGACGATCTTACGCGTTTGAAACTTATGCACATTCTTTATATTTAGAAGAAATTTTAAAATAGTGACATAATTTTAAATTTTTTACATGTAAATAGATCGAATGCATAAAATTTCTATAAATAACCAGTTTTTCTTTTTACAGAAAACCAGCACAGAGGCTAGCACAACAAGATCCTCCGTATCCCGAGGAAGAGGTCGATCTAGATTTGTAAGTTCGGCTGAATACCAAAACGTTAGGGACATTTCATCTACTCCAGAAACTACCGTTCCTAGAAAGACTGTAACATCCAGAAGACGAGTTGTAGAAAATGTTGAACAACGATTTCCTTCTCGATCCGTATCTACTCCTTCTCCAACCCCTTCGAAATCACCTGTTGCATTTACTGTAAATGCAGAAAGAAGAGCCTTGACTCCAACATTTGGAGATACTGTTGAAAAAATATTTACAGTAAATGAATCTCCAATTAAGAGAACGTCTAAACCTGCGACTGTATCACAAAGTTCAGCTAGAAGAACACCCAAACCTTTAACTGATTATGTAGAACGGAAAAATTTTAAATCATCAAAAAATACTTACGAAGTACAAGAAGTTATTAATGAAGATTTTGAATTGGTAAGAAGGGTAAAAAAACCACGAGTACTAATAGAAAATAATAATAATCAAGTTTCTGTTCCATTAAGAAATCAAGAAAGGAAAGAATTGTTTAGAACAGGAAGTCCCTCTAGGAGAAATCAAGAAAATTCAAATTCAGTAGTCGCAACAAAATTTCCAAAACGTACAAAAGATAGCCAAGAGGGAGTGCTAAATTTTCCACCACGCAAATTAGAAACTTCTTTAGAGCCATCTAAATCAACAACCTCGGAAGCACCTGCAAGTGAGGAACCAATCAGCAGTCTTTCTAATACTAATCTCGTTGAAGAGCAACCCTTAGATACGACGCTTGTTCCTGTAGAGCTTGAATCTTCTTTAGATCCCTTACAAGGAGAGGAGGTCAAGGAAGAGCTCACTAATGTTAATTTGGTTTCTTCAACTCCAAAACCAGTTGAAGAACCTAGATCTTCCGCCAACCGAAGAAACGGGATAAGGAAAAATACCAACGTTATTGAACAGTCTACATCCGCTCCCAGGTTTAGAACTAGAGGTAGAACCAGCCAAGCTGCTCAAGCGGAGCAGTCAACTCGTGCACCAGAATTTTACTTTCAATCGGTTATGTCAACAGCTACTCCTAACCGCGGGTTTAGAAGACGACTTGATACTATAACAGAACCAAGGTAAGAATATGAAACTGTGTTTAAAAGTATTGGTTTTTTTGCTTTTTGTGTAGAGTACTATTGTAATCTCCTTCATGTATCAGAGTAATATCCTCTTATGTACGCGAGAAAATTACTTTCTCAAGCAACTATGATGCAATGAAACAAGTATGCTACCTGACTTACGAAAAAATTAGAGTAAAAATGATATTACAAATAAAACTAAAAACAAAAAAATTTACAATAATAGAATGAACTATCTACTTTTTGTAGTATGGACCATAGTTTAAGACCTGTTTTAGCCATAGTCCATTTACATTAGATACATGCGCTTATCATAAAAGTTGTTTGGATTCTAGTATCTAGGGTATCGTAAATCCTTCCTGTTTTTGTTATTATTTCTTCTTTTGGGATATGATAAACTTTTGATATCCAACACGTTCTTCTTAGATAGTTCATTTCTACCACTTCCAGTTTTTTCTTTTCTTTTATTGTAATTTGCCAACATTTAAATCCGTTCAAAATTGTTAATTGTGGCAAAAAGCCACAATTATAGGTTAATTGTGGCTAATTTAAATTCACATTTAAATAGTTATTACTTTAACATGCCACAAGAAAATAGCTTCAGAACAATATTAATTTTAGGAGAGTAATGAATTAAGTGAACGAGAGAGAAATTAATGAGTTAAGCGTTTGCAGCACATTTCAATCCTATTGCATTTACTTCTGAATGTCACGTATCGATGTTCCTTCAATCGTTAATACGTTTTGTAATTGTATGTTGTATTGTTGTTACAAATTTTCGTATTTTTTGTTCAACTTTCGAATCATATAATCCATGTCTTGCTCATCGTTTGTCAGAATTACTTTATCGTCTGCGAAGAAGAGATTTGTTATGTTTCCAAGTTTTATTCCCATTTCAGTGCATTTTTCCTTCAGTTATTTAATGCTTCCTCAGTATAATTTTTAAAATAGAGCTGACGATAAAGAACATCCTTGCCTCAAGCCTTTTGTGACCGAAAATGCGTTTGAAATTTTATTCTCCATTTTATTATTTGCCCTATTTCAGTATTTACCCTTCTTAAAACTTCCTCGTTTCTCATACTACAAAACATTCTTTGCAGGGTCTACATTTCAAAAACCTTCAACCTTATAATGGAGAATCTTGTATGAACCACATATAATATTTAACCATCCTCTATTGGTAATTAAGATTGCGGTTAAATTTAAATTTTACGAAAGATTGTCTTGCTTATTTGGTACGGGATTTTTTATCTTGTTAATGATCCAATTCATCATTCACTAGTATTCTTAAGTATTCAAATGTTCTCTCCTGCTCGATTCGCATGGAGAATCATGATAAACGACTAGATTAATGAATTAAGTAAAGGGCACGATATTGTAAGATTTGTTAAATTGCTGGGACATATCCAGAGACAAAAAGATACAAAATTAACAAAGAAAATATTACAGTGAAAACCGAGAGGAAGGCACAAAAAGGAAGACCCCGAACGAGATACAATGAACAACCTGAAAACTATGAGTGTTAGACAATGAAAGAAAATGAAACAAGAGAGATGTAAATGGAAAGATATAGCCAGATAGGCAAAGACCCATCCAGTGTTATGATTCCAAAGAAAGTAGAAGAAATATTCAAGCAGAAAGCTGCTTCACGTGTACCCATTCCGCTTTTGAAACCAAATTGTGTTTTAACGATTAGTTCGTCCAGCTTTCTACATATTCTTGTAGATACGAAGGGATGGCTCCTTAAGCTAGTGAATCTATGTTCTTTACATTTTGCCACCTTTTATGACTTGGGGATAAATGTTTAATAAAGCCAATCTGTTTAAATATGGTCGGTGTTATATAAAACATGGCATTGAAAATTGTTACTCATGTGTCGATGTTGTCATCTTCCAACATTTTTATGGTTTCCGTAGTAAGGTTCCGGTCCAAGAGCCTGGCCCAGCTGTGCTACTTTAATAGTGTACTCCATCTTAATACAAATAATGGGAATGCCGGATAAATTTTTGGTGGAGAGTTGTGAGTTCGGTTTATTATCCTTAAAGAGGAATGAAGCATAGTTAGTCCAGATTTTAGCTAGTTCTCCCTCGGTATGTTCGTAGTCTCTTTGATCATGATATTACTCTAGAATATTAAAATTGAAAAGCATATTCTTATGTTCTGCTTCTTCTTCTTAAAGTGCCTATCCGTTCCGGATGTTGGCGATCATCACGGCTATCTTTACTTTATTTATTGCAGCGCGGAACAGTTCAGTGGTAGTCGTGTTATACCACTTTCGTAAATTTTGAAGCCAGGAAATGCGTCTTCTTCCCGGTCCTCTCTTACCATTTACTTTCCCTTGGAGAATCAGCTGGAGAAGGCCGTAACGTTCTTGATTTCTCATTACGTGTCCTAGATATTCCAACTTTTTAGTTTTGACGGTCATGAGAATTTCACATTCTTTCCCCATTCTACGCAGGACCTCCACATTAGTAACTCTGTCAACCCAGGATATACGTAAGATGCACCTATAACACCACATTTCGAAAGCTTCGAGCCGATTCATAGATGCAAAGTCAGTGTCCATGCTTCCATTCCGTAGAGCAGAACTGTGAATATGTAGCAGTTCAATAGACGGCATTTTGTTTTTAATGATATGTCTCGACTGTTGAAAATGGTTCTAATTCTAACGAATGCTGCTTTTGCTTTTATTATTCGCTGTTTAATTTCTGTTGAGTGGTCCCATTGGCTATTTAAATTGGTGCCTAGATATGTATATTTCTCGACTCTTTCGATATTCTGTTGGTTGATTGTAAGATGAGCGTTTAGTATTGGTTTTTTACTAATTGTCATAAATTTGGTTTACTTTATGTTAAGAGCTAGTCCGTATTTGTTGCTGACTTCTGTTATGCGATTTGTTAATATCTAAGTCATTCAGATTATCGGCAAAAACTATAGTGTCATCTGCATATCTGATGTTATTCAACCATTCACCGTTTATTAGTATTCCTTTCGCACAACCGTCTAAAGCTTCCTTAAATACCCATTCAGAATAAATGTTGAACAACGATGGAGACAAAATACAGCCCTGTCGTACTCCACGTTCTATTGTAATTTTATCAGTTAACTGGTCTTCTATTTTGATTTTGGCCGTTTGATTGTAGTAAATGTTTCTGAAAATTCTAAGATCTTTGTTGTCAATTCCAATTTCTTGCATTACAGTCATTAATTTGTCATGTTTTACTCTGTCAAATGCCTTCTGGTAATCTATAAAGCATACGTATATGTCACAATTCACATCCCTTCATCTCTGAAATAGCACCTGTACAGCAAAAAGGGCCTCCCGTGTTCCCAGAGCATCACGGAATCCGAATTGTGTTCTTGTTAGTTGTTCCTCACATTTTGTATATATTCTTTTGTGAATGACCTTTAGAAATGTTTTAAGTAAATGGCTCATAAGGCTTATAATTCTATAGTCTTCGCACTTTCTCGCATTGGGTTTTTTCGGAAGATTTATAAAAGTTGACACTAACCACTCTTTGGGAACCACACCCCTATCATATATACTGTTAAATATATTTGTCAACCATTTTATGCCATCATAGACCATAAGTTTTAAGAATTCTGAGTGAAAATTATCAGGGCCTACTGCTTTACCATCTTTGGTGCTTTTGATGGCATATTTTACTTCTTCGACTGTAAATGGTGGTCCAGATTCGCAATTGGTGTTTGTTGTAATACCAGTGTTACTTCGTATATCTTCAAAAGTTTTTTCTACGTATTTAATCCAAATATCTCTTTTATGTTCTATTTCCAGTACTATGTTTCCCTGATTATCTGTCAGGAATCCAGTGTTCTTGTATTTATATAAGCCTGCCGCTTCTTTAATCTTTTTATGGAGGTTAAATGAATCATGTTTTTGTTGTAATAACTCTATCTCTGTACACTTCGAGCTAAACCAATTTTCTTTTGCTATTTTAATAGCCCTTTTTATTTCGTTATTTATGTTGTTGTAGTAATTCTTATTATCTTTAGCGTTTCTTCTGTCTTCCATCATACATAGAATCTCCTCCGTTATCCATTCCTTTTTATTTGTTCTTTCAGGTTTTAAGTATTTCTCTGTTATTTCTTGACTTACTTTGTGCAAATTTTCTAGTTCTACATCTGTGTTATCTGTTTCTGTACGGGCCCATGGTTTTTCTGTACGAGCCCACGTTTTTTCTTTTAGGCGTTTTTGTACCTTTTCCTTTACTGTTTTATTTTTCAGTTGGTTAATATCGTACTTCATAATTTTTGGTCTTTGAACTTTCTTTAAACTAAGTTTCATTTTGGCGATAAGTGGATTGTGGTCCGAATTTATGTCGGATCCCGGGTACGCTTTAACAGATGTTATAGAGTTTCTAAATCGTTTGTTAATAAGAATATAGTTCATTTGATTTCGTACTGTGTGATCTGGAGTATCCTGGCGAGATTTCCACGTATATAGTCGTCTTGGAGGAAGATCATAGAAGGTGTTTGTCACTACGAGCTGTTCTTCAGTTGCAAATTCAATCAAACGGTCTCCGCATTCATTACGTTCCCCTAGACCAAAGGATCCCACTAAATTTCCACTTTGTCCTTTGCCAACTTTGGCATTAAAGTCTCCCATTATTAGTATTATTTCGTTTTTCCGAATCCTTTTGACAATATTAGTAAGGTCATTGTAAAATTCTTCTATGATTTCTTCTGGGGCGTCCGCTGTAGGAGCGTATACTTGAATAATGTTTGTTTTTATGGGAGTTGTGTTTAGCTGAACTTAGAGCATCCTTTCTGATACAGGTACAAAGTGACTGACACAGTTGGCGATTTTATTATTCATAATTAGGCCCACCCCATTTATATGTTCGTTCTTAAGATTTCCTGAGTAGAATATTTTGTGATCTTTGATAACTCGGTATCCCGTATTTGTCCAGAGCATTTCGCTTATTCCCATGATATTAATCGAGAGTCTTTCTATTTCTTGAATGGCATTATAGATTTTTCCCGCCTCGTACATTGTTCTAACGTTCCATGTACCTATCTTTATGGCTGTTCGCAATACTCTTAGAGATCCATCATTTAGATTGTAGTTTGGTTCGTGAGGATTTCTCTTGATAACGACCTGGAAGGCCTCACGGTTTGAGCTAGATTTACCTTCCCTGCCGGATCTTGAATTCCGATTTTCATGATCAGTAGATCATGTTCTGCTAATTGTATGTAATTATCTGCCTATGATTTTTAAGAAATTTTATACTTTTTCAACGAACATCAACCAATAAATTAAACTTCGTTCAATAATTGTGTGAATTGTAAATCCTTATTAGATGTCTTATTTGAAGACCATCAAATAATCCCGCTTTTATTTTTCCTATTCTTATTCCAGAAAATTTATGTGAGTATCCAAAATGTGGTTTATCTTCGTTTAAATCCTTTACAAACTGCTTCATGTCAAGTCCCAACTTGGCATGCACGAGTTGTGATACATTTTTTTCTCTTGCAACAAAAGGTTCGTTTTCTTAAATCATGACATTTTTCACAAGCCAATCTTTTTTAAACTAGTGCTGATTTTTTGCTTTGCCATTCCAAAGACATAAAAAACAAAGGACGTTGTGTATATACATTTTGCTCTCTATGTAGACAGTATACCAATTTATATCGACACGAATTGCCCACAGATATTCTTCGTACTGACCTTCAGTACTAGTGATATTGTTTAATATTTCATTTTCATAAAATATAATATTAGTACCTAAATATAGTACATTCTTTTCTTATCTAGTAGCAGGTCCATCACAATCTTCCTTGTATCGATTCAGCTCTCTAATAAAGTGATTCAGTTCTTGGTGAATGACACCTTGGGGTTTCCCGCATTTGCTTCAAAATCACTATGGTTATCCGATTGCAAATACTAAACTTTGATCTTGATCTTTCATTGTCATCCACTGGGAGTGTAGGTAGACTATTAAATATTGGAATGCGTAGTTTTTTAGAATGTTGTATTGGCTTTTTGCTAAATCTAGGTCAGGATATGTCCATTTTTGTTTATTGTTCCGATTGATACCTTTAATATTCACAGGGCAAAAATCATCGTGATAGTTTCTTACCTGCCTCCAACTTATTGATACTTTACAATTTAGACACTTCGTCTTTCCCATTGACAATTGCCGAAAATTTTTAAAGCATATTTAACATACCAAATAAATGTGAAGCCCAATATTTATGTTCTCTCAAGTAAATGCTAGAATAGTCCAGGTAAGCTATTTTTCCAAACTTGTAAACAGGTTTTCTGTTTTCTTTTATAATATGTCCACCATATATATATAAGAAAGAATGTTTAGAAAATTCAAGGTCTGCTTTTAGATGACATAATAATAAAATTTTATTACTAAAGATTGTCGTAGTGAATTTTGGTCGTGAGGATTAGGCAGGTATCGGAAAATTGTGAGTTTACGATAATGAATATTTTGAAGTACTTAAACAAGATATTTTGATTTTACTTTAACCAGCAAAATTTTAGTTTTGCTTTGTAAAACTTTTTTCTTGTCGTAACTTTTTAGTAAAACGTTTACAAATAAACTAAAGCTGCTACGAAAAAATGAAAGATATTTTCGAAATTATCGCATTTAAAACTCGTTATTGCTCTTCCGGATCCAACTTTTTTCCTTTCTGTTGGCAATAAAAAATAACCAAAATTACTTATTGTTTAGTAATAATTTATACATATTTTGTTGTTTTAGAAAAGGTCCGTCAGTCTTTGCAGCAGAAACACAATTTCCAGAATCTCGATCTAGAACTGGAAGAAAAATTGATTTACCCACACCTGAAAAACTTACATTAGAAATACCCACACGCAGTCGTCGAAGAACAACAACACCTAAAATCGATAAACAATCCTCAGTGCCCACATTTCCATCAAGAAATCGCTTTAGATCTAGAGAAATGCCTATAATAGACGAACAAAAACTAGAAGTACTACCTCTGTTCGAAGTAGAACCCAAATTGATTAACACACGTATTATGAATAGGGCTGATGTTGTTTTTAAACCTAAAAAAAGTAATTTAAGTAAAGATAAAGATGAGTCAATGATAAGAAAAACAAACGAAATTGACGCGAGATCTCGACGAAGAGGAGGTTTAGAAATCATTCAAGCAAGTTCTACTGAAATAAAATCAACAGAAATTCCAGCAAGATCTAGAGTTGCAGTTAGTGTCAGTGTAGAAACCAGAACAGAATCTTCTGTAAGGCGTTCATTACCTAACAGAAGGTCCGAAGTTAAAGAATCAGTTGTATCAGAAATAAATGAAGTAACTTCTCGTAAAAAAGTATTACGAAAGAAAGCCAATTCCAACAATTCAAACGAAATTAAATTAAAACCTCTTCCGGTGTACAGAGGAAGCAAGAAATCCGAAGTAGTAGTTAAAAAAGCAAGTTCCGAAGAAGTTGACGAGTCTGATAATTATCCAGAAGCTTTCAAGGCTTTAATTAAATCAAAAAAGGTAACGTTATTTTATTTCTGAACATATCTAAAACAGTAATAATGTCCTTCAAAACCTTGGGAAAATGGGATTAGTTTTAGTTTAGTTTAAGGTAATGTTCGTCGTTATATAAAAATTTATTGTCGTATGTAAATACACGACAATTGCAGTTTATGATTTATAACTCAAACTATTTCTGGATTTTTAATAATGATTTTTACAGATTTTTATCAAATAAAGTCACGTAGAGATTAGATAAAAAAATTAAAATTACATTGTTGATAATATTAAATGATATAGAAAAAAATACAACTCTCAGGACCAATATAAAAACTAATTATATGCGTAGTCTTAGTATGGATGGTACATCAAAATGTAGGAAAATATGTTATGATATAAGTGAAACCTTGATGTGATTTAAATAAATAGATAAGAGATTTTTAATCCCTTTATGGTGTCTACCTTTCCCCTTCTTCTAACCTCCTGATAACCTTTTTTTTTTTAAATTTTTATGTATTACATTTTACAAGGGTATTAGTTTGATTCTAGGTGCAAGGAGGGGCTTAAGCCGAACGCCTATCTGTTAAATCAGACCCTCTTCTGTCATGAAGCGATCCGGAAGCGGAATGACCGCTGTGAGGCCGGCATCACTTCCGAAGCACTACTTTTATTTATCCACAGACTGACAGCAAAAATGCTCCCTGTCTTTATTTCCTGTGTACCCTTTTTTGGTCTTAAAAACTGTGTTTGTTTTTTATTTTTGAGAGGATTCCCATTCCAGGCAGCGCGTGGAAGACGAGTACCATCGCTCCCAGTCGGGCATTTCCTCCTTCCCCACAGTCTCATTCATACAGTTTATCCCACACAATCTAACTCATACAGTCTAACTTCCTTTTTTACCTTCAAATTACAGCATCTTTCCCTCTTACCTTTGCCGTTGGTTCTGCCTTTCTTCCTCTTCTTTTTCTTAATCACTTAACGGATATAGTTGTGTGCACTAGTCCAACCTATTTTATTTTCAATCATTCCCTCAATCATTTCTCTCTCTGTAACAAAATTCACACCTGCCTCTTTTTCCATTCTATTCCTTTCTACTATCCATTTGTTGCACTTTAACATCGTATGTGTCAGCCATAGAGAGGTAGGTCCTAAAACACCAGTGTCCTGTTAGCACCTGCGTTAGAAAATAATCCAGTCGCCTGTGATCATAGTCTATCCAATCTTTTATTTTTAGGATCAATATCTTTGTCCACTATGCCACATCCTTCGTGTTGTTTTCTCTGCCGCGAGTTACAGTCCATGCTGCATCATCCATTATAAATGATAGTATTACTTTTACTGTTTTTATTTTATTTAGCAGTTCTCGTAACTTTCCCTTTGACTTTACACTCAGATATTTTAATATTTCAGCCGTCATTTCGTCATATCCTGAAGATTTTTTACATTTAAATTTATTAACGGCTTCATTTATTGTTATATGTTAAATTGCGTTTTCGATCAACCACTTCCCTTTAATTTCTATGGATGCTGTTTCCATGCTGTTAGCTCTTCCAAGCACTGTTTTTATATTTTCATTATTTCTTTTTCTGTAATAAAAATATTTCTTTCTTTATCTTTTTAAATTCTAAATGCTTTCTTTTGTCTTAGTTGTTTTCATAATTTCTATTCCCAAAATGTTATGAACAAAATCTTCCCTGAATTGCTTTGTTGCTTTATTTTACTTCTCGTTTACTTTGCTTCTGACTATTTTATTTCGTCCCCTGTTTTGGTTTTTAGAAACGTTTTCCATGCATTTTGTTTTTTGTTCACTTTAAGTTGTATTTCTTTATCCACCATTTGCTTTTTTTCGAATATACATTTGTTATTTTTGTTGTTCCATATACTTATTTTGCTGTTGTTTGTATATATTTTTTAAATTGATTCCATTTATTTTCTATTCCTATCTTAATTATCGTCCATTATCTTCCTTATCTTAAACTGTTTATTTAGTTTTTGCTGATATTGCTTTATTTCATATTTCTCTTAATTTGTAGCTTTTTATTTTTTCTTCTAGTTATCTTCTTTCTTTTTTGCTAGATTATGTTACGCGTATATCTCCATACATACTTTCAATATGAGTATGTAATACTCACTCTTTATTTTAGCCTCTAGTTTTACCTTTAAATCTTTTATCATTTTTAAGTTTTCTTTTTTGTTAGAAAATAGTCTATGATGAATTTTTCTTTTCTCGAGCGGACGTGTCTGGCAAATTTGTGTATGTACTTGTGCATAAATTTTGAATTAGCTATAACTATATAATTTGCTGGATATAGGTCTATAATTCTGTTTGCATTATTATTTGTCGTTTTTTGCCATGCTGCCCTAGGTATCTTTTATTCCTTTTATAGTCTCTTATAACTCTACCATTTAGGTCTCCCATCAATATAATATTTTCTCCTTCGTTCTCTATCTCTGTTTATAGCGTTTCGAAAAAATTATCTTTTTCTCCATTCTTGTATCATTATTCAGTCCATACGCCACCATTATGCTGGTTGTGTTTGTATTTCATATCTATTTTTACTTTAACTATTTTGTTTCTGTACCTTGAGCCCGACCTTCTTTTTCATGTTAGTTATTCACATACCTATCTTTCGTAGTTTCATCTCTTCAATTATTTCTTCTTCCTTGTTATTTATACCTCTTACGTTCAAAGTAGACAATTTTATAATTATTTTATTAATTTTCTTATATTATGTTTTCATATATATCTGACTGTTTTTATTCTTTAACTTATTTTTAAATTAACATTTATTTTTTTTTTCTTTTATTGTTTTCCTCTCCTTTAATTACAATTACTGTGGTTTATTCTAAAAGATATAGTAACCAATACAAAACATATTACAACAAAACTACTTCAAAACCATACTTTATTGGTATTTGTTTTGTTTTATAAAATTAACTATTATGAACTTTTCATTTCAAATTTGGATTAATGTTAAATAATTTAATATCAAGCATCCCATTTTCAGTATCGATAACAAACTATTTCTCCACAATTTTATTATTTTTTATTTTACCTCTTTCTGTTAAAACAAGTAAAAAACCAAATTAAATAAAATTCTCCTTCTCATATTAAACAATAACACAATGCTATCCAACAACAATACTCGTTTTTATAAAATTATAACGACCTCTCTGTTTTAGGAGTCAAGACCAGTGCCTTCTTCATTACCACTTCTTAGAGCCAGCAATGTCGTGACTTCAGTCCCATCGTTTAGTACCACGTTTCATCCATCACCTGCTAAAGAGGTAATTTCATATTGAGAAATAGTATTTAAGATTAAGATAGTGTTTATTTTCCAAACAACTCTTAGAATTTAAAAATATTTTAGAAATATGGAAAATCACGATAATTATTGTTTTATTTCTTTACTAAAATAGAGAACAAATTTACAATTCTTAGGCATGTTCTTTAGTGTTGAGGTTTTGCTCAAAATATAAATTAAGTTATGCTCATAATTTAGATTAATATATTAAAGAGTGCTACGCACCAAGTTCTACACGTCAAGATGAGGCAATAGAAGCAATTTACAAAAAATCTATATAATAATAACAAATAAAATAAAATTTACATTAATCATTCACGACATCAATGCTAAGATTGGTAAACTTTTAATCAACGAAGAAAAAAGACTATTTGCAATAAATTCCTTTTTGCCCTAAAGAAAGTAGGCATGGTTAAGTCTAAATGAAGCAACGAAAAATGAAATAAATTTCGTTCTTTTGGCATACAAATATATTATGAAAGATGTAACAGTTCTTGTAACAGTAAATATCTTATGTGCAAGTCTGAATACAAAGAAGAAGATAGAAGGTAACCAAATACCAATGTTCGACATGGCAAAATTAAGAAAACATCAATATAATAAAATAAAAATATGCTTTATTGTCACTAAAAATTGTACAATTTTATGGCACTATGCTTTATGGCAAAGTTTACAAAAAGTCAGAAAATAACAATAACAATTAAAATTTACTGAAATTATATAAATTGTGAATAATAAAATAAACAATCCATTGCAAAATTTTAATAAATTGCAAATTGCATAATAAAATTTTATCAACTAAGTTGAAGTTGCTGCATGGGATATCGAAATATATATAAAAATACTTTAGTTACTTGTACATAAAGGTACTGTAATTTTTTAGCTATTCGTTAAGAAACTTTTCCACTGAATAAAATATGGTTTTTCAGATAGATAGGCTTTTGTCATTTTGATTTTGAGATGGTTGTATAGTTTTTTTGCCGAAAGTAATAGAGATTTCTTTATTAACTTAGTGGACGGGATCGGTAAATAAAATCGATAAAGTGATAAAATCTCTTTATTTTTCAAGTAGCTTCTGCAAGATGTTGTTCTTCCGAGGCCAAAGCGATACCGTATTTTTTTGTAATTTAAAAATAACATCCAATTGAGCAGCTGTATTAGAATCTCAAAAAACACGACCATTAGATGAGACTCCAACAAAGAAAAATATGGTATTTTCTAAGATTTTAAATGATTTCCTTTAAAAAAAAACTTATTGCATAGCAGGCTAAGTCTAGTTTCTCACTTAACAAATTAATATGAAAGAAATATTTAAAGTTACTGTCTATAAAAATACCAAGAAATTTTAAAGAATTAACGATACTGATCTGGCTGTTATTAAAAAGCAAGGGTTAAAGAGCTCCTTCATAGGATAATACTTACTGCCTTATCCACGTTAAAAGAGAGTCAATTAGAGGCAGACGAGGTTTTTATTTTAGGTAGACCAGAAGTTATAGTTGCATGCAGAGTTGCAATATTACAGTTTCTCCAGGTGATACTTGTTCATCAGCAAAAAGAAAAAATTTTTCATCGATTTTTAAATTGGTGATGTCATTTATAATAATCAGGATAAGTAGAGGACCCAATACTAAACCTTGTTGTACTCCACATAAAATGATTTTGTGAATAGAGTCAGTATCGATTGCTCTACCTAGTTATTTTCTATTTCCCAAATAAGATTTAAACCAATTCAAAGAAATACCTCGAACTCCGCAGAAATTTAGTTTTTTTACTAAACTGTCGTGATTTACACAATCAAAAGCTATGGCATAGACAAAAAAACAGTGGCAGTGTATAGATTATTGTTTAGTCCTTGGTAAACCTTATGTAGTACAGAAAAACATAGCATCACTGGTACATCTAATTAGATAAAAAGTCGAACTTATTTGTAATAAAATTTTGTTTTTAATGAGAAATGACATAAGTCGGGCTTTTACCAAAACGAGTATAAGGAAGCTGTTCAGAAGGAACTGAAAATAGATACAAAACAAACAAATAAAGAACTTAATGCCGCCCTAACAAATATCCTAATGCAAGTTTTTGACAAAGTAGCACAATCAAGAAAACTAAATTTCTATTACATCGAATATATTAATGGGAAAAATAAGAAAACTTATATAGATGTGCAAAAGAGAAAGTGTAGAAATGACGAAACTGAATAAAACCATTAAAAAATTTATAAAAAAGCAAAAAAAAGAAGCACGGGTATCGAATTAAAATCATAATAGTAAGAAATATAAACTTATAATGCCTTACATTATCTTTACTGTCACACAAGAATATTAGCAAGGACTTGACAACAGTATAGAACAACCACCTGAAGAATAAAATGGGATATCGAACTCTAAAATTAAGAATGGCAACTCCAAGCTCCAGCCAGAAATTAGTAAAGCAGAAAGAAGAAAAGCACTTAAACAAATGAAAAACAACAAATCGCCCGAAAAATATGTAGTCACTATAGCAATGTTAAAAAATGAAGGAAAGGCCGTTATAAATACATACTACCCTCTGCTAAATAAAATACTACGAGAAAATAAGATCCCTTAGTCTAAAACGAAGTAGTAACACTGTTATTGTACACTAAACTCCTAAAAAAATTGTAACTAATAAGTTCACAATAATATTAGACAGATACCAGTCACGAGAAGAGGCAGGATTTAGAAAGGGACTCTGTATCCATATTGTTCTCATGAGGGATGAAATTCTATTAAATACTATGCCAAGACTGTGTTATGTATTTTATAGGAACGAAGGTAACGCATATATTTTAGGAAGAAAAAATGACCACCTGGACGACTAAAGCTCTACATGGAACCTGATAGACTAATGAAACGAACGTGATGTCGACAATTCATCGTTACACTATTGGCTGATATAAATAAAGAGTGATATTCTGAAAGAGAGAGAGAGAGAGAGGGAGAGAGAGAGAAAGGGAGAGAGAGAAAGAGGGTGAGAGAGAGAGAGAGAGTTAGGTTTTCTAAATGCCATCTGGGATCCTGGGATAACCTAAAGTATATTTAAAAAATTTCCTTTATAAAAGGTATATTAATAAAAAACCCTATCGGGCTACATCACAAAACGTTTTCGAAATAACCATTCCATCATCAGTGCCATCCTAAAATAAGTATAACCACATTAATTAAAGCCAACGTGAAAGTTAAAATTTTGACCAAAGTTATTACAAAAGTGTAGTTTTACTACACCAAATTTTAACCAAACATATTTATTTAAAAGAATAAAAAAACAATAATGAACCCTGCCAAAGCTTAACAGTTAATAAGTGCTACTTATTGCTTCGATGGGCTGCTTGTGTGTTATAGCTGTTATATGGCTTCTGAAGAGCTGCAGACACATGTGGCTGTATGTCCTGACTAATTGTTAAAATCCAATATGGCCAATCAATTTGAACTGGTCAATAAATCCAAATAAAGTTGTTGATATGCCAATAAAGTTTTGATATGCCAATAAAGTTTTGATATGCCAATAATGAACCGTATGAAATCACCAAAAATGGGATCAAAATTTCAAAGATTGTCCCTGCTACGAATACCAATATTTTTGTACAACATTAGGTCGCAGGTCATTATTTTTGTATTAACTACCTAAGTTATAAATTCCATACAAAAATGTTTGACCAAATTATCCCCCTTGACAGGTAAGTTTACCTTACCTACGTAGCCACCTGTACCGATAAAAATTGATGGCATAGTTTACAAAGTTGTTACTACATATTTTAGTATTGATTTATAATATGTGATTGGGCAAATAATTGAGAATTGAGCGACAATTATAATATATATTTTGGCCATGACATGAAAAATGAATAGAGATATGGCTATTTAAAAAGAAAGGACCAAGGAGAAGCAGAATATTTTGGCTTTAAAATCTGAGAAAGTGGTTTAATACGTCTACAACCCTGTTATTCCCAATAGCCGCAAGCAAAGTTAGAATAGACATACAGATCGCCAACATCTCTAACGGATAGGCAAAGTAAGAAGAAGATCCTTTATTCTGAGCAAGTTTTAATCTGTTTAATGTTTTTAAAGATAGACGACATACATAACATGAGGTTTTTAAAAAACAATTACATCTGTGTAAATCCAAAGTAATATATAGTGTTAAATTTAATTGTAGCATTGGCGTCCTCTATATACTTATACATATATACTTTAGCGGCCTAGACTCACTTAGAGTTGCAGAGCCAAAAAAGAAGAATTGGTTCTCTTCAGTAACACACACAATTAAAAGGGTCCGACTCTTTTAAATTCTCCACCACCTCTTTGTGCTCTGCAAAGAGAGCTCCCTTAGAAATCTGAGAGCCAAGCTATTTACACCTTTTTTTAATTCTTCTTCTTTACGTGCCGTCCTCTTAGCGAAGGTTGGCGATGACCTCTGCAAAGTCTTTCCTATTATGGGCTTTCCTTATTAAACTTTGAAAGTCTAATCCTGTCCAATCTTTGATGTTGCGCAGCCAGGTCATTTGTCGTCTACCCGGGCCGCGTCTGCCTTCTATTTTCCCTTCCATAATAAGCTGAAGGAAGTTATACCAGTCGTGTCTAAATTTTTTTAATTTATGGAGATAATTCTTTATTGAGAAGAACGTTGCTTTTAATATAGCCCAATAATTTAGATAGATTTAAAATTTATTGACATAAAAGTGTTTTATCTGATATACACAAAAATATATTTTAGTTTTATTCAATTAATAACGAAGACGCACTACAATTTTTAATACCTATAGCTCCTTATTTAAAAACAATTTATTAAATTGTGTGAAAGGATTTGTTTTTAATGAGAAAAAAATCATTGTTAACCATTTTTTATACAATAAAAATAAAAGAGTATTATGCTTTTAAATCTGTACTTGTTTTGTTTAATTAACCTTTATATTTATTTAGGTAACTGATAGTGACAATGAAATAAAACCTAAAGCTTTGCCCACATCATTCTCTTCACGATGGAATCGAAGTAGATCAACACCGACCTCTTCTGTTAATAAACTATCCGAGCCCTTACCACCAAAACGTTTTCCTTCCAGAACCACACCTTACACTACTTCAGAACCTATTTCCGAAAAACGTTTTCCTTCACGAAACACACCATCTGTAACTATTTCCACTACTCCCATTTCCAGAGGGACGAAGTTTAGAACATTAACACCTAGAACGTTCAGTACTCCTCCAAAACTAGAGAAATCAGTTTCGTTCAAACCTAGAGGTTCTGTCGCTGAAAAGAACATAGAGATTAAGCCCTATAATCGGAATAGGAATATCAAGAGAGCGGAAGATCCTGTTTTGTTGTCTACTAAGGTACTTAAAACTACTTACACTGTAATATATGCTTGATTAACTCTCATATTTTTGTTTAAAAGATAAAATATTTTATTGTATATGTAATAGGAGTTAAAACCTAACTGTTTTGTCTTACTTTTTTACAATCTACATTGCTTTATGAACATTAATGAAATGTAGTCTTAGATATAACAGTGTAGACTATATCGTAAGAGGACATTAAGTTCTTTCCATTTCCTTCTAAAATTTTCAAGAGAGCATAATGGACATTTCCATGTTTTTCTTTTATTCAGCTGGTCGATTTTTTTTCCCCGATTGTTTCTATGTTAGATAAAAATTTGTTTTAGGTACTTTACGGTTTAACTTATTCGGCAACTTTTTTCTTCTCGGTTTTTGGTTCTGTTTGCTGGTCTTCTTATCCTATTTTTTTTTAATAGATTTTTTAGCTCTCGGTTAATTTTTTGGAATCTGCCTCTTGTTAATGGGATTTCTGTTATAGTTGTACATGTGTCTAACACATCCTTAATTATATCTTTGAATTTCAGCTCGTTTGTTTTTAGTTCATCTGTGATGAAAAGATTTGATATGTTTCTTATAATTAGGTTGAATTAGGTTAGGTTTAATATTACTTAATAACTCGACCTAAGAAGTATATTTTGACTTACCACCAGTTTAGAGTTGTTCTTTTTACATAACATTTTCAACAAAGTCTATTATGACCTTTAATGACACTACTACAAAGTTCTAAGGCTCGAGTTGGTACTACTCAAATGTAGTGAGCCTTATCTTATTCAATCCTGGCCAGTTACATTTATGTATAAAAGCCTTCGAAGGTTTAGAACCCATTTGTTCGTACCACTAGTTACGTTTTATCCATTCCAGTCAATCTGATATCGTTCCGTTGGCTATGCTTTTTTGGCTGCTAATACTTTGACTAAATCTTCTTCTGAAGTTGGGCTTCTTTATATATCTATTTTGGTACACTGGGGCTTATCTACTTAACATTATGATCTGATTGTTCGTTTATTGTTTAAATATTTTTTTCTTGCTTAATTTGTTCAAGAAGCGTTATGTTTAAAAAATAAACGAAGAAAATCCCCTTTATTCCAACAAGTAAAAGAGGAAAAGAACTTATGTCTGTGGTGGATATGTATTCTCTATCTTCTATATACCTATTAATAAGTCCATTTCTGTTTTGTTAGTATTCCAAGAGAAAGACCTTGCATTTATGACTCCTAAAATTATTTCTACATTAATCGGCAAAACTTGACAATTTTTTGTAATCGTAATCTCCCATGCCACATGCCTCTGCTTTTTGCAGTTTTTTTCTCCTCTTTATGTATTGATGAATCTTCCAAGTTATTATTTTTGCGTTTTTTTGCACTTATTAAAGGTTTAATGTAGTCGGACATTACGCCTTGTATATATTTCATTTGACTAATTTTATGGTTTAAAAAAAAATGTAAATACACAGTTATTATTGATTTGTCACATTGACAATGTGGATAAATATAAATTAACTATAATCGAAATTAAAAATATACCATTTTTAAAAGTAACAACGTTGCACCTCACAATTTATATAAAGTGACATTAATAACTAAAATTATGGTGTGTTCTTCTGAATTCGTTACCAGATTTAACATATTGTATCATCTTTCAGCACTAGGCAATTCCATTGGCTCCAGTAACACTTGACTTCGGGACTACATGCACTAATGTCTTGCCAAGAAGGTCTTTCACTTCGACGCATCCAATCCAATACTCTTTTTATACATGGATCATCTGCTTGAGCGTCTTGTAGCTGTTGAGGTTGCCATTGATCATTAATGACGGTGGTTCGTCTTACGGGGCAAAGTCGTTCTTCTATTTCAAGACAATGATTACGATTTGCACTGTATGGCCGTCTTGACTGAGCATCAGCATTTGAATGACTTTTTGTATGTTGTATTATTTTCTTGCAATTTACGGCGAATGTGACCTACGTCGCCATCATTCGACCATCTGGTTTCGTGTCTTTTCGGCATCATGTTACGAACTACTTTCCGTACAATTTCCTCTAGACGTTTATTGCTTTGTTCGTCGCTCTCTTCAGAGGTTCGTACTCGATAGTCTTGATAGTCGTAAAGCTTTCTGTAGTGCACTTCCAAAATGTTGTCTGGTGCCTCTGGATAGGCCAACTGCGCTATACGAGCAATATCTGCTTCAAATTCTTGCAAACTCTAACTTGCTCGTTGGATTCTACTTCCTATTTGTATTTTGTAGACTTGTTGTAGATGGGCATCTCCGTAACGTTTATCTAGTCAAGTGAAGAAGGTCTGGTAACATTTTTCTTGACCCTTAGGAATCGATCTTAGGATATCTGCAGCATCACCTCGTAAGGCAGCAGTCAAGGAAACAGCTTTTTCTTGTTCTGTCCAATGATTGGCTGTTGCAATAGCTTCAAATTGTCTAAGGCATATGGACCAAGAGGACTTTCCATCAAATGGTGGCGATTTGAATCTCATATGATGTGTCATTTTATCTCTAGATTATTCTTCTTTCACTACCGGATCTAAAGCTACCGTATTAATTGGTGGTATAACTAACTTTGGTGTTAGTTATCATGGTCTCTAATTGTTTGATCTTCTCTTCTACGTTGTTTACATTTTTTTGTATCTGATCGAATGTTTTAGAGACTTCTTCAAATTTCACATTGTTCTAAATACATACTTCGTCGTATCTTTTAGAAAACTTTTCGAGTTTCTCGTCGTTTTGTCTACCTACTTCTCTAATAATTTGAGACGTTTCATCTAATCTTTTGGAAACGTTCTCGAATTTATCATCATTTTTTTTAGAAGATTCTTCTATCATTTGAGAGACATTTTCAAATTTCTCGTCGAATCTTCTGGAAACATTCTCGAATTTATCATAATTTTTTTTAATAGATTCTTCTATCATTTGCGAGACATTTTTTATTTTCATTAAAACTGCTTCTTCTGCTGACTGGAACTGGAATGTCTCTGGGTCTCCTCCATTCTTGTTAAGCCCAGTCTTCAGTCGTTCTTGGAGTATATTCTTGGACCCACTGCAGTCTTCATCGCGTTCTTCTAGTTGCTCACGAAACTGTTTAACTGAAAGTTCTACTAGCAGCATCTTTGGTCAGGCACACACGTACGTTTTAAATGTTCTTTCATACAAAGATCACTACCGAACTACGCGGATGTTCCCGACGAATAATACTTTTGTTTAAGTTCAAAAGTCTTTTTCAAAAGTCACTGTTGAATTTATGTTCAAATCTCACACCGGACACTAACTGTAGCGAGATTAAATAAAACGAGCGGTTCGAATTTATATAAATATATTTATTTATAAGTTTACAGTTCGGTACTCTCTTATCAACTAAACTCTACTTCTAACATCGTAAAAGTATTATGTTCGAGAATATTCTGGAGTAGTCCCACCTCTAATTCGCCTACGTGAGCTGTTGTTCTTTCTTTCACTCGATACATCGCGAATGTTCTTGATGCCTTTTTAGAGTTGCAACCGTTATATGGGCCATGCTGAAAGCATGTTCGAAACAATATTATAAGATGTTATTTTTCGTATATATACTTTTACTGTAGTCGCTTCCATATTCTCTAAACCTAAAGACGTTTGTAATAGATTGTGCATTCATCATTAATACCTATTCCATCTATTGTGAACACATGATAATGGACACATTTACAGTTACACCATTGTACTATTTTTATATTTAAATTTTTTCTTTATCTACTTATTGTACACAACAGAGATACATCTAGGAATAATTAGAATGATTGAAAATATGTACCAAAATAACACAATAAACGTAAAAGTAGAAGAAGAACGAACTGGCCCAATTGAAGCTGGTGATGGGATAAGACAAGGCGATTCTCTGAGTCCTCTTTAAATAGTTTAACCTGATTAAGGATAAAATGATAAAAATGTAAGAATTAAAAAAGTATACCAATTAGGAGAAAAAGAAATTAAAATAATCTGCTATGCAGACGATCGACGCAATACTACTGATAGAACTACCATCAGGTTGCCTGAATAAACCAATATGAAGAAAGAAAATTATATGGAAAGAAATGAAAGGTAGAATTTACAAAACAGTTATCAGACCAATAATGACATATGCGACAGAAACTTACACAGAGACGACAAAAAAAAATGATTAGAAAAATAATAAGACACTATGTAACAGAGCTAGAAGTACATATATACGACGTAGATGCAAAGTAAAGAACATTAATGACTGGGTAAGAAATACAGGAGTAAAATGGAACAATCATATAAGCCGAATAACAACAAATAGAAGATGACAATAAGAAGACGATCAGTAGAAAGACCACGAAAACGATGAAACGACAACATACTTTTGATATTTAAATGACCGATATTTTGTACCTTTTGAATTTTGGTCCTTTAGCTTTGAGGCACTTCCACAATAAACATTGGGAGTGGTTTAGCGTCAGCTCTTCTTGAACGCATATTAAATTTTTGGTTCTTCAATATTTTGATTTTTTAGGTGTTCTTTTATTTTTTGCGGTTTCTGTATTTTTCGGGATACTACAGATAAATACTTAATTTACCTTGTTCTTGTTTAGTTTAAAAACAACCTATTATATTGGACTGATTTGTATTTTATGGGATTTTCTGTGATTTTTTAAAATGTATTTACCGTCATCAGCTTTATATCTGGCTGTAATTGTTATTAGTTCAGTTTCAATAGCTTTTTCGTGTTCCTAGTGTAAGAAAATTTTTCTTTGTACTCGGATCTTTGGTTTTGGAGCCTTAATGGCTCTGATTTTTGATTGTCAGTTTTTTTCAGTTCTGGTATGTCATTTGAGGCTTCTCAAACCTTTCAATAATGCCTAATGTGTTGTAGTATCTTTGGCAACAAGTTTTTTAATATACTTATTGTTTATTTTAGCCTTTAATAACCTTTTCCAACTTTGTGACTGTTTCATTCGCGTTGACAGTTCTGTTTTTTATATCTCTTCTTGATTGGTGTTTGATTTCGTTTTTGGTGTTAGATGTCTCTTTTTTATTTTATTTTTTAATATGCTAGTTTTCCTATGCTATGCTCCTGTATCGAGATTATCATAATTGATTTTATAGAATATGTCACTTTCCGGAGTACTTAAATTGGAAGAGGTACTTACCTTTCTTCCATAAGGCTGATCGCTGCATCAGGCTTTCTCATCAGACTCACTAGGTTAGTCTTGTAGCACTTTCGGTTTTTGTTGTCGAATTTTGTCACTAATAATTTTGCACTCGGTATATGCGATGGTGTATTTACATGCTTACACCAGGTGAAACACACTACTCAATTCGTCTACATTTCGAAATCGTTTCCGTATTGCGACTTTGCTCGACTCTCCCTCTGTATTATACCGATATTCACTGGTAAACTACTGATGTGATTTAAAGATTTATGGTTAAACAAAAGGATCTATCTATTTTTGTTAGATCAACCTGCTTTTTAAACCTAAGATCATCATTTAGCTCAGACTAAATTATATTGACGTCTATAATCATTTTGATCTTTACATCATTTAGTCATTTCTTTAGTTATGTCAAAGAGCTTTTACTTCGGTTTAAAAAATTTTTTTAAAAATTTTAGCAACAAATATTATTATTTGTTGGGTACTATTTATGTAATCGCATTAGCCTGTGGTTCTATTAATGGTCATTGATAGCTTTTATTAATTTTTGATAATTTTTATTTTTTTAATTTTAAAGATGTGTAACTATTACAATCTGGCCAATTTTTAGGCCAACCTAGTGGTTTGAACGTATTTAAAGGAATATCTTGGATCATTTTTTACTAGATCTAAATTGTGTTTGTTATAGGTACCAAAATATACCAGCACTTCTAAAAAGCTTGACCGCGGTAAATACAGAAGTGAATACTCAAGCAGGGGTTCTACTACCACAGCGCCCAAGTATATTCCAACCATACCTTCGGTGCCATATATACCGACACTTCCTGCTATTACTCCTGTAAGGGCTATGGTAAGTAACAATATACTAAAATAATACATCTCTAATTTTTAATTATTTTAATAATATTGAAATATCTAAACGTATTTTTGATGTAGATAATAAAATTAGTTTTTCGGTTTTATATCTGCCTGATTTTGCAAACATCTATTAGTTCGTCATTAATTTTTATTTTGATGTATACATAAATATTTTTTTATCTTTTATATAGAGTTTGAATAGTATATAGAACCAATCTCCCGCACTCTTAGTGTAAATTAAAATGTAAAGATTTTTTTCCAATGATTCCGTAATGAGAGCTATTAGTTGAATAATTACAGGAAAGACAGACAAAGAAATATAAAAAAAATCGGAAATTAATATTCGTTCTCCTATATATTTCATTCTAGTTTAAACCCTGTTACTGAACTTCTTAATACAGTTCGACTCGAGCAGCCGAACAGTACGGACGTGAGAGAGAAGCGTGCTTAGGTGGGGGCGACTGACCTATTGTCAACGGAGCTTTTCAGCTCCCGGTGGGTAAGACACCGAGTGTGGCATAGGCACTTGTCCTACATATTAGCGAAAAGCGGATGCGAGGTTGTTACTAGTTAAACCGTCGAGGAGCTGTTTTTATAGGCTCCTCGCGGAGGCTATAATAGCTTCGCGTTTGCGAAGAATTCGGGATCACCTCAGTGTGTCGTCAGGGATGACACTGTAAGGCCTTGACATTTGACAAGGTCGGACAGAAACGGCCCCTGCTCCTGAGGTGTGAGAAACAGGAAGAGGATCCCTCACTGTGAATACAGGGAGTGAACTACCGCGAGGTACCTGGGACGGCACCCAGTAAGCCGTACTGACAGCGGTCAGTCGGTGGAAAAAAAACAGAGTCGTCTAAGTAGAATTTTCTCATATCTTATGAACTATTTGTTCACTGCCTTACGGCAATATGAGTGATATTCCCCCCCCAGAAAGTGTTGTCACGCAGGTGACAACACAAGAAGAAGAAGAGAATGATTTAGCCGAATCATCAAACCCCTCTGTTGACAGCTCGATCGAGCTATATAATAAATTTATTAAATCGACTAATCCCGCGATCGACGACATAGAAATCGTAATATCTGACGATGACTCCTATCTGCCCGAGTCGGAGGAAGAAAAAAGCGAAATCGACACCGATGACGATATCAATACGATGGACGCCATCGACGAAGAGCCGAGCCCAGCTGCAGAATCGCGCGAAGCCCCACCCCCAACTGTAGTAGAGACAAAACCCGCCGTGGACAACGTCTCCAAAAATGAAGCCGAGCCCGAAATCGGCAAGAAAATGAAAAGGCTAAGGCCCAAAGAAGACTCTTCGGAAGACGAAGAAGTAAAGAAAAAGGCCAGAGAAATGGCGGAAAGGGAAAAAGCCAATGAGCTTTTAAGGTCGGTCAATGTACTGACGGAACAGATCAAATCCCTTAAAGAAGAAAGCCGTATCCGCGAGGAAAAGGCAAATAAACAAATCCAAGACCTTCTCGCTCAGATGACTGAGCTGAGAAACGAAAACAAAGAAAAGGACAAGGAGATACAAAAACTTGTACAACATATAATGGCATTAACAGCAGCCAAGGAGAAAGAGGAGTCAATAATGGAAATCGACCCGTGGAAAGCCTCCCTCGATAATGACGTTGTAAAGCTAGTGGAACTAGGAATCGGTTCACCTCCCCCCGTAAAGCCATCCGGTAGCAAAGGCAAGCCTAAAGAGCCGGAAAGAATCATAACAACCAAAGAACCTGCAGGTTGGACACAAGTCCAAAACAAAAAAGGAAAAAAGACAGGCACCACTACTGAGAAATCAGACAGTAGTGTGAAAACAAAAATAAGCGTCGCCGAAAAGCAGACGCAGATAATAAATCAGCGGAAAGAAATCGAATCTAACAAGGCTGCGAAAGAGGCTCATGAAAGAAGCCAGAAAAAGAAAACTGCCCAAAATAACTTGAGCAAAAATAGCCAAGTTGAAAAAGAAAATGACGTACCAAAAGACTCACCGCAAACAAGCGAGGAGCCTATAGTAAAAGAGCCGAAACCACCGGCGATAATCCTAAAAACTGTAGGAGAACACCAAAAAATCCTGCAGAGAGCAGCCAACCAAGGCATAATATCAGTCAATAAGTTTGCACGATCAGGCAGATCGATTGTTATTAACACAAAAACCAGAAAAGATTACCTAGGAATGGTACACATCCTAGAAGAACACAGTCCAAAAATAGAATTCATCGCATATCCCATAGATAGCGATAAACTAAAAAGAGTCATTATAAAAGGGCTATCTGCTACTACTAGCACAGTAGCAATTAAAGACGAACTATACAATAAAGGAATAGAAGCAACAAGGGTGATCAATATGATCTCCAAAAAAGCTGATAAAAAAGTACTGCCACATTTCATCGTCACCCTCAAAGAGGAAGACGTTGCAAAAATTAAAAAAATATCTGATATATGCTACATGCGAATCTATGTGGAGGATGAATTCAAAATCACAAAAGACACCCTACAGTGTTATAACTGTCAAGGGTTCTATCACAGCTCAAAGGCTTGCCATTGCGGATCCAGATGTGTAAAATGCGGAGAAAACCACATCAGTAACGACTGTGAGAAAGCCGGGGAAACCGACCCCAAATGTGCAAACTGTGGTGAAGCGCACACAGCAAATTATAGAGGATGCTCTAAGGCCCCCAAAAAGAAAACACCTGCCCCAACAAGACCGGTAGGAAGACCCATAAACAGCGCTCCAATCAACAAAGGAGTCAGCTACGCACAGGCAGCGAAAAAATCCGCTGAAACCACCTCAGATCTCCAGCACAACCACAAGAAGTGTCGGTACAGGACGCAGCTACCCTCATCGCAAACTTCCATACAGAGTATAATAACAAAATGATGGAAATGATGTCCATGATGGACAAAGCAACAAAAATGATGACTGCCATTTGGAGAAGCCGTCCGAAAATGTTAGCAAACCAAAACGAAGATCTACGCATTGGGTCATGGAATTCCGGCGGAATATTCAAAAAGATCAACCTTCTGGATGAAATAATAAACAGATTAGAGCTCGATATCGTAGCTCTTCAAGAAACCAAACTAGTGGAAAGGAAAAAAACAAAATTTCCAGGCTACGATATCTATAGAACGGATCATAGAGCATTATCAGGAGGAACAGCTATATTAGTCAAAAGGGGACTCGAACACGAGCACATCCCAACACCAGACGGACTGGTGACAATGGAAGCCACAATTATTCGACTTAAGGCCAACAACGAAACACTAAAAATAGTGTCAGCTTACGTTAGACCACATGATCCGATTTTCAACGAAGATCTGAGCTAATACTGAACTCAGAAGAGCCAACTATAATTATTGGAGACCTAAATGCTAGATCTCCCAATTGTTTGACAGGACGACCAACCGAAACGGAAGATATCTCTGCAACCATCTCGAGAACAGACCGAACACATATGTCATCGGACCAACAGAACCGACATGTTTCCACGGAGAACTCCCTACGTATCTCGACATTGCAATCCTACACAACGTGGGTCAACAATACGAGATACACTCTCTAAATGAAGGCGATTCGACACATAACCTAATCGTCCTGACCCTGGGCGCAACAGAATTTAACTATTTGCAGCCCCACAACAGAAAGAAAACAAGTTGGCCAAACTTTAGAAGAATTGTGAGCGAGAACATCGGTAACATCCCAACAATTAATAATATTACAGAACTAGAAGACAGTCTAATAAAACTAGAACAAGCAATAAACAATGCTATCGATGCCAGCTCCAAAACTGAAACAATCACAAGACAAAAAGGAAGATTCAGGGATATAAGTATAGAACTTCAAAACCTAATCAAAGAGAAAAACCGGAAAAGAAGAAGAGCCTACCGCACAAGAATGGTAGAAGACAAAAGGATTGCAAATGAGCTAGACAGGGAAGTGAAAAAACAGCTTCAAAATCATAGAAATGAAAGCTGGGACTCCTATATCGATGAGCTAAATCCTAACAAATCCGCCTTCTGGAAGTTATCTAAAATCCTTCGAAAGGACAAGAAACCCATACCTCCCCTACACGGAGTAAACGGGATTGTCCATACGGAAATCGACAAAGCCGAAGTCATGAAGGACGAACTAGAAAGGGCGTGTAGAAACAACGAAGACCCCGACGATGACATAGACTTTGAAGAAGAGGTAGAAAGAACAGCGAGA